>NC_058085.1:87183328-87924394 GCF_014858855.1 Bufo gargarizans
AGGCAGGGTTGGTGTTAGAGACCTAAAAGTCCTTTTAAGGAATATTGTTGTGATTGGCAGCAATATATATTCAGTGCCATCTTTAATATTGATTGGACCTTGGGCAAGAATTTACTTGGGCCCCCTGGATCCCGCCTTCTTACATCACAGATCACCTCAGCAATAAAATGCTTAGAAAAGTGCATTGTGTGAGTATCGTAAGCTCTACAGCAGGCATGCTCAACCGGCGGCCCTCCAGCTGTTGGAAAACTACAATTCCCAGCATGCCCGAACAGCCTACAGCTATCAGCCTACAGCAGGTCATTGTGGGAGTTGCAGTTTTACAACAGCTGGAGGGCCGCAGGTTGAGCATGCCTGCTCATCAGCAATATAAGTCCCAGGAATTTGCAGTGTATGAGTATATCATAGCCAACCCACTGCTTTCCCATAGTAAAGCATTGGGAGGCTATCGCGCATGCGTGGCTTCATAGAGATGCTTTGAATCAATGCATTTCTAGGAGGAGTGTTTAGCATGAATGCCAGTGTTGCACGTTGTTCAACACTGGACTAGGAAGCACCTCTAATGGCCGTCTGATGAGTGGCCACTAGAGGTGTTCGTTGGCAGTAATGTAAATACTGCCTTTTTTTCTGAAAAGGCAGTGTTTACATTAAAAAGCTTGCAGATGCTATAGACACCAGAACTACTACGTTTAGCTGTTGTGGTTCTGGTGACTATAGTGTCCCTAATATATATGAAAAAAAAAAAGAATCAGCACAAAAGTATCAAATAAAATGGCTGTATCATTATTCTGAAAATTAAAAAAGCACAACTTCTGACACAAATATATAGTATTTTGCAGATTACTTTTTTTTACAATGTGCAGATAGTATTGTACTACTAACCCCTCCATCCACCCCTCCCTCCCCCTTTTCCATCCCCCCCTTCTCCAACCACCCAGCACCCTTACTAACATAAAACAAGTAATATATATAATATTTCTTTATAGCTTACAGTGAACTTACGATCAGTGCTCTGGGCAGCTGGGCTCAGGGCTGGAAGTGGGCACTGCTCTGCAGTTCAGGATGGAGACCGGGGCTCGGCTCACCCTAGTGTTGCAGTCCCTCCGCGTGACATCACAGCATGCAGCGTACACAAAAGGCAGGGGAGGTTGGGAGGAGGAGCAAGTAAGTACCGTATTTTTCACCCTATAAGATGCACCGGCCCATAAGACGCACCTAGGTTTTAGAGGGGGACAATAAGAAAAAATATTTTTCAGGACACCTCAGGTCAGTCCACCCTTCAGACCCCCAATGTTAATAAGACCTGAGATCAGACCCCCAATCAGACCTCAGCTCAAACCCAAATGAGAATGACCCCCAATCAGACCTCACATAAGAGCCCCATTGTCACCGCCAGTTCTGTGAAAAGGTCTGACAGACGTCCCGCTCTACCTCTTGCATAATGTTCTTTGTATTGGTTTCACTTTCTCATCTCATTTCCTTCTCCCAGCTGTCACCTATTTAGACTAATCCTCTTTCCTTTATATTCCCTCCCATACTGCCTCACTTTGCGGTTTATACTACTTCCTGGATTGAAGTGTTCACTGCTGGAGGCTTCTGCTGCTGCTTGTTCAGATAAGTCCTTTCATGTATTGTGTTTCCTTGCTGGCTTGATTCTAGGTGACCCTGACTCCTTCCGTATGAAGTGCAGGGAGCCGGTGGTCGTGTCCCCTCCCTATTATAGAGTTTTCAGGTGTCACACAGTCTTAGGTACGTGGGCATACAATCGTCTACCTTTGAGACCCTTGTATGTGCTTAGCAGTCAGGGTGAGCTCTTAGGGTTTTATAGGGGTCACCTATATGCTCCTTAGTTTGGGATCAAGCCAGTCGGACGTTTATTCATAACTTCCAGCTATCTGCAACATCATCTGTTACACCCATGCCACTCATCAGCCCACATATGTTTCATATCAGCCCCCATATGCCTCATATCATCCCCATATGCCTCTCTACAGTCCCCATATGCTCGTCTTCAGCCCCCATATGCCTCTCTTCAGCCCCCATATGCCTCTCTTCAGCCCCCAGTGCCTCCATCAGCCTCATAAGTAAAATTAAAAAAACACTCACCTTTCCTGCTCTGGACTCCATCGTTCCTCACCGTCCACGCTCGGTCTTCCTCCTTCAGTCTGCTGTGCTGTGAACTGACATGCACAGCGTGAGGTCACATCGCGACCTCACATGTGCGCAGCCTTCACAGCAGAGAGCAGAAGAGCAGGAATATATAGAGCTTCCACAGCTTCGATGCAATTAAATTTGTGGGCAGTGGCCAGCAGGGCTCAAGAGGCAGCAGCCTTGGGCCCCCCAGGAGCAACTGGGCCCGGGGCAGCTGCCCATTTTCCCCCGCTTTAAAGACGGCCCTGTACATATTATTAGTGCAACCTGAGCTAAATTGCGTGTAATTGTTAGAGACTCAAAAGTCCTAAGGACTATTGTTGTATCTGGCAGCAATATATATTTTTAGCGCAACCTGCACTGAATAGCTTGCAATTGTTTGGCCGCTGCAGACAGCGACATTATCTGCGCTACATCTCCTGTGTAACGTGTGCGCAGCCTAAAAATATCAGTGACATCCAGTGTACTTTTTCTGTAGACGGTGTCTGCTGCGGACAGTTACATTACCTGCGCTACATCTCCTGTATAACGTTTGTGCATCCTAAAAATATCTGTGACATCCAGTGTACTTTTTCTGTAGACGGTGTCTGCTGCGGACAGTTACATTACCTGCGCTACATCTCCTGTATAACGTTTGTGCATCCTAAAAATATCTGTGACATCCAGTGTACTTTTTCCGTAGACGCTGCGGACAGCGACATTATCTGCGCCACATCTCCTGTTTAACATGTGCGCATACTAAAAATATCTACAATACCATAAGCAGGGGGACCCTGTCTGGGAAGGGTTTTCAATATATAAAAACACACAGCCTAACTAGGCCTATAACCACTCTTGTCCCAGACACTAAAACTTAACCTTTTTTTTTTTTTTTTATTGTAATTTTTTTATTTTGAGCACATATAGCAATACATATGTCAATGCATTTAAAACAGTGTGTCTAATTACATATTATGGTGACATACATATATAAAAAACATCTATAGCCGAGGTTATCCTGACAATAATATCTTTTCCTAATCACATGTCGAGGTTCATCAACTCTATCCCCAGGATAAGAAACAATAGAAAAGTGGAAGACCCATTCCCCCCCCCCCCCCCATTATCCCCCACCCGCCGATCCCATCTAGTCTGGTCTGGTGCGGCGGCCCCGCGGGGCGATGGAGCACTCCTACCCCCATCTAAGATATCTATCAGAGTTTTATAGTATCCGATCCAGTTAATGTGGGCCATGTTCAGTGACATTTTTATTCAAGAAGATCGGGTATATTTATTAATGTGGGAGTGTAGCCTCACTGATAGCACTAAAGGAGCATCAGTTCCAGTCAGGGAATTTCCTCTCCCCATATCAACTTTCTCTATATTCCCATTTCAGTAGCAAAATGCACCCCACATCGTTTCATACTCTCGAAATTTGTTATTCTTGTCATTAAGGTTTGCCATTCATTAATTGTCGGAGGTCTATCTTTCACCCACTGTCTCAGGATTATTGCCTTGGCCAATAGAAAGCCCCTCAACCAGTAAGCCTGTTCAGTTTTGGAGGTTTTTTTTTTGTATTCAAGGGGGAGAAAGCCAAGCACAGCTACTTGAATGGTTAAGGGGGGGCTGATCCTGTTTTGTGCCGTCATTATCTGAAATATACTATCCCAAAAGGTCCTAATCACAGGACAGTCCCACAGCATATGTACGATCCCGGCGGCTACAAGGGAGCATTTCAAGCAGCTAAATTCTAAACCCTTATTGCTATATACTTTGGATAAGAGGCTCGGAGTGACATATAAACGGTGTATTATTTTAAATTGTAACAATTGATGTTGTCGTGAAGAGGAGGCCTTCTTGATATTTTGATATATTTCCCGCCATTGTGAGGGATTACATTCCCCTATGTCCGCATTCCACTTATCTATACTTTTAAATTTAGTGGTAATACTTAATTCCTCAATAAATCTCTTATATATTAGTGAAATCTTAATTTTCTTCCCGACTAAATTATAACAAAATACTAAAAACCCTGGGGTGTCTTTTATGGGTATTTTTTTAAGCGTACATGTTAGTGCGTGATATAGTTGAGAGTATCTATAGTGCTCTAGTGCAGTTCTTGGTGTCAATTGATTCAGTTCCCTTATTGGTTTAATTTTCCCTTTCATATATATATGTGAAACTAGTGTGATGCCTTTTTGCGTCCAATATTCCTTTGCATTAAGTGTCGAGAATTCCATTAACGCGGGATTGTCCCATATCGGGGAGAAGTCCAGAATTTTCGGAGCCAGAGTCAATTTCTTAATCTTATTCCAAACTTTCTGCAGCACAGCCCCAATGGGACAAGACTGATTTGTGCGCTGGAGAATTCCAGTTTCAAGTATATTAAATATGTTATACGTGGGTTGATGTCGTTGCCCTAGAATATGGGGCAGTAATGCTCCATCTCCGTTGTTACCACACCACTGTAGTTGTGCACACAAATAATATAGTTGAAAATGGGGCAAGCCTAAGCCTCCATTACTAGCTGGCAATCGCAAGTATTGTAGTTTAATGCGAACCCTTTTCCTGCCCCATATCAGGTCGTTTATCAATCGATCAATCAGGTTGAAAAGGCTGTCCTCAATCCAAGCCGGGCAAGAGCTTACCGTATATAGTATCCATGGCAGTAAAATCATTTTAATCAACGCAATCCTATTTATCTGCGACAGTGGGAGTTTCTGCCAGATCCTTATTTTTTCTTTTATCTTCCCGACTAAGGGGATAATATTTAACTTATTATAGTCGCTGATGGTATTACTAATTTTTATCCCAAGATAATCTAAATGATCAGTTGGAGCAATGATTCTTACCCGTAGGTCGTTCGGGGGGGGCGTCCGATTAATGGGGAAGAGCACAGACTTTGCCCAATTTATCGCATAGCCGGAGACTCTACCGAATTCCTCTGTTATCCGTATGACATCGGGGACATTTCTCCATCCGTCATTCAGGTAGAGTAACACGTCGTCTGCATACAGACAGATCTTATCATCCGTACCCTTCCCCCCAAAGCCCACAATGCCAGGTTCTGCGCGTATCCTGCAAGCAAATGGTTCCATAAAGATCGAGAAGAGGAGCGGAGAGAGTGGGCACCCCTGGCGCGTCCCCCGCTTTAGGGAGACGGCAGGGGTGAGTACCCCATTGACCTTGATTCTAGCGGTGGCGCCACTGTATAGCAATTTGACCCATCCAATAAATGTCTGACCCAGGTTCATCCTATGCATAACACGCCAGAGGAAGGGCCACTCCACCCGATCAAACGCCTTAGCGGCGTCTAATGACAGGATGGAGTGGTCCTCCCCCCCCCCAATCTGGATGTTGAGAATGGTCCGACGTATATTAGTCTGTATCTGTCGCCCTGGTATAAATCCAGTCTGGTCAACATGGACCAACCGGGTTATTACTTTTTTTAGCCTATTAGAAAGAGCTTTGGCAATAATTTTATAGTCCGCATTAAGCAGTGATATAGGCCGATAGTCCTCAACCTTATTGCCGTCTTTTCCTTTCTTTAGGATCAGTGTGACTGTTGCCTCAGTCATGGACGGGGGCAGTTTTCCACATTCACTGGATCCATTCAGGACTTGTAATAACCCGGGGAGAAGTACCCCCGCGTGGCATTTATATACGCCAAACGGGAGCCCATCCGACCCGGGTACCGAGGAGCCCCGAGTCTCTTGTAGGGCCGCCTGTAGCTCCCCCAAAGAGATGGGGGAGCCCAAGGCGGCCGAGTCCAAATCCGACAGTACCGGGATCTTAACTTGTTTCAGAAATTCATCTATCTGAGGTCCTGCATCCGCCACGCCAGAGCGATATAGATTATCGAAGTATTTAAAAAACTCTCCCTCCATCTCCACTCCACCTCCCAGTCTATGCCCATCATCTGTCAATAATTGTTGGATCTTTTGGGAGGGTCTTTGATTCGCAATAATGGAGGTCAATAATCTACCCGGAGTGCCGCACTCACAAAAGTCTTTATATCCCATAAAAAACAGTTGGTTCTGAGCTTTCTCTCGCATAAAGATGGAGTATTGATCTTTAGCAGATTTTAACTTAGTGCGTGTGTTAGCATCATTTTGTATGCGAATACAGCCCTCCAGGTATGCAATATTTACCTCCAACTTCCTTTGTTCCTCAAAGAAGACTTTTTTTTTCTTTTTTATTCGGGAGAAGTATATCCCGCGTATAAATGCCTTCATGGCATCCCAGACATAGTGAACATGTGTTGTACCGATGTTTTCCTGCCAAAATTGTATAAGTTCTTTATCAATCCCTACAGAGTCATTTAATATAGTTAACCAGTGTTCATTCAATCTAAACGGCCTACTACCGACTTGTTGTCCGGTCTTCATCACCAGTACAATTGGTGAATGGTCAGAGATGCCATGTATCTCATATGTCATTTTTAGAATAGATTCAAGCATCTCGCCATTAGCCAAGGCAATATCAATCCTGGACATAGCACTATACGCTCTGCTAAAACAGGAGAACACCTGTCTATTACCATAGAGCCGTCTCCAGACATCTATTAGTCCCATCTCCTCACAGAACCCACGAAATAGGGCATACTTTTCCTGCGTATTTTTCCGGGCAGACGAAAATCTATCTAGCGCCGGATCCAGTACGCAGTTAAAGTCGCCGCATATTAATACCGGAGACCGCTCCCTACTATGCAAAAAGAGGGCAAGTTGCTTTAGAACATTCATTGTAAATGGTGGCGGGATATACAAAAAGGCCAGGACACACTTTCTACCATTCCATTGGGCGTAAAGGAAGATGAATCGCCCATCCCTATCGATCAACTGATCAAGCGGAATAAAATCAATATTCTGATGTACATACACACTGATCCCACGGGAATATGGCGAGAAGCCAGAGTGGAACTGATGCCCCGCCCATCTCTTTATTAAATATTTTGGAATGTTTGGTGTGGCATGTGTCTCCAATAGGGCCACTATTGCAGGGAGGTGACGATTAATCAAATCAAAGACCACAACCCGTTTCGTTCTATCCGCCAGCCCACGTACATTCCATATCATAACTCTATTATTAATCATCATGAATTATGAATGAGGCGTCCATCGCCCCCCGCGGGCAGCCGCACCCAGACCAGAATCCACCCCCACCTACCACCCACCCCTCCCAATTGACACCCGCCCCCCCATACCCCCATTACTGGTTCACGGATGCGAAGCATCATTGTAAACCTCTTACATTTCGCCCCTCCATCCGTGGGCCGCCCCAATTGTTCCCCCAGCCCCTACACCCGATCAGCCTCCTGCCATATCAGTCAAGACTCAACATCTAATTCCTAACAGTGTCTAACCACTCCAGGGTTTCTTCGGGCGAGTAGAAAAACATTACAGTATCTCTGTATACTACTCTTAGCTTAGCCGGGTATAGCATAGAGTATTTGATGTTTCCATCCCGTAATCTTTTTTTAATGTCATAATACTCCCTACGCTTATTCTGAGTGTCTTTCGAAAAATCAGGGTATATCCGTATCATATGGCCGTCCAGAGTTACCTCTGCCAATTCCCGCTTACGTCGAAGAACCCAATCTCTATCACTAGTCGATAGTATCCTAATCAAGAGGGGGCGGGGGGGGCTCCCCGGCGGGGCCTTTTTTGCAGGGACTCTGTGCGCTCTCTTAACCTTTAATACATTTGTTTAAAATAGTTTGAAAAAGTGAGCAAACTTAAAGAGTTAAAACCATGAGCGAATTATTGGTGACCCCACCGGGGCCTACCAACCATTCCTCCCCATAACACTTCCCTCATTAACCCTTTCACTTCCCCCTTACCAATAAGACACAGAGACTTGAGTCGGATTTAAATCGGCCACAGCAGCCGTTATTTATTAAACAAAAATACAAATAATTTAACAATGAATTCCCCCAGCCGAGGGAGGTCCTAGAAGCCCCAACATGTATACATCCAGCACAACCACTCAGTGGACCATCCACCTTGCCTCCAGCCGTAAACACCCAGCTCGGAGCCACCAAACTGATGGATGCCCTCATTGATTAACCGAGTGCCCAATCCTGAGAGTCCAGCCCCACCATTGAGGCCCTCTCATTCTCAAGCAGCAACCCATTCCACCAGCTCCGAGGACCTCCCCCCGCCAACAACGCGCAACTTGACCACTCCAACCTCAAGACTGCGCGTTCCTCCACATCTCCAATGCCCTCTCAATTCCACCCTGTATTCCCAAGGACCACAGATCAATCCCGACCGCATTAAGGTGAACCCCATCCGCTCTCCAAAATCCCCCAAGACCCGACTCAAGATCCACATGCCTAACCACCACCGCCTCACTCTTAGCCACAAACCGTCCAACCGCCCTGTTCACCTTAATGCGAGCCCTGTTCACCGCTTCCACAGACCTCGCCTCCCTCCACGTCTTCCTAGGCACAATATCCGACCACACAGTCAACATGTTTGGGAACAATGACCACAGCCGTAAGAGATCAAATTTGATATCCCTGATCAATTCTCTAGCCGGCCTAACCCCCAAATCATTGCCCCCGACATGAAGCACTAAAATCTCCGGAGCCCTGTCTAACCGCACAAAACGATGAACCTCCTTCAACACACCGCCCCACAACATACCTCTAGAACCCAGTCACTTTACCACCGCGACATCCCTGCCAAACCCCAACTGACGACCGTTCTCCCGAACATCGGCCCGCAACGCCCCCCAAAAAACGAACGAATGTCCAAGAATCCACACTAGCGCCGGACCGGAGCCTGCAATAAACGCAAACAAAAGAAAACACATCACTAACATGGCCACCAACACTACTTACAACCCACCCAAACGCACATATGACCGGAACCTAACAGATTCCCAACGCCCTATCCGTTTAATAACCTCGTCACTTAACCCCAACCTAGCCGCCTCAGTTGCTGCCCCAATTCTGAAGGAGTGACCCGTGAAGTCTGCTGGGTCCACCCCCACCCTTACCAAACATTTTTTAAACACTGCCACAAACTGAAATCTGGACAGAAAAGAACCATCACAGTGCCTCAGCAGCGGGCCATCATCAAAGCACACCCCCTCCCTATACACCCGCAAACATCTAACTGGACACAAAAAACACTCCGGGACTGAAAAAAGAGTAACATACCGCCTCTTTCCTTCCATATCCGTTTTAGACGACCGCAACCTGACCACCACCCTGTCCAGAAACAAATGCACATCCTCCCCGCATAAACCCCCCGCGACCCTGACGCTCCTAGACACCAATTCCCCCAACCGGAAAGCCCCAAAAAAGGCCAACGAAAACGCCAACCGAAACAGGCTAACCTCCCCTTCAGAAGTACAAACCAACCCAACCTGTCCACCCAACCTCAACAGCAAAGAGAACGACACTGGCCTCCTATGATCCTCTGTCCGCTGCCCCCTCCTCCAACCCTTCAAAACCTGCCTCACCAAAAAGGTCTTGGTAACATCAACCATACCCCTCAATTTGAAACCAAAAGCCAGACCAGCCACACACTTGTTCAGCTGCGCCACCGACCAACCCTGTTCCTTGCCCTGCCCCAAGAACAACAATAGAGGTATCTCACCCTCATCCACCCCCATCCCTAACCCCGAACACCACTGCTCCCATTCCCTCCAAGCCTTCCCATACGCAGCCCACGAGCCCGCACTCAATGACGCCCGCAACAATCCCGCTACAGTACCTCCAACAGACCCCACAGCGACCCCGGGCACTCCAGACCTTCCGCGTCCGCCTCCGGAGCCAACTGCCGAAACCGCTCCCACTGCAAACGAGAAAGAGCATCCGCAATGTTGTTAGAAGCCCCGGGCACATGGACTGCTACCACCCATGCATTAAACGATAAACAAAGCAACACAAGATGCTGCAACAAGCGAACCACGGGCGGCGACGAGGCCGACAAACCATTGATCGCCTGCACCACCCCCATGTTATCGCAATGAAACCTCACCTTCTTGTCCCTGAAACTATCCCCCCACAACACTACTGCAAGAACAATGGGAAAAAGTTCAAGAAGACACAAATTCCTGACCCACCCCCGCTCAACCCAAGACTGCGGCCACCGAGCTGCACACCACTGGCCATGACAATAAGCCCCAAACCCCACCCCGCCAGCCGCATCTGTAAACAATTCAAAATCAAAACTTTCCACCACCTCGCCCATCATCAACGTTCTACCATTAAAATCCCTCAAAAAACCAGACCAAACCTCCAAATCCCTTTTCAACTCCCGCCCCAACTTAATAAAATGATGCGGCGCGACCACCCCCGCCGTAGCCGCCGCCAACCGCCGACAAAACACTCGGCCCATAGGCATGATCCTACACGCGAAGTTCAATTTCCCCAAAAGAGACTGCAGATCCCGCAACCGAACCTTCGCTGACTGCCTCACCCGCTCGACGCCCGCCCGCAAATCAACCACTTTATCCTCCGGAAGCCGACACTCCATCCGCTCCGTATCAATTACAATGCCCAAAAAGCTTAATTCCGTCGCCGGGCCCACAGTCTTCTCCACCGCTAATGGCACCCCAAAATGCGCAAAAACTGACTGCAACGTAGCCAACAAAAGGGAACAAACCCGCGAGCCGGCCGGTCCCAAGCACAAAAAATCATCCAAGTAATGGATAATGGACGAACACCCGGCCACATCCACCACCACCCATTCCAAGAATGAACTAAATGCCTCAAAGTACGCGCATGACACGGAACAACCCATAGGCAGACACCTGTCCACAAAATACCCCCCATCCCAAAAACACCCCAATAAATGCAAACTGTCCCGATGGACCGGGAGCAACCGAAAAGCCGCCTCAATATCCGCCTTAGCCAACAAGGTCCCAGGCCCCAACTTCTTAACCCACGCCACAGCCGCATCAAATGACCGAACAAATGTCAGGATCGATACCATCATTGACCGACGCACCTATTGGGAAAGACAGATGATGTATAAGCCGAAACTTGTTCGGCTCCTTTTTGGGCACCAACCCCAGCGGAGACACCCTCAAACCAGCTAACGGCACTCCCACAAATGGCCCATCCATCCTGCCCAAGGCAACCTCCTTTGCCAACTTTTCCGAGACCACCTCCGGAAACTCCAAAGCCGACTGCAAATTTCTTTGCGGTACGACCACAGGCAATGGATTCGACGGAATCCGAAATCCCTCCGAAAACCCCCGTATTAACAATTCCGCCGCTTCCGCTTAGGATACCTATTTAGGTACCCCTCCATCCTTTCCACCCGAACCGGAGTCAGCCCCTTTTGCAGCCGAGTCTGACCCCCTGTGCTTACCGCCCCTGAAACACCGGTTAGCCCCATGGGCACCCCCGCAAGTCGTGCACTCATGCTTGAACTTGCATTTGGCGCCAAACCTGCAGCTCCCTTCATTAAAGAGGAAACACAAACCTCTTGCTGACGCTGCCGACACCGCAGACTGACTTGGCGCCCCTCCCGCGTCCCCCCGAAAAGACTGCCCCTGACGCGACGGCGCAGTCACCCGCAACCATAGACTGATGTCCTTATGGTCCCACCGAATATCAGGCCGCACCGCCTTCCTCTGCCGGAATTGCTCGTCATACCTGAGCCACCCAGTACCACCATATACCCGGTATGCCTCCCCAATCGCATCCAGATAGCAAAACAAGGCCGAGCAACACTCCGGCGCCTTTTCCCCAATTACGCTTGCCAAGATCGCAAACGCCTGCAACCAATTGGCAAACGTACGCGGTATGAGTCTATGCCGACGCTTTTCGTCGTCCTCCTTTTTCCCCTCACCCACTCTTTCCCTATCCAGATTAAACCGCTCCAGGGGGAGAAGCGAAAAAATTTCAACATACTCCCCCCGCCATATCCGTTCCCGAATGTCCTGCTTCAAGTGCGCCCCCAACGGCCCCTCAAAACATGCATATACCTCACCCTTCGCCGCGTCGCTAACCTTGGGCCTCTCCTCCTCGCCTCCCACCTGCGTCTGAACCGACACCGAACCCACACTCCGCGACTGCCCGTCCCCAGCCGCCCCCCCCAAACCCCCACCGACCCCCCATGCCGGCAACGGAGACGCACCTGCCACCCCCAAACCAGAAACCATACCTGCCAAACTCGCCAAAAACTGCCCCAAACCCCCCACAATTTCCCCGTGACTACCCCCAGCCCCCAGGGCCACCCATCAAATTCTGCAATACGCCCCACATGTTCTCACCTGGCTGCCTGGGCGCTGTGAACCCATCAGCCGCTGATCCGGACTCCAGACGAACCGACCTCACCGCCGACTCCACGGATGCTCCTGCTGTGCTGGATCCGCCCGACGACTGCACCCCAACCAGGTCCAAGCTGGGTGCGCTCTCAACGTCATCCTCCCTCATAGACTCTTCCTGCAGCCCCAGGCCAGGAGACACCTGCCCGTGATCCCTGGGAGCCCTGCGCCCTCTAGTGGCCACTACTGGCACAGGCTCCGTCCTCCTGCTGCAGACTCTCCCACGACGAGCGGACGTTCCTGCCACTAGGGGGAGCAAGGAACCCGCCGACCCAGCTCCAGATCCCACGCCGGCCGCAGGTGAAGGCAGGGGTGATGGGGCCCTGCCTCCTTCAGAGCTCCGCTGCGCTCTCGGATTCCTCCCACTCCCAGGGGCTGGGGCTACCATGCTCCCCCCAACCCCTGACCGTGAAGGGTCCCTAGAGGGGCGCCTGCGCCGAGCCCGGGGGGTCTCACTGGGGCTAAGGCGCGGCGGCGGCCGGACCCGCCGCGGCCGTTGCGCCGGTGGCGACTAGCCTGCTATACCCGCCGCCTCCCCCTGCAGCACACCAGCCAGCTGCTCCCGCAACCACTCCGGTCCACGGGCCTCCCCTGCCGCCCGCAACCGCTCCAGCAATTCCTCTACAGCCTGCATGGTAGGTGCGCTCCTGTACGCTTTCTCCACTAACTCTGCGCTTTTTTCACTAACTCTAAAATGGCCCCCCAGCTACCGCCCCTTAAATAATCTACCACCTAACTCCACCTACGCTAACCCGCCCCTCCGCTTCCCGCCATACATTAACCCTACCTCTACCAGGCCCCTGGCACCAAATTCCTCATGAAGGCCTACCCTTATGGTAAACCTATAGTCCGGCCTTACTTGAGTGCTGTGATATAATGAAGTACCTACAAGAATGCAGGCGGGGGTGCACTTCCCCGCATGGTCTTCCCCGGGGGACACTCACTGTCCTGATTATTGTGTTAACAGTACATTGTTCCATATAGTCGCATACTGCTATAAAGTGATTCTTGTTAGGCAACCACTATCCTCAATTAGATTGTATTACAACTCATGTAGTCACTGATAGCGGTATTCAGAAACTAAAACCTGCCCCCTAACATGTTTCGCCAGCTACTCTGGCTTTATCAGGGGTATAGTCTGCCCGATACCCCTGATGAAGCCAGAGTAGCTGGCGAAACATGTTGGGGGCAGGTGCTGGGTTTTAGTTTCTGAATACCGCTATCAGTACTAGTGACTACATGAGTTGTTATACAATCTAACTGAGGATAGTGGTTGCCTCACAAGAATCACTTTATAGCAGTATGCGGCTATATGGAACAATGTACTGTTAACACGATAATCAGGACAGTGAGTGTCCCCTAGGGAAGACAGTGCGGGGAAGTGCACCCCCGCCTGCATTCTTGTAGATACTTCATCATATCACAGCACTCATAGGGTATCAGATAGTTTTAACTCTTTAAGTTTGCTCAAACATCCCTCGAGTTTGGTGCTTTTCTGAATAAAAGTTTGAGTTTGTCAGGGATAATATCCCCCCGTAGCAAGTTTTTTTAACGGCCCCACAATTGCACTAAACTCGGTAAAGAAAATGAACCTAAAATCCTTCTCTTTTTCCTCCCTACATCTATTTTCTTTTGTATCCCTTGTTTCTACAATGTCCCTGATCTTTACTAAAGCGTCCTTGTTGTACCCTTTCTCTTCGAATTGTTCTATCCTGACAGAGATAAATATGAGAATGAGATGCTTAGGTTGTGGTCAGATAAAGATACATATAAAATCCTGAAAAAGGACCCTACCTCTGAATTCAAAAGAGAATTAAAGGTGTTGCTACAAGAAGGCTTTGAGAATAGTGAAAAACTTGAGGGATGTTTTGGTGCATAGCCACATCCCTATGAAGGTTGAAAAGGAAATAATAAAACAATTCACATGGTGCGGTTTCTGTATTGCATGCAGAAACTGCACCATAGAAGATAAAAAGATAAGGAATATTCAAAAGATAACATCTAAAAATTGTCAGATTTATGATATTAAGGGAGAAATTACTTGTGAACTTATAGGGGTAATATACCTTCTGAAATGCCCCTGTGGACTAATATATATTGGGAGGACCATGCACAAACTATAAACAAGAATCCAAGAACATATTAATAATATTATAAAAGGTCTTGAGACCCACAATGTGTCCATGCATAAAAAAAAAAAAATAAATGCATGGAAAAAATCCGAAGGGATTGTGGTTTGCAGGGATAGAAAGAATTAAACAGATTTGACGAGGTGGAGATCTTGTGGTGGCAATTAATCGCCGGGAAGTAGAATTGATTTTCAAAATGTGGTCCTTGCAACCGGATGGTCTGAACATCGACTTTGATCTTAAACCCTGCCTGGTTGAATATCTGAGAATAGTTGGGTTTAGTAACGATGTATGAATTAGAGTAGGAACTCTCATTGGTTAGTAAAAATCACGGGGTGGACTTTTTTTTTGAATGGATCTATGACGCATGAATATAGTAAAATAATGCTAGTAAGTAGCGATGAATGAATCAGAGTAGGAATTTTCATTGGCTAGTGAAAATCACGGGTGGATTTTTTATGAATGGATCTATGACGTACAAATATAGCGAAATAATACTAGCTGATTTACTGTCTTTATGTTTAAATTATTGGAATAATGGGATTTGATAATGATTAAAGCTTTTACTGTATTATTTAAAAGCAAGAGATTATGTTTAAAGAATGTTATTATATATATATATAATGGAATTTAAGAATATGGGTGTTTTAAATGGAAGGGGGTGGGAGGAGTATGTATGTTTTCTGTCATCCCAAGACCCATATAAAAGGAACGCCTACATGTGGGTGTAATATCCTCTCTTGATGAAGCTATTGTGGCGAAACCTGGGTTGGGCGGTCTTGTAACTTCGGACAACTTTTATACCTTGTTCTATGCCTACTGATTTTATACTTTTGTGAGTATAATAAAACCTATTTCTGTACCGAAGATTGGTGGACCTTCACTATGTGCCTTAACCTTTATATCTACAGAAGGGTTGTTTTGTGACAAAGACTATCCTTTGGTGGAATCTCGATGTTTGGCAGCACTAAAAAGCTGACGTATTCTATCCTTATCAAGACTCAGGAAATATAGCCAAAGTGAGGCAGCATGTCTCCTTCGTTGAATTGACTGTAGTTAGGCTGTGTGTTTATATACTAAAAATATCTGTGACATCCAGTGTACTTTTTCCATACACGCTGCGGACAGTGACCATACCTGTGGTACCTCTCCTGTATAACGTTTCCGCATCCCAAATATCTGTGACATTGACTGTAATTTTTTCTTAGCCGCTGTTGACAGCAGCGCCATTACCTGTGGCAACTCTCCTGTATAATGTTTCTGCATCCCAAATATCTGTGACATTGACTGTAATTTTTTTGCGCATACACTTTAAAAAACTGCGCTACTGTATGTGTGACATCCTTGCAACCATATATACCATTTAATATGATAAAGGCGAGCAGTAAGGGACGGGGAAGTGTCCGTGCTGCTGATGGAGCACGCAGAGACTGTTACCCTGGGCGCAGTGAAACAGTGTCTGCTGGGAGAGCACAAGAAACACACTCATCAACGATACCTACCTTCATGTCCCAGTTTGCAGGGCGGAGCAGGACACCACTTTCAAAGTCAGACCAGCGCAAGCAGGTGGTCGGTTGGACTGCAGCGGATAATGCCTCCAGTCGGTTAAGCACCACCCTGTTTTCCACAAAGTCCAGTCTCAGTAGCCAAGAGTCTGGTCAACAGAATCCTTGCCCTGATCCTCCTTCCTCCCACCATGGAGAGTCTTTACAAACAAGTGATCCCACACTCGGATATTCCGAGGAGCTCTTTTCAGCGCCATTCCTTAATTTGGGCCTCTCGCCAAGCCCACTTGAAGAGGCACATGAGAAGATCTTGTGCCCTGATTCCCACACTCTTGAGCATCGACAGCCAGAAGAAGATGGCGGTGGGGATCGGCAATTAGTGCTTCACGAGGTGGATGATGATGATGAGACACAGTTGCCAATAAGTCAACGGCAAGTAGTGTCTCAAGAGGTTGATGATGAGGATGTCAATGAGTGAGGTTGTTGTTAGGTCAACAAGTCAGGAGGATGACTAGTGATGATCGAGCACCAAAGTATTTGGGTGTTCGGCCCGAACACATTGCTATATTTGTGTGCTCGGCCGAGCACCTGAGTATAATGGAAGTCAATGGGAGACAACCAGGCACTCCCTGCTCTGAAGAGGGGAGGGTGCCTTGTCCATTGGAAAAATCAGAAAGTGACAGAAACACCACCGAAATGGATCAGGAACAGCATGGGGATGATGTCTGGATGCATCTTTGACTCCCAGGTCACTGCTGGAAACCATGTTGTCCGAGTTATACGCCACTTTTACAGACTGACAAAAATATGCACAAACCCCCCCCCAAAATAAATTTTACAGGAAAAATTGGTAGGAAACATTCTTTCCAGTATATTCAATTGTATATAAAGTGCAAGTGCTGCAAAAAATGACAAGCAAGAGGCACTCCAAAGCTTGTATACCACATAAAAGAGGGCCTCATTCACATTGTGGTACGATTGTTCAGGTAGTGGGACTCCTACACTCATAAAGCCTATGCACGAAGTTAAAGGACTGCCAAAAATTGCAAGGAACTGACACATCAATACACCCTTTATTACACATAAAGGAGGGCATCATACACACCCTTGAAAAATTATGATTGATGGCCTGCTGGTGACCCTCAAAAACATTTGGAGCAAAGGCCTGCTGATCTGACCATCTAAAACCTTAGGGGAGAGGGCCTGCTGCTGCACTGGTAGATCTAGATAACCACTGGGCGATTGCACGTTACCGTCCCCGCGATCCATTTGGATGTCTGCCCTATCAACTTTCGATGTTCTTTTCTGCGCCTACCATGTTGATCACGGGTAAAGGGGAATCAGGGTTCGATGCCGGAGAGGAAGCTTGAGAAAGGGCTACCACATCCAAGGGAGGTCAATGGCTGAAATCTGATTGGCTGTTGTTGCCTTGCCCCTTTTTTTTTCCTAATTGTGAACCACCCAGAGAGGGTGGGTCAAGTTATTAAAGCAGAAGAATCCAAGGAAGGCAACAGTCATGCGGCAATTACCCACTCCTGACTCGGGGAGGTAGTGACGATAAATAACAATACAGCGCTCCTAAGTGGGCCTGCTATTGGAATGAGTACAGTTTCTGTTAATGAGGATCTATTGGAGGGCAAGTCTGGTGCCAGCGGTCAACTTGCTCCAGGTCTCCACAATGTTCACCCAGTGTGCCATCATGGTGAGGATTGTGTTGACCAGACTCTTGGCTACTAAGAGTGGACTTGTAGGTGAGGGCCTGCTACCTCTTTGTTGACTCTAGATAACTTCTAGGCGATCGCACGTCCCTGTGACGGCGACGATCCATTTGGATGTCTACCCTATCAACTTTGGAGCTATTTTTTAACAAGGACCTTCTGGTATAGCACCGCTTTGCTTGTCCTCTCCGCCAGAGGAATTAGAGATGAGAAGTTATCTTTGTATCGGTGAACAACCAGTAATCTGTGTTGTCTAAAATGCGTATAACACATGGATCGTGGGAAAGGCAGCCTAACATGAAGTCAGCCATGTGTGCCAGAGTACCCACAGGGAAGACTTCGCTGTCGTCATCAGAAGGTGAGCTGACCTTTTAAAAGATTGTAGGTGAGGTCCTGCAGGTGAGTTGACCCTGTAAAACATTATATGCGAGGGCCTGCAGTTGAGCTGACCCTGTAAAATATTTTAGGTGAGGGCCTGCAGGTGACTTGACCCTGTAAAACATTATATGCGAGGGCCTGCAGTTAAGCTGACCCTGTAAAACATTATATGCGAGGGCCTGCAGTTGTGCTGACCCTGTAAAACATTATATGCGAGGGACTGTAGTTGAGATGACCCTGTAAAACATTATATGCGGGGGCCTGCAGTTGAGCTGACCCTGTAAATCATTATATGCAGGGACCTGCAGATGAGCTGACCCTGTAAAACATTATATGCGAGGGCCTGGAGTTGAGCTGACCCCGTGAAACATTATATGCGAGGGCCTGCAGTTGAGCTGACCCTGTAAAACATTATATGTGAGGGCCTGCTGCTGAGCTGACCCTCTAAAACATTAGGGGCGAGGGCCTGCTGGTGAGCTGATGTTCTAAAACATTATATGCGAGGGTCTGCAGTTGAGCTGACCCTGTAAAACATAATATGCGAGGGCCTGCAGTTGGTATCAGTGAAAGGACTGCCAAAAATTACAAGGAACCGGCACTTCAATACACCCTTTATTACACATAAAGGAGGGCATCATACGCACCCTTGAAAAATTATGATTGATGGCCTGCTGGTGACCCTCAAAAACATTTTGTTTATATTTTTCATCTTCTTGAGACTGTGAAGGCTCAAGAGGTTGGGAATCAGGGCACAATATCTCAGGTCCCTCTTGGCACAATATCTCAGGTCCCTCTTGAAGCATACTGGGCGCGAGGGCAAAATGTAATAGTGGCGCTGGAAAGAGCTCCTCAGAATATCCGAGTGTGGGATCACTCGTTTGGCAAGCCTCTCCATGGTGGGAGAAAGGATGATCAGAGTGAAGATTCGGTTGACCACACTCTTGGCTACAGAGAATGGTGGAAGAGAGGGTGGTGCTTAACCGACTGGAAGCATTATCTTCAGCAATCCAACCAACCAACTGTTTGCACTGGTCAGACTTGGACAGTGTTGTCCTGCGCCGCCCAGCTAAGTTGGACATGAAGCTGGGTATGGTGGATGTTTTTTTTTCTGGTGCACTGGCAGCAGGTACAGTTTAATTGCGTCCAGGGCCGTGGCCTCTGGGTGCTCCATCAACATCACGCCCACTTCCCCGTCCCTTTGTGCTCGCCTTCTTCATATTAATGGTTTTGTCACTATATGTGGCGCAGATTGTTTTACATTCTGCTAAAGACACAGTTTTCGGATGCAGGACAGTATATGTCGCAGAAACCCACAGAATATGGACACTATATTAGGCCCAGATTAGTTAAATTTGTCCTAAAGAAACAGTTTTTGGATGGCGTACTACTGTATATGTCACAGAAAACAACACACTATGGACACTAGATTAGGCCCAGATTATTGGAATTTGCAATACAAACTAAATTTTCGGATGCAGGACAGTATATGTCGCAGAAACCCACAGAATATGGACACTATATTAGGCCCAGATTAGTTAAATTTGCCCTAAAGAAACAGTTTTTGGATGGTGTACTGTATATGTCACAGAAAACAACACACTAGCGTACTGTATATGTCATAGAGAGCCACACACTATGGACGCTAGATTAGGCCCAGATTATTGGAATTTGCCCTAAAAAAAAAAAGGTTTCGGATGGCGTACTGTATATGTCACAGAAAACAACACTCTATGGACACTAGATTAGGCCCAGATTAATGGAATTTACGTTGAAGAAACAGTTTTCGGATGGAGTACTGTATATATCACGGATGTGTATTAAACGCACACTATAGACAATAAATGTGGCGCTGATTATTTGAATTTACGCAAAAATATCTTGCTGCTGTCAAACACACACACACGGTAGTCCTTAAAAGGACTTTGCGGTCTTTGAAAAATCTTTTGGTAGTAAAAACAGCAAATTTCTCTCCCTGCACTATCTGTCCCTTCCTCAGCAAGGATGTCCCTGAGATGATCAATTTAGCGCAGGTAAAAATATATTGCTGCTTTAAAACACACACACACAGTAGTCCTTAAAAGGACTTTTGGGTCTTTGAAAAGCTTTCTTCGAACAATAACTGAGAATTTCGCTCCCTACACTGCCTTCCCTTCCTACCCTCTGCTCTCCCTGACTATGACTGATCCGAGGACGTGTCTTCGGGTGCTATATAGCACCCAATGACGCGTTCCGGCCAGCCAATCACTGTAATGCCAGCAGCCAACATGGCTACTGGCATTACAGTGAGGGCAGTACTTACCTGCATGTTTATTGGCTGCTCAGCAGCTGCGAAACGTGCGGGGAGGAGACTCGAGCATGGTGCTCGAGCACATGCTGTATTCGGCTGAGCATGCTCGCTCATCACTAAGGATGACCAGAGGGAGTAAGAGGAAGAGGAGGTGGTGGACGATGAAACCACTGACCCAAGCCGAGTGAGGACAGCAGTACAGAGGAAGATCTGCAGCACTGCAACAGGCTGGAAGAGGAAGAAGGGGGGCAAAAGGGAGAAGGAGGGCCACACCTAACAGGCCCGCAACTATTCCCCAAAGCACCCCCTTGTGTGTTGGCGCTTTTTTGATGAAAGTGTGGACGATAAAAGAATTGTCATTTGCAACCTGTGCCGTACCAAAATGAGCAGGGGCGTGAACACTAGCAACCTCACCACCAACTGCATGATCCGCCACATGGCATCAAAGCACCCAAATAGGTGGGCTGAATGCCTGGGTCCACAATCAGTGTCTGCTGGTCACACCACTGCCTCCTCTTACCCTGTGTTACATGTTGGCAAATCCCCTGTCCAAGATGCAAGCCCCGGATGCCTCCTGCCCAGCACCTGGCATTTTGCAAGCACCATTAGCTAGCACATCCACTTCTGTGTCCCAGCACAGCGTACAGATGTCCATACCCCAGGCCTTTGAACGAAAGCGCAAATACCCAGTCACCCACCCACAGGCCATATCACTAAATGTGCACCTTTCCAAATTGCTGTCCCTGGAAAGGTTGAATTGTGGACACTGATGCTTTCCGCAGCCTGATGGCGGTGGCTGTCCCTCGTTACTCAGTCCCCAGCCGCCACTATTTTGCCTGGTGTGCTGTCCCTGCCTTACACCAGCATGTGTCCCGTAACATCACTCGTGCCATGAGCAATGCAGTTATTGGGAAGGTCCACTTAAAGAGGACCTTTCACTCGTATACAAACTAAAAACTAACTCTATCTGTGGGCAGAGCGGTGTCCCTTGCTGCAGTGCTGGCCAATCGCAGCACACAGCTCATAGCCTGGCTATGAGCTGTGCGCTGCGATTGGCCAGTGCTGCAGCAAGGGACACGTCTCCTACAAAAAATCAGTCCAATACAACAGACGGAGCTGAGACACCGGAGCCTATACCGGGCGAATGGAGCGGCGCCCAGGCATACTAGTAAGTGCAGGGGGGCCCCTGGTTGCCGCTCTGCCCACAGATAGAGTTAGTTTTTAGTTTGTATACGAGTGAAAGGTCCTCTTTAACGACTGACACATGGACGCTACATTTCCCTAACGACACGCTGGGTGAACGTTGTGGAGGCCGGGAGCAAATTGTTCCCTGGGATGGCACAGGTGCTACTGATGTTAAGGATTGCGGGCCCTACTTCTGTCAGGATTTCCGCCACCAAATACATTAGTGGCTGCAACCCCCGCTTCTCCTCCTCCACCTCCTCGTCCACTTCCACCTCTGAATTGTCATCTTGCAGCACCAGTCAGCCATTAGTCAGTAGCTGGAAGCAGTGTAACACTGCAGTGGGGAAGCGTCAACAGGCCGCGCTGAAACTTATTTGCTTAGGTGACAAACAGCACACCACCGCAGAGCTGTGGCAGGGTATAAGGACCAGACTGAGCTGTGGCTCTCGCCACTCAACCTACATCCAGGCATGGTTGTGTCAGATAATGGCCATAACTTGGTGTCGGCTTTGGAGCTCGGCAAGCTCACACACATTCCATGCCTAGCCCACGTGTTAAGCTTAGTGGTTCAGCGGTTTCTCAAAACCTACCCCAATTTGCCTGAGCTACTGGTGAAGGTGCGCCGCGTGTGTGCTCATTTCCGCAAGTCATCTACAGCTGCCGCCGGTCTGGCAGCGCTGCAGCAGCGATTGCAATTGCCAGCTCACCGACTGTTGTGCGACGAGAGCACGCGCTGGAACTCCACGTTCCACATGTTGGCCAGGCTTTGAGGAATCAACACAGATGGTGAGCAGTGATGCCGCTATTATCAGCGTAACCATCCCACTTCTGTGTGTACTGAAAAGCTCACTGCTCACAATGAAGTCGAACGCTTTGCATGTGGAAGAGGTGAAAATGGGGGAAGACAGTACACAGGGTGATAGTCAGACCACCCTCAGTTCGTCTTTTCATCGCGAATTGGATGATGAGGAGGAGCAGGAGATGGTTGCCTCCGCTACAGAGGGTAGTACCCATAGCAGGTTTATTCCATCTGGTCAGTGTAGATGGGCCGAAGAGGAGGAAGAGGATGAGGAGATTGAGAGTCATCCTCCTGATGAGGACAGCAAAGTCTTGTCTGTTGGGACTCTGGCACACATGGCTGACTTTATGTTATGCTGCCTTTCCCGTGACCCTTCCGTTATATGCATTTTGGCCAACACCAATTACTGGTTGTTCACCCTTCTCGACCCCCACTACAAAGAGAACTTCTCATTCTTGTGGTGGAGAGAACTAGCAAAATGGTGCAATACCAGAAGGTCCTTGTGGAAAAATTGCTCCAAAAATTTCCAGCTGACAACGCCGGTGGCAGACTACGTAGTTTCTTGGGCAACCGAGGAGGGGAGACGAGGGGAACACACAGCAGTTCCAACAGAGGCAGGGCAACACTCTCCAAGGCCTGGGACAGTTTCATGACACTCCGCCAGCACCCTCACCCTGATGAGCGGCCTACTGTCATAAGGAGGGAAACATTTTTGAAGATTACAACTATTGGGTGTCCAAGCTGGACACATGGAACGAACTGGAACGAACTCTATGCCTTGGAGGTGCTGGACTACCCTGCCGTCAGTGTTTTGTCAGACCGGGTATTTAGTGCTGCTGGGGGCATAATAACTGATAAGCTCATCCACCTGTCAACTGAAAATGCTGACCGGTTGACTCTTATCAAAATGAACAAGGCCTGGATTGCCTCTGACTTCTCTACTCCACCAGAGGAAAGCGGCTGAACATAAAGGCACTTTAAATGTGGCTTTTATGGTGTATTGAATACATTGTATTCCCATGCACCCCTTCCACCACAAAAAAGGGTATATGGGTCAATCTTCCTTTTCTCGTCCTCCTCCTCCTCCATCATATAACATGCTTATTAGGCTGCCCTCGCTCCTAATGTTTTAGATGGTCAGCTCAGCAGCAGGCCCTCGTCCATAATTTTTTCGATGGTCAGCTCAGCAGCAGGCCCTTGTCCATAATTTTTTCCATGGTCAGATAAGCAGCAGGCATTTGCCCGTAATGTTTTAGAGAGTCAGCTCAGCAGCAGACCCTTATCCCTAATGTTTTAGATGGTCAGTTCAGCAGCAGACCCTCACCCCTAATGTTTTAGATGGTCAGATCAACAGTAGGCCCTCGCGTATAATGTTTTAAATGGCAAGCTCAGCAGCAGGCCCTCGCCCATAATGTTTTAGATGGTCAGCTCAGCAGCAGGCCATCGCCCCAAATGTTTTAGATGGTCAGCTCAGCAGTAGGCCCTCGCCCATAATGTTTTAGATGGTCAGCTCGGCAGCAGGCCCTCACCCATAATGTTTCAGATGGTCAGCTAAGCAGCAGGCCCTTGCTCATAATGTTTTAGATGGTCAGCTCAGCACCAGGCCCTAGCCCATAATGTTTTATATGGTCAGCTCAGCAGCAGGCACTCACCCATAATTTTTTCCATGGTCAGCTCAGCAGCAGGCCCTCGCCCATATTTTTTTCCATGGACAGATCAGCAGCAGGCCCTCGCCCCTAATTTTTTAGATGGTCAGCTCAGTAGCTGTTCCATCGCCCATAATGTTTTAGATAGTCAGCTCAGCAGCAGACCCTCACCCCAAATGTTCTAGATGGTCAGCTCAGCAGCAGACCCACACCCCTAATGTTTTAGATGGTCAGCTCAGCAGTAGGCCCTCGCCCCTAATGTGTTAGAGGGTACCCAGCAGGCCCTTGCTCCTAATGTTTTTGAGGGTCACCAGGCCATCAATCATAATTTTTCATGGGTGTGTATGATGCCCTCCTTTATGTGTAATAAAGGGTGTATTGAAGTGCCGGTTCCTTGTAATTTGTGGCAGCCCTTTCACTTAGTGCATAGGCTTTATGAGTGTAGGATTCCCACTACCTGAACAATTGTACCACAATGTTTGGCAGCACATGCACTTTATATACAAGTAAATATACAGGAAAAAATGTTTCCTAACAAAATCGAATTTATCTTCGGTATTGTGCAGTCTGTAGAATCGGCGTACTACTCGGACAACATCATTCCCAGCAGTGACCTGGGAGTCCAGGATTCATCCAGACATCCTCCCCATGCTGTTCCCGAACCATTTCATTGGTGTTTCCATCCATTTCTGACCTTTTCCTTTTCATGTCAACCAGACACCGTCCTCTTGCTCGGGTTTTCCCACTGACTTCCATTGTGCTCAGGTACTCGGTAGAGCACCCAAGCATCCCGAGGTGTTCTACTTTGATGCTCGATTAACACTAATCAACATCCTTTACAATAAACATTTATGAAGTCAGCTATAATATTGTAATGTATTTCTTTTAACTTTATTGCTCATATCTTCTGTTCTGGGCTTTCTATGTCTAGGCATATCTTTGTTCTTTCCTGTAATGTTATGTCCATGGGCGGGGCAGCGATAGGGGTGTATCTATGTAACTAGCTGAGTGTTGTTATGGGTGGTGTTGGATCTGTGGCAGAGAAAGAAGAAGTGCATCATGGGTTTGGTTGGATACAGGAACAGGAAGTGCTTACACAATGAAAACGGGTCAAGAGGGTCCAAATTGAAATAAAAAGCATGTGGAAGATGTACGTGAGGTAAGCAACTACAGTGCATGTTTGTTAAAAAATAATTTTTAATCAGATCGATATCAATGGAAACTGGTTTATGTAAATATTCCTGATACATTTTCTAGAAGATGTCAGATTTTACTTGTATCTGACCTGACTAAAAGGGTTATCTGGGTAATCCAAAATTTGCCCCATGCCAATTAATGCTATAATATAAAATAAAATTATCCAATACTCATCTCCTTTCCAATGCCGTTCTCAGAGCCGCAGCTTTGGTTCTACTCTTGGTGTTTGCATACAAGGCTGCAGCAGTGATCTAGAGGTATATGTCACATGCTCTATAACGCTGAGGCCAGTGATTAGCTGCAGGGATGGGCTACATAGTATTGTTGAAAAAATACATATGTCTATCAAGTTCAAGCAAGGGAAGGGGCCGGCATGTGACAAAAGGGAAGTTGGAAAAGTGGGTGATCAGTGTTATTTGCCACTGGTCTCCAGAGGCAACAATGCCACATATTGATGACTTACCATCTGGAACCAGGTGCCTCAAAGAAGATGGCCATGGGTACCCAGCACAGGAGCCAGGAATACAAGTTATATACATTTTTTTTTTTTTTTTCATTTTTGTTTTTCTTTCTTTGAACTTGATTTTGACTAATGTGTCTACAGTATAATTATGATTATGCAAAAACAACATTTCTACAAAACCCTGGTGCGACTAATGTGTATCAACTTATGCACCCTTCAGATGAGAGTAAAAATGGGCAAGTCATAAAAATAATAATTAGTCATCAACCTTGCACCCAAGGTTTCTAAGTTTCATTGCTCTACTGATGATGTAAGGAAATTGTGTGTTACTAAGTATCCTGCATTTATTACATCCTTCAAAGTGAGGAGGATATTTAGTCTAGAAACTTACATTTTTCTGGGCATTCTCATTGTGTACACTAGTTTTCCTGTGGAAGTCACATTTATTTACTGAGAAGGTTTATTTATTTTAGAGGTGCCACTAGGGGTTAAGATTTATCCTGGCTCTTGGCCCGTCAACCTCAATCCCACATGTATCCATGGAGAGCACCAGGGCCCAATGCCAGGTACCCACGGAGGAGGAAGACCAACTGGCCCACAGCCCATATGATTATTGTAGATATGGAGCTCAATGTTGTATTTCCTTAATCTCTCTAGCTGACCATTTTCATCGTTCTGACAGCTGAGAGCCCAGCATGAGCTTCCTCCAGAGCTATCCTGTGTTTGACCTAAGAGCCGCCAAAAAAGATGGTAAGCACACGTGGCCAGAGAGTTATGTGAGGCAAAGTGTAAACCGTAATGGGGAGTTTTTTTTCACTGTGCACCTTATCTTTGGGGCTTCAAACACAAGTTCCTGACCTGGAATAACACAACACCTTGTTTTATTCTATATCTGATAGAAGTTTCATATTTTATATCTGTGCATGCATATTCAAAATTTACATACAACCACAGGTTTTAGACAACAGGAAAGGCATTAAAACTTGTAATGGCATGTTCTTGTCGGCATACCTATAAGATTCACACTATATCCTTGGTACCAGTGGAAGTCTGTATACTATTACTATGTGTGAGTACCCAAGATCAGCCTCAGGCAAATGTGGGCAGATATCATCGACCAGTAGACATGGATACCTATGGTGATCTGATGAAACATGCTCTATACTTGCTCTATACTTGGGTTAATCAGGTTGTGCACTGTAAGAAGAAGGCTACATGGTCAGGTTTCTGCAAGCAGTTTTGGAAGGCAAAGCCAGGTGTGAATTAAAAAAAGTGGAGAACTTGTATCTGTCCTTTATACCTTGTCTCCTTTTATAATTCACTCCTGATTTTGGCTTCCAAAACTGCATGCAGAAACCTGACTGTGTGGCCATACCCTAACTGACACCCAATGACCTAGATACACCAGGAGCCAGCCATGTGCATACAGTGGCGGATCCAGAGCCTGGTCTCGGAAGGGGCACTTTCTGAATATTTTCTGTCCGCCGCCACAAAACAATGGTGCTTATAGAACAGACTCCACAGTGTAGGCTATATGTGTATAACAAACATATTTCACATGAAAACTTACAGTTACTTGGCTTGGCCCTTGGGGATCTCGGACGCCACTTCCACACTTTGGCCGGGGGCTCGGCGGAGCTGATGTTGTGTTTTAATCTAATGAGAAAGATTTCATAATAAGGATTTGGAGAAGGGGCAGAGGGATAGCAGAGCAGGGAGAGGCCGGTGCTGCTACTAGGGGGTCATACCATGGGGGAGTAATAAAGCCCACCATAATGCCCCCCCCCCCCCAGTAGTAATAATTCTCCTTATAATGTGACAGTGCAAGAAATACCCCCTTGTAATGCCCCCAGTTGAGCTAATGTCCCCATAGTGCCCCCATAATGTGCCAGTATAAAATACCCCTATATAGTGCCCCTAGTAAATGACCCCATAGTGCTCCACACCCTCCTTCCTCCTAGTTCCCCCCATAATGTACCAGTATAAAATGCTCCAGTAGATGCCCTCAGTGTCCCCCATAATTTGCAAGTATAAAATACCCCTTCTTAGTGACCTCCGTAGATGACCCCATAGTACTCCTCTCCCCCCCTTCCCCATAGTACCCACCATAATGTGTCCCAGTATAGAATTGTACTGTACAGAGAGCCCATATAAAATACCCCTTCTTTGTGGCCTCAGTAGAAGCCCCTATAGTTCCCCCAATCATGTGCCAGTATTAACAGCCCCCCCTGTTCCAGTAATAGCCCCCTATGCCAGTAATAGCAGCCCCCCTGTGCCAGTAATAGCAGCCCCCAGTAATAACAGCCCCCTGTGCCAGTAATAACAGCCCCCAGTAATAGCAGCCCCCTGTGCCAGTAATAGCAGCCCCCAGTAATAAGAGCCCCCAGTAATAAGAGCCCCTCTGTGCCAGTAATAACAGCCCCCAGTAATATAAGCCCCCAGTAATAACAGCCCCCAGTAATAACAGCCCCTCTATGCCAGTAATAACAGCCCCCAGTAATAAGAGCCCCTCTGTGTCAGTAATAACAGCCCCCAGTAATAACAGCCCCTCTGTGCCAGTAATAACAGCCCCCAGGTGCCAGTAATAACAGCCCCCAGGTGCCAGTAATAATAGCCCCCGCCAGTAATAACAGCCCCCCTTTGCCAGTAATAACAGCCCCCAGTAATAAGAGCCCCTCTGTGCCAGTAATAACATCCCCCAGGTGCCAGTAATAAAATCCCCCAGGTGCCAGTAATAACATCCCCCAGGTGCCAGTAATAACATCCCCCAGGTGCCAGTAATAACAGCCCCCCCTTTGCCAGTAATAACAGCCCCCCCTTTGCCAGTAATAACAGCCCCCGCCAGTAATAACATCCCTCAGGTGCCAGTAATAACATCCCCCAGGTGCCAGTAATAACAGCCCCCCCTTTGCCAGTAATAACAGCCCCTGCCAGTAATAACATCCCCCAGGTGCCAGTAATAACAGCCCCCGCCAGTAATAACAGCCCCCCCTTTGCCAGTAATAACAGTCCCCCTTTGCCAGTAATAACAGCCCCCGCCAGTAATAACATCCCCCAGGTGCCAGTAATAACAGCCCCCGCCAGTAATAACAGCCCCCCCTTTGCCAGTAATAACAGCCCCCCCTTTGCCAGTAAAAGTATTGTATATAATAAAAAAAAACAAAAAAAAACATACTTACCTCCATGTCAGTGATGCGATGCAGGCCTCTTCTGGCCTGTGTCCCACGCTGTATGGCTCAGGCGGCGCGATTACGTCATTGCGCCGCCTGCGCCGGCCTCTGATAGGCTGCAGGCACTAGGCCGGCAGCCTATCAGAGGAAGGGAAAGGGACACACCTCTCCCTCCCCTACCGCAGCACAGGCAGGCATCTGTATCGCTGTCCTGAGGACGGCGATACAAATGACTGGAGATGAGCGCTTCCACAATGGAAGCGCTCATCTCCCTGTGCCGAGCCGCCGCCACTCGCCGCCAGCTTAGGGGGGGCAATTGCCCTGTTGCCCCCCCCCCCTGGATCCGCCACTGTGTGCATCACTTTCTTTATGTAAATTGTGTTCTCAAATTCTTTTGATAAGAAAATGCTTATTGTTACAAGACGCTCTGAGGTCTCCTAGTCCTAGGCCTCATATTTTTTCTCTTGTCCCATTCTTAAATTATTTTTGTCTCCCTTGCCCATGATTAAAGCTTATTAATGAAAAGACAGCAATAGTAAATAATATCAGAATTAATAATGAAAGTGGGGCACACTCTAAAAGTATAGGGATCTTTATTAACACTGTTGGTAATAAATGCAATAAAATGACAGCAAATATTAAAAATAAAAATTACAGAAAAAATGTTAAAATACAATAAATGTTGACAGTAAGATTAAACCTTAGATTGTAAATGACCATAAAAACAAAATAGATAAAAATATAGGTAAAAATATATTAAATAGGACACTATGGTCAATATGTGCATGGATCCCAATATAAACTTTGAGTACGGATAACCGGTCACAAATTGTAAACTCACTGGTTACTTGGTACGAAGTCCCGTACAAGGTTAGTATGGTGTTGTATATAATTTTGCAGAAAGTCCTTGCTTGCCAATATTGGCAGTGATCGGAAGCGTATGCAGCCTGTAAGTTTAGCGTTATACGATGTTCAGGCTGTTCATGCGCACAGCGGCGTCCCGCTGTATTTGATTTAACAAAGCGATCGCTTATCAAAGATTTGTAGAGGCTTACCCAAGGGTCTCTTGGAGCTGGATATTAGGCTCTCGACTCGGCGTACCTGTCTTGGTTCCGGTCTCAAGAGCTGGTGTCCAGGTTTGAATTTTTAAGCGCCAGTGGAATTTGTTTGTTGCACGCGGTGTCGATGTCTTTCATCACCAGCGTGGCAGCGGTAATTCACTTCAGCGGCTCTCTGGTTAAATGGCAGTTGCCCAGACTTCCTCGGTTTTGCAGGGTCTCTCTACTCCATAGGGAGACTGATACCAGACGCGTTTCGGGGATTTACGAAAATAACCCCTTCCTCAGTGGTAACCACAATAAATTCTTTTCATTTTTGAAAAGAAAAAGGCGCATTTGCACAGTGTATACAGTGAAATGTATGCTGCTGGTGATGCTGGGAGTATGCCTATAAAACACTGCCTGCCGGAGTTCACCGTATCTGGCCTAACCAGGTACTGATACCCCATTGACTATAATAGGAACCGGCTTTTTATTCAGACAGTTTCCGACACGAGCAGTGGGTTTTGTCGTCTGAAAACCAGCACTTATGTCGGAAACTGGACGATCTCTGCCGGGTACCATTATAGGCCAGATACTGTGAAATCTGGCAGTCTGTTCCTCTTCTGGAACAGCCTACTGGATAGCTTAAATGTAGGTGTCGAATTAACCTAAATAATTCAGTCTACCGAAATATATCTTCTTCACAATCTCTACACTGTCCCTGCAAGACTGGAAAATGGCTGATCTCTTGTGTGTCTATTGCAGATAGGGCAGACACATCCTATCACATCTGTGGCTGAGCTCACAATGTGCTTCAGAGCTAGCATAGAGCCTAACAGATCAGCCAATATCCTCCCTCCTGATTGGGCTGACCGCAAAGCATTATGGGGAAATGTGCTGACTAGGGCCATACCCGAGGTTATGTAGTCCTCTGTCTTCATCTTCCCTGCTCTGTTTTCCCCTTAGTATACTGAGTTTTGAATGTAAAATGACGGGAACGGTTTTGCGGGATTTGTCCAAAGTGAATCGCCAAAACTTAAGGTTTGTTTGAAAAAAGACATTTTGTGAGTTTTAAAGACATTTTGTGAGTTCACTATTCTCTAGAAGTCTAGTATTTAATGTCAAAGTAACTTCTAATAAATCTTTAAAGGGAACCTGTCACCGGAATTTTGTGTATAGAGCTGAGAACATGGGTTGCTAGATGGCAGCTAGCACATCCGCAATACCCAGTCTCCATAGCTCTGTGTGCTTTTATTGTGTAAACAAACCGATTTGATACATATGCAAATTACCTGAGATGAGTCTGCAATAGAGCCTGACCGTGGGTATAGTTACACAGACACCAAATTATGCAGTGGGTCAGGATATGGGTATAATAGTCAATAGTTTGTTTGTGATGCCAATTACAGCATGCGCAGGGTACTAACACAGGGCCCTTTAAGGTGTTGTAACTCACATACCAGATTAGGAATACCAGAGTGGTGTAATGTCTCTGTATAGTAGTGGCAATAGTGTCAACGGTGTCTCCTACCTATCTTCTGCTCTATCATGTGCCTGGAGCTTTTGCAGGAAAAGGACATCTGCTTAGTAGCTCTGTAATGTGGCAGGAATTTGGCTTCTGCACTGACTATCTTCTGCTGTCTTAGGGACTGACTAGCTGAGGAGGAATATGGCTTCTCCTGGGGTCTCTGGACGGTACTCACAGTTATTGTCTTAGGGTATGCATCTTCCTGTAACTGGAGGTGGCTGCTTGCTTTCTTCCAGCTGAGGCTGCAAGGCTCAGGCTGGGGATGATGATCAATTGTCTCAGCCTGGCTTGGATCCCTATAGCTGGGAGCTCCTACACGCACAGCCTTCCCCTAGCCGGGGTGGCTGGCACACTAACTTAACTTCCTTCCCTCCCCATGAGGCAGGATGTGGGAGCATCCCTCTCTGCTCAAATAGGGGGGAGCTAAACTGGAATGTACTATTCCAGCCTAGAAACACTCAATTGGCTCTAAGTCCCTGCCAGAACATTGCTTCCACCTGCTGGTGAACATGAAGAATGACAACAATATACATTTACAAGGCTTTCAATGCACATTTGTGAGGATATTATATAAAATTACACTAGATGACCATGTCAATGGCCCTTAACAGGTTTTAGCTGGGTAAAAGAGTTTCATAACACAACTCTGGGGTGTTACAAGTCCTGTGCAGCTGCTAGCAGTGTTAGTAGAAGTCAGTTCAAGTGCGAAGGAGTGGATAAGGCTTTAAGGACCTTTGGATTCAAGGTGAAGGATTTATTAGCTTCCGGCAGCCTCACCATTAATAAGCTGGGGAAAAGGACCAGATTCAGGACTAAATACCAGTGAGTACACAACCTCCTACCATAGCCTGAGATATAGCCGCATATAAAGCCTGTTATAAGGGATTTACAGCACTCAACCTCCATATACATGAGAGACTGTTTATACCTGGATGTAAATTGCTGTCAAGACTGCTTGCAGTAAAGGTCTTAGTTGGATTCGAACCCTGTCTCATTCTTCCATCTCCATACTACAACCACTCTCATCATTTTGCACCACCAAGGTGCTGGCTTCACGATTTTACCTAATTCAGGGGCCCAGCCGCACAAGCACCCAGAAAATCCAATCACCATCAAGGGCACCTCGATCACCACCTGGCCAGTGTCCCCTGTAATAGAGTGTGCCCCGGAGAATCCAGTGCTGTTCTCCCCTTCACTGCAGTCTGGCCCAGGGAGCGTCAAAACTGTGAGTAAAGAACCAACGTCAACCTCAACCTGCGGTCCCGGCTCGCTGCAACAGAAGGTTGTATCTTGGCTCTAACACCCAAACACTTGAATGGGTAAGTCCTGGATACCTAAGAAATCAACCTCATAATCTGACTAACATAGCTACGGATATGTAAATAAATTAAAGTGTGCCCTGATAAAATTGTAGGTTAGCGTATTCCCTGGTGGGGAAAAAAAATCTGTAACTTAAGTGCTATGCAGCTAAGGTTTTGTAGATACGTGGGGGTTTCCCATCTAGGAAGCATGAATGACCCCACAAAGGAAGGAGTGTAGAGTACTGCAGGGATAAACATTCCCTTTTCCTGGCTATGGGAACATTTACCGTATGTGCCAGGAGCTTTCCTGCAGACGCAGTGTGAAAACAGTCTACCAATCCTTCAGTAATTGTGAGGTATGACATTAGCTCAGGCCCATACGTTCAATATAATAGACATTAGGGAGCTGCTATTAAGGCTGCAGTTGCCCACCTTACTCAGTGAGTCGGCATGAGGTTGCACAGATTCATCGTTGCAAAGAGTCCTGAATTTGCCGGGATTGTGAGGAGTCAGAGCAGAGGATGGGAGTGGCCGTGGCTGTTACCACCAATCACAATGGCTTTCCTTACACTATTGCTCCCTAGGTCCATTTAGTGATAGGAGGAACCACCCTTTCTTTGCTCGGGACACATCCTGGTTCTAAGGTTCCTACATGATGGTAGTTGGGGTGCCTATGATGTTAAGTGAATGGGTGCAAGGCAGGGAGTGTAGAGTACAATGGCCAGCATATGGTGTAGGAGTCAGTAACCAAGGCTAATGTAGCAGAATAAACATCTCTCTATGCTGAAGTGAAAAATAGGAGTTGTAGCACATAAAACAATAGCAAAACACAGTTCCAACTGTACACAGTGCAATTCTTTCCTGATAATGAGATATGGCATTAGGCAAGGATGGGAGTTTTGGACCTCTTACCTCTCTGTCTCAAGTCTCTTCTTGCAGACTCTATGGTGGGCAATCATACTCTTTCTAGGTGGCGTAATGTCCTCTGAGGGATACAGAGTTTTAGAGATACGACTGACCAGGTCATATCCAGGTGTAGATGGCATTTGTAGGGGTGTAAGGCAGGGAGTGTAGAGTGCAATGGCCAGCATATAGTGTAGGAGTCAGTAACCAGGGCCAAAGTAGCAGAATAAACATCTCTCTATACTGAAATGCACTGAAGGATACAGGGTTTTAGACATATGACTGATCAGGTTGTGTCCAAGTGTGAAGGATATCTTAACAGTGTCCCTCACTGTAGTAAGGTCTTAACAATCTTTGGTAGCAGGTTACCTTACTTTCTCCAATGGTCAGCCATGCTGGTTCGTTAGTAAAAATCTAGGTTCGTTAGTAAAAATGGGGGTGGTTTATATTAACAACAGTGGGTGTCCCTGGTCGGTTTTTCAGACTGAGGATGTGACTGAGGAATTACCAAACAAAGTGTTGGTATATATGAAATTACACCCTCATCTACATCTAACTATCATTTTCCAAAGCAAAGTTACTAATATGTTTATTTTATTTTATCAATTCAGTGATTTCTTACACTGTGTGGATGCGAAAAGCCTCAGTCAGCCATTTTGGACACTTACCAGTCACTTGCTTGTATACCAGTAGGCACAAACACTCCTAGGTTCCAAAGCAAAATCTGTAGCGGGTCCTCCACCAACCATCTACCATTTATAATACTGGTGTTTTCTTATGTGGTAGAGGGGCTTTTGGGCCACTTCATACACCAAGGCCTGGGAACAATAGCTACCATTGTACGGCTATAACTATGCCCCTGCTTCCTTCCTCCTATCCCTGTCATTGTGTATGATATATATGATGCACATGTCTACAAATAACTAACAGTAAATTCAATTTCTTGACACTATTATTTAGAATGGACAGCAATGTGGAGAAATTCTAGAAATTTGTGAAAGTAAGAAGCGAGCTTAAGATCAAATAAAAGGCTATCCAATGGAATAAAGTAATGCACATGTAAGCTTGCTGTCTCATAGCTTTTTCTGTGCAGGAGAACTTGGCCAACATCCAGCTAAGATGATCTTTGAGGTCACTGAGCAAAAGCAGACAGAAGAAGGTGGCTGGGATCCAGCTCCCAGGGAACAACAGAACACAAGTTTCTTGTCTTCCAGCGGAGATGGAAAAAAAATAAATTTGAGAATCTTGTGCTCGGCTGTCATGTTTAACACAGACATGTTATTAAGTTAATGTGCTGTAGAGTTGTGCGTTACTCTACCGTCTGGGGACGTGATAAGACACAAAGGGGACACTACAGGTTGCCAGCGATGAGCTGGCTCTGGGTGATGGCTTTGTGTAACGTGGATGTCTTGCAAGTCAAGTGTTGCCAGAATTAGCAAGGAAACAAATCGGAAGGATTGTTGGCAGTCGAGAGCTTTATTTCCACCTACAGGCGCTCAGATATTAACCCTTTCTGATTGTGATTTTTATTTTTTTATTAATATGGAGAGATAAACCTGTGAAGGTATTTGTGCAGGTTGTTGTTTTTCTAAAGGTGTTGTCCGGCAGGGGAAATTTTTTTGCAAAGGGCACAGAGTGGTTTTCAAACAGTAAATGAGGCGAGACCCACCTCGCCTATCCTCCATTGCTCCATTTCTGACGGTTCCTGGTACCCACTAGTCTCAAATTCCTGGCCCTGGGTTTCACCCAGAAGTATCACTTGAAGCTCCTGGGCCAGCAATCAAAAATGTGTAATTAAGCCCCTGATCTACCATATGTTATTATAGAGCTAGTGTTATTCTATATGGAAGAAGGGTCTTCTTACTGAAAAGTGTTTGATATTGATATGCCCTGTGGAATCTTATAACAGGCATAGTAGTTTCAGAGTCTCAATGAGGGTACAGTCTTAGTGCCAACAGGCAAATACTGTATAACATCATCCCCTTAAGAGGACATAACTCTCTGAAAGACACACACACAGACAGAGAGTGCCCAGTATGTGTATTATGTGTGTGGAGAATTGTAGGCCAGGCAATGCCCCTCAGAGTTTATGGGAAAGATATTAAAAGCCTTATTTGTTCAGTTCTGTTAAAGGGTAGTTACCTAGCAAGAGCTGGATTCCTAGTATGAGTCTTTTTTTTTCCAGAGAAGCAATATGTACATAGCAATAGATAAAAGGCACTGATTGAACAGTTTGAGGCTACCACCTGTAGAAAATCTTATTATGAAAAAGCACTGATCAAACAGTTTAAGGCTACCAGCAAAACATGGTGGAAAACATTAGGGGAAATTCGTACTATGAAACACATACTGTAGTACAACGAGATAATCCCGAAGAGTAATCCTTGGGGGGATATTCTAGTTCTCTTGTCTCACTTTCAGTTGAATATTACTTTGGGGGAGGTCTCTCGTTCATCTGAAATGAATCCCAAAATGGTAAAATGGATTTGCTCATTCTTAATTCTAACAAGCCCAAATATTTTGCAATTCAAGTCAGACAAATAAAGAAACATCCTCACATAAAAAACACGTGTATTTCAACTTTCTTTCCAAAAGGATTTAAAGAAAGCTGAGTGTTTCACAACCATAGCATATTGTTCCCATCATTGCTCAGCTTTATAAACATACTTATGTAGCAAAACTAGGGAAATAGTTAAGCAAGCCTCAATTCTGCAACTAGTTCCTTCAGAGCAAAGCAGATAGAATCAGTTTTTCTAGTTGAGAGGCCTTAACTTGACCAATGCCGATCAATTGATGTACTGGGTGACTATTGTAGGGTAGGCAACGTTCCTTTAAGTTCCTGTGAAAAAAATTGTGAAAATTAGCACATCTTACATCTGCTGTAATCAGACAGGCTTAGGAAAGTTAATTTAAATATCTTTCCCAGAAACCCAGAGGGGCATTGGCTGGCCCACGCTCTCCATAATAAGAAAGAGTACCCCTGAAAATATGGAGTCATGTGATTTGTTAGTGTTACAGGGTCTCAGATGTGTTATATTTCGTGTTATCGCTCTCATACTCTCTCATAATAACATTGCACCTCATGGCAAAGAACTCTCTGAAAAAAAGAGTTGTTGCTCTACATAAAGTTGGCCTAGGCTATAAAAAGATTGGCAACATCCTGAAACTGAGCTGCGGTGGGGTGGCCAAGACCATACAGCGGTTCAACAAGACAGGTTCCCCTTAGAACAGGCCTAACCATGGTTGACCAAAGAAATTGAGTGCACATGCTCAGTGTCATATCCAAAGGTTGTCTTTTCAAAATAGACGTATGAGTGCTGCCAGCAGTGCTGCAGAGGTTAAAGGGGTGGGAGGTCAGCCTGTCAGTGCTCAGACCATACACCTGACGATGCATCCAATTGGTCTGCATGGCTGTCATCCCAGAAGGAAGCCTTTTCTAAAGATGATGCACATGAAAGATCACAAACAGTTTACTGAAGACAAGCCGACTAAGGACATGGATTACTGGAACCCTGTCCTAAGACCCAGATAAACTTAATTGGTTCTGATGGTGTTAAGCATGTGTGGCGGCAACCAGGTGAGGAGTACAAAGACAAGTGTGTCTTGCCTACAGTCAAGCATGGTGGTGGGAGTGGCATGGTTTGGGACTGCATGAGTGCTGCCGGCTGTGGGAAGCTACAGTTCATTAAGGCAACTATAAATGCCAACATGTACTGTCACATACTGAAGCAGAGCATGATCCCTTCCCTTCGGAAATTGGGCCGGAGGGCAGTTTTAGAAACATGATAACAACCCCAAACATACCTCCAAGACGACCACTGCCTTGCTAAAGACACTGAGGGTAAAGGTGTTGCACTGTCCAAGCATGTCTTCAGACCTAAACCCTATTGAGCATCTGTGGGGCATCCTCAAAAGGAAGGTGGAGGAGCACAAGGTCTCTTACATCCACCAGCTCTGTGATGTTGTCATGGAGGAGTGGAAGAGGATTCCAGTGGCAACCTGTGATGCTCTAGTGAACTCCATGCCCAAGAGAGTTAAAGGCTATGTGCACCTTTGGGGGCAATTTTTTTTTATTATTGCATTATAGTTATTTTGAGCTAAAAATAATTTTTTCAATTGGTCTTTATTAACAATATGGAATCCTATTTTATGTACAGAGCTGACATGCTCTACAAGCTGCCTGTGGATTTTTTGTCCTTTCTGTCTTCTGAGGAGCAGACAGACTCCATCTCTGCTCTCTCACATCATAAACACTTATTATAGCTCAGTTCTTATTTTACTGATAAGAATGTGGCTTGAATAAGTGTTTATCACCTCTAAGTAGTTTAGAAATAAGGTTTATTAGATGTCCTGCACAAAGTTAAAATATCATTCACACAGTTAGAAAAATAGTTAACCCTTTGCGACTGAACAGCTCAATATTTTGAATAAAGGCCAATTGAAAATATGAGTTTTATCCAAAAATAAGTTAAGTGCAATCATAAAAAAATCGACTCCACAGGTGTACATAGCCTTTAGGGCAGTGCTGGAAAATAATGGTGGCCACACAAAATATTGACACCTTGGGCACAATTTGGTCATTTTGACTAAGAGGTATACTCATTTTTGTTGCCAGCGATTTAGACATTAATGGCTGTGTGTTGAGTTATTTTGAGCGCACACCAAATTTAAACTGTTATTTAAGCCATACATTGACTACTTTACATTATATCAACGTGTCATATCTTCAGTGCTGTCCCATAAAAATATATAATAAACTATTTACAAAAATATGAGGGGTGGACTCACTTTTGTTAGATACTGTATGTGTTTGAGGTGCCAACGACTGTTTCCCAACAGACTATGTTGGGGGAGAAAATGATGGGACAAAGTAAATTTTTTCAGCTGAACCTTTTTTTCACCTGGGAGATAAACTGCTGCTGGAGATGTCTGGTTTGCCATTGTAATATGTACAGTGCCTTGAAAAAGTATTCATGCCCCTTGCACTTTTTGTAATTTTTTTTTTTACTTTACACCCACAAACTTAAATGTATTTTTGATACAGAAATGATAAATAGTTTTCCAAAAAATGTATAAATAAAAATCTGAATAGTGTATAGTACATTTCTTTGAGACAGCTCGTCCAACCAAATCTTAAATCTGCACCCCTTTGCCTGGGAATTGCAGAAGCATCTACCCAGAGCCCCATTGCATGCATATGGTTCTTCTGAGAGACTTTGGAGAGGCAGAGATAATGAATACTACAATCTCCATAATTGCTGCTGTCCATATGCTGCTATTGGGAAAAAATGGCACTATTATGTATACTGGAAGAGATATTTTCTTTATCGCAACCAACAGGCTTGGTTACTGACTCCACTATCTGCCTGCCACTTCACCTGCTCTCCTGCCTTGCATCCAGACAAATACGTAACACCAAGGGCACCCCAACTACCACCAGTTCAGAGCCCCAACTTCAAAGAGTGAAAGAAAGGGTGCACCCTCCAGTTACTGCATTGCCAATGTGGAGATTGCCATCATGATTTGTGAGTACCTTAAAGCCACTACTACTATGTCCATCTTCTGCTCTCTGGGTGGCTGAGCCCTATGGTCTAGTGCTCCATACAGTCTTTTCTTCAGTTCTGCCTCATTCTATAGCAATCATTGTAGTAATCATTTAGGCTACTTTCACACTTGCGTTTGATCGGATCCGTTCTGAACGGATCCGATCATATTAATGCAGACGGAGGCTCCGTTCAGTACGGATCCAACTGCATTAATAACTTAGAAAAATTTCTAAGTGCGAAAGTAGCCTGAGCGGACCCGTTCAGACTTTCAATGTAAAGTCAATGGGGGACGGATCCGCTTGAAGATTGAGCCATATGGTGTCATCTTCAAGCGGATCCGTTCCCATTGACTTACATTGTAAGTCTGGACGGATCCGCACGCCTCCGCACGGCCAGGCTGAACGCCGCCAGACTGATGCAGTCTGAGCGGATCCGCATCCATTCAGACTGCATCAGGGCTGGACGGAAGCGTTCTGCTCCGCTCGTGAGCTCCTTCAAACGGAGCTCACGAGCGGACAGCAGAACGCTAGTGTGAAAGTAGCCTTAAATGACTTTATTCTAAGCATGCCTTCTTTATCTGAGCTCCTGGGGACAGAACTGATAGGAGGGGGATTTGAAAATCAATTCCTGGACAACGCTTTTTATGCAATGTGTTCTCCAGTGGCCTTCTAGCTGTTGCAATAGCTGGAGAGACACAGTATAGGAATGAATTGTCCTTTAAGGCCAGGCAGTTGTTGCTATTACAAAGCTGTAGGGTGTGCTTGCTGTAAGCACCAGGTGCTTTTATCTGTTCTCTCTGATATCTTTTCAAAAATTGCCACAGGCAAAAAAAAATTCACTTGGGATAGACGAAAACAGTGCTGTGAGTGAACAGGGATCAAACAAGCTCTGAGGTTGCACAGCCGCTCGGAAATGGGCAGACTGGGTGGGACATGCAAGTTTCATCTTAATATCTAACAGTTTACCAACTGTATCTTAAGTACTTTACTACTCTACAAAACACACATTAATCATCAGAAATTACCACACAAAGCGGCCCAGGAGGTGTCACTTGGGTGACAGTTTATCTCTGATAGATGCCAAGCTTTTGAAGATCAAAGCTTTAAACAGACTTCATGCCAGGAGTGACTTCACCCGACCTCAGTTCCCACACGTGGGTGCGGTGTGGTGGTTGCAGGGTGCACAGATGCTAAGAAGCTGCTGGGTTTTCTTAACCTAAAGTGAAGGGTGGCTTGGTATAAATGGCCCGAGACTGCAGAGGCACAGAACTGCCAAGTATTTTTTTTTTTAAATATTATATTTATTCATTTTTTTGTCATCTGATTAGATCATGTCAGTTTGATATACCGTATTTTTCGCTTTATAAGACGTACCCGATGATAAGACGCACACCAGATTTTAGAGGAGTAGAAAAATAATAAAAAATATTTTTAATCAGACCTCATATCAGCCCACTCAGAGCCTAATAAGATCTCAGATTAACCCATCAGTACCCCCAATCAGACCTCAGATTAGCCCATCAGTACCCCAAAAACCTAAGATTAGCCCATCAGTACCCCCAGACCTGAGATTAGCCCATCATTACCCCCAAACCTGAGGTTAGCCCATTAGTACCCCCAGACCTCAGATTTGCCCATCAGTACCCCCAGACCTCAGATTTGCCCATCAGTACCCCCAGACCTCAGATTATCCCATCAGTACCCCCAGACCTCAGATTAGCTCATCAGTACCTCCAGACCTCAGATTAGCCCATTAGTACCCGCAGACCTCAGAATAGCCCATCAGTACCCCCAGACCTCAGAATAGCCCATCAGTACCCCCAGACCTCAGATTAGCCCATTAGTACCCCCAGACCTCAGAATAGCCCATCAGTACCCCCAGACCTCAGATTAGCCCATCAGTACCCCCAGACCTCAGATCAGCCCATCAGTACCCCCAGACCTCAGATCAGCCCATTAGTACCCCCAGACCTCAGAATAACCCATCAGACACCAGATCAGACTAAAATAAAAAATCATCTTACCTGTCCTGCTCCGCGGCTCCTCTTCAGCTGTCGCGTTCCCATCTTCCCGGCCTGCGCTGCACTGTCACATGACTGCGTGCAGCGTCAGGTCATAGAAAAATAAGAAAAAATATTTTTCATCAGACCTCATATCAGCCCACTCAGAGTCTAATAAGACCTCAGATTAACCCATCAGTACCCCCAATCAGACCCCAGATTAGCCCATCAGTACCCCCAGACCTAAGATTAGCCCATCAGTACCCCCAGACCTCAGATTAGCCCATTAGTACCCCCAGACCTCAGATTTGCCCATCAGTACCCCCAGACCTCAGATTAGCCCATCAGTACCCCCAGACCTCAGATTAGCCCATCAGTACCCCCAGACCTCAGATTAGCCCATCAGTACCCCCAGACCTCAGATTAGCCCATCAGTACCCCCAAACCTCAGATTAGCCCATCAGTACCCCCAGACCTCAAAATAGCCCATCAGTACCCCTAGACCTCAAATCAGCCCATCAGTACCCCCAGACCTCAGATTAGCCCATTAGTACCCCCAGACCTCAGAATAGCCAATCAGTACCCCCAGACCTCCGATTAGCCCATTAGTACCCCCAGACCTCATATTAGACCATCAGTACCCCCAGACTTTAGATTAGCCCATCAGTACCCCCAGACTTCAGATCAGCCCATCAGTACCCCCAGACCTCAGATCAGCCCATCAGTACCCCCAGACCTCAGAATAGCCCATCAGACCTCAGATGAGACTAAAATAAAAAATCATCTTACCTGTCCTGCTCCGCAGCTCCTCTTCAGCTGTCGCGCTCCCATCTTCCCGGCCTGCGCTGCACTGTCCTGACGCTGTACGGGGTCAGGACAGTGCAGCGCAGGCCAGAAAGATGGGAGCGTGACAGCTGAAGAGGAGCCGTGGCGCAGACCAGGGAGTATAAATATTACCTGCGCTTGCGGCGCTTCGCTCCCCTCTCCTAATACATACTAATGCACGGACGGACATTTCCCCCCCACTTTTTTGGGGGGGAAGTGCATCTTATAAAGCGAAAAATACTGTACATTGTTGATAGAAGTTAAATAAATACAGCTCTATCCACACAGCGTGACATACAAGGCAGTCAGGGGTGAACTGTCTATAGACCCTACAGGGAACCTGAGGCCCCTTCACGACCACCTGCCAGGTACATAATGATCTGGTCTTCTCAGCATTAAGCATCAGGTACTTATGTACTTAGCCAGCAGCCGCAGGTGCCCTCCTGAATTTTACTGTGTTGCCAAACTCGGGAGAGTGATACAGTTTAATACTGCAGCAGGGGAGGCAGTATTTTGTGCTGCACTGTGGTCTTTGGTTCTGCTGGGGCTGTATTTTGTGCTGCAATAAGGTATCGCTGGCCCCCAACTACTTCTGTTGTCCCTGCCTTCTATCAATTTGAACCCATGAGGCCACTTTCATGTTTTTCAAGGACTACTATAAGTTCACAGTCCACCACTGACACCAATAAATGATCCTGACATATAGTATGCCAAAAGAGTGTACTGTACTTTTGGCATATGTTAGGCTTTTATGTATTAGCAAGGTTGACTATGATTTTGGGCAGAAAAAGTATACTGCATGGGTTACATGTTTTGACAATTTGAGGTAATGCCCTGGTGTTGGACAAGAGTGCCTAGGGAACCACCTGCGGAATTGATTCTGGGGCCCACCCTACTGCTACAAGGAAATGTTTGAACCTCATACTCATGAATGTGTGCATTGAAGGTTTGGAAAATTGAGCATGCTATGACTAAGATCGTATGATATTAGTGATGAGCGGCAGGGGCAATATTCGAATTTGTGCTATTTTGCAAATATTTAGGCTTATATTCGCCATATATTCGCGAATTCGAGAATTCGTTATCTCCAGTCATTATTTTCTTGATTGCGGAAATCGGCAATTGAAAAAATTGCGATAAAAATTTGCATTATGAAAATACACAATCAACACTACTCCTAAAGTCAAAGATATTGCAGCCTTCTTATTGGCCCACAAGCTAGAAGCAGGGAGGGATCATGTGTAATGATAAAAAAAAAATCTCAAATAAAAAATTACGACTATATATCAAATTCTCGAAGTGCCGATATTCGCGCTAAAAATTCGCAATTCAAATATTCGTGATCAACACTATGGTCGAAACGTGTAAGCAATGATATTAAAGATGTATTCATGTCGATGTTTTGAAATAAAGTATAGAAGGCTTTATACCGCTCACAGGATGTTGGATATTCCTTTCTTCATGTTTTCTGTGCACCCAGAGGACTACAATTAAGATGCCAGGTGAGCTGACTACAAGGGTGTACTTGAATCATTGGGTAGTAGGAACTTTGTACATTGTGTGTGAAGCGTGTACCTGTGGTCTGTACAGTACAGTATAGTCTTGAAGGATACACATTGAATGTACATATATTGTACATCTGAATTACTCTTGCAGCACACTGCATTAGCGTTTGTACTCTACATTGCAGTATGTATTCATTATACACAGACATATGGATGTCACTATTAAACATAGGGCAGGAGAGTTACAGTCGTAGCCTGGCGCGCCTGTGGTCTGGTTTCCTGTGCTACGTACAGAGCTGTGTGCTCAGCAGGGGATCTTTTGGGCCCCTCTCCTGATATAGTTTTCCTGGTACCCCTGCCATAACCTCTGAGAAGGACATTTGGCCACCTCACCTGGGATGAAAGGCCTGACTCACTGCTCTGGTTGGTCTCCTGAGAACATGTCAAAACCCACAGCGTTGGCGAGCCAAGAATAACCACAAAAGAGTTTGGGAATGCAGACCTTTCAAAATACCCAGCAAGTCAGTGACCTTCTCACCAACCTCTGACAGAAAGGTGCCTCCAAGACTGCACACATCCAAAGGAAGTGGAACACGTTAAAGGCTTCCATATATTTGGAAGAACTGAGAGTTGAAAGAAAGGGAGGCAAGTTTTATATGGAAAGCAAGATTTAGCTACCAAAATATGCAGCAAAATTAGAAAGTATGATAACCTTCAGGTTTGCTGTGTTTGGATGGTAGGCAAAAACTGCTAACCCTTTCCTCAGAGTCCAAAATGGGGGCATTATTTGTGATGGGTGGATCTTATTATTTTTTTCTTCAGCTGAAATGTTCAGTAAAGTAACTTCCACAGGAGGGTTTTTTGCTCCTAGAAGTTGCCATACAGCCTCAACAGTTCAACTAAATGTTTGCCTGACAGCCATTCTCCCCAACTCCCCCCCATGCTCTAGGGAGAATGTGTTTTAAAGGGGAGTAAGCTGCTAACAGACCTCATGGCGGTGACTTATCTCCCATGAGAACAATACATTTGGCATGAGGAAATACAACAATCCTTCTTTCTGCCCACCCCATCCACATAAGATAGTTGGCTCATCCCAACAAAATCGGTAGGTTGGCCAACTTTGCTTTTATATTTATGGGACACCTTAAAAGGAATCTGTCACCAGGAAATTCACTGATAAACCAAACACAATGCCTTGAAGAGCTAGATCAGCTGAATGCAATGATACCTTTCACTTAGCGATCCATTGCTGTGAGTACTTTGAAACTGCAGAAAATTTGGCCGTGATTTTGTAGTGATAACAGCAGTATACCGAGATTTGACCACATCGTATGTACATACCCCTAGTGTAAAACCTGAGATATTTTTTAATGATACTTCAAAGCTGGGGTGGCACTGTGGTTAGAATGTGTGGATTGTGTAAAATGGGTGAAAAGTACATAGGTTATCCCAACTAAAATACGTTCTATGAAATTGGAAAAGAGTTTTAGTTTTACTTATTTTGAGAAACAGTGACACTCTTGTCCATAGACTGAGTCTAATAGTTCACTCAGGTATGTGAGGCTAAGCTGCAATACCAGATATGGCCCATGGACAGGAGTGGCTCTGTTTCTGGGGAAAAAAAATTCTCAGTCCCATACAGTTCCAGTGGTCTATATAGTATCATCATTGATGCTCTTCAGGGTGTAGAATTAAAATACGTTATAAAACTATACAGTATTGAACTGTATTTAATTATAAATAAAAGCGGAAATTTTCTGTATAGATAGTACAACAGGGTATGGTTGCTTTAAGTTAGCTGGAATAAATGGATCTTAATGGTTAGAAAAGCATCCATGAAATTCTGGTCATCAAGACCAGAGAGTGGCAGCTATCCTTAATATGTGTGCATAGCATAGCTATTCTTTCTTAGGCTATTTTCACATATATGTTTTGGTTTCAGGGTTTTTGATCCAACAGAAGACTTCAAAACCTGACCAAAACGGTTCAGTTTTGATAACATATCAGTATGCATTTGTTCAGTTAGGATGCGGTTGTGTGAAATCAAAACGAAAAAAAAAAAGGAAAGGTCACTAAATACAAGTCAATGCATGCCGAATATTTTTTTTTAAGATCCCCTTTCTATTCAGAATGCATGGGCCCAGTTTTGAGATCCTCTGATTGGATCTCAAAACTGTAATGCCAAAATGCATATATGAAAGTAGCTTTATCTAGCAATAGAACGGGCTGTTGTCTGTCGTTAAATCCTGCCTTCATTTAATAATCAGATCTGCTGTCATGTCCCAGACTACACAATAAAGCTGAAAAGTGGACACACAACATGAATGTCAGCTTATTGATTCTCCTTCATTGTGAACCCTGCATTTCCTGTATAGATAGTACAGCTACTATAATAATGCATATCAATGCTCAGAAAAGTGTCAATAAATTGATACAATCTCCAAGAAGGGACGTAGTATCCCCCAGACACAAGGGAGCTACTTACAGAGCTTTATATGTGTGTATACTGTTGCTAGGTTGCCTTATTTAGGCAGGAACAGAACTGTTATCTGTGATTGAATCCTGCCTACATCTAATCATCAGATCAGCTGTCCCTGGCCCAATCTACACAGCAAAGCAGTTCATAATTCCTGCCACCATTTAATATTCATATCTGCTGTCCCTAGCTCAGTTTACACTACAAAACTAAAAAGTGGATACACAACAGGAATGTCAGCTTATTAATTCTGTCCCATTGTGAACCTGTTTTGTATGAGTATGGTTGCTTTATATCAGCTACAATAAATACGGATTAAAGGTCAGAAAAGTGTCAATAAATGGGTACAGTCTCCAAGAAGGGACATAGTATCTCCTAGACACCAGGGTATGGCAGAGCAGCAGCATACAGAGCTCTATCTGTGTGTATAGTGATGCTGTAGTCTGTCATTAAAAACTGCCCCATCTAAGGATCAGATCTGCTGTCTCTGTCCCAGTCTACACAGCAAAGCTGAAAAGTGGACTGCAGGCAATAAGTATGTCAGCTTATTGATTCTGCTCCATAGTGAACCCTGAACTAGCTCAGATATTTTTACAATCACACTTTTCTAATTAAGTGTTGTATGTATATCCCCATGTTGACTATGAGCTCAAAAGTTTGCACCTCTGGGAATGTGATAGAGATTTAATTATCTTTACAATGACAAATCATATGAACTTTGAGGAACATTTCCTCTATCACCACTTTTGTGTTAAGTGCATGAGTTTCAGTTGATTTCTGAAGTGGGATAGAAGAAGTGTTCAGTGCAGATGTTAAAAATGATCTGTCAGACTTCACTGTGCAGACGATGTATAGCTGATTGTTTTGTTATTTTAAATTAATGGGTTACAATGAAGGTACACTAACTCATGTTTGCCTCTCTACAAGGTGTCCTGTAATGTGGGGAATCCAGAGGGGTTTGGGACCATAATTATTTTTCTCCTTGATTAACCACATCAAAGCTGAGAAAGGCCCTCCAGGTACATGGAGACAGGTTAGTTGTGTGTTTCAAGGGTGCTGCCATCTCTATGCACATGACCTGGAACGCTGACGTAACAATGTCTTTGTTTTTATTCTTTGCCTGCTAGCAACTTTCCAGAACCATGTAGTACAAGATATTTTGCTTTTTGCTTGCTACTGTGACGAGAATATTATCTATCTATTAGTAGCTATGAGCATTAATAAGAACAAATTAAACTAAATGACCTACTGTATGTTAAGCTGTACAGCAGATCCCAGCTCACCTTCACAGGATAATGAATCCTCTTGGTGCACGAAAGGCCTGGAGAACCCAGAATGCTTAGATGTGTGAGGTAAAATAATCCTGGAAAGCTGTGTTTCCGCAAAGTGTTTGCTGAGGTATTTTTGTTTAAAGTATTTCATGGGCCTGGATTTTTATGGAATGGCGGGTAGGTTGGTAAAGGGACCTAACATTCCCTCCCACTCCAGTACAGCATTTTCTCATAGCTAGAAATGAACCCAGGTGTAGCTGCAAAGAGAATAAAGACAGGGCTGAGAGCTTCATTCAAGGTAATTGCGTGGAAGCTGCGTGACCTGTGGAGGCTATGCAAAGCCTGACCCCTTTGTGTTTGGATTTGAAGTACATAGGTGAGGTAATTTATTTTGTGTATGTCACGCACATGTGGATGTATAGAAGTGCCATTGCCACTGCCTTGTAATGGATGGAAAATATAAGCTGTTTGGACTTGTACCTGAATATATTGATTAAGCCGCCATGTGTCTATGCTTGAGAAATCACAGGATCCTGTAGCTTTCCCCACTCTTCAGGGTACGGTCACATGTTCAGGTTTCTTGATGCAGTTTCAGAAGCCAAAATCGGGAGTAGATCAGAAAAGGAGAGCAAATGTAAAGGAGAGATACAACTTCTTCTCTTTTTTTAATTCACTCTTGGTTCTGGCTTTCGAAACTAAATCAGGAATCCTGTACATGTGGCCGTACCTATACATAGACCTCTGTTATGGCAATTATCGGGAAGGAACCAATCATTTCTGATAATTGCCTGATGATCCTAAAAGGAGAATGCTACAGTGATATCTTGTCCCCATAGAGAATCATTGTTTCTGGGCAGCGGAATCCTGTTCATACAGTTTAACCTGCTGCACAGAAACATAGATTTTTTGGGTGCCAGTCAAAAGATCCCCGATAATTGGCCCAAAATCAAGTACTCATTACCTGACCATAGTTTTAAGCCTAGTTCACATGGCAGTGTTTGATTATCCATCTTTGATTATTACCCTAAACCAGAAGTGGAGCCTACACAAGGAGAACATAACATAATCAATATTTCCTCCTGTTTTGTGTTTTTGCACCTGGTTTTGACTCACAATCACTGACAATGACCAAACACTGAGATTTGAACTAGGCCTAATTACGTGAGATGGAAAATCTGACATGGGTTTGTAAGAAAATCTGTGTCTGAAATACAGGGCAGAGGCTTGGATCTCTGCCACAGATTTGCAATTTGATATGTTGCAGATCCATATGCTGATAAGCGCCCATTCAGTGTGATAATGAGGAATCCACGTCAATAAGTGGCCTGTCTCTTATTTTTTTTCTATGAAGTGATTTGAAATCAGGCATTTGAATAGAGTTAGATTGAATTAGATTTTAATGCAGAATTTGTGCTGTTAGTTTTTCATGAGCTTAGCTTCAGGAATGCTGCATCTTGTGTTTAGCTTGTGTTTCAAGGGGTTAGCTTATGGATAGGTGGTAAATGTATGATCACACCACTGGGATGCCAGTCACCTTTCCCTCCTCAATGCACAAGCATAGTGGGGAGGAGTTTTGATCACGCATGCAACCTGGCGCTATTCACTATCATTACAGCCACAGTGCTCGGTCCCATAGACAATGTATGGAGTTTCAAGAAAGGTGCTTGTGTAACCGCAACTCCATTGAAACTCCTTCTAATCGCATGACCAAAGTGAAGAGGACTGATTGGTGGTGATCCCAGTGGTGTGATCATACATTTATCACCAATCCTGAGATAAATGTTTTGGGAAGAAATGTATATCTCCTTGTAAGAAAACTAGTGCTTAACACGTAATCCAAAATACATCCAAAAGATCAGATTATCTGACAACTGGAAAACACACAGCATGGAATTATGCAAAACTGTTAAATATGAGAACAACCATCATCTTATTGCTTGTTCCATTCAAGAATCTGTCAGTTCCATTCCAACAATAATAACCTTGTATTTTTCAACCTTCTGCCTCATCCTTCTAATGACAAAGCTAGTTTCTTTCTGCTTTTAATTAATACTGTTAATTAGCTGGAGAAGGCATCCGGTTGTATGGATCGAAGACTTTCAAACCTCTGGTTGATTTGAAAGGTACTTGTAATGAACTCCTTTGGGCAGTGTCTAACCTTGTGGGGTAAATACAATGTGGGGCAGCTCCTGATCCTTCTGCTGAATACTTTGGTCCTATCATGAATAGCCAGTTTGGGCACCACTGTCACTCATGGCATAACCACTGACTAAATCTTGATGGTTTCAACTTAAACCCCCATGTCTTCAATTTTGGAAATAAGTTGCATCTCTAAAAACGTGAGGCTGGAGGTAAGATATTTTGTTTCTTTGATTTTCGACAATGAGACGTTACTCTCGAAACGCTCCTCACTATGTGTTGTAGTACATGGAGCTAACTTTAAGTAAGACCTGGGTGTATTGTGGTGCAGGTGATTCACAGGTACAAATGACACAAAGTAGGTGCAACAAAACCATCAAACTGACTGGACATGACAGCACAAAAATGTGGCCTCTAGCACCAGGGGATTGGCCAGTAGTATGGTGTGCCTGACTGTCTTCTTTATCTGAGACTTAGAGCTTTTAAATGTTCATAACAGTTCAACATACAAGTGGCATTTTTTGTGGTACTGTGGCTAGTTGCCGAGCCCTGCTAGTTACAAGTCTGGGAATTTCATGGTATACACTCACCTAAAGAATTATTAGGAACACCTGTTCTATTTCTCATTAATGCGATTATCTAGTCAACCAATCACATGGCAGTTGCTTCAATGCATTTAGGGTTGTGGTCCTGGTCAAGACAATCTCCTGAACTCCAAACTGAATGTCAGAATAGGAAAGAAAGGTGATTTAAGCAATTTTGAACGTGGCATGGTTGTTGGTGCCAGACGGGCCGGTCTGAGTATTTCTCAATCTGCTCAGTTACTGGGATTTTCACGCGCAACCATTTCTAGGGTTTACAAAGAATGGTGTGAAAAGGGAAAAACATCCAGTATGCGGCAGTCCTGTGGGCGAAAATGCCTTGTTGATGCTAGAGGTCAGAGGAGAATGGGCCGACTGATTCAAGCTGATAGAAGAGCAACGTTGACTGAAATAACCACTCGTTACAACCGAGGTATGCAGCAAAACATTTGTGAAGCCACAACACGCACAACGTTGAGGCGCATGGGCTACAACAGCAGAAGACCCCACCGAGTATCACTCATCTCCACTACAAATAGGAAAAAGAGGCTACAATTTGCACAAGCTCACCAAAATTGGACTGTTGAAGACTGGAAAAATGTTGTCCGAATTTGGCGTAAACAGAATGAGAACATGTATCCATCATGCCTTGTTACCACTGTGCAGGCTGGTGGTGGTGGTATAATGGTGTAGGGGATGTTTTCTGGGCACACTTTAGGCCCCTTAGTGCCAATTGGCCATCGGTTAAATGCCACGGGCTACCTGAGCATTGTTTCTGACCATGTCCATCCCTTCATGACCACCATGCACCCATCCTCTGATGGCTACTTCCAGCAGGATAATGCACAATGTCGCAAAGCTCGAATCATTTCAAATTGGTTTCTTGAATATGACAATGAGTTCACTGTACTAAAATGGCCCCCACAGTCACCAGATCTCAACCCAATAGAGCATCTTTGGGATGTGGTGGAATGGGAGCTTCGTGCCCTGGATGTGCATCCCTCAAATCTCCATCAACTGCAAGATGCTATCCTATCAATATGGGCCAACATTTCTAAAGAATGCTATCAGCACCTTGTTGAATCAATGCCACGTAGAATTAAGGCAGTTCTGAAGGCAAAAGGGGATCCAACACTGTATTAGTATGGTGTTCTTAATAATTCTTTAGGTGAGTGTAGTTCGGTACAGATTGAGTAGCATAAGCACCTCACCATGTAGGCTATACCAGAGAGAATAACCAGGTACCCCAACTTGTCAATAACACAGGGCATTGTCACTGCTGAAAGCATATGCCCCAATTCACATTAGCAGGAAGGACTGTCCCTTATATAGAATTTGCCTTGAGGTCCACGTGAGTAACATTGCAGGCATGCCAACACCTACACCCTTGTGTTTTCACATTTTTGTGTGTACAAATCACCATGTAGACATTCCCGTCTGAAGCTGTACTTTCCTACAGCCATGTTAGTTGGGCAAAGAAGAATAAAATGTAGATGAACCACAATAGCCTGGTGTAAATGCACTACATATATACCTGTAGATAGAAATAGAAGCACTTAAATGGCATCTGTCAGCAGATTTGTACTTATGAAACTGGCTGACCTGTTACATGTGCACTTGGCAGCTGAAGACATCTGTGTTGGTCCTATGTTCATATGTGCCCGCATTGCTGAGAAAAATGATATTTTAATATAAGAAAATGAGCTTCTAGGAGCAACGAGGGAGTTGCCGTTACACCTAGAGGCTCTGCTCTCTCTACAATTGTCAAACCCTCTGCACTTTAATTGACAGGGCCAGGCGTGATGACGTTTTCACTGCCTGGTCCTGTCGATTGTCGAGGTTGTCACAGTGGCAGAGATAGCCGAGCCTCTGGGTGTAATGGTAACGCCCCCGTTGGTCCTGGAGGCTCATTTTCATATATTAAAACATCATGTTTCTCAGCAATGTGGACACATATGAACATGAAACCAACATAGAGGCCTTCAGCTGCCAAGCGCACATGTAACAGGTACAAAACTGCTGACAGATGCCCTTTAAAGGCAAAATAATACACAGCTTATTAAGTGAGATAGATAATAGATAGAAATATAGATAATAGATAGAAAGATAGATAATAGATAGATAGCAAATCAGAGTTTCACATTAAATAGACATAAAAGAGTTGCTTTTGACAGTCTCTTCTTGTCTAAAAAATGATAATTGGTGTCCTGCTGCTGTGATCATCAGTGATCAGCTGTGATCTAGTGTAGAAAGGAAGTGCTCAATACACCTGCAGCACCACCGCAGGCCACATGAAGCATTACATATCTCCATTACCTTAGCATGGCCTAAGGATATTTGACAATGGATTTTCTATATCAGGCAACCCCTTTAAACATCAGAGCAACATTTTGTATAGAATAAAATTAAGTTCATATATACAGTATACTTTTTGTCTGAGAATTAGGTTATTGAACACATGAGATAAAGTATATGCTGGATAATATGCTGTAGGGTTACTTCCATTAATACTGAGATTGGAAATTTTGCATTTCCATTGTAATCAGACAGTCAAATAGATACTTAAAATGTCCAGATTAGTTAACAACTCCTTACTTGTAACATACCGTACTGTAAACTCTACTAGACTGGATTTTGTTCAGTCCAGTCTCTTTTTTAGATGCTATATTTTGTGCATTATAACTGCGGATAATTGCTGTTGCAAACAATAAATGATGCGCAGAAGGGTTAATGTAGTTATTTTTGGTTGGATGATGTCTAGAGTAATGTTCTCATAGTGCGGGAGGAAGTGTTCTCAATGTCCATCCTGTATTGGTGGAACACCTGAGCTCAGCGATGTCTCTGTAACCTGACCCTGACGCTAAATGTCTCTTTCCAAACCCGACCGGTGTTATTTTTCTCTTACTTGGCTGGAAATCTTTCTAATTTTGTGCCGAGCAGTCCTTTATTTTATCGGATTATCTCAAAAAGGTGAGGAGGGGGGAAGACAGTGTTGATGTGCCAAACATTATAGGGCTTAATGCAGTCAGATGGTAAGGTTATCTCTTTCTAGTCATGGGAGAGAGGCGAGAACTATGCTCGGTGAGGGCTGACAAAGGCCACCTGGGCTAAATCTTCTCAATCAAGAAATCAAGTACCCATCTAAGCCACTCTCGTTTTTGTTACAAATCCTTTGTATCACTGATGTATACAGATATGGGGTTTTACATTTATTTATGTATTCTTCCCATACCAGTTTGTCTTTTACTTTGCATTTTTCAATTAAATGTCATATGTATGATGGCCTTCTGATAGACCATGGTGGCAGGCAGTAGGGGGAGATGACATGAAGAATATCGCAGACAACCTCTACAACCCCTTACTACTATCAGTCAATAATTTTATTCTTCCTGAGAGGAAGTCCCTCAAGTTTGATGGATACAATCTTTGCAAATCAACGTTGCAGTCCATAAAGTACACAAATTTACATATAGTCCTTTTTCCAGCCAACACACAATGGTTCAGAACTTTTTGTATTCATAAGTCAATCTCTCCCTCGCCTGTGGCTTAGTAACCCAGATACCCTTACCAATAGAGGGATGACCAAACAGAAGTGCATCCTCTAAAGGCTATTCATCCCAGAGAACTGGTGTGCAAAACCATGCAAAGAAATAAGTATATACATGAACAACAATTCTGAGAAGAATGATGGACATGTGCATCACCTATCGGGCACCCTCTTACAACTTTACTAAATGTTTTATATCTAAAGGAACACTCAGGGTTAGTAGAAGGCCTCATCAAGGCAGGATTTTCATGTGTTGCAAAATCCTAGTACTAAAGTTCGGTGGGTGATATATACCCATTTTTGGTGTGAGGTACACCTGCACTGCATCCGTCACAGGTAAATTAATATAGTTAATCCATTTGTTAGTTCGGTGGGTGACATATACCCATTTTTTTGTGTGAGGTACACCTGTACTGCATCCATGACAGGGAAATTAATATAGTTAATCCGTCTGTTAGTTCGGTGGGTGACATATACACATTTTTGGTGTGAGGTACACCTACGCTGTATACGTTACAGTTTGTTAGTTCAGTGGGTGACCTCAAAGAATGAGGAGAGCATCAAATAAGGGACGTGGCCCTGGTCATGGTGCTGCTGGTGTTGGTGGAGCTCCTGTTGCAGGGAGAGGACCTGGTCGATCTGTGCCAGCTACACGCCCAAATAAAACACCTTCCTCAGGTGCACGTAGGCGACAGAACGTTCAGACCGAGTAGAGGCGGTAGTAGATTGGGTGGCTGACAGTGCCTCCAGTTCCTTCACATTGTCTCCCACCCAGTCCCCTGCTGAAAACGCAGAGTTGGCAACTGCAGCCCATGGGCAACTGTCTTTCACCTCACCCCCTTGCAAATCAGCCAAGCAGTCTGAGCCCCAAGTCATGCAGCAGTCTCTTATGCTTTTTGATGACTCTGCTGGCGAGGATTCCGTGGACCATCCACCTAGCCCTGCTCCAGGAGTGGAAGAGATTGAGTGCACTGATGCCCAGCCACTTATGTTTCAGGATGTGGACATGGGAATACCACCTCAGCATGTCTCTGATAATGACGAAACACAGGTGCCAACTGCTGCGGGTTTCTACAGTGTGCAGACCAGCAAAGAGGGCAGGGGTGAAGAGTGGGTGGAAGATGATGTAGAGGATGATGAGGTTCTAGACCCCACATGACCCCACATGGCTGATTTTGGACTAGCTCCATAAGTTGCTATTAGCAACTATCAGCAGATAGAAATTCACAAATTTTCGATATATCACTGGTCTGATTTTTTGGTCTGACCAGACCGTTGAATAAATTGAATGTCCTATTCTTGTCCACGTTTTGCGGACAAGAATAGGCATTTATATTGCCGGCACCCGTTCCATTGTGCAAATTGCGGAAGGCAACACGGACGGATTCAGTTTTTTGCAGATCCGCGGTTTGCGGACCGCAAAAAATGGCTTGGTCGTGTGCATGAGGCCTCAAAAGGTGTTTAAAAACACTGTTTACTGCACCAGCATCTTTTACATATAACTGCTTACATGTGGAGGAGATGTTCACTCTCCCCTCCACAATATTGTGATAAATCACACCCCTGTACTTAACGTCAGTGCAGTGACTGACACAATGCTTTTTAGATATTAAACTGTCTGACTGACTAGAATCGCTGGTACAGACAATAAAAATAGAAACTGCCCCCCCGACATGTTTTGCCAGTAACCTGGCTTCTTCAGGGGTAACGGGCAGAATTGTAGACGCCTGCCTAAGCTGAGGTATAAATAACCACTTAATCCTGATCGATAAACGGGATGACCATTGGCAGCGCTCCAGCATTGACAGAGGAGGCGTGCACTGGAGCGTTCTCCCAATCATCATGTGGGCTTACTGGCATATGGAACACCTCCACTCCATTCACAGGGCGGAGAGGGAGGTACTCTGGTCAGGCGCTGCGTGAGAATGCAATACGCACTGACTTAGGAATTGACGAGACTGAGGGATCTCCACTGCGCATGACCTGCGCTGAGTCCTAATGCGCACAAACTTAGAGGTAAGTATCTAACAAAGCCTATCAGGGTCGTGATACCAGCTGCAGGAGAAAGACAGTGTGCACATTACAATGCTTTACCAGCATATCATAATACATAGGAAAATCCCACTGTCTGTATTTAACCTTTTATCGGAAATACCGCCAGTGATTTTAAGACCTCAAAAGAAATCAAGTGACTAATAATAGCCACACTGAATTATTTCGGAACACGTAATAATGACAACAGGGATGAGAAAAGGGGTCAGACCCTCTGATGTATATAAAAAAGGGGGAAGGGTGTGTATCAAAACAGACAATAATTGTAACGAGGCTTCCGCTGGCACCCTGTGCAAGGAGAGGGTCAAGAACGCAGCCTGCGTCCTCGTCTCCATGGCAGCAGGCGAGCAGCAGAGGAGCTAAGCACCGATAATGATGATCGGTGCTCAGTTGGTTTGGGCTGTGTACTGTGAGTCACGTGACGCTGGCCATGTCATGTGACTCACCAGCCATTTAAACAGGCAGCCTGCTGGCCACAGGTTGCCTGTGATTGCTCTTATTTCATTCACCAGCATATCGTCTGTTAGTGTTTGTTTTGTTTTGACCTCGGGTCCTCATTTTGACCTCGCTCTTGCTATCTCCTGCATTTGACGTGACCTCTTGGCTTTGACCCTGGCATGAGTTTGACTCGATCTTGCTTTTTCCTTTTGTATTGTTGTTCCTCCAGGCTCCTGACCTCAGCTCGTATTGACTTTGATATTTGATTAACCCCTCAGTGCCTGCCTGTCACTTTGTTTGTTGTTTTCTCATTTATTGTTTTTTTTTACCTTTGAGGCCCTGCGCATACTCAGATTAGGGACCGCCGTCAAGTTGTACACCGTCGCCTAGGGCGGACCGTGCAAGTAGGCAGGGAAAGAGGTGAGGGTGGAGCTCAGGGTGGCACACACTCCTCCCGTATGTGACAATAATACAGTAAGTACCTCTACACAAAAAAAAAAGAGAAAAAAAAAATTATATATATATACTGTATATACAGTGGATAAAAAAAGTCTACACACCCCTGTTAAAATGTCAGGTTTGTGTGATGTAAAAAAATGAGAAAAAGATAAATCATTTCAGAACTTTTTCCACCTTTAATGTGACCTATAGACTGTACCACTCAATTGTAAAACAAACAGAAATCTTTTAGGAATAGGGAATTAAAAATACAAAAATAAAATATGGGTATGAGTCTATCAGCATGGCACATTTTGACTTGGCAAGATTTGCCCACTCTTCTTTGCAAAAACACTCAAAATCTGTCAGATTGCGAGGGCATCTCCTGTGCACAGCCCTCTTCAGATCACCCCACAGATTTTCAATCAGATTCAGGTCTGGGCTCTGGCTGGGCCATTCCAAAACTTTCATCTTCTTCTGGTGAAGCCATTCCTTTGCTGATTTGGATGTATGCTTTGGGTTGTCGTCATGCTGAAAGATGAAGTTCCTCTTCATGTTCAGCTTTCTAGCAGAAGCCTGAAGGTTTTGTGCCAATATTGACTGGTATTTGGAACTGTTCATAATTCCCTCTAGCTTAACTAAGGCCCCAGTTCCAGCTGAAGATAAACAGCCCCTTGGCATGATGCTGCCACCACCATGCTTCACTGTGGGTATGGTGTTCTTTTGATGATGTGCAGTGTTATTTTTGCGCCAAACATATCTTTTGGAATTATGGCCAAAAAGTTCAACCTTGGTTTCATCAGACCATAACACCTTTTCCCACATGCTTTTGGGAGACTTCAGATGTGTTTTTGCAAAATGTAGCCTGGCTTGGATGTTTTTCTTCGTAAGAAAATACTTTCGTCTGGCCACTCTACCCCATAGCCCAGACATATGAAGAATACGGGAGATTGTTGTCACATGTACCACACAGCCAGTACTTGCCAGATATTCCTGAAGCTCCTTTAATGTTGCTGTAGGCCTCTGGTAGCCTCCCAGAACAGTTTTCTTCTCGTTTTTTTATCAATTTTAGAGGGATGTCCAGTCCATATTTTCTCCACTTGATGATGACTGTCTTCACTGTTTTCCATGGTATATCTAATGCCTTGGAAATTATTTTGTACCCTTCTCCTGACTAATACCTTTTAACAATGAGATCCCTCTAATGGTTTGGAAGCTCTCTGTGGACCATGGCTTTTGCTGAGCAGCTGGACATTATTTGGGGTTAATCAGAGGCACTTTAAATGATGGCAGGTGTGTATGCTGACTCCTATTTAACATGATTTTAAATGTGATTGCTTAATTCTGAACACAGGTACATCCCCGGTTATAAGTGCACACTTATGCAACCACATTATTTTAGTTTTTTTCCCTTCACCTAAAACATTTCAGTTTGTTTTACAATTGAGTGGTACACTTTATAGGTCACATTAAAGGTGGAAAAAGTTCTAAAATGATTTATTTTTGTCAAATTTGTTTACATCCCAGAAACCAAATTTTTTTTTTTTAATCACAAAGTTTTTATTGATTATCTCCAAAAAGTAAAATCACAAGATCACATACAGAGCGTAATAGCGCCTAAACAATAGTTATTCAATAGCCAAATTATTATCAATTGTCGTTTAAGTAATAATACAAGCGTCTATTACACGGCAGAAGAGGATTTCACCCCTGCCAGGGGTTCATTGAAGAAGTGAAATATCAAAGAAGGTAAAAGAAACGAAAAAAAAAAAAAAAAGGACATTGAACATAGAACAGAATTAACATTCTGAACACAAGGCTATCAGGTGTCTTACTAATCGGAATCGCTGCTCGAAACCGATTATGTCCTCAAAGGAGGGCCTATGAGCTATGGGTACTCTGGGTCTATCTTTGGAAATCTGTTAGCACACATACCACTGACTGGAAATCCAAACTGACCATGCGGGTTGGAATTTATTTAAGGACAGAGTGCCAGTATGAGACATTTTTTCATGCATACAGGTGGAGTTTACTAGAGAAATCACCTCCTGTAGGGGAGGGGTATTAGGATCCTTCCAATGCTTGGTGATCGTTAATTTGGTTGAGCCAACACAGTCCTACAGTTACTGTCTATGGCATCTATTCCGATGAACAGAAGTGCCAGTTCGGACGATAGAAGGGGAAGTGTAGGCATAAGGGTGGCCAGTAGGTGCTGCACACTACTCCATAGATGCGAAACCTTGGGGCAAGACTATAGGATATGGAGGAGGGATCCCCTGTGTCCACATAATCTCCAGCAGTCCGGAGTGGCAGAGGGAAACATCAGGTGTAGTCTATTTGGGGTAAAGTTGTCACAACCAGACAGCTGAGAAGCTCTGACAGAAGCCTTTCAGAACCTCCTCCTTGAGTTTTCTTTGTTCTGGTTTTCAGTTCCTCATCTCGTTAGCCTCTCTCAGCTGTCATGTAGTTGGACTGATTGCATCCCTTTAAATTCCTCCCCATAATGCATTAGTGTGCGGCTTATACAACTTCCTGGAGTGTGTGTGCATGCTGATCCTATTTTCCTGTCTTCTACAAGATAAGTGCTGTACATTTATTTGTGATTTTCTGTTTGCTGGATCCCAGGTGACCCTGACTCCCTCCGTGTCTAGTGTAGGGAGCCGGTGGTCGTCTCCCCTCACTATTATAGGGTGTTCAGGTGTTATACAGTCGAGGTACGAGGATATGCGATCATCTACCATTCAGATTTTTGCATAGGCTGAGCAGTCAGGGTGAGTGCCAGGTCTTATGCAGGGGTCTCCCTTTTGTTCCTTAGTTTTGGATCCAGTGAGTCATATATTCATTTTGCACTGTCTTGTTTCCTGTACACCTTCCCTGACATTATAAGCCGCCAAAACCGTCTCAAGCATGGATCCGGTTTCACTTTTGGCTGAACGCTTCCAGGGTCTTTCATTGGAGGTAGCTGATCTCTTTAAGACTCTTTCTCAGTTTCTAGTGACCGGTTCAGCTTGCGTTCATGGAGTTTGTTCTGAGCCTAAGATCTCGCTCCCGGATACGTTCTCCGGGGGTAGTGAGAATTTTGTGCGTTTCAGAGAAGCTTGCAAACTCCATTTTCGCCTTCTTCCCCATTCCTCTGGTGATGAGGAATGGAGGGTGGGGATCATTATATCGCTGCTCAGGGGTAACGCTCAGTCGTGGGCCATTTCGCTGCCGGTGGGGACACGGCCCCTCCGTTCAGTGCATGAATTATTTTTAGCCCTGGGTCAGATATATGATGATCCGGATCGTGTTGCTTTGGCTGAGTCTAGACTAGGTCTGTTATGCCAGGGTAAACAATCCGCAGAGATATACTGCTCAGAATTTCGGAGATGGGCAGCTGATACTGGTTGGAATGATGCTGCACTCCGAAGTCAATTTTGCCATGGTCTTTCAGAGGGATTGAAAGATGCATTTGCCTTTCATGAGAAGCCTATCTCCTTGGACTCTGCTATGTCTCAGGCCGTTCGTATTGACAGGCGTCTTAGAAAGAGAGGAGAGATCTCTCCTTCCTGTCATACTCAGTCCCAGGACAGTGCAGCGGTCTCATTCTGTGCGCAGGGGTCTCAGTCGCTGTCAGCCCCTTCTGAGCAGGAGCCCATGCAGCTGGGGTTGATTGCCTCTGACAATAGAAGATTCAGCCCGCATGGGAAGGTTTGTTTTTTGTTGTGGAGGTATAAATCATTTGGCAAATGTTTGTCCCTCTAGGAGATTCAGGCAGTTTTCTGGGAGTAATAAAGTAACAAAAAGGAAAAAATCTTTAAAAAATGTTCCATCTGTTACTATTGGCAGGGTTGAGGCGGAAATTGAAGGTTTTCCGTTTGCTTGTAGTTCCCGTTTTGTTCTGCCTGCCAGGGTGGCGCTAGAGAGCAAGAACATTTTTTGTGAGATTTTTGTAGATAGTGGAGCAGCTGTCAATCTCATTGATAATCATTTTGCGATAACTCATGGTTTCCAGGTGTGCACTTTGGGAAAGGATATTCCTGTTTTTGCTATTGATTCCGCTCCACTTTCTCAGAAATCATTAAAGGGCATTCGTTTAATTGTGAGTGATGCTAATGTTGAGGATGTGTCATGTTTCGTCCTTAGCGGATTACCTACTCCTCTTGTGTTGGGGCTACCCTGGCTCACTAAACATAACCCCACCATTGATTGGCAAGCGAGGCAAATAAATGGTTGGAGTGACTTTTGCAGAGAGAATTGCCTCACTACATCTGTTTCTGAGGTTTCTACTAAGACTGTACCACCTTTTCTCTCTGAATTTTCGGATGTTTTCTCTGAGAGTGGAGTTCAGGATTTGCCCCCGCACAGGGAGTATGATTGCCCTATTAATCTCATCCCAGGCGCCAAGCTGCCTAAATCTCGTTTATACAATCTTTCCCAACCTGAAAGGGTCGCTATGCGTACTCTCGGAGAGTCTGAGAAAAGGACACATACGACCCTCGAAGTCACCTGTTGCCGCAGTTTTTTTCTTTGTTAGGAAAAAAGATGGTTCTTTAAGACCTTGTCTGGATTTCAGGGAGCTGAACAGTATCACTATTCGTGACCCTTATCCGCTTCCTCTGATCCCGGACCTGTTTAACCAGATTGTTGGGGCTAAAGTATTTTCCAAATTAGATCTAAGAGGGGCATACAACCTGGTCAGGGTCAGAGAAGGAGACGAATGGAAGACGGCCTTCAATACCCCTGAGGGCCATTTTGAGAATTTGGTTATGCCTTTTGGTTTGATGAATGCCCCAGCCGTTTTTCAGCATTTCGTGAACAGCATTTTTTATCATTTAATGGGAAAATTTGTATTAGTGTATTTGGATGACATTTTGATTTTTTCTCCTGATTTCAAAACTCATAAGGAACACTTACGTCAGGTCTTGCTCATCCTGCGGGAGAATAAATTATACACGAAACTTGAAAAATGTGTGTTTGCGGTTCCAGAAATTCAATTTCTGGGGTTTCTTCTCTCCGCTTCTGGTTTTCGCATGGACCCCGAGAAGGTCCGCGCTGTGCTGAGAGCTTCCTGAGAATAAGAAGGCGCTGCTGCGTATTTTGGGCTTTGCCAATTATTACAGGAAGTTTATTTTGAATTATTCCTCTATTGTTAAACCACTCACTGATATGACCAGAAAGGGGGTAGATTTTTCTTCCTGGTCGGTAGAGGCGCGTAAGGCCTTTTCTAATATCAAGGAGAGTTTTGCTTCCACTCCCATCTTGGTACAACCTGATATTTCTCTACCCTTCATAGTTGAGGTTGATGCTTCTGAGGTGGGTGTGGGTGCGGTCTTGTCTCAGGGTTCCTCTCCTGCCAAATGGCGACCGTGTGCCTTTTTCTTGAAGAAACTCTCCTCTGCAGAGAGAAATAACGATGTGGGAGATAGGGAATGGCTTTTGAGGAATGGCGCCATTGGCTAGAGGGAGCCAGACACCCTATTACCGTGTTTACTGACCATAAAAATCTGGCCTACTTGGAGTCAGCCAAGCGTCTGAACCCGAGACAGGCCAGATGGTCTTTGTTCTTTTCAAGGTTTAATTTTGTTGTCACGTTCCGCCCTGGGGTTAAAAATGTGAAGGCAGATGCCTTGTCACGTTGTTTTCTGGGAGGTGGGAATTTTGAAGACCCGGGTCCCATTTTGGCTGAAGGTGTGGTGGTCTCTGCTCGTTTTCCTGAATTGGAGGCAGAGGTGCAGGCAGCCCAGTCAGAGGCTCCTGATCTTTGTCCTCCTGGGAGGTTGTTTGTGCCTCTCGCTTTAAGACACAAGATTTTTAAGGAACACCACGATACAGTCCTTGCTGGGCACCCGGGGGCAAGAGCCACAGTGGATCTCATCGCTTGGTGGCCTGCGCTTCGTAAGTCAGTTGAGGGTTTTGTGGCAGCCTGCGAGACTTGCGCTCGTGCCAAAGTCCCTCATTCACGGCCATCAGGTCCTCTCCTTCCCTTACCCATTCCTTGCCGTCCTTGGACACATCTGTCCATGGACTTCATAACGGACCTGCCTCGTTCCTCGGGGAAGACTGTGATTCTGGTGGTGGTAGACCGTTTTAGCAAAATGGTGCATTTCATCCCTTTTCCTGGTTTGCCCAATGCTAAGACGCTGGCGCAGGCATTTATTGATCACATTGTCAAATTGCATGGTATTCCTTCAGACATAGTCTCTGATAGGGGCATGCAGTTTGTTTCCAGATTCTGGAAGGCTTCCTGTTCTCGCTTGGGGGTTCGGTTGTCATTCTCTTCTGCTTTCCACCCGCAGTCGAATGGTCAGACACAGCGCGTCAATCAGAATCTGGAGACATATCTGCGCTGTTTTGTGGCGGAGAATCAGGAGGATTGGTGTTCTTTTTTGTCCCTTGCTGAGTTTGCTTTAAATAACCGTCGTCAGGAGTCCTCTGATAAGTCACCATTTTTTGGTGCATATGGGTTTCATCCGCAGTTTGGGACTTTCTCGGGAGAGGGGTCTTCTGGTTTACCTGATGAGGACAGATTCTCCTCGTCTTTGTCATCTATTTGGCAAAAGATTCAGGATAATCTAAAGAGCATGAGTGAGAGATATAAGCGTGTGGCAGATAAGAGACGTGTGCCTGGTCCGGACCTGAATGTTGGTGATCTGGTGTGGTTGTCTACCAAGAATATCAAATTGAAGGTTCCCTCCTGGAAGTTAGGTCCTAGGTTTATTGGGCCTTACAAAATCCTGTCTGTCATCAATCCTGTTGCCTACCGTCTTGATCTTCCTCAGACTTGGAAGATCCATACTGTTTTTCATAAGTCCTTATTGAAACCTTATGTTCAACCCATTGTACCCTCGCCTTTGCCTCCTCCTCCGATTATGGTTGATGGGAATCTTGAATTTAAGGTCTCTAGGATTGTGGATTCTCGTCTTGTCCGCGGTTCTCTCCAGTACCTCGTTCATTGGGAGGGTTATGGTCCTGAGGAGAGGATGTGGGTCCCAGTGACGGACATTAAGGTCACTCATCTCATCAGGGCTTTCCATAGGTCCTATCCTGAGAAGGTGGGCTCTGAGTGTCCGGAGTCCACTCGTAGGGGGAGGGGTACTGTCACAACCAGACAGCTGAGAAGCTCTGACAGAAGCCTTCCAGAACCTCCTCCTTGAGTTTTCTTTGTTCTAGTTTTCAGTTCCTCATCTCGTTAGCCTCTCTCAGCTGTCATGTAGTTGGACTGATTGCATCCCTTTAAATTCCTCCCCATAATGCATTAGTGTGCGGCTTATACAACTTCCTGGAGTGTGTGTGCATGCTGATCTTAATTTCCTGTCTTCTACAAGATAAGTGCTGTACATTTATTTGTGATTTTCTGTTTGCTGGATCCCAGGTGACCCTGACTCCCTCCGTGTCTAGTGTAGGGAGCCGGTGGTCGTCTCCCCTCACTATTATAGGGTGTTCAGGTGTTATACAGTCGAGGTACGAGGATATGCGATCATCTACCATTCAGATTTTCGCATAGGCTGAGCAGTCAGGGTGAGTGCCAGGTCTTATGCAAGGGTCTCCCTTTTGTTCCTTAGTTTTGGATCCAGTGAGCCATATATTAATTTTGCACTGTCTTGTTTCCTGTACACCTTCCGTGACAAAAGTACCATCTTAGGCTAGTTTTAAAAATTGCCTCTTGGTGTGTCACACATCTAAAAGAAGAGGTCGCTATTCTGAAGGCTGCATGCCATTGTTCTTTAGAAAACGTTTGACCAAGGTCTTTTTCCCATGCTTTCATGGGGGGCGGATTTGTCCACTCGTTTCCCCGACTCAGAAGATCGTAAAAGAGAGAGATGCCTCTCCTTTTCGGGAACCTGTCATGCAGGAATCTTTTAACTATCTGCGGGAATTGTAGGGACTTGCCCTCCCTCCCCTTCAGAAAAGATCTGATTTGTAGGAATTTGTAGAAATCCCCGTGGGGAATGTGATAAGTATCATGTATATGGGAAAAGGATAGAAGATCCTCCTTGTCCATCAAATCTTGCGCTGTTTTAACACCCTGTGAGATCCAACTCCGAAGGTTAAGTCCTGGAATGTGATAAGCAAGACAATGCATGTATATGACCTGGGATGGGATAGTCCCTGCATTGCCAGTACTGCCCAGGTACAATTTCCATGCTGTGAGAGATAATTTAACTTTCTGCAGAGGGGAAGGCCTAGTATTAAGATTCCATAGTTCGCTCATCATTGGTGAGCGGAGTGAGGAGAGGTTGAGAGATGTTCTCTCCATGGTTACCCAGTGTTTATCTATGGAATCATTCCACCAGTGAACTAGTTGGTCTAGCAGGCATGCTGTTCGGTAGTGTTTTAGGTTAGGCACTCCCAGTCCCCCCATTTTTTTGTGAGAGGTCAGGGTCGCATATGCTACTCTTGGGTGTTTAAAGTTCCAGATGAAGTCCATCATCTGTTTTTTAGCTTTGTTAAAGAAATGGTCAGGGATCGGGATAGGCAGGGTTCTAAAAAGATAGAGAAGTTTGGGCAGAAAGAGCATCTTTTACGCTGCAACTCTCCCAAACCAGGAGATCATTTAATTCTTCATATTTTTAATATCTTGCTGTATTTCTACTAAGAGAGGGGGGAAATTGGAGTGGAATGTTTTAGATGTTGGGTGGGTTAGTTGAATACCTAGGTATGAAATACTTTCCTGTTGCCAGTCCAGGGGAAATAGGCGTTTTAGTAGTAGTAATTGATCAGTCTGTATGTTAATACGCAAGCATTGGGATTTGTCAATATTTAATTTGTAGTATGAGACCCGACCGAAGGATGTCAGCAGGTCAAATACTCCGCGAAGGGAGCCTACCGGGTCCGTGCAGACTACTATAATGTCGTCGGCAAAGAGCGCCAGCTTATGTTCAGTTGGTCCTATTTGTAGGCCTTTGATATTAGGATTGCACCTAAGTAATTCTGCTAGGGGTTCAATGGAGAGAATGAAAAATAAAGGGGACAGTGGGCACCCTTGTCTGGTGCCGTTAGTCAGCTTAAAATTTGTGGACAGGGCACTGTTTGTAAACACTCTGGCACAAGAATTGGAGTAAAGTGCAGCAATTACTGAGTAGATTGGGCCAGAAAAGCCAAGTTTTCGTAGCACCGAGAAGGCATACGGCCAATTTACATGGTCGAACGCCTTCTCGGCGTCCAGTGTTAAGAATGTAGTTGGGGTGACCGAGCGTTCTGCTGTCTGCAGAAGTGTTAAAAGTCTTCTAGTATTGTCCGGTGCCTGTCTCCCCGACACAAAACCAGTTTGATCGATTGAGACTAAGGAGGGGACAACCAAAAGAAGTCTGTTTGCCAGGATCTTAGCATATATTTTGATATCAGTTTAGCAGTGAGATAGGTCGGTAATTTGTTGTTTGTAAGGGAGATTTCCCCAGTTTTGGTATGGTCACTATAAGTGCCTCTAGCATTTCTGATGGCAGTCGACCAGAGGTCATTGCCCCAGAAAACACTGGTAGGAGATGTTTGATTAAATGGCGCTATATTTCTTATAGTATAGTGAGGAGAAACCATCAGGGCCAGGAGCCTTATTTAGTGGGAGCGAACGAATCACTGTCTGTACCTCCTCTGCGGATATTGGTCTGTTAAGAGCCTCTAATTTGTCTGGGGTTAGTTTGGGGAGATTTACTTGATCCAAGAAGGAGTCAATCTCGTTCTGAGTAGGTTGGGCAGTATTGGCATCATCTACTAGGTTATATAGGCGAGAGTAATAGTCCCTAAACGCATTAGATATGTCTCTAGGGGCTGAGACTAAATGTCCCGTCTGGGGATGATGTATGCCTTGGATTCTCGATTTGAGTTGGAGATTTCAGTCTCTTAGCTAGGAGTGCCCCAGATTTGTTGTCTTGGGCGTAGTACTGGAATTTAAGGTGTTTTAAGGATTTTTTCATATGCGCACATGAGGAGGTTCTTTAAGTGCAATCTAGCTCTAGAGAGCTCCGTTATGTGAGCCTCTGAGAGGGATTGTTTATTTAGTGCCTCTAATCTCTGGATAGTCTGCAGAGTGCTCTGAATATCACTGTTTCTGCATTTGCGCCATATGCTACTCTGTTTTATTAGCACCGCCCTCAAGTATGCCTTATGACAACTCCACAGGGCGTGGGCCTGTATTTCTGGAGTGGCATTGATGGTGAAGAATTCCTTAAAGGTCTCCTCCACTTCTTTAGCGATTGATGGTATTGATAAAAGGTAAGTGTTTTATCTCCAAACGTAGTCCGAGGTCCTAGAGGGAGTTTCTTCTAGGGTTAGCAAAATGGGGGCGTGATCAGACCAATGTATGGAACCGATCTCCATCTTGGTGGTTTTACCAATTAGTGATCTTCCTATCCAAAACATATCAATACGGGAATAGGTCTTATGTACGGCAGAGTAAAACGTATAATCCTTTTCATTCACATGTAAAATCCGCCATATGTCGTACAATTCGTGTGCCCACGTCAGCTTCATCACTGTGACTCTACGGGATTGGGAGGGCGCAGTGGTATCAAGGGAAGGGTTGCAGATAGCATTAAAGTCACTGCATATCACCACATTGCCTTTCTTAACATTCTGAATCTTACACAGAATGCGCTTGAGGAAGCGTTCTGTATGTGAATTGGGAGCATAAATGTTTGCGATAGTATATTCTACATTGTTGATTAAGCAGTGTACTATTAAATATCGACTTTGAGGGTCTATCCAGGTCTGAGAGATCTGGACCGCTATGGAGGCCCTAAAAGCTATTAGCACCCCTCTTTTCTTCTGCGGAAAGGATGTGCTAAGAATGGTGGGAAAACCTTTGTAATGAAGCTTAGGCGGGTTAGCAGATGAAATATGTGTCTATATTACACTTTTGAGATCTCAATTCTTTCCATAACACCAACCATTTGAAAGGGCTGTTCAACCCCCTGACATTCAAAGAGAGGAATTTAAGTACCATGGTGAATCATAGAAAGGTGATAAGTATACTTGTCAGTTTGAGTGGGTTGCCCAGTGCCCCCAAAGGGTATATTACCCAGAAACCACCCTAGTAGGTGCATAATTCCTGATATTGCCTTACAAAAAAACACATTTCTGACAGGTAAAAAAGGCAAAAACATAACAATATCTGTACCCAGATCGCATAGAGGTAACCGATCTGCGTGGTACATAGTGAACTGGGGGTGAAAGCAGTTAGCATGGTGGGCTAACTGTAGGAGGGTTCATCTATTTCCCTCACCCTTAACATAGGGCGACAAAAGAGGAGGGAAAACTGGAGGATAAGGCAGGTCCAATTCGGGCCATATCTTAGGACCTGGACACCGTATGCCATTCATTGTCTATCCTCTCAGGAGGTTTTTTGGTGAGCTGGGAAGGGTCTTCATCCATGGGAATGTTCCATCTGGAAAGGAGCGCCTTTCCCTCTGTTATTGTTGCAGCAGCGTGGAAAGTTCCTTTTCTGTTGATGAGAACTTTAGTCAGGAATCCCCAGCAGTATGGAATACCGTGCTGTCTCAAGATAGAAGTCAAAGGTGCTAGGCGTTTGCGGGCTTGTAAAGTGGCCGCTGAGAGATCAGTGAATATCTTCAAGGACACATATGGGTCTGGAAGTGGATGTTGCTTCCGTGTCATTTCCTCTGTTGCTGCGCAGTCAGCAGCGCTTCCTTTCTTTCTCCTACAGGGGTAGAGGTATGGCCGCCTCCCCTGGGGCTGGGGAATGCCGATGCCTATTCAAGGCTTCATGTATGCTCTGGACGTCGCCCTCCAATCCAGAGGGGATCGGTAAGTCCCAATCCCCATTTAGGGAGAATTTCTGGGCTGCTGTGGGGTTCGGGGCTGGAGAGGCTGCTGGGTGAGGTAGCTGCAGCGGGAGATCAAGCAGGGCCGGTCTGCTTACCCGCGCTGTCTCTGTGTCCGCGCCATCTTTGTTCGCTGCCTCGGGGTAGAAAAAGTGCTCTAGTTGCAGCGGACCTCTCGTTTTCGGCCCCTTCTTCCCCCTCTGTTTGGCAACCATTCTGGGGGTCTCAGGAATGCCGTCTGACGCTGTGAAAGTCGCTAGGTGAGGGAGATGAGAACCGGGCTTTGGAGCTCACTTAGCAGGCAGCCATCTCTGGTGCAGTCCAGACTACGCCCCCCCCAAAAACCTGACATTTTAACAGGGATGTGTAGACTTTTTATATCTGTAAGTAGAATAATAGAATATAACCATATTGGCCTATTGATGCACTAATTGAAATAATCTATAAATAGGAAGAAAATGTAAAACCTTAATTTAGCCCTTTCGGCCTCAGACTATCTAGTCTATAAATCCACTCAGTTTCTTCTTGCAGGAGGAGTCTATCAGGGTTACCTCTTCTCACCAAGTGTTTACTTACAGACACCCCAAAAGATAAGCATTTGGGGTCACCCGCATGATACTGTCTCACGTATCTTGATATTGCTTTGTCGGCTTCTGTATTGATGTTGCTGATAAGTTGACTAACACGGCGTCTAAACTTTTGAATGGTCTTGCCCACATAGAGTTTATTGCATGGACACTGGACTATGTAAATAATGCCCGTAGTCAGAAAATTAATGAATTCTCAGATCTGATATTGTTTATTGTCCAAAGGGTTGATGAAGATTTTAGTTTTCTTCAAAAATGGACACAAAAGTGCATCTACCACAGGGGAAGCTACACACCACCTTTGATTTCAACCTGTCATGGTCTTACCTTCTTGCTGTTCTCCTTCGTTTGACATGTGCTGGCGGCCATCTTGGTTTCTGGGTTTCTTGTAGCCTCCCACCCTGCGGCTTCTCCTTCCCACTGGGAGGAGCTGGATGCCTAGCTCATATATATAGGAGGTCTGTGGCTTCAGTTCCTTGCTTGGTCCTCCTGTGTTCACATGCTTCTAAGACTGCTGCTGCTTCTGGTTCCTGATCCTGGCCTCGTCTGACTACCCTGCTGGTTCCTGATCCAGGCTTCGTCTGACTACCCTTCTGGTTCCTGATCCTGGCCTCGTCTGACTACCCTGCTGGTTCCTGATCCAGGCTTCGTCTGACTACCCTTCTGGTTCCTGACCTCTGGCTTCGCAAGACCCTGCTTCGGTTTTGCCATCCGTTTGGACTTTTGCCTTACAGCTTGATTTTCAATAAAGCCTTCTTATTTCCACCTACCTCTTGTTGTACGTCTGGTTCATGGTTCCTTGACATTAGGACCAAGCCATGAATTCTGACGGTACAGGGCCATCCTCGCTACCTACGCTGGTTGCCAGACTTGATCAGCAGGATCACCTGTTGGGTCAGTTCGCTGTGGCGTTGCAAACCCTGCTTGAACGCACGGCTCATTTAGCTTCCGTTGCCGATGGGTCGGTTGTCGCTCCTGGGCCCGCTCCTACTGCCGCTCCGGTTGTTGCGCCAGAGTCTACCCCGACACCTGTTGCTGCGCCTGCGGTGTTTCGGGGTATGACCGGTTCTGCCCCCCTTCCACAGCGCTTTGGGGGAGAGCCAACTCAGTGCCGAGGTTTCCTTAACCAGGTGGGCATTTATTTCGAGTTGCTGCCACATGCCTTTCCTACTGAGAGATCAAAGGTGGGCTTCTTGATCTCGCTGCTCTCGGACAAGGCCTTGGCCTGGGCCAGCCCTTTATGGGAGAACAACAATCCGGTGGTTGCCGAGTTTTCCGGTTTTGTTGCTTCTCTTCGGAAGGTATTCGATGTGCCGGCTCGTGCTGCCTCTGCTGCGAAGCTCCTTATGTCCATCAGACAGGGTTCACGATCCGTAGCTGAATACGCCATTGAGTTTCGTACCCTGGCAGCAGAGGTGGGCTGGAATAATGAGGCTCTGGTCGCTGCTTTCTCTCATGGTCTCTCGGATGCCTTGAAGGATGAGGTTGCAGCTAAGGACCTACCAGTGGAGCTCCAGTCTCTTATTTCTTTCCTGATTTTGATTGACACCAGACTCAGGGAGAGACCTTCCTTTAAGGAGAGCCTGCGGAGGTCTTCTAACAGATTGGCGCCTACGCTTGCTGTCCCACCCGTGCCTCCCTCTCCTCCCACGCCTCCTGGGGATGACTTGTCTGGGGGTGAACCCATGCAGCTGGGGTTTGCTCGCCTGTCCGAGGGGGAGAGGGTACTCCGGAGACGCGAGGGCCGATGCACGTACTGTGGTCTCGGTGGGCATTTTCGGTTGGCATGCCCGAACCGTCTGGGAAACGCTTGCACCTGAGATCCTGTCGGGAGCAGATCTTGGGTGGAGTCTCCTCGTCCCCGGTTTCCCGTGTTGACAAACCACTGATTACTGTTGTCCTCTCCTGGGTCGGGGGCTCGGTGACGACCCAGGCGTTGGTGGACTCTGGTGCTGGTGGTTTGTTCATTGATAGTGTGTTCGCTGCCGCCAATTCCATTCCTCTGCAGCCTCGAGGTTCCCCACTGGCTCTTGAGGCGATAGACGGCAGACCCCTTCTGCCGCCACACGTGACTCATGAGACCCTTCCAGTGGGGATGGCCATTGGTGCCGGTCACAGAGAGTCGGTCTGTCTCCAGGTTATTTCATCTCCACACTACTCGGTGGTCTTGGGGTACCCCTGGCTCCAGAAGCATAATCCGACTTTCGATTGGAGATCGGCCGAGATCCTCTCGTGGTCACCGCAGTGTGGGGCTAGTTGCATCCATGGGCCTGTCAAGTTGCTGTGTACTTCCTCGGACTCTCTGTTGCCTCCTGAATACGAGGAGTACCGGGATGTATTCGATAAGGTGCCTGCGGTTGCCCTACCTCCGCACCGCCCATACGATTGTGCCATAGAGTTACAATCTGGTGCCGTTCCTCCTCGTGGCAAAGTCTATCCACTGTCGGTAGCGGAGAATGAGGCCATGGAGGAGTACGTGAGGGAGGCGCTTTCACGCGGACACATTCGCAAATCCTCGTCCCCGGCAGGGGCTGGATTTTTCTTTGTGAAAAAGAAGGGCGGTGAGTTGAGGCCTTGAATCGATTACAGGTGTCTCAATCGCATCACGATCAAGAACGCTTACCCGATACCCTTGATTTCCGAGCTGTTCAATCGCCTCAAAGGGGCCACGGTCTTTACCAAACTCGACCTGAGGGCGGCATATAACCTGGTAAGGATCAAGGCGGGCGATGAGTGGAAGACCACGTTTAACACCAGGACCGGTCATTATGAATCCTTGGTTATGCCCTTTGGGTTGTGCAATGCGCCCGCAGTCTTCCAGGACTTCATCAACGATGTTTTCCGTGACCTGTTGCAGCAGTGTGTGGTGGTCTATTTGGATGACATCTTGGTATATTCTGAATCCATGGAGGCCCACATTCTGGATGTCAGACGAGTGTTGCAACGGTTACGAGAGAACAAGCTGTTCGGTAAGCTTGAGAAATGCGAATTTCACCGATCCCAGGTAACCTTCTTAGGTTACATCATTTCCGCTGAGGGGTTCTCCATGGATCCTGAGAAGGTTTCGGCTGTCTTACAGTGGCCCCAGCCCAGTGGTCTTCGTGCCCTGCAGCGCTTTTTGGGCTTCGCCAATTATTATCGTAAGTTCATCAGGGACTTTTCCATGCTAGCCAAGCCTCTCACGGATCTGACCAGGAAGGGCAGTAATCCCCAGGTCTGGCCGCTCGAGGCCATCCGAGCTTTTGAGGCTCTAAAGTCCGCCTTTGTGTCGGCTCCGATTCTGTCGCATCCCAACCCTGGGTTGCCTTTTGTCCTCGAGGTGGACGCGTCTGAGACGGGAGTAGGCGCCCTTCTGTCTCAGCGTAGAACACCAGAGGGTCCTCTGCTTCCTTGTGGGTTTTACTCCCGGAAACTGTCTTCCGCGGAGTGCAACTATCAGATTGCTGACAGGGAGTTATTGGCCATCGTGCTGGCCCTTAAAGAATGGAGGCACTTGCTCGAGGGCTCGGTGGTTCCGGTTCTCATCCTGACGGATCACAAGAATCTGACCTACCTCTCTGAGGCCAAGAGATTGACACCACGTCAGGCCAGATGGGCTCTGTTCTTGTCACGTTTTAATTACGTGGTCTCCTACCTACCCGGTTCCAAGAACATCAGAGCGGATGCCTTATCACGGCAGTACTCCGAGCTGTCCGGGGAGGAGTCGATTCTGACTTCGGTCATACCTCCGAATCAGATCCTGGCCGCCATTCGCACCAGCCTGACCTCTCCCCTGGGTGAGCAGATTTTGGCGGTTCAATCTGGTGCTCCCTCTGGGAGACCCAACGGCAGATGTTTTGTGCCTGAGGAGTTGCGCACTCGGTTGTTGCGAACCTACCATAACTCCAAGGCCGCGGGGCATCCTGGAAAGAATCAGCTGTCCTGGGCTGTTTCACGTCTGTTCTGGTGGCCTTCTCTACGTTCCGACATCGCCGCATATGTAGCGGCATGCTCCGTTTGTGCCCAGAGTAAGTCCCCTCGGCACCTTCCGTTGGGCCTTTTGCAACCCATAGCCACCGGGGAGTGTCCATGGTCACACCTGGGGATGGATTTCATTGTGGACCTCCCTGCATCCCGAGGCCATACGGTCATTCTCATGATTGTGGATCGGTTTTCCAAAATGTGCCACTGTGTTCCTCTCAAGAAGTTACCCTCTGCACAAGAGTTGGCCACGATTTTTGCCAGGGAGGTCTTCCGGTTGCACGGTTTGCCCAAGGAGATTGTGTCGGATCGGGGGAGTCAGTTTGTGTCCAGGTTCTGGCGCGCCTTTTGCTCCCAGTTGGGGATTCATCTCTCTTTCTCCTCGGCCTACCACCCTCAGTCCAATGGGGCCGCAGAACGATCCAATCAGGCCTTGGAGCAATTCCTTCGTTGCTATGTCTCCGATCACCAAGACAATTGGGTTGACCTCCTGCCTTGGGCTGAGTTTGCCAGGAACACAGCGGTGAACTCTTCCTCTGGGACGTCTCCCTTCATGGCCAATTATGGGTTCCAACCTGCCGTGTTACCGGAGGTATTCTCTCCCCAGGATATTCCGGCTGTGCAGGATCACCTTTCCGTCCTACGTGCTTCTTGGGTACAGATCCAGAGGTCCCTTGAGGTCTCTGCGCAGCGCCAGAGACTTCAGGCTGATCGCAGACGAGCGCCCGCTCCTTCCTACCAGGTCGGAGACCGCGTATGGTTGTGTACTCGCAACCTCAACCTTCGAGTGCCCACTCCCAAGCTGGCGCCTCGCTTTGTTGGTCCCTTCCGAGTGCTTCGCAGGGTAAACCCGGTAGCCTATGCCCTTGCGCTTCCTCCAGGCATGCGGATCTCCAACGTGTTTCATGTCTCCCTGTTGAAGCCACTGGTGTGTAATCGTTTCACTTCCTCGGTTCCTCGGCCTCGTCCGGTCCAAGTGGGCAATCGTGAGGAGTATGAGGTGAGCAATATCCTGGACTCACGCCTGGTCCACGGTCGGGTGCAGTTTTTGGTCCATTGGCGTGGTTACGGTCCAGAGGAGCGTTCCTGGGTTCCCTCCGCAGATGTCCATGCTCCTGCCTTGCTCCGAGCCTTCCACGCACGCTTCCCTCAGAAACCGTTCTTTACTCCGCGGAGGAGGGGCCCTTGAGGGGGAGGTACTGTCATGGTCTTACCTTCTTGCTGTTCTCCTTCGTTTGACATGTGCTGGCGGCCATCTTGGTTTCTGGGTTTCTTGTAGCCTCCCACCCTGCGGCTTCTCCTTCCCACTGGGAGGAGCTGGATGCCTAGCTCATATATATAGGAGGTCTGTGGCAACAGTTCCTTGCTTGGTCCTCCTGTGTTCACATGCTTCTAAGACTGCTGCTGCTTCTGGTTCCTGATCCTGGCCTCGTCTGACTACCCTGCTGGTTCCTGATCCAGGCTTCGTCTGACTACCCTTCTGGTTCCTGATCCTGGCCTCGTCTGACTACCCTGCTGGTTCCTGATCCAGGCTTTGTCTGACTACCCTTCTGGTTCCTGACCTCTGGCTTCGCAAGACCCTGCTTCGGTTTTGCCATCCGTTTGGACTTTTGCCTTACAGCTTGATTTTCAATAAAGCCTTCTTATTTCCACTTACCTCTTGTTGTACGTCTGGTTCATGGTTCCTTGACACAACCAGGTAGTCCTACTTGGTTCCGATTGATAGAGACTGTGGACCAATAGGTCCTTGAGGTTCTTCCCTCTCCAAAACGTACTGCTTGGTAGTGTGGTTAATACATCTCTTAAATCATTGTCAGTACATGCCAATATTTGTTTAAAATTTTATAGATTTGATGGTTCTGAGCATCATATGTACCGATGCATCTGATATTCTGAGCTATAGGAGTTTTAGAGATGCTACTTAGCAAGTCCGAACATTTAGTATTTTTTGCACGTGCATAGGCCCTATGCAGAACTTTCTTGGGATAACCCCTTGCTCTAAATCTATGATATAGATTATTGCTTTCATGAGTGAAACACGCCCTTATGTACTGGCCAGTTGGAATTCCTTTTTTCAGGGGTTGCGGATGACAACTCTACCAGTGCAACAGGTTGTTGGTGGCCATGGGCTTGCAATATATTTCTGTAAGGATGTGGCCACTAGAGTCAACAAAGAGCCTCAGGTCCAGTAAAGTCAATGTGTGCTTGTCTATTTAAGACGTGAACTTTATTCCAATATTGTTGTGATTAAGTGCTTTTACAAAATCATGAAATAAATCTATAGTGCCACCCCAAAGAATAAGTACATTGTCTATGTACCTACCCCAAAACAGTATGTGACTGGTGAATACCTGAAAATCATCTGTGAAGACTATAGAATTTTCCCACAACCCTAAAAACAAACTTTGCATAATTTGGTGCGCATTTACTTCCCATAGCGGTGCCAATCAATTGTAAATTAAAGTGACCGTCCCCAAAAAAAAATTATGAGTGAGAAGAAACCTCAGGAGTGTCAAAATAAAATTATTGTGTGCATGAAATTGTCTACCTTTTGTGAAAAGGAATGAAGACATAGCTTGAATGCCCAGATCATGTCTGATACTGGTGTACAGGGCCTCAATGTCAAGGCTAGCTAGCTTGGTATTTTCTGTAACCTGATGCTCCTGGAGTCTGGTGACCACATCCTTAGTGTCCTTAATGTAGGACGGTATTCTAGGGACAAACAGCGAGATTAATTAATCCAAATATTGACTAATATTCTCTGTGAGGCTTCTGTTTCCAGAGACTATTGGTCTTCCTGGTACCGGTCGTCTTTGCTTATGTATTTTTGGAATGGCATACAGAGTAGCAATCATTAGATGTGGATTGTACAGAAAATTGAATTCATCTATAGAAATGAGAATGTCAATTTTAGCCTGGATAAGTATTGTTTTTCGTTCCCTAAGGAATTTCTCTGTGGGGTTACCTTCCAAATTTTGCTCAATAGCTCCTCAACCATCTGCTGATAGAGTGTTTTTTCCATAAGAACAATGTTACCACCCTTATCAGAGGATTTTATAACCAATTCATTATTATTTGCCAGTTCTTGTAAGGCCTGTAATTCCTCTTGATCTAAATTCTGAATTTTAGATGACGTATGTTTTTGGACCATCTTTAATTCCTTAGTGACTAATTGAACAAACGTGTCAATGTTTCCAAACTGTGAAAACGGAGGGGTAAATTTGGCTCTAAATTTCAGAGAGGAACGAGGAGGCTCGATAGTGTCTACAGCTGTGGCATCAAAGGTGTCAAGGGACTCCAGAATCACTATAGCAGTTTTTTCTTGTTTTTGCAAGTACTGGTAGTCTTTTTCTTGTTGTATGTGAGTTTTATAAAGGGCCAATTTCCCCCCAAAAAATTATATCTTTGACCCATGTGAAACTGTAAAAATTTGGTGTGGGAGTAAAGGCCAAGTCTTTGCTTAAAAGTCTCATATCTCTACCTTCCAAATGGACGCTCAACATATTTATGATCTGGAGTGTCTCTCCTAGGTCTTGGCACTGTAAGCCCCTGTCTCAATTGCACTCCCTGGGCTAAAAAAGAGGGTGAGGGGTTAGCTACAGATGTGGTCATGATTGAAGTAAAAGGAACAGAATTCTGTACAGACAGCGGTGGAGAGGATGAGGGACCAGACAATTAAATGAATTGTGACATATTTGTTTGTTGGGGTATGTGAAGCATACTCCCAGTTGATTTTGGGATTGCCATGGCTCCTGTTGTCACATTTGAGCCACACCCGATATTGTAAGTGCCGGTTATGGAGCCAATGCTTTTATCTGTGTATTTGGTGTATGTACTTTATTTTTACGTTTTGTTCCTGTCTGTATCGATTAGATTTTTATGTACTTGTTCTTCAGACCCAGAGCAGTCTGATTCCGAAATATTTGTTTGCGACACAGCAGGATAATTGTTTATTTTCTTTAAAGGGGCACTAGTATTGCTTTTAGTGATATAAATCTGGCCAGTATCAAAATCCCTCCTATCTTTGATGTATTTTCTGTGCTTTCTATCTTTGATTTCTGTTTGGAAAGACTGTTTATTTTTTTCAAATTGAATAAACTCTGCAGTCTGAACCTCAGGATTTGGGCAATTTCACTCTCTAACTGGACTGTGATTTTCTTAAGGGCTCCTCTCTTATAGTCTAACACATATTTTAACTAGTGATGGCCTTGCGGTTCGCCCCGGTGGTTGGTTCGCTGTGAACTTTGCGCGTTTGCGATCTGCCGAACATGCAAACATATGGCGATGTCCGTGCGCGCCATATTCTTTTGCATTGTGCTGAACTTTGAGCCATGACACATCCATCAGGTGGGACAGGACAGCCAATTGAGACGTTTCAGCACATGGACACACCCCCAACCCTATAACAGAACCCGATCTGGCAGCCATTTTGCATTATGTGTTTTGCCAGTGTAGGGAGAGGTTGCATTTTGGAGCAGGGACAGGCTGTTAGGAACTTAGGGACACCAACCGCTAGCTAATAAGGCCATAAAAGTCCTTTTAAGGACTAGTAACGTTGTGCTATCGATAGGTGTGATACACAGAGGGGTTTTATATACTTATAATATAGTCTATTCAAAGGTAGTTAGAGCAGCTCTCACCTGTCTGGAACCTCCAACCATGAGGACACGGACCGCACCCTTACCCGGACTGGCAGCAAATAGAAATAAGTGAAGAAGAGTTGTCCAGCCTTTCTTTGAGAAGTTCCAATTGCACTTTATTCAATATCAAAATTTAAAAAGGATCCAGGTACAGGTTGCGTTGGTGACCTGATGCAATTGGAACTTCTCAAAGAAAGGCTGGACAACTCTTCTTCACATACTTATAATATACTTTCTAACATAGAAAGTATATTATCGTGCATTTGTATGCTTCCAGAAAATACTGAATGAGGCCTGCCATATATGAGCTTTCACAAAATAGTGATAGAGGTTTTCCATATACCTGCGTCCACAAAATTACTGCTTGAGGGTGATATACCAGCTTCAACTAACAACTGATTGAGGCCTGCCATATATCAGCTTCCACAAATACTGCTCCTCTGTAGGGACTTTGGCACAGGGTCATTTTGAAAATGACAGGCAGAAGAAGAGGCAGGCCATTCCGCAGGGGTCGTAGGGGTCGGGCAGGTGCACCAGGCGGGAGCCTAAGGGGGAAGTTGGAGAAGGTGCGTGCAATTATGTCAAAGGACGCACCAGAGTTGGTTGAGTGTCTCACTCAGCCTTCCGCTTCTGCACCCTCCTTATCCTCTGTATCTGCACCCTTCCCACTCTCTGCTGTGTGCACCCCCAAAGACACCACTACCACCATAGCCCCTCCACTCGAGTCAGAGGAACTATTGTCCCATCCATTCCCAGACCTTACCGATGCACAGCCATTCTTGGCATGAGGAAGAGGAGGTAGCAACAGCCGCCACCCAGCGGTCTGATAGTACCTGGATCAGCCCAAGGAGGGTGGTCCCCGCTGTTGCTGCCTACTCCGAGATTTCTAATGTCAGTGGTGGTGAAGGTGACGATTATGACGTGTTGATGGACGTCATGTGGGTGCCCACAAGAGAGGAAGATGAGGGGAGTTCAGAGGGAGAGACAGAGCAGCAGATAGAAGAAGCAGGCAGAACTCGCAGTATACAGGAGGCAAAAAGCAGACTGCAAATCTATCTGGAGTGAGCCATCCACCATGCACGGTCACATCTTGCACTCCCAGGACGCCAGCACATGGCTCCGCAGTGTGGCCTTTTTTTAACGTGTCAGCTGCTGACAATAGTGTTGCCATCTGCACAGGGGCGGATTAAGTGCATGATAGGCCCGGGGCTGTCTACCCAACTTGGGCCCCTCCCTCCATTTTTAGTTTATTTTTTATTTTTTGTATGAAGAGGCTGCGGTGCTTCATGAGTGCCACAGTTTCTTCCTAGGCCATATGACATCTTCAGACAAAAAAAGCCCCAAATTGGCTCCTAAACTGAAAAATTTGGTTGCCAAATTTAAAATACATATAATTATAATAAAAAAGACATGGAGGAAAATGCAGCACCACATACCTCTTACATCCAGTGACATCTCCTGTCATGTAGACCTTCTCTTTCCTCTTCTCCTCCGTTTGACCCAGACCACCATGGCAAATTCTTTCAGCCACATCTCGTCTCTACAGTTTATAACACAGACCTGTTAGATTTCTAAATTTTTCCATCAACCTCCTCATCCTGGCGTCCCTACAGTGTCATACTGCTGCCACTCCCAATACTGTGCCTGTTTTGCTCCCCCATGTCCAAGGTACTATACTGCTGAAAAAATAATGACCCTAATAGACATAATTGGAGTCATTTATCAAACTGGTGTAAAGTAGAACTGGATTTCCAAAAGAGCTGTCAAATATGAAAGGTGGAATCTGATTGGCTGCTATGGGCAACTAAGCCAGTTCTGCTTTACACCAGTTTAATAAATTACCCCAAATGTTCCTATAGTGTCCACAGCAGCTATATTGTCCCCTAGAGTGCCCTGAGTAATAATACCACCCTCTATTGTGCTCCAGGCAAAAATCCCTGTATAGTGTCCCCAAAAATAATAGAATTGTCCTACAGTGCCTCCCCAATAGCAACACCCCCATACAGTAATTTCCACCACACTGCCCCATATAGCAATCCCCCCATAGTAATTTTCCCCTACACAGTAATTTTCCCCAAACTGCCCCCATATAGTAGTTTGCCCCCACACAGTAATTTCCCCTAAATAGTAATTTGCCACACACTGCAACTACATAGTAATTTCCACTACACCGCCCCCACATAGTAATTTCCACCACACTGCCCCAACATAGTAATTTGCCCCCACATAGCAATTTTCCCACACTGTCCCTACATGGCAATTTCCCCCACACTGCCCTCACATAGTAATTTGCCCCCACACCGCCCCCACATAGTACTTTGCCCCCACACCGCCCCACATAGTATCTTGCCCGCACATAGCAATTTCCCCACACTGTCCCCACATAGCAATTTCCCCCACACTGCCCCCACATAGTAATTTGCCCCCACACTGCCCCACATAGCAATTTCCCCACACTGTCTCCACACAATAGTTTTTCCCACACTGCCCCCACATAGCAATTTCCCCACACTGCCCCCACACAATAGTTTCCCCCACATAGCAATTTGCCCCCACATAGAAATGTGCCCCCACACTGCCCCCACATAGTAATTTGTCCACACATAGCAATTTCCCCACATTGCCCCACATAGTAATTTGTCCCCACATAGCAATTACCCCACACTGTCCACACAGAGCAATTACCCCACACTGTCCCCACATAGCAATTACCCCACACTGTCCCCACATAGCAATTTCCCCCACACTGCCCCCACACAATAGTTTCCCCCACACTTCCCCCACATAGTAATTTTCCCCCACACTGCCCCATATAGTAATTTGTCCCCACATAGTAGTCCCTCCCATAATAATTTGCCCCCACACTGCCCCATATAGTAATTTGCCCCCACATAGTAGTCCCTCCCATAATTATTTGCCCCCACATAGTAATTTGCCCCCACATAGTAGTCCCTCCCATAATAATTTGGCCCCACACAGCCCCCACATTCCCCCCCATTCCCCCCCATGTACTTGATGTCTCTTCCCTAATATGTCCTCCTGTGTGTGTGTCCCCCCCCAACATGTCCCCCAAAGTAGGCACATGAAATAAAAATAAAAAAAATAAAAAAATGAAAAGCTAAATACTCACCAGGGCCAGGCGTTTGCTTGCAGAGGAAGGCAGGATAAGGCAGGTGTGCACACGTCACAGTGCTGCGTCCTGGCACAGGCGCACGATGATGTCATCACGCATGCCTGCGCCGGGATTTCACTACCGCATAGGCCTCAGGCCTACTAGGCCTGAAGCCTATGGCGGTGAGCGACGACGGGACAGGGAGCTATGCTCTCCCGTGCCCCGCCGCTGTATGTGGCTGTTCGGGTCGGCGTTGGGCCCCCCAGCAGTGCTGGGCCCGGGGTTGCCGACCCGAACGTCCCTATTGTAATCCGCCACTGCAACTGCAGCCTGTGCTGTAAACGCATAAGTCGCAGTAAGCCCAACACTCACCTAGGGACGACCGCCTTAAGAAGGCACCTGGCCTCCCATCACCAAGCCCAGTGGGAGCAACGCCGTAAGAACCCACAAAGCCACACTCCTGGCGCTCCACGTCCTGCCTCTTCTCCTTCTCCTCTCTCTTCCCATTTGTCCTCCACTCCACCTTCCACCGTGCCGTTGTCGCTTTCATCTGGCAGGCTTCCGTGGCCCAAATGTTCGAGCGTAAAAAATGATGACGCCGGATAATCCTCTTGCCCAACAGCTGACCGCTGGCTTGTCGGAACTGCTAGCCTGCCAACTACTGCCATATAAATTGGTGGACTCGGAGTCCTTTAGAAAATTTGTGGCCATTGGCACACAGCAATGGAAGGTTCCCATAAGCAAATATTTCTCCCAGAAGGGCATCCCTGAACTGGCCATGTTCAGCTGCAAGTTAATATATCTCTGGCACACAGTGTCGGTGCCAAGATACATCTGACCACAGACATGTAGTCTAGCAAACACAGGCAGGGAAGGTACATAACTTTTGCTGTCCACTGGGTGAACCTTCTGACGGCCATCAAGCATGAAACCCGTGGCACCCGTGTGGATTTTGTGTTACCGCCACGGATTGCATGCAGGCAGGCCTCTTCTTCTCCTCCTCCTACTCCATCCTCTGTCTCCTCCTTGGCTGACTCCTCCTTTTCCACTGCTACCGCCTCTTCTGCTGCACCCCCCAAGCTCCCCAGAACCTATTCGACGTGCCAGGTGAGACGTTGCCATGCTGTGCTGCGGCTGTTGTGCCTGGAAGCCAAGAGCCACACCGGTCCTGCCTCTACCTCTACCTATTGGAGTAACTTCTATGCTAAGCCAAACTGAGTGGGTGTGTCTAAAGGTTGAGTGAAGACCTTTGTTGTTGGACTGTCTGACCAACTGCTATTGTATGTATATGGCCACCATTAATCCTGGCAATAAAACTTTTGTATGTAGAACCTAGATACATAGAGCCTGGATACTCTGAGATGTGCAGCAAGCCCCTGAGGAGTCGGAACAGAGGAGTGGTAGTCAGGCCCGTCTTTAATATTGATTGGACCCTGGGCAAAATTTACTTGGGCCCCCTGGATCCCGTCTTCCCACACCTTAGCAGGCAATCACGCCCTCCACCACAACAGACACACAAAAAATCCACACATCTGGTAGAGTACAGTGAATGACTGTAAATACTTACAGTACTGAAGACTCCAGCGGCTCAGGATCAGTGCTCTGGGCAGCTAAGCTCAGGCTGGAAGTGGGCACCGCTCTGCAGGAAGGAGACCAGGGCTCGGCTCACCCTAGTATTACAGTGCACCCCAGCACCCCACAGTATACAGTATAGCACCCTATAGTATACAACACCACACAGTATGCAGTATAGAACCCCACACTATACAGTACCCCACAGTATATAGTAGAGCAGTATAGCAGCCCACAGTATACAGCACCCCACAGTATACAACACCTCACAATATACAGCACCCCAAACAATACACGATACAGCCCCCCACACTATACAGTACAGCAGTATAGCACGCCACACTATACCGCACCCTCAGTATACATTATACAGACCCCCACAGTATACAGTACAGCAGTATAGCCCCCCCCACTATACAGCCCCCCCCACTATACAGGCCCCCCCACACTATACAGACCCCCACAGTATACAGGCCCCCACACAGTATACAGGCCCCCACACTAAACAGACCCCTCCCCCACAGTATACAGACCCCCCCACAGTATAAAGGCCCCCCCACAGTATACAGACCCCCACACAGTATACAGGCCCCCACACAGTATACAGCCCCCACACAGTATACAGCCCACCACACAGTATACAGCCCCCCACAGTATACAGCCCACCACACAGTATACAGCTCCCACACAGTATACAGCCCCAACACAGTATACAGCCCCCACACAGTATACAGTCCCACACAGTATACAGCCCCACACAGTATACATCCCCACACAGTATACAGCCCCCCACCGTATACAGCCCACCACAGTATACAGCCCACCACACAGTATACATCCCACCACACAGTATACAGCCCCCACACAGTATACAGTCCCACACAGTATACAGCCCCCCACAGTATACAGCCCCCCACGGTATACAGCCCACCACACAGTATACAGCCCACCACAGTATACAGCCCACCACACAGTATACAGCGCACCACACAGTATACAGCCCACCACACAGTATACAGACCCCACACAGTATACAGTCCCACACAGTATACAGCCCCCCACAGTATACATACCACCACATAGTATACAGCCCACCACATAGTATACAGCCCACCACACAGTATACAGCCCCCACACAGTATATCGTCCCACACAGTATACAGCCCCCCACAGTATACAGCCCCACACAGTATACAGTCCCCACACAGTATACAGCCCCCCACAGTATACAGCCCCCACACAGTATACAGTCCCACACAGTATACAGCCCCCACACAGTATACAGTCCCACACAGTATACAGCCCCCCACAGTATACAGCCCCACACAGTATACAGCCCCCCACAGTATACAGCCCCACACAGTATACAGCCCCACACAGTATACAGCCCCCACACAGTATACCATCCCACACAGTATACAGCCGCCCACAGTATACAGCCCCCCACAGTATACAGCCCCCACACAGTATATCGTCCCACACAGTATACAGCCACCCACAGTATACAGCCCCCACACAGTATACAGTACCACACAGTATACAGCCCCCACACAGTATACCGTCCCACACAGTATACAGCCCCCCACAGTATACAGCCCCACACAGTATACAGCCCCCACACAGTATACAGCTCCCACACAGTATACAGCTCCCACACAGTATACAGCCCCCACACAGTATACAGCCCCCCACAGTATACAGTCCCACACAGTATACAGCCCCCCACAGTATACAGCACCCCACTATACAGTAGTTTACTGTATATTAACATAACAGCCCCTGAGTGTCACTTTTTTCTGATGTAATCTTCACACAAAAAAGCTCCACAGTTAACTTCTGCAACACTCCTGATAGGACCTGTGATGACCTCATAGCCATGTGACCAGTAATTGCTAGGTTACTGGTCACATGGTGATGATGTCATTAAGGTCCTAAATCACAACTTTAACACAGTACGATCATGACTCCTGGGAGAGCTGACAGCCTGACACCCGGGGCAGTGGCTAGCAGGGCTCAAGAGGCAGCTGCCTTGGGCCCCCCAGGAGCAACTGGGCCCGGGGCAGCTGCCCCTTTTGCCCCTTGGTAAAGACGGCCCTGGTGGTAGTGGCCCTGATGATGATGTGTCACAGTATGCTCCCTCAGGCTGTCACTCCCTGGGGTTAGTGTAGTGAAGGAGGGGCACTTTGTGTTCCCTCAGGGCACTCCTTGTAACTTTGGGCCCTCTGCCTTATGCTAATTTGGGGTATCCATGGTGTTAATGTCCATATGGGTGCTAATCAAGGCACATGATGGAAATACAATGGCCAGCATGTGGTGTTAAGAGAGTCAGAGACAAGGCCAGATTGCACTTAACAAGTCTTTCTTAAGTGTGTGCACAATAGAAGTTGTAGTACATCCAACAGTTACCTGTACACAGCAGCAATTTCATGTTGCAGCAATGGTCCTGTAGTTATTCCTTCTCTTAGTAAAATCTCTGTTACTGGAATTTCTGGCTAGCAACTATTATCTGGCAACTGTGGCTATAGTGTCCACTAGTCTGGGGTGCATAGGGTGTCTTAACGTGTTTCCCCTTTGCAGCAGAAGCGTCTGAAATGCTTTAAGACGGGTTACCTTGCTGACTCTTACTCTGTAGCCATGCAAATCCTCCTTCAGATCTTTCTCTCTTATTTTCCTGGAGCACGTGGAGGTGATCCCTAACTCACCCCTCTCTAGAGCTAGACTGCGTGGAATCTTCTAGAAATAGAGGATCTAGTCAGCCCACACCCTAAGCTACAGAGAGGACTGGACCAAGATAGTACAAACAGAACAAACCTATTGCAGATACTCCTTCGCACTGAAGTACTGCAAATGTCTGATTCGCTGGGCGTGCAAATAAATGTAGAATTGACTTGAGATGGCTTTCAGTGGTTTATCATTTCCCTGATTTTCCAAAAACATTATTGCTTTTTTCTTAGTATAGGGTTTAGGATTTCAACCCTCGTATTCTAGCTAAATATTCTTGTTCATGTACAGAATAACCATATATTTTAAGAATTCCACACACAAGTCCCCTTTTCTAACCCCTTCTGGGCGGAGAACCACATAAATCTCGGAACATCCGACACATTCTATTGGAAATCTTTAATCTCTCATTAAGTCATATTCTGTTCTACGGGAAAAGGCTGCTCGCTGCATTCTTGAAACATGAAATAACAGGTTTGTCCGAAAGTTTTATATTTTATAGAGTCATTAACAAGAGCCTCGTGGCTCCAATTAGACCACGGTGTTGAAGTAAATGTTTGGATTTGGCTGTATTTAATTTAATTTTTTATTTTTTTAATAGTCTTTTAAATTAAGGGGCAATTATAAAAAAAAAATTAAATACACCAAACTCTGCTTAACTATTTATTAGTCTACTTTGTGTCACTTAAAGAAATGCTAAAGGCAAAGCCTGAATACAATACTTACAAAAATCACGTAGACATTTTTTGCTCAAAAATGACGCAGTAGGTACAGTATATACAAGGCATCTAGGACTTAGGTTTGGTCCCAATCCCAAATATTGCAATTCTCAGTCTTCCTGATTGTGTGCCATTTATTGTATGTGTATCAGTAATATATACCTGACCATCTTAATAAAGAAGAAACCCTAGAGTGAAACTACTGAAAGTTACATCTTCTTTCTCTGTTAATGGGAGATGTATTACTTCTCCTTAATCCTTTTGTTTAGCGTATATCCCCTTAATTATAGGTTATGTTATTAGCTTCTTGGATTTAAAGGGGTTATCCCATGATTAATGTAAAAAATGAAAATTAGACACCATATAGTACATGACAATCTCTTTCTAACAAAGCTAGCACCAGCCCTGTACCTCACATGGATCACATCCACCCCATTCAATGCTGCAATTGCTAAGCGGGTGTTTTCTTTCCTGGGGGCAGTCCTTTGCCTATCACAGCTCAGGGGGCATATCCTTTCTCAGAAGACATCTATTTTCTTCTGTAAATGTCACAGCTTCTTACAGTCGGGGGCATAGCTATACAGGGAGTGCAGAATTATTAGGCAAGTTGTATTTTTGAGGATTAATTTTATTATTGAAAAAACAACCATGTTCTCATTGAACCCAAAAAACTCATTAATATCAAAGCTGAATATTTTTGGAAGTAGTTTTTAGTTTGTTTTTAGTTTTAGCTATTTTAGGGGGATATCTGTGTGTGCAGGTGACTATTACTGTGCATAATTATTAGGCAACTTAACAAAAAACAAATATATACCCATTTCAATTATTTATTTTTACCAGTGAAACCAATATAACATCTCAACATTCACAAATATACATTTCTGACATTCAAAAACAAAACAAAACAAATCAGTGACCAATATAGCCACCTTTCTTTGCAAGGACACTCAAAAGCCTGCCATCCATGGATTCTGTCAGTGTTTTGATCTGTTCACCATCAACATTGCGTGCAGCAGCAACCACAGCCTCCCAGACACTGTTCAGAGAGGTGTACTGTTTTCCCTCCTTGTAACTCTCACATTTGATGATGGACCACAGGTTCTCAATGGGGTTCAGATCAGGTGAACAAGGAGGCCATGTCATTAGATTTTCTTCTTTTATACCCTTTCTTGCCAGCCACGCTGTGGAGTACTTGGACGCGTGTGATGGAGCATTGTCCTGCATGAAAATCATGTTTTTCTTGAAGGATGCAGACTTCTTCCTGTACCACTGCTTGAAGAAGGTGTCTTCCAGAAACTGGCAGTAGGACTGGGAGTTGAGCTTGACTCCATCCTCAACCCGAAAAGGCCCCACAAGCTCATCTTTGATGATACCAGCCCAAATCAGTACTCCACCTCCACCTTGCTGGCGTCTGAGTCGGACTGAAGCTCTCTGCCCTTTACCAATCCAGCCACAGGCCCATCCATCTGGCCCATCAAGACTCACTCTCATTTCATCAGTCCATAAAACCTTAGAAAAATCAGTCTTGAGATATTTCTTGGCCCAGTCTTGACGTTTCAGCTTGTGTGTCTTGTTCAGTGGTGGTCGTCTTTCAGCCTTTCTTACCTTGGCCATGTCTCTGAGTATTGCACACCTTGTGCTTTTGGGCACTCCAGTGATGTTGCAGCTCTGAAATATGGCCAAACTGGTGGCAAGTGGCATCTTGGCAGCTGCACGCTTGACTTTTCTCAGTTCATGGGCAGTTATTTTGCGCCTTGGTTTTTCCACACGCTTCTTGCGACCCTGTTGACTATTTTGAATGAAACACTTGATTGTTCAATGATCACGCTTCAGAAGCTTTGCAATTTTAAGAGTGCTGCATCCCTCTGCAAGATATCTCACTATTTTTGACTTTTCTGAGCCTGTCAAGTCCTTCTTTTGACCCATTTTGCCAAAGGAAAGGAAGTTGCCTAATAATTATGCACACCTGATATAGGGTGTTGATGTCATTAGACCACACCCCTTCTCATTACAGAGATGCACATCACCTAATATGCTTAATTGGTAGTAGGCTTTCGAGCCTATACAGCTTGGAGTAAGACAACATGCATAAAGAGGATGATGTGGTCAAAATACTCATTTGCCTAATAATTCTGCACTCCCTGTAGTGGGTGCAGAGGTAGCAGTCGCTACCAGGCCCAGGAGCCCGAGAGGGCCTAAAGACCCCTGTGCCGCATAAGAAGACAACAGTATTATAGAAAGTGCATGCTGGTCAAGTTACAACCCTGGCTGGAGGGAAGGGGTTATAGGTCAAGAATTTGGCAAATTTGGCATGGGGGGTGCCTTTTTAATTAATGCCTGAGGCAGCACGAAGGCTATGTGATTCCCTGCCCCGTGCCAAAAAGCACTGAGGGAGGGAGGGTTCCCAAGTTGAACTCTTGCACCAGGCCCATGAGCCTTTAGCTACGCCCATGCTTACGGTAGATAGGGCTGATGGCAGTTGAAGGATGGAACTGAGTATGTGTGTCCGATTCAAAGAAGTGGACAGAGTAATGAGGAAAAGAACAAACAGCAGGTGACGCTATACAGATGCATTTTATTGAATATATTCAGTGGCTACAAAAGTATTCAGATACAAGTGCTGCTATGACAAATGTTAACTGTTTTTCATGGGACAAACCTTTTAAGAGAAGATTTATCAGAGGTGGGGAATAGCTTTTTTTGGAAGGACCTCCAATGCCTTCAACGCAGAACACCCTACATGTGTTTAAATCCATGTACTTGTCTTCCAAGAAGAGACTGTAAGGGCATAGGCAGGGGTTAATACATCACTATTCTGGGCTGCCATGTGCAACCCAACACTGGCTGTGCCAGCGGCGCAGACCTCAAGGTTGTGGAGCTGGAAAATAAAAATTCTCTCCTGGCGTCTTGTTTCCCATTTGCCGTGTGAGGAGATGCAACGCATTATCTTCGGTGATTGGAATGTCCTGCGGTTATTCTGTGCATTTTGGAACCCTCAAATTTTCCAGAGGGAGATGGAAGCTCATGTTTACCCACCACAGGGGAACAGACAGATCGTCCTTAGACAGGCTCCGAAATGATATTTTATATGGTTGAAGAGCCCAGCAGAGGTGGAAGTTTTGTTTTTTTCAAATATGTGCTCCCCGGAATAAAAAGCCAAGGTTAAGTAATGTATTTTACTTATGCATGAGATGTTACTGCAGTAAAGCTATCGTCCTACTTTCAGGACTCCTCTTCCCTTTAAATTGATACCTTAAATGGTTAATAGACGCCAAATACTGAGTGCTCAGCCAGGGTGCTCTATTCATGCCAACCTGTGGCTCAGTATTACAATATCCAGACAGACACCACTAGATGGATTGAAAACCTTGCTGGAGCATAATTAATTACAAGACATAAACCCCAATTAAATAGGCCTGCCGAGACTCAGCGATAATGCATGTTTGGTATTAAAAATTTGATGGCGTACATAATTTTTATAGCCAAGGCAAATGTTACAGGTTTATCCTTCTCTGCGAAGTTAAGTGTGGTTGCTTAGGCCTTTCATAATAAATCTGAGGCTGCGTAGGAGCGTTTTTCTTGGCTGGGAATGTGTGATATAACACAATTATCTGCCTGTGTTATATGTCATAGACGTTGCCCGTGAGCTGGCTCTATACGTAAAGTTCTGTCCTATTTATTTGTCAGGGAATTTTAGCTGGTGGATAGGGCTTCAGGTCTCCTGTTTGATTTCCATCCAAGAAAATAAATAACTATGACTGTTTTTTTTTCTCTTTTTTATAATTTTCAGGTTTTTCTAGCATTGATTGGTTTATCAAATGTTCATTCCAAAGATTAGGGACATTCTGTGTATAAATAGGATGGAAGGATGTATATAAAGAACAAAAACTGAAAAAAAAAAAAAAACATTTTCTTATTTCTTAGGTGCTTTTAATCACTTTCTTACCGGGCGATTTTCTGTTTTCACATTTTAGTTTTTTGTTCCACTGGCCTACCTCAAGCCATAGTTTTTTATTCACATTATTTTTTGTTCACAAAGCCATATGATGGCTTGTTGTTTTCAAGTCATACTTTCTTTTGACACTATTCATTCTTGCATCCAATGTAGTGGAAAGCTGGAAAAAATTCCAAATGGGATGGAATAAAAAAATAATAATTTTGCCGCAGTTTTATGGGTTTCATTTTTAAGGTATTCCCTATGAGGTAAAACAAACCTGTACCCTTCATTCTCAGGGTCAGTATGAAAACTGCAATACCACATTTATATATTTTTTCTTTTGTTTTAATACATAAAAAATAAAAGTAAAACTTTGGAAACTTTTCTTTTTTTTATAATTGGCATCATCACATTCTGATCGTCAGAATTTTTTATAGTTATGTTTACATAGCTATGTGTAGGCTAATTTTTTGCAGAGTGATTTTTAGTTTTTATTGATACCATTTTGGAGTGTGTATGTCTTTTTTATGACTTTTTAATAATCTTATTTGGGGAGTGGAAGCAACAACAAAAAAGTCTGAGTTGTCCATTTTAATTTTAATTTTTTCCATTATGACTTTCACCATACGGGATAAATATTTTTTTGTATATTAATAGTAGGGGTATTTTGGGACCTGGCAGTTCCTATGATAATTCTTTTTTATTATTTATTTTTAAAATGGGGAAAGGGGGTGATTTGAATTTTCAGTAGTTTGAAGAGCTTCTAGGGGACTTTAACATGTGATTATCTGATCGTTTCTCCCAAAGACTGAAATGAATTACCATTGCAGTCTTTGGGAGAATTGCTATGTTCCTATGAAGCCCTGTCACAGGCAGGGCTTCATAGGAACATCACTGTGGAAGGCATGGTTGCCTCCAGCACACTTGAGTCTACCACAACGAATGAACGACTCCCCCGATCCCCACGTAAGGAAGCCGTTTCAGCTGTAGACATTTGACTTTGGCATCTGAGATGTTAAATGTCTGTGGTCGGCATTATCGCCAATTGCAGACATTGCCTCCAGGTGTCTGCTGTTTAAAACAAGAGGAGGCACCATCTTCAAAGACCATACTGCCGACATATAAAGAGCGGCAGTAGAGAAGTGCTTAAGATTAAAAAAAGACACAAGACACACCTATGCAGACATATGTGCTTCTATGGTTACAGACTACAAATATATACTAAATGTAGTCAGATCCTTCAATCCTGTATAACTCCGCTCTATCTACTTCTCTTCTACTGTCTGTAGAATAAATAGGAAGATGAAGTAGAGTCACACAGCAGGGCAGGATCTGACAACCCACAGGCTTCTTGTTACTTACCTTTCCTAACTTCTGCAGTGCATATTTGTTGGGGGACTGTGGCTCTCCAGGCAGTTGATGACCTCATCAGAATACCTTAGTGATAGGGCAGCCTGGCTCTTTTAACTCTGATCCAATTCTGTCTTCTACCCAGTGGCTGTGCTTCTCTGCTCCTGGCCACATAGTGTATCCCTGGTGATGCGTCATGATGATGGTAGGCCAGTTGCTATATTTAATGGGGAATCATCATGCATATTAAGGTACATCCTTTGCTTGTTTTTTTTTTTCTCATTGCAATTGTGGCTCAGATTTTGATCCTGTGAGAAGCTGTGAAAAAGACCAGGTCAACCTGAAAAGTGTTAATCAGAGACTTCTCCATCTGTCCATGCTCTGAGTTGGATAATCATGATGTGTGCTATCTATTTGTTTTCAATCGACAAAATAAAAAATGTTTTTGGAATGTTGCTGGAACTTTCCTTTTTTTTATATCAAAGCTTATGCCTATGCATGGGTAGATGAGCGGATTCATTCCCTGTCTATATTCTGATACTGACAATGACCTTGGATTTGTTACTGGATTATACTCCTGTCTTGCCCCATGGGTTTGTCATCTGAAACCTAATTTCTAACCCATTGTCTGCTCTCAGTCTTTCTCTCATCCCGGGCTTGTAGCATTGTGACACATTGGTGATGATCCTTAGCAAGGCTGAGGTTCCCTCTGTGCTTCTGCTGCCAAATGTTGACTATTCTGTGGAACGCAACCTGGAAAACGGAATGGGAATGTCTATCCTTTTTTGCAGGGGTTATAGGAATTTTCCACAAAAAAAAATGTCAGAGAGCAGGGGGCTGTGTAACATGAAATTAAATGTCCTGCACCACCGCTCCAGGCCCAGCTGCCTCCATCCCCTCTGGGCCCACTAGCCTTGGTGGTCAAGTGAATGATGAATGTCACATGACTGCTACTACAGACTAAGCAGAGATAGAAGAAGCATGAACCAGAGCGGCTGTGATGGGTCATTTAAAAGGTAAGTACTTTTTTTTATTTATTGATTTCACACAGCCCGCTGCTCTCTGCCAAGTTTTAAAAATTTTGGAGAACCGTTTCAAGAGTGAGCGGGAAGATTGCTGAGACTCTGCACCCCACTCCAATCTAAAATTATTGTCTGCTCTTGAAGGGAATAATAATCATAGCAATAATAGTATATTAAAGGTTAATATTAACCATAATTTCTAAACAGTGTTTAATAATTCTATTTATAATAATAAAAATGTACAATAAAAATGCTGTATAAACCAGATATTATAATATTAATCATAATAAAACCGCACTTCTATATATCTATAAAACCTAATTATCTTCTATCCATCATTAGAGTTAGACTCGGAACACAAGTGTGTGTCTCTACCGACTGGCAGCAAAAACCTAAAATCATGTGATTATGTAAAAGGTTACACTTCATATAAAAGATGTTCTACAATAATAACTAGTATATAATAATATAATTTGTAAATAATAATGTATAAGGGGAGTACATTAATAATCATAACAATATTTTGCATCAAATTATCTCCGCCTTCATCCTTAAATTTGATCATAGAACACAAACAATTGTATACCTGCAGGCTTCAACATAGCAAATCTATACCATGTAGTTTGTAAAACAGGGGAGGGAGGTGAGACCGAGTTAATGGAGATCTGCCAACTTATATATTGGGCGTAATTGGTAAATGTAATTTATGGGGTGTTAAAACGGGCGTGGCTTAACATGTTCTTCATGTGCCCCTCTACTGGCTACGTGTGGTACTGCAGCTTATACTTATTTAAGTGAATGGTGATAGCAGCGCTACCACACCATGGGTGAGAGCATCAGACCCTATTCCAGAATCCTAGACAACTCTGAGTTACACATCAGCCATTTCTCTTCTGGGTCCAGCTTTGTTCCTGGTTATCACAAGGTGACATTTTACTGATGGTGACCAGCACACTGACACGCCAACCGAGATGTCATTTTTGTTGCCTATTATATGGACACCACTGGTGCAGAAAACAGGATACGACGTCAGAGTTCCCAAACCTATCCTCATCAAGTGCTACAAAACCACAACTCCCAGCAAGTCTGCTGGGATTTGTAACTCTTGCTGTAAAGATCTGGCCTGTAGGATTAAAGAAAGGTCACATCAGTTACTTAGAAGCATTTAATAGAATTATGGAGGTATCATTTTGGGAAAAGTGTTTTTTTTTTTTTCTTGGTGCATACTTGACTCTCGTAGTCATTACATCAGTACGTGAAAAATGAGATGGTATTTATGTAGTTTAATTCTGCAATGAAGGTGAAGCGGCTTCCCTCACGTTCCATCTCCTGCTGTGTGAGTGACGGGTGATGAGTTCTGCATGCTGCTTCCACTTATTAATGTCTTTACATTGCTTTTAGCCACATGCTTTACATATGTAGCGTGGACTGTTATACTACATAACCTTGTGCATTGTACTTTATCCACTTCTTACAGAACTCAAGTCCTTTTTGAGATATTATCTTTATTGAGTCACTTTTAAAATTTGTGAATAATATTTATATTTTCTCCTTTTTTATACCAGGTACAGTAAAATTCCTTTGTGCTCATGCTAATGGTAACTAGCGAGACCTGGATTGTTAGATATTCTGGATTTCTTTTTAAACAAATTCTTCATTTTAAAGTTTTCAAAAGCAAACTCTAAATTCTGTGACATAAAGACATGTATATAAAGTATACTTTAACAAAATTACTTTAAAGGGGTTATCCAGTAATGGATAATGATGGCTTATCTTGAGAATAGGTCATCAATATTAATCACTAGTGATGGACGAACATCGCGGCGGGCCCCATTCACTTTAAAGGCAGGCGAACCTGAAAAACATTCAGCTCATATTTGCAGCCACCAAAAACTTACAAGAAGTGCTCAAATAGTCCCACAACATAGACAGTGACATACCAGAGGGGGATCAATGGCAAAAATTCCTACAAAAAATATGTATTTTAATCTTGAGCCATTTTTATGCGTCTTAAATTGAAACTCTGAAAAATATGCCCTTCTGGAGCCTAGAAAATTTGATTTTAGGTCACGGGAGTACAGGCCCCAAACATTAGGCATTCACCGGACAGAAAACATCAAGTGACGGTCATTAGATATCAATTTTACTACAGGCCAGTGGAGTACAGGCCCCAAACATTATTCATTAAATGTACAGAAAAGAACAAGCTTTGTCTTCTTTTCATTGTCTGTCGCTAGTAAAAGCCTAAGCATGGCAGGCAGGTTCCCCCAGAAGTATCTTGCTGAATGAGCAGCCAATACTGCCCTTCCATCAATCTTGACAGGATTAGAGGAATAGTTTTTTTGGAATGTTTTCTCCATCGCAACACCCTCCACGTTGTTCAATAAACTGAAGACTGGCCGATTCTCTTCTAAGAACATTTTTTTATGTTATTATTAAATTTATTCCATATATATTATAAAATTCGGTGTCTCCATGATCAATCTTCAGCGTGGGGGTCCCACACCGGTATATTACACCCCTCAGTATATCACACCTATCGATAGCACACCTATACCAGTCCTTAAAAGGACTTTTGTGGCCTTATTAGCTAGCGTTTGGTGTCCCTGCTTCACACAGCAACCTCTCCCTACACTGGCAAAAGACTGAATGTAAAATAGCGGCCAGATCAGGTCTATTTATAAGGTAGGCGGTATGTCCATGTGCTGAAACGTCTCTATTGGCTGTCCTGTACCACCTGATGGATGTGTCATGGGTAAAAGTTCTTCACAATGTAAAAGAATATGGCGGGCATGAATATCGCCATATGTTCGACCGTTCGGTGAACAGCAAACGTGCAAAGTTCGCCGCGAAACGACCGCCGGGCGAACCGCAAGGCCATCTCTATTAATTACCGATAACCCCTTTAAGCCTCTGTTTACATCTAGGTTTGAGGCCTCCATCATGGGAACCGCCTGGACGGGACGAATTGCGTAGTATGTAGTGCTATTATTTCCATCAAAATGAAAGAGACCAAGACAAAACCCATTAACCTTTTCAATGGATGGTAGTAGCCACATCATGCATGCATACTTATCATGCTAATCCCACAAGCACTTCTAATGTATGGTGTTCGCCCTATCAGAAATGGGGGAACAGCCATTGAAAATCAATTAAGATCATACAAAGGCTTGAAAAAGGGAGACCCCCCCTTATCACATCACAAGGATTCCCCATGACCAAGGCTAAATTATATCCTGGTACTCAGAAGGGTCTTATGATCTGTAGTCCCTGCTCAGTCTTCTGGTTATGGTCTTGTGAAGGTGAAAATTATTATGCAGTTCTTTGTTGGGACTATCAGAGTTTCAGGATTACCAGATGCTGGATTAAAGGAATTCCACTTTTTCTGGATTCTAGGAATTCGGAATGACTAAAGTTTAGCCTACCCAGTAATACTGATCCACCAGGTTAGAACATATCCACATGTAAACCTAAGGGTATGTCCCCACATGACATAATTTACATGTGTGTGCATTGTTTATAAATAAAAGAGTTGGCCACCTTTTAGGCAGGGAAGGGGGTCAGTTGACAAACCTTCTTCACTCCTGGCCACAGCTGCCTTGTTTGTGTCCTCCATTGTCAACATCCACTTTGACACTGCCCAATAGCTGACTGCAGTGGTGAAAAAGGGCGAGTCATTGGCTGCATCAGCGCCAAAGTGGACTTAGACAGTGGGGACTCAAGTGAGGAAGCCGAGGCCTCTGGAGTCAGGACTCAGTGGCGGGAAACTGCTGGATCCTGGCCCTTTTAGAGGCCTGTATCTTCAAAGATTGACCATCCATCTGGCTGGCGCAAGGAACCAGCGCAACATGAAGAAGTAGAATCAAATAGGTTACAGCAATGCTGGTTCCTTGTGCCGGATGGTAAATCTTTGAAGATATATTTATCCTTTTCCAGGGGATCGGGCATCTCTGCACAAAAGGCGTCCTAGCCGCGGCTGCACACCAGGTAACTTCAGAACTGCTATCTGGCAAGCTTACAATAGAGTTGTTCCTATTACTAGCACAACTCTCCAAGGAGCCTGCTGTCTTGTAGCAAATTGCTCAAGACGGTTTTACCCTATGTTGTGCCTCTTCTTTTCGTTTTTACAGGAACCCTTGTCCATTATGCAAAGACTTTTACAGGTCTGGACAGGAGGTGGGAAGTTTGCAAAAAAAAACTTTAAAACGTGGATTACCCCCTTAAAGAATAAACTGGTCATTTTGTGTATAGTGTCCATTTTAGTAAAAACTGAAACCAAAACAATGCACTGCTATTATATCTCTCTCGATTACAACTCTGATGGATGTCGGAGCTGTGCTGTCTGTGCAGGTTTTTCAGACTTGGTGAGGCTTATGAAGGGTGATGATTTAGTGGCTGTTTAGAAATGTTTACTCTTTGTAAATTAACATTCCCCAAGGGAGATGCAATGATGTGTATGAAGCACGGAGAGACACTCCTCAGCACTCCAAACTATCATACTGCTGCTTTTTATGAATTAATTTATAACATAACTGCCACGCTCACCCATCAGCTGCCAGGGGAGCTGCCAAAATACTGGCAGAGAGTCATTCTGTGAATCAAGGCATATTCACAATCCCCTTAATGTGTCTGGCTGATTTGTGGGGAGGTGCCGCACCTATTGAAGGCCCCTGAAATAGAAATGATTCTGTGAAAGCACATATAAAAAAAATCAGCTCCATTTCTATATCATAAGAGCTCATGATGATCTTGTATCTCAGTATATGAGGAATCCCTAGAACATTTGGCAAAAACCAATACTAGATGTTTTCACTTTCCATATATCCATCACCCAGTATTTCCAACTCAAATATGATACCCCTAAAGTATGTTACAATTTAATATTAAAAGACTTGATAATTTTGGCATTTTATGTTGACTGTTTTCCATATTAATTTTTGCAAGAGTATGTCAATCTAGATCACAGAATATCCTGCCATTAAAATCTGGTGGTAGCACCTAGTAGCATCAGCTAGCCTTAAAGGGGTTTCCAGGATTTTTTTTTCATACCCCTCTCCCCCAGTGGCACCTGTGAAGAGATCCATACTGCTCCCTGCTGCTCTGTTCTGGCTCCGTGGCTTCCAGGCCATCCTCACTGCACTCCTGCCTGTCAACTTCTGCATGGACAGGGTCACATGCACTGCTACAGCAAATGACTGGCCTTGTGACACATTACTACTGGGTCATGTGCCGCTTGGGGAAAAGTCACTGCTGAGGCCATTCATTATCTGCAGAGGTGCATGTGATCCATTTATGTGGAAATTTACAGGCAGGGACTGGAAGTGCAGTGAAGACAGCCCTGGGAGCCACTGAGCCAGAACAGAACGGGAGGGATCAGATAAGTATGGCTCTCTTCACAGGAACTTCTAGGGAGGAACTAAAGATGCTCTGTCAGCATGATCAGCCCTATTAAACATACTGCCTGGTAGGGCTCATCATGCTGATTAAAACAATACCATTCTTTTGTCTGTATGCCAAATAGCTGAAGAGATTTCTGTGTTTTACTTGTATGCAAATGAGCAAGTTGGTGCACCAGGGGGTGGGGCTGAATCCTTAGAGCACTGCTTTGTAACAACCTCTGTGCTCTGCACACTCCACTCTCCCCTTGATTGATCGGGTTAGACATCAGTATGCTGAGGGTAGAGTTATGTACTAGAACTGTGTCCTAGCATCTACATATCACATACACTAATATACTGTAGCCTTACCACATTGAGATATGTTTAGAAAGCTAATATACATATTACTACTTTATTCATAGGCACAATATATGGTTATAAAGACACCAGTAATATGTACTAGCTGTCTAATCCTAGAAAAGGCATTCTTCTGTATGTGGTAATGCTACAGCTTATTGGGTAAAGACATGTGTGTTATGTATTATAGTATATCCTTTTTATTATGGGTTAACTTGAAGAGAAAAAACATATATAAGGCTCTCCTAGGACTTCAACTTAGGATACCTACATGCAAGACTGACCACTTAGCAATAAGCTATAGCATTACCACATAGAGAAGAATGTTTTCTTTATGTATAGAAAACTAATACATATTACTGGTGTCTTTATAATCATATATTGTGTCTGCGAAAGTAATATGTATATTAGCTTTCTAAGCATATCTCAATGTCGTAAGGCTACAGTATATTAACATATATGATATGTACATGCTAGGACACAGCTCTGCCCTCAGCATGCTGATGTCTAGCCCTATGAATCAAGGGGAGTGAGCTATCAGAGACTCTTTAAAAAACAAAACATCCTGGACAAACCGTTTAAGGATGGCCATGCGCATTAGATGATTGTTGACTGGACAGATGACCATCTGTGTATGAGAGTGTCCCAATAACAGTATGCAAGCTGCAGATGTTCCAAAGATATTATGCTTGTTTAGCTCACACAACCTTATAAATTGCTAGACTTTCATAGATGTCTAGTCTCTCTCTTTGTCTCTGGAGTACTTTTGTGGTAGTGTCACTTCCATGACAATTGTAGGCCTAGAGATTAGGATTCTCTGAACTCAGGCCTAGCTGTGCAGGAGCTGTAACACACGTCTTGATCCTTTGCACTGCTCAGACTAGACTCCCTCCACACTAACTAGTCAGTGTCTACCAGTGTTTGCAAATATCTTAACCATATGTTGTTCATCCAGGAACATAGCTAAAGCTGGTGCAAAAATTCAGCTTGTGCCCCCTTCCCTTTGTGGCAAGGGGTAGGAGTGCACCTAGTCCTTCTGCTGCTTGATTGCAACAACCCACCCATACCAAATTTTCAACCTAACCCCTTTCCGCCAGCCCTACTGTTAAAGGCATACTTGGAAAACATTACATACAGCGCTACAAAACATAGAGGGTAATATAGTGCCACATACCACTTACATCAATTTGGACCAGACCACCATGATTGTTTCTTTCAGCCAGAGTTAGGTAATAATACATCTTAGTTTCCTACTTTTCCATCATCCTCCCACCTTTCAACACCTCAATACTGTGGCCTCTGTGCTCCCCAATACTATACTAGCAGAAACAGATAATCCCCCTGAAGATACTAGTACCACACAAAAAATGCCCCCTTCAATAACTATTGGCACACAGTGCCCTACTAAATAACTGTGCCCAGCAAACAGATTCCCTGACAATAATAGTGTAAACATAATGTCCCCCAAACATAATTGTGCTAAGCTGATACTGTGCCAGGATGCCCCCGCAGTAATAGTGCTCCCCAAAGTACCACCAATGGAAATAATTGCCTGCCAAAGTCCACTTAGTGTTAACAGTGCCCCAAATAGTAATAATGCCCCCATTGTGCCCATACTAGTAATGATGTCCCCCATAGTCCCAAGTAGTACTAATTTTCCTTATAATGTGTGCCAGTAGAAAAATGCCCCCTCATAATGTGCCCAGTACAAAAAATACCCCCTTATAATGTGTGCCAGTACAAAAATGCCCCCTTACCTTTCAGATCAGGCCCTCATATCAGATCACCAGATCAGACCCCCATATCAGAATCCTCAGACCGCCCCATATCAGACCCCCGTATCAAACCTCAGATGAGGCCCCCATCAGACCTCCATGTTAGAACCCCATATCAGACCTCAGATCAGACCCCTTTTAGACCTCCATGTCAGACTTCCATATCAGATCCTTAGATCAGACCCCCATATCATATCTTAGTCTCAGACTACCATATCAGATCCTCAGACTCCCATATAAAGCCTCAGATAAGAACCCCTTTAGACCATGTGAGGAATATGGATTAATATTTACTGTCAGCTATGTCCTCCCACCCCCATTTGCTGACAGATAGTGGATGTAGTGAACTCCACAGGAGGGCCCTGCTTCAAAGCCCCCCAGCCCCGATTGTCATTTGATGCACCTCTTGGCATGTTCAGTGTACATGCAAAATAAGTTTCCACCCCCCCAGCCATCTGAGTGTCAGTTTTCAAGGAAGAAAGCCCCAGGGGGTCTAGGCTTTAAGGAGAATGTCACACCTCAGTCCACCAGTTTGGAACCAAGCTGAATCCTGCAGGAAAACCCTCCAGCATGGGGTATCCGCCCTTGCCCAGGATCAATGAGACCTCCCAGACATGTTGGCATCTACCTTTCATAAGGAATTATGAATCGCCTGGCCATCGCAGGCGCAAACCGGATACATATTTGTGTCCCGGTGGCCACGAGGGTATGCTCCCATGGTCTTTGTTTAATGGGACGAGGTCAGGGGAGGGAGGTATCCATATCACCCCATAGAAACCACATAACGGTACCAGGTTTGGGCTCTACTTGTCGCCGGAACCCAGGCAGGTCCTTTGGTCCCAGAACCATCTCCCTGTGACCCTCTGGTCTGGAACTATGAACCCTAAAGGGTTTTGTGGGTCATTTTCTGCCAGCCCAGAAGAGTGGGAGTGGCTGGGAGGGGAGGGACTGGCTACAGGTTAAAAGTCTGGTGCCAGCAAGTAGGCGCGTCTTTCTCTGAACGAGGGTCACATCTTACAAATGTGTTTAGAGGGACCCAGGAACTCGCTGAGATCACGGCCCTTCATGTGGACTCCAGCAAAGAACATCTCACAACCAAAAGGAATTTCCATCATAACCGGTAACTGACTTTTACACTGCTTAACCCTGTTGTAACCATATAACCTGTAATCTGTAACCTCAGACCACTGTATATATTGTCTGTGTATATTGTGTTAAATCTAGTGTGCTCTTACGGTGATTAAATCTATAATTTAATCTTGTGCTATCTTGTATCTCGATCACGAATCCCCATGTCCGTGTTCTGACCTAGTTATAAGCTACAGTCGGTTGGTTTCTGACCCTATATAATCCCGTTAGCGGACCGGGCTTATATCAAACGAGAACTGGTGGCAGATGCCCGGGCTGAGGAGGCGCTGTTTTCACTGCGGCAGTGAAAAGGCTCTCTTAGCTTGTTGCCTCTCTGTGGACAGGAGGTGTCTGTGTAAACTATACCAACCTAACCTTACGTGCTCCTCTAGAGGGCGTAACTTCACTTTTAAGGTGAACCCGTGACCATACCACATCTCACGAGCTCGACGGAGTTGATGTCAAGCAGGCATGAGGTGTGGTATTCATCACAGACCTCCATGTGCAGTGTCCAACTCAGTGATGGTCATGGGCACTTTAAACTTTGGTGTTTGCTGATTAAATGTATTGTAATATATAGCTGTAATTCCTTTTAACAGGCTGTCAGGTTGCATTTCATTTGCTCGTCCATAGGTGGTGCTGGCACCATTCATATATATATATATATATATATATATATATATATATACAGACGTGGACAAAATTGTTGGTACCCTTTGGTCAATGAAAGAAAAAGTCACAATGGTCACAGAAATAACTTTAATCTGACAAAAGTAATAATAAATTAAAATTCTATAAATGTTAACCAATGAAAGTCAGACATTGTTTTTCAACCATGCTTCAACAGAATTATGTAAAAAAATAAACTCATGAAACAGGCATGGACAAAAATGATGGTACCCCTAACTTAATATTTTGTTGCGCAACCTTTTGAGGCAATCACTGCAATCAAACGCTTCCTGTAACTGTCAATGAGACATCTGCACCTCTCAGCAGGTATTTTGGCCCACTCCTCATGAGCAAACTGCTCCAGTTGTGTCCGGTTTGAAGGGTGCCTTTTCCAGACTGCATGTTTCAGCTCCTTCCAAAGATGCTCAATAGGATTGAGGTCAGGGCTCATAGAAGGCCACTTTAGAATAGTCCAATTTTTTCCTCTTAGCCATTCTTGGGTGTTTTTAGCGGTGTGTTTTGGGTCATTGTCCTGTTGCAAGACCCATGACCTGCGACTGAGACCAAGCTTTCTGACACTGGCTAGTACATTTCTCTCTAGAATTCCTTGATAGTCTTGAGATTTCATTGTACCCTGCACAGATTCAAGACACCCTGTGCCAGACGCAGCAAAGCAGCCCCAGAACATAACAGAGCCTCCTCCATGTTTCACAGTAGGGACAGTGTTCTTTTCTTGATATGCTTCATTTTTTCGTCTGTGAACATACAGCTGATGTGCCTTGGCAAAAACTTCGATTTTTGTCTTATCTGTCCACAGGACATTCTCCCAGAAGCTTTGTGGCTTGTCAACATGTAGTTTGGCATATTCCAGTCTTGCTTTTTTATGATTCGTTTTCAACAATGGTGTCCTCCTTGGTCGTCTCCCATGTAGTCCACTTTGGCTCAAACAACGACGGATGGTGCGATCTGACACTGATGTTCCTTGAGCATGAAGTTCACCTTGAATCTCTTTAGAAGTCTTTCTAGGCTCTTTTGTTACCATTCGGATTATCCGTCTCTTAGATTTGTCATCAATTTTCCTCCTGCGGCCACGTCCAGGGAGGTTGGCTACAGTCCCATGGATCTTAAACTTATGAATAATATGTGCAACTGTACTCACAGGAACATCTAGTTGCTTGGAGATGGTCTTATAGCCTTTACCTTTAACATGCTTGTCTATAATTTTCTTTCTGATCTCTTGAGACAGCTCTTTCCTTTGCTTCCTCTGGTCCATGTCGAGTGTGGTACACACCATATCACCAAACAACACAGTGATTACCTGGAGCCATATATATAGGCCCAATGGCTGATTACAAGGTTGTAGACACCTGTGATGCTAATTAGTGGACACACCTTGAATTAACATGTCCCTTTGGTCACATTATGTTCTGTGTTTTCTAGGGGTACCATCATTTTTGTCCATGCCTGTTTCATGAGTTTATTTTTTTACATAATTCTGTTGAAGCATGGTTGAAAAACAATGTCTGACTTTCATTGGTTAACATTTATAGAATTTTAATTTATTATTACTTTTGTCAGATTAAAGTTATTTCTGTGACCATTGTGACTTTTTCTTTCATTGACCAAAGGGTACCAACAATTTTGTCCACGTCTGTATATAGCATGGGGTATGCTATTTAAATGGACATACCTCCATTTTCACCCCGACAGCCCCCCGACATGAGCATCGGAGCAGGCATTTTTTGGAGATCCGGTGACGTACCGGACTCTCTATGGGGCTGCCAGTAAATCGACTAGGGCAGCGCTAAAGCCCGCCCATCAGAGCCGGCGACGCAGAAGTTTCCGCCCGGCAGTGTGTTATTGAAAACAAAAGAGCCCGTGCCCTGCGTGATTTAGCGCAGGGCAAAGGAGCGTATCGGAGCATGAGATGCTCCGATGCCAACATCAGGGGGACTGCTATGGTGAAACTAGGGGTATGTCCGGGTTCAGCTCTGAACCCGGACAATCCCTTTAAGTGTGTGTGTGAGAAGATGTTGAGGAAGTTGAGCTGAGCTACTTAGTGGAGGAGCAGTACAAGCCTAGTCCACCATGTAGCTGCCATATTAGCCCCTTGGCTCTGGCCAGGGTAAGGGAGCATGCAGAACAAGAACAATATTATAGCAGCATAGCACAGACCAGTGAGTCTATGTCTGGATATAGAGAAAGTCTAGTGGGGGTTGGATCTAAAGTAGCCAATGGACTTCACAAGCACCAGTGACCAGGAGGAACCTAAAAGTACCTGGACACAGCCGGATGATTAATGCACAAAATTATCCTTTACCACATGCCTCTATGGACATAGTGGACTGTAATTCTTCAGTGAGCATCCCTTCCAAAGAATGGAGAAGAAGACTGATGCCTGCCGTTAGGGAGACCACCCTGTGGATTGCTACTGACCATTAAGAGTTATTATATTCAGTACCTGTATGCTAGAGTGTGGACCTAGTATAGGCAGACATAGAAAGAAAGGAGAACTGGTCAAATTGCCATGGCCAAACCTGTTATAAGGAATATGTAGTGTCCCACTAGGTAAATGTGGGCACTACACAAGGGTTAATATGACTATGGTATTAATGTGATGTTTTTATGTTCATTTTCCTGTGTTATCTGGGTAGCAGACCTATTAGGGTGAAGTTCAGCCTCCAAGACACTAGAAGGAGCTAGAGAGCCCTTAGTATATATAGTTAGGCCCAGACAAGGAAGGGCAGTGCAGTCCAGGAGACTAGTAAGTGCAGTCCAGGAGGCTAGCAAGTGCAGTCTAGCCTGCCTGAAGTTTCTGAGCCTCAGCTCAGAAGATTCACCCCAAGAGAAGAGTTTGCCTCCTGGGAGAAAACCTGCAGTTCCCACAAGCAGAGCAGAGCCAGTGTTCCAGCAAGTAAGCTGAAGGGCAGAAGGATTATTAATTTAAAGCAAGGGATATATACCTGAGGAGGATTGCTACCAAGGATAAAAGCCAGCATTAGGGCATACGGGCCTTGGGATACAGACAGCCAGGATATCTGAGGAATAGTTCAGCCTGGTCTGTGAGTGTTGATTTTACCCTCTGTGTATCTTGCAAAGAACATTATCTGCCATTGACATAAATCCTGCTATTGATTGCTGCTGCAAATTGGAACTGAATTCAAATTGTATAAAGTTGAACTGTTTCCAGTAAAGAAAAGTTTGGTTCACCACAACCTGTGTTCCTCACTTATTACAACTACAAATCGGTGTGCCACCGTTACAGGCACTGGCGTCACGAATCTTAAAGGGACCTTGCCCTAGGCACATTAAACACCTGCAACATCCAGGGCACCTCATCCACCATCAGACAGGTCCCTAAATACAGAGAGCACCCCAGAGGACCCCTGTGTCAGCCTCTCCATCACTGCTGTACGCCTGCCCAGGGTCTCACAACAAACTGTGAGTAACCCTCGTTTGCCCATTAACCGTGCCCGAACATCGCAATACCCGGCAGGGCGGCGTATTGCAAATATAGCTGAACCAATATTTACATTATTGCTTTACTATGTAAATGAACTGTACTAACTACCTGAAGACAAGTGCTCCAAGTTAAAGTTCAACTGTTTTACTACAATCGAATCCTCATCTTTTCCATCACCAACCTTTGCACCTAACAGTGCTAGCGTCACAAACAACCGGGGTCCCAGCCTCAAAAGCACCCTAAATACCATCAAGGGCACCTCAACTACCATCTGGCTGATGATCCCTGTACTAGAGAGTGCCCCGGAGGATTTAGTGCTATCTTCCCTATCACTGCACACCCCCCATCAGCCCACCGTGCGCTCACCGATTGCCCCTGGTGTCTGGTTCGCTGCACATGTCAGGCCCCCATATCAGATCCTCAGATCAGACCCCCTTATCAGATCATCAGAACCCCATATCAGAGCCTCAGACCCTCTTATCAGATCTTCAGATTCACCATATAAGATCCTCAGGCCTCATATCAGACCTCAGACCTCCATATGGCACCTCAGATCAGACCCACATATCAGATCCTCAGACTCCCATATAAGAGCCTCAGACTGTAATGTCCCGGAGTGCCATTACCACTTCTTTTGGCACCTTGCTACCATTTTCTATGTGCTAATATATAACATCTAATGCATTTTATGTCATCGCCTGATAATGTGTATATTTATTCCTGAAACTGTTATGTTTAAATGTAATAACCTGGTCCACCAGCAGATGGCGGCAACATTGGCAGTATTAGTTTCTCTGGAGAGGAACCTTCTGCTTCCTTCCAGCCCTCTGTAGTTAGAGGGAGGAGTTCTGTGTTAGGGAGAAGCTAGTGGCCGTTCAGCCTACCCCTCCTTGAGGACAGGTCTTGTCTAGTCTACCCTCCTTAGGCTCCATTCACACATCCGCAAGCGTGGTCCGCATCCATTCCGCAATTGTGTGGAACGGGTGCGGACCTATTCATTCTCTATAGGGGCAGAATGCGGATCCGCAATACACCACGGACACGTGAATGGACCCTTAGGGAGAGGTTGTGTGCTGGCTAGCAGAGCACTGCCTACTCTGCTAAGCCTGCAGGCCCTGACTGCGATATCTACATGGTTGCTTGACCCCTCCTGGGCATGCATTGCCTTCACCGAAGCTGAGCCAAAGCTTGAGAAACTCTAAATCCAGGACAAGAAGTTCCTAGGACTATAAGTAAGAGACAGACTACAGCTAACTTAAGTTCCAGCAGAAGAGGAAGAGTTTTCTATTTATCCAGCCAAGCATAGCAGAGATGAGAGAGCTACCGCATAGCATAGCTTAGATTGTCTCAGAGAAGTATTTGTCTGCCAAAGTTAAGCCAATACCTGCTGATGACCAAGATATAATTTGGAAGCTGTTTGGATTACCAATGTATGCCAAGTAAAAGCAACTGTTCAATGTTACTACAAAGTCTGGACAATTTTTTTTACTCATCCACCATCCAAGTTCACCTACCCCTTTTGCACTGCTTCGGAGCACATCACGTCTGGGATCCACGGATATCCAGGTAGGAACACCATGACGTGTACATAACATCTACAGAGACTGTAGGACACCCTGCACCACTCTGGCAATCCTACCTCTGGGTACCAACATTACCATCTACAAAGGGAGCCTTGTGCTTCCGCTGCTTAACCGCAGCTGGCGTCACGTTTACTTGCTCTATAAGAGGGACATATTTCGTAGAAACCTCCCAAGGGGCGAGGGGTACCCTAGACACTGAACCGTGGGCCCGTTGCAAGACCTCCATTATACCTCAGATCAGACACAAAATGAATACATTAACTTACCTCTCCTGCTCCGCCACTACTCTCCAGGTCTCTCCTTCAGTCCCCACTCACTGGTCTTCTCCAGGCCCACGTAGCACTGTCACTTCACTGCGCACAGTGTCAAGTCATAGTGTGTGCTTACATCCTGACGCTGTACACAGTCAAAACAGTGTAGCTCGGCCCCCGGAGAAGACCAGGGAGGAGGGGTGAGTAGAGTGCTTCACTCACCGCTCCTCCCGCCTCCAGCATACTAGTGAGAGCTTCCATAATGGATTTGTATTTGTTTTATAAGATGCACTGTTTCTTATAAAGTGAAAGATACTGGAATTGGTGGTGCACCACTGGCAAGGGGGGCCCTACGAGCCCCTCTGGTTTAGGGGCCCCATCGTAATCACGACCGTGGCAACTCCTATAGCGACCCCAATAAGTGCGTGTATATGACTAATCACAACACTTAACTCAACAAACTTTACATTAGCTTTGTCACTGACAGTCATCCTCCTTGGGTACTGCAGTAGTCATTCAGCTTTACCAATTTGTTATGGTATTCAGTAATATGTAGCATAAATGTAAGAGCCTAGAAAATCTGTAGAAGCTAAAAGAAAATGGCTGTAAGAGAGACATACCCTTCAAACTAACCTACATGTCAACTTGAATGAGTATTAACAGGGTCAGATCACTACCAGCTGATATCTGCCATATTGGCTGTTACCCAGCTTTTTTCAGAATCAGATATCCTTTAACTGAGAAAAATGCAATGTACTTTGACTGTGATATGGTAATAAGATCAAAAACTCTGCAGGGCTCAAAAAAGCCCTGGACATGGCACTGATTGAAGGGAAAACATCAGAGAAGCAAGTCTAGATTTCTGCCAGTAGCATATACCGCACAGAATGTCAGACACCCGGAACTGAGTATGCTGGACAACATGATGTCCATCAAGTATTGCTTTCCTGGTCTGCCTTAGTGATCCCCAGGATAGGCATAGAGCTACAGTACTTGGCTATTTGATAATTGTTCGTACAGATTATTGAAATCAATGAAAATAATGGATTTTTTCAGCCTGAATTTGCAGGCATACTGCTCAAACGCCAAAACCTTTTAAATTCAATTTCATGGGTGATTAACCCATGTTTACAAGCAAAACAGAATTGCAACGTGGGTCCATTTCAGGGAAAATATGTATTTTCCAATAAAATTGTTACTTCTCTCCCCCAGAAGTTTCCAAAGTAAACTTTTCTTTTAAAGAGAGCAGTCATAATTTGCTTTGCATAAATGTATACATGTGGATATATAAAAAATAATTAACGTAATGCATCTTATTAGGTACACATTTGCAGTCTTGCTGCAGCCTGTGATTCCTCTTCCCCGTAAGTGTTTAGAAACCTCTTCGCTCATCAATTAATCAGTCTAGAGTTACATGATAAAAAAAAATGACAGGGAGAAGGGGGTGAGTGCGGCATGAAGCTGCAGTCTCTCTGCCTCAACCAGTGTGTGAGACTCATGCTGTGAGAGGGGGAGCTGCAAGCGTTGGAAGCTGTCTAAAATTAATACAGATAAGTGACAGGGGCCTGATGGGATACACCCAAAGCTATTAAAAGAGCTTAGCAGTGAAATAGTAAAATCATTAACAGATTTATTTAACCAATCACTGGTAACAGGAGTCGTCCCAGAAGATTGGAAATTAGCAAATGTTGTGCCCATTCACAAGAAAGGTAGTAGAGAGGAATCGAGCAACTATAGGCCAGTAAGCCTGACATCAATAGTGGGAAAATGAATGGAAACCATACTTAAGGAGAGGATTGTGGAACATCTAAAATCCCATGGGTTGAAAGATGAAAAACAGCATGGGTTTACTTCAGGGAGATCATGTCAAACTAATCTTATTGATTTTTTTGATTGAGTGACTAAAATAATAGATGGAGGAGGTGCAGTAGACATCGCTTATCTAGACTTTAGTAAGGCTTTTGATACTGTCCCACATAGAAGGCTTATCAATAAATTGCAGTCTTTGTGCGTGGACTCCCATATTGTTTAATGGATTAGGCAGTGGCTGAGGGACAGACAACAGAAGGTTGTAGTCAATGGAGTATATTCAGACCATGGTCTTGTTACCAGTGGGGTACCTCAGAGATCTGTTCTGGGACCCATATTGTTTAATATCTTTATCAGCAAAATTTCAGAAGGCCTTGATGGTAAGGTGTGTCTTTTTGCTGATGACACAAAGATTTGTAACAGGGTTGATGTTCCTGGAGGGATACACCAAATGGAAAAGGATTTAGGAAAACTAGAGGAATGGTCAAAAATCGACCTGTGGAAAGGGATTTAGGGGGCATTATTTCAGAAGACTTAAAGGTAGGCAGACTATGTCATAGACCAGCAGGAAATGCTAGCAGAATGCTTGGGTGTATAGGGAGAGGCATTACTAGTAGAAAGAGGGAGGTGCTGATGCCGCTCTACAGAGCACTAGTGAGACCTCATTTGGAGTATTGTGCTCAGTACTGGAGACCATATCTCCAGAAGGTTATTGATACTTTGGCGACAGTTCAGAGAAGAGCTACTAAACTAGTACATGGATTGCAGGAAAAAACTTACCAGGAAAGATTAAAGGACCTTAACATGTATAGCTTGGAAGAAAGACGAGACAGAGGGGATATGAATAGAAACCTTTAAATACATAAGGGGAATCAACAAGGTAAAAGAGGGGAGAATATTTAAAAGAAGAAAAACTGCTACAAGAGGACATAGTTTAAAATTAGAGGGGCAAAGGTTTAAAAGTAATATCAAGAAGTATTACTTTACTGAGAGATGCATGGAATAGCCTTCCTGCAGAAGTGGTAGCTGCAAATACAGTGAAGGAGTTTAAGCATGCATGGGATAGGCATAAGGCCATCCTTCATATAAGATAGGGCTCTTCATAGTATTCAGTATATTGGGCAGACTAGATGGGCCAAATGGTTCTTATCTGCCAACACATTCTATGTTTCTATGATTGGTCAGAGGACACAATACAGTTCCATTGGAATGAGACTGTGTTGGCTGCTAGAAAAATGATCATTAAAAAAAAGAGAAACATGTCTTGTATAAAATGTAGCTTTAATGCTGCTTGGACTAAAGGTAGTGCAGTGGCCTACTGAGTAAAAAGAAGCACAATGAAGTGTAGGGGTTTGGTAACCCTTTGATCATGATGGACATGGTTGTTCTCCACTGAGTGCTGAGTAGATCGGGTATCAGTGACACCGACAAGCTCCACATTCATCTGTGGCCTAAACACATGGATAAAGTTGATAGTAGCTCTTGCCATTGACAGTTCCATGACATGACACCTTTACCTGCCCCCTCCATGATATCTTCTCCACAAAAAAAGGTCTGCTTGAGTTGCAGGCTCACCCGGACATGACAGAGGCAGCCAGCGTGGACTCTGCTCATGTTGGATTGAGTGCACTGCTTCTAGAATGGGTCCTGGCTCCACAGTAACCTGCCCTGCATGGGCGCAATATATATGCAGTGTCTACATCCTGGTTTACTACCTCTCCAGAATCCACACCAATAATGCATCTAAAAGGCCTCCCATTCATTTTAATGGGAGACAGAACTTACTTTTTTCATTGCTAAAAAAATATAGCATAGTAAAAAAGAATCAGCATGCTCTATCTTGGAGCAAAATCTGTGCTGATTTTCCTATTGAAATGAATGGGAAGCTGAAAAAATAGGAAGCTAAAAAAAAACATGCCAAAAACCGGACCAAAACACAGAAAATTGGCATAGATTTTTTCACTGCTGATTTTTTTCAGCAAGTTTTCAGAATCCATCATGTGTACAACCCCTAACTGTTGTGTATTTATCTGTGCCTAGCCAATGCTGTTTTTTTCCCTCTAAATTCTGTAGGGCTGAATTTAATTAAAAAAGTGCACCTGTCTGAAATCCTATACTCAGACCTTCTAATGGTGGCAGCATGTGTCTAACAGGTTTTGCTACATTGAGTACTTTTAGTATCTATTTATTTATCCACTAAAAAATCTAATAGAAAAATTAATTCAAGAGTTTATTACCCATGCAGGACGCAACGTTTCTCAAGTATCTCCAGTATAGAACCGAAACGTCCCGTCCTGTATGGGTAAACTCTTTTGAATTATTTTTTCTATTTGAGAGTGCTGCCTACTTTTTCAATTTTGCATTTCTGGGCTATTGTCTTGTCCCTTTGGGCTTGCATCTCACAATTGCCATTATCTATCTATCTATCTATCTATCTATCGCATCAAAGGATGAGGCAGCACTCCAAATGAGGTGAAAAAATGGTGGATCTTTTATTCCCCTTGCAACGTTTCAACCGCTCAATGCGGTCTTTCTCAAGCATACAACATGGTGTCATAACAAGATATATATACCCACAATGCATAGCACAAAACAAAGTGTTAATAATTCAATTATAATGAATAATCATATGTCCAATACAGTAAATATCTCAAAATCGTGAGGATCACATCCATAGTGATTTACATGATGCAATGCATTATATAGAAAAACAATAGCCATAATACAAACAGAACAGTGCATTAATAAGTGATAATAGGGCACATTATTGTGATGTGATATCACCTGTGTATCAATGTGCAAAGTGACCATAATCAATAAACATTTAAAAGCAACTCACATGGCAGTGTAAGAACTTGAGCGCCAGACATCCGCGTCCTCACAATCAGACCGCGCATGCCCAGGATCCCAGCAACGTCACACCACACAGACGCAGCCCTGCGACGTCAGCGGACACGTGACTAAACACGTGACCTACCAAACCATCACATGACACATCCGGGGGAGGCGTCGGGCCGCGTCACGCAGGCGATGCAAGGCAAGCGTCGCCCGGCCAACAACGCCGGCACTACCGGCGCAGTTGCCCCAGCAACCGCAAGCCAGACAACGCCGGCAGTGACACGCCCATGCTAGAGATAGTGGGCCGGCGCAGCCAGATTACAGGAGACGGGAGAGAAGGCACGGGGCATAACAATCCAGAGTATAAGGGAAAAACACAAGAGCATATGCATATTCCCATGCGGCAACTGTATACAGGTTACAGAATAGAGTGAACGTGGTATATACGTATATCAGCACTAGGAAGGAGTACCTTCCAGAACTGTGCCATACTAACATGGAACAGGGGAACAGGGGCTAGAGGTCCGGCCATTCTCACGGCATGACCACCGGCCCATAGTGGGTGAAGGGTCACGGACATGTCCATGCCCACAACCCCAGACCCAAAAACTGTCTCCTACACCCATGAAAAAAGTCAATTAGAGAGACCACCACTCATAAACAACCCTGTACAGTCAGTCCGCATAGTGTATATAGATTACTTTAAGCGCCCCATTCTCCCCCATCACCATTATCTCAACGGAGGAACGGAGAGAACTTTGCCCCCCATCCATAAACAGTGCCACTGGAGTGTAGATGACAAAAATCTAGAGAAAGAGAACAAAGAAATATTGGTTAAAACCATAAATACAAAGCTATGAATACAAAACTAACTGTAAATCCAGTCATTTCCATCAATAATATAATAGATGACACCAGTCACATTTATACATACCAAGGCAGGACAAGAAGAGAATCAAACAATTGTAATGAGCAAGCTTCATCCTATATCACATTCCACTTGAAATCAACATTGAGACCAGCCGGTCTCAAAGTGTTAAGGCGATGTATCCATCTCAATTCTCTCTGTTTGAGAGCCAGTGTCCTATCGCCTCCCCTTCTAGACTGGGTGATTTGATCCACTATCACAAATTTAAGATCCCTTTCCTTATGGTTAGCCTCCACAAAGTGTTTGGGGACAGGCAAATCCTTCCTTTTTTGTCTAATTGAGAATCTGTGATTGTTTAGACGTGTTTTCATGTTGCATGTGGTCTCCCCGACATATAGGAGACCACAAGGACAGGAAAGTACATAAACAACATAAGAACTGTTGCATGTTAGGAAGTGGCCAATCTCATACTGGCTCCCCGTTACCGGATGAGTAAACCTCTCACCCTTTGTCATGTAAGAACAGTTTACACATCCAAGGCAAGGATAGGAACCCCGCCTCCGAGAGCCAATATGGGTCTGCACCAAAGTTTTGACTGGGATGTCTGCCCGTACCAATTTATCCCGAAAATTGGCGGAACGCCTATAAGAAAGTAAGGGCGGTACCGTCAATGATGTAATCTGAGGAAGGTTGCTTTTAAGTATGGACCAGTGTTTGCGGATGATATAAGCAATTCTAGCACTCTGTTCCGAGTACGTAGTTATAAACGGTATCCTATCCACTTTGTTACCCATAGTGTCTACTGGTACCTGTTGTGAACTTTTTACCTTAGTAAGATGTTTATTGATCACCCGAGTCGGGTAACCCCGTTCCTTGAACCTATGTACCATCTGTGTGAACCGAATAGGCAATACATCTTCATCCTGCACCACTCTTTTTACCCTAAGGAGCTGACTATACGGTACTGAATCAATGATTGACCTGGGATGACAACTTCTGTAGTGTAACAACGTGTTACAGTCAGTGGGCTTAGTAAAGATGTCAGTGATTAATCGTTTACCCACAATAGTCACTGTAGTATCCAGGAATTGAACATGGGTGGCCGAGTGTACAAGGGTGAAGCTGATGTCCGGGTCCAAATTATTCAAAAAATCATGGAATATCTCCAAAGCCACAACATCACCGTGCCAAATCAGGAAGACGTCGTCTATGTACCGCCACCACCCCAGAACTTTACTGAAGTGGTGGGATACATAGACAAGGTCCTCCTCGAGGGCCGCCATGAAGACATTGGCGTAGGTGGGCGCCACATTGGACCCCCACTATGGGCCGGTGGTCATGCCGTGAGAATGGCCGGACCTCTAGCCCCTGTTCCCCTGTTCCATGTTAGTATGGCACAGTTCTGGAAGGTACTCCTTCCTAGTGCTGATATACGTATATACCACGTTCACTCTATTCTGTAACCTGCATACAGTTGCCGCATGGGAATATGCATATGCTCTTGTGTTTTTCCCTTATACTCTGGATTAATATGCCCCGTGCCTTCTCTCCCGTGTCCTGTAATCTGGCTGCGCCGGCCCACTATCTCTACCATGGGCGTGTCACTGCCGGTGTTGTCTGGCTTGCGGTTGCTGGGGCAACTGCGCCGGTAGTGCCGGCGTTGTTGGCCGGGCGACGCTTGCCTTGCATCGCCTGCGTGACGCGGCCCGACGCCTCCCCCGGATGTGTCATGTGATGGTTTGGTAGGTCACGTGTTTAGTCACGTGTCCGCTGACGTCGCAGGGCTGCGTCTGTGTGGTGTGACGTTGCTGGGATCCTGGGCATGCGCGGTCTGATTGTGAGGACGCGGATGTCTGGCGCTCAAGTTCTTACACTGCCATGTGAGTTGCTTTTAAATGTTTATTGATTATGGTCACTTTGCACATTGATACACAGGTGATATCACATCACAATAATGTGCCCTATTATCACTTATCAATGCACTGTTCTGTTTGTATTATGGCTATTGTTTTTCTATATAATGCATTGCATCATGTAAATCACTATGGATGTTATCCTCACGATTTTGAGATATTTACTGTATTGGACATATGATTATTCATTATAATTGAATTATTAACACTTTGTTTTGTGCTATGCATTGTGGGTATATATATCTTGTTATGACACCATGTTGTATGCTTAAAAAAGACCGCATTGAGCGGTTGAAACGTTGCAAGGGGAATAAAAGATCCACCATTTTTTCACCTCATTTGGAGTGCTGCCTCATCCTTTGATGCTATACTTACGATAGCCGTTTGAGCCTGCGGCTGTGAGGATTTCCTGCACCCACTTCACCGGTCTCGTGCTGCTGTGGCCCTTTCTTTTGCTTTTTATCTATCTATCTATCTATCTATATATCTATCTATCTGTTCTAGCATAGCTTTATATTACATCACTACTAATGAGTCTTTCTGTAAATCTTCCACCATCACTTTCTTCTGCACACAGTCCAGATATCCTTGTCCTCCTGTTTCTCCTTGAGTGTGTCTCTTGGGATCTGTCCTCAGGGATATTTTACTGTTTCCTAAGAGAGGGCACAGTCAGCGGTCTACAAAATATTTTATTTTCCCACTATTAAGAGGCTCCAAGTTTCCTGAGCGAACATGTAAAACAAAAGTACAGCATATAGCCAGTCATGTATGATCTTCCCTCTATCAGGGGATGTCTCTGCTAAACTTATTAGTCTGAAACCTAATGGATTTTAGCAGAGGGAGGGGGTCACAGGCATACTTTTAACCTATGCAAGGCTACCTTGGAAAAGTTCACATTGAAGAGAGTGCTAAAATCATTGTATTAGGAGACCTATCTATCTGTCTGTCTATTTATTTATCTTTATTTGGTTAAACTTCCTTCTGACCATGATAAATTCATCCCATATCAACCATGGGCATGTGTGTGTTATTGTTTAAAGGAGTTTTCAGGGACCCAGAAACCTACCGGAATTAAAGGGTTTTCCTGGAATTTTTTAACTGATGATCTGTCCTCTCGATAATTAATCGTATCTGATCAGTGGGGGCTAACACCCAGGAACCCCACTGATCAGCTGTTTCAGAAGGTTCCAGCCCTCGCAGTACTGCCGCAGCCTTCTAACAGCTTTCTCTAGGCCAGTAACGTCATGTTCATCTGTCACATGGCCTAGGCACAGTTCAGCTCCATTGGAAACAGCTGATTCCCAGGTGTCGGACCCCCACCGATCAGATACTGATGACCTATCCAGAAGATAGGTCATCAGTTAAAAAATCCCAGAACAATCATGTTTTACCTACAAAAGAAAGTTTCCAATATTGAATTAATCGGCTGCTCTGGAACCCAGTCATGTAGTGCTCCTCTTTAGAAAAATCTATGTTTGATTACATCACATTCTTTACCAGGTTTTTGGTCTGGTCTCTGGACTGGGACATCACTTCTGCAACCCAGGACAGGGGAGTTGCTGTGATGAGGCTAGAGCTATTTGTCTCCCTGGCGCACGTGCCTATGAGGTTGATTCAGAAGTTTGCACATGCACCAGGAGACAACTACTCCTGGCCCCATCCACAGCACATACCGCATCCTGGGCTGCAAAAGTGACATCCACGTCCATAGACCAGGTGTTAAACTTAGTAATGGACGTAACATAAGACATGATCTGGTTCCAGAGAGGTCGATCTACCCAAATTCAAGATGGTGACTATATTAAAAATGTTCTTTTGCAGGCAAGATATGACTAAATAAGGTGGGTTTTTTGTTCCTGCTGGGTTATGGAAAACCCCTTTAAAAGGCCAGCATGTCAAGGATTACTGTGTCATAATGCACTTAGAAAATCAAATATATCTTTTCTAATTGTAGCAGGTTGGCTCTTGCATTGAAAGGGTTACACACTCTGACTATAATTAGTAGATTCTTATCCAGCGTTTTCTGCCCAGATAATGGGAATTTTGTGCTGTTCTCAGACCAACTGTCTCGGAGTTCCTCTAATGAAAGGAACATCTTAATTTTTTTCATTTTCTTGTGACCTCCAAGTAATAGGACCCCTGGCAGCTCAGTATTATTGTGTGGCTGTCATCCTTCTCATATATTTAGCATCCTATATGGAGACAGCACAGACAGTCGGAAGCTATGTCTATTTGTCGTCTGTCATGGTACTGCACACAGCCGTCTATGATTCCAGTCTCTGTCACAGCTTGTTACATGGTTATCAATCCAATGTCATTACAGAGTATATATGTATTTTAAAGAACTCTAGAATCATTATCCTCACTGCCCTATGAGGGTGGATATCCTGAGGATGAAGGTGGGGTGTGACCTTGCGGTGGCCGCAGACTGCGGTGTGGGACTGCTCAGCTGACATGTGCTCTTACCATCCAAGAATAACACCTGTCCTTTCTTCCTCTTAACATCTGCCAAGAAAATCACAGCTGAGAGTCTCGAGAGCCGCCAGACATGTGTCCAAGCCTCAGAACAGCTCACATTTATCAGGTAAACTAAAATCCGCCCACAGTTCTAACCAAGATAGGAGAACCCCTGAGACCAGCAAAGGTGTGGTGGTGACAGCTCGCAACCCTTCACAGAAGCCAGTTAGTTATGCTTTATGACTTTATTGCATACAGTGGTGGAATCCACAAAGGTGGTTGTTCACATTTATTTAAGTTTATTAAATTCCTCCCCTCCACTCAGCAGGACCTGTGAGGAGAAGTATACCTCCTCTCCACTGCTCAATGGTGACTTGTCTCCAACGGCAAGTCACTATTTGGTGATGAGAAACTTGGGGACATGTCACCACTGAAGCCAGTATTTCACTGCGGTGGTGCATGTGACATCGTCTGTGCAGGTAGTTTACATGCAGCCATCAGAAATACAGTGATTAGAGATGGTCTTGTGGTTCGCCCGGTGGTCGGTTCACTGCGAACTTTGCGCGTTCGCGATTCGCCGAACATGCAAACATATGGCGATATTTGCGCCCGCCATATTCTTTTACATTGTGAAGAACTTTGACCTATGACACAACCATCAGGTGGTACAGGATAGCCAATTGAAAAGTTTTGGCACATGGACACACCCCCACCTTATAAATAAACCTGATCTGGGCGCCATTTTACATTCAGTCTTTTGCCAGTGTAGGGAGAGGTTGCTGTGTGGAGCAGGGACAGACTGTTAGGGACACAAATCGCTAGCTAATAGAACCACAAAAGTCCTTTTAAGGACTGGTATAGGTGTGCTATCGATAGGTGTGATACACAGAGGGGTGTAATATACTTATCATATACTTTCTAACATAGAAAGTATATTATAGTGCAATTGTATTGTGCAGCAGTTGTGTGCGGTTCTGCTGCGTCTCCGCATCTACACAGAGTGAAAAACACTATTTGAAGAAATAATTTCTACTGGTGTGATTTACCAGTTGGCCCCTAAAAAAACTGATTGAGGAAGGGGTGTGATATACCTTCTTCCACAAATACTGCTCTTCTATAGAGACTTTTGTCACAGGGTCATTTTGAAAATAACAGGAAGAGTAAGAGGCAGGCCATTCCGCAGGGGTGGTAGGGGGTCGGGCAAGTGCACCAGGCCGGAGCCTAAGTGGGAAGTTGCATAAGGTGCGTGCGATTACGTCAAAGGACGCACCAGACTTGGTTGAGTGGCTTACTCAGCCTTCCGCTTCTGCACCCTCCTCATCCTCTCTATCTGCACCCTCTTCACTCTCTGCTGTGTGCACCCTCAAAGACACCACCACCACCACCATATCCCCTCCACTCGAGTCAGAGGAATTATTTTCCCATACATTCCATACATATTTATCCTGTGACCGCCTAATGTACCTCCAGCCACAGAATCCCAAATTCTTTGCTGTCAGGTGAATGCCTATTGCCTAATTTTTGGGGCCTGCACTGGAGTGGCAAGTTCTCACAACAATACTTAGTGCACCAATCACTAATATCTCATGAGACCTTAAAAAATGTGAAGTTGTGTGTACCGCGAAAAAAAAAATCGTATCATTAGGGATTTTCGCAATGGCGCTTTTTTAAACACTCGATCTGCATATACAGCGATAACATGCATGTAAAATGTAATCTAATACACTGCTTTAATGTCAAATTACTTTATGTCAAATTACAGTGATCAGAAATTCTTCCTCAAGTCGCGAAAATTGTTGCCAACCATCTTTTCTGATCGCATCCAACTTCAGTCTGGTGGAAACCTAGTTGCTGTAGTAGGCCGCGCATATTTTGCGCATTCGCATAGGCGAAAATTACATTGCCGATATTTCGCATTGAAGAAAATAATGAATGGAGATCACAAATTTGAATAATACATCTGGTATGTCACTGTCCATGTTGTGGGACTATTTGTGCGCTTCTTGTAATATTTTCTTGGCTGCAAATATGAGCTGTAGTTTTTTCAGGTTCGCCTGCCATTAAAGTGAGGGCCCGCCGTGAACATTTGATCGCTGGCCGATGTTCGTCCATCACTAACAGTGATGACAGCCCAGGACCCACGGACCTGAAACTGAGAAGTGGTGAGCAGGTAAGTATACTTCCAATCACAGGCCCTGCCGGGTGGAGGGGAATTTAAAAAAGCAAGTGGTAGTGCAGGAGGAACTGAGCAGATTCATATGTAGATTCAGTCTAAATTGTATTTTATTCATTTAAATCTCTGCTTATTCTATGTTTGGGAGGCCAGTGGGCGGTCCTATACACAGTGGTTATACAGCCTTCCCTTTATGTGGGTTTACAGAAATAGCTGTCAATCACTGAGTAGGACCACCCACCGGACTCCTAAGCATAAACAAATAGACATTTAAATGAATGAAATGCAAGTTATACTCAATATTTTCCCACAAAACTATATATCAATCTGCTCAGCTCCTCCTGCTCTATAACATGCTGTCTGCAGATCAGACTACATGTTCAACGTGAGAGGTTCCCTTTAAAAGAGGATCCAATACACAAAGTATGTTAGGAAGTTGCATAAAATTTTGTTATATGGTAGCAAAAGATGAATACATCATACAGACATGTTGACCTCAAACCTGTACTAATCGCCTTTGAAGGCTCAACAGTTAGCACCCTACACACTATACAGACCTTCTGGTGCAGTCCTTATGATCTAGCTCATCATTTTGTTTGATGCTCTGTGTGGTTGAAATCTTAGATCAGTATGAAGAAGTTTTGGTGCTGCCACTGCTCCTTAATTTTAGAAAACTGAACTTCCTTCTTATGACTTTGGGGGTGATGTTCTTCTTTTGGCTTAATTTACATAAAACTGAAAATCTGCTTTAACCGATTTGCCTGTGCATCTGTATAAGAATGCAGTGGTGCCTGCAGATTACCAAAAGACCAGCTGTAATGGGCAGCCATTTTACTCTGTAAATACCATAATCAGAAATGATTGCGGTACCTATGGAAAATAAAAAGTAGTAGCAAGAATAAGTAATTTTTCTCGACAACAGTGTTGGTCATAAAACATATAAAACGTCATGAATATAATTAGAAAAAAATGAATATAAATTAAGTAGAAGCTAAATACATTTTTTACAAAAGCATCGGCATGGGACGTACAACTCATCGGGGAAAAAAGAGGCCTGCCTAATGAAAGCATTATAACTGCAGGGATGCAAAACACCCCAAAAATTTTTGGTCCTAAAAAAATAAACAGCAAATACACAGACCTAGATGTACTAAGATGTCTCAACACCTGCTCTTCTTAAAGGGGTTGTCTCATCTCGTGTTACTAAGGTGAGATGAGACACAGTCCCGACCACCTCCCAGCTGGGAAACACCCCGCGCTCCAGCACTCTGCTGTGGTCGGGACTGTCTCTCATCTTGCCTTAGTAATGCGAGATGAGACAACCCCTTTAAGCTACAACTCCCAGCATACCTTGGTGGCCTTTTGCCATCTGGAGACCATCATAATAGCACAAAATGAACTGATCAAAATGGGGGCGGATTTAATATTGCAAATGTGCCAACACACTGTCTCAAATGGAGCCAGACTGCAAGCACAAAGGCCATATTAATTAAAGGAGCATTTCCATCTCACAATTTATGGCATATTGCTAGAGTATGCCACAAATGTCACATAGGTGTAGGTCCCCCTCTGGGATCTGTTTTTCTCGAGAACCAGGCTCCTGAAAGAAAAGGGACAGCAGCCTCGCAAGTGCTTCCACCATTTATTCACAGCTATAGGAGTTCAGAAAATAGCCAAGCCCTGTCTCAGCTATTTCCTGAAGTCCCACAACAGTGAATGGAGACGTGGTCTCACTTGCGCAGTTCGTTGTCCATTATCTGCTATGTGAACCCTTAAGATAGCTGAGCGCGCTTGATCGGCTGTTTTCAGGAGTTCCTTATCAGGGAATGGAGAGGATGCCGCACATGTGTGGTGCACTTTACATTCACTTCGGGGGCCTTGTTCTGGAGATAGGTGCAGGTCCCACCTTTAGGATCTGCTTCTATCTGACATTTGTGGCATATTCTAGCGCTATATCTCAAATCTTTGGATGGGAAAACCCCTTCAGGCTACTTTCACACTAGTAGCACTGACCTCCGGCAGGCTGTTCTGTTGGGTGAACAGCCGCTAGTGAATGTGTGCCCCCGGACTGCCGCTCCGTCCCCATTGACTATAATGGGGGAGGAGCGGAGTTCCGGCGGAGGCACGGCAGCGCAGGGCAAGAGGCTGTCAGAATAAAACTACGACATGTCCTACATTTATTCCGGAAGCCTCTCGCTGTACGCTGCCGTGCCTCCGCCGGAACTCCGCCCTGCCCCCATTATAGTTAATGGAGAAAGAGCGGCAGTCCGAGGGCACACGTTCACTAGCGGCAGGACGGATTCGACAGGCTGTTCACCCGACGGAACAGCCTGCCGGAGATCCGTGCCGCTAGTGTGAAAGAAGCCTTAGGTGTTGTAGACACTTTTTCGCCAACAAGGGAATGGAAAGAGGACATGACTTGTGGCTTTAGATGAGCCAACATTGCGCCTGAATCTGGCGCAAAGTGAGACACCTAATAGGTGGTATAACCTTAAACTAGACATTCTAAAATATATAAGTAAGGGATATAAAAAGGTTAGTTTCTACGCTTATAGTAGTCGGTTTCTGCTCAGATACTCCTTCTGGTCAGCCATCATTACCTAGCCAAGGGCCAGCCTCCAGCTCACCTTAAGGACAAGGCAGCCCTATAAATCTCTTTACACTCTTGTATCTGGATGCAGTTAAGGTTTCCTTCCTCGCAAGAAGTAAAAAAAAAGTAACAGCTACTTATCCCTGTCACAAAAATAAAGTCCCTGGCACAACTACCGCACACAGAGATTCAGTTACCAGAGCTGGCTCTTGACACAAGCACATGCAGATGTTTTTTCGTCATAGTGTCTGTCACTGGAACATAACCCACTCCGAGGCTGCTTATAAACCTGCTTTATTGTTTTGCTAACTATACATGGTTTATATAGCACCAGTGGCAGGGCTTGATTGTTAACCCCTTTATGAGCCCCTGCAACACTGAGTGGAAGTAAAACAGATGTGAAGAATCTATATTGGCTTCAAAGCCTGAAGATCTTTTTGAATATATTTTTTACTATAATTTACTACTGCGGGTTTATGTTATGGGGAAAAGAAGCCCTTAAGACAGAACAGTAGGAGGAATGGGTGAATCATCTCAAATACGATCTGCATGCTTCTCCTCCCTTTCATCTAATGGGCTCCTACAATCTTGGCAGCTAAAAAACCCTATTGGCTATATATGTGGCAAGTACAACTTTTGATGGATTTTATAATAAGGACATGTAGGTGAACCTTAGTGCTTAAATGACTTCAAGACCACTATTGATTCTTTTTTGCTATCCTTCCTAACTCAACATTAATGTTTTAACATTCTTAAAAATCAATATAAGCATTACACAAAAATAGCGGACGATCAGGTCACCCTCCCAATGTCATCATACATAAGCCTACGGCCTATTTACACAGGAAGATGATGGATCCAGTTATTAGGAACAATCATTTGTACTAGCCCTTGTTCCCTGTAATTGGTCTGTGTAATTGTCAGCAGTAGAGATGAGCGAATCGAATCCAACGAAGTGAAATTCAATCTGAATTTCAGGATAAATTTGTTTCACTGCAAAGCCAAATTTCCTCGTGCTTTGTGGTAGCGAATCGATTTAACCTGAATAGTGTAAAAAAACAAAAAAATCATACTCACCTCATCCATTTGCTCGCGATGGTTCCTTTGCTGCCATCTTGATTGAAGATCTTCGATGAAATCCCATGCGTGGTAACGTATGACGTCACCACACCGGCCAGCGTGATGACATTATCTCGGGCCGCGCAAGATTTGCACGCAAGATCTTCATGCAAGATGGCGGCAGCAGGTCCGTTGCGAGCAAATGGAGGGGGTAAGTATGATTAAAAAAAATAGTATGTTAATTTTACACTGTATTATTACTCTCAGATGCCACGATCATGTATGAATACATGTATAGTGATGAGGAGTGGCGCTATCGCAGCTACCTGTCATTGCACCCACTACTTACAAAAAAATAAAATGCGCTTCATGACAAAGTAATTTGTCACAAAGCAGTTTTTTTGGTAAAGTTTAGCAAAGTAGCTGAATCGAATTTTCCAAAACTTTGCTCATCTCTAGTCAGCAGCACATGTGCCTATTTAAACAGAGATGTACTGGTGACAAACAGTGCAAGTGTAATGGCGATCATTCACTCCATTATAGCAGAGATTATTGCTGCATGTACAGTAAATACGCTCGATAATTGCTCAATGTATCAGCCCGCATAAATGGGCCCTAAGTTAGGACCATTCAAAGTCTAAAAGATTGACTTCAGAGATGAGCGAATCAAAGTTGACGAAGTGGAATTGACGTGTATTAGTGACAAAAGTAAAATATATTTGCCATTCGGCGCTGCAGTTATATGTTCTAAAGCCCTTTTTGCCGTGTATTAGTGGCAAAAGTAAAATATATTTGCCATTCAGCTGTGCAGTTATATGTTCTAAAGCCCTTTTTGTTGTGTATTAGTGGCAAAAGAAAAATATATTTGCCGTTCAGCAGTGCAGCTATGTTCTAAAGCCTTTTGTGGAGTGTATAAGTGGAAAAGAGAAAAATATATTTGCCGTTCAGCGGTGCAGCTATGTTCTAAAGCCTTTTGTGGAGTGTATAAGTGGGAAAACATATATATATATCTTGCCGTTCAGCGGTGCAGTTATATGTTCTAAAGCCCTTTTTGTCGTGTATTAGTGGCAAAAGAAAAATATATTTGCTGTTCAGTGGTGCAGTTATATGTTCTAAAGCCTTTTGTGGAGTGTATAAGTGGAAAAAAGATTAATATATTTGCCGTTAAGCGGTGCAGTTATATGTTCTAAAGCTCTTTTTGTCGTGTATTAGTGGCAAAAGAAAAATATATTTGCCATTCAGCGGTGCAGTTATGTTCTAAAGCCTTTTGTGGAGTGGAAAAGTGGAAAAAAGAAAAATATATTGGCTGTTCAGCCATGCAGTTATATGTTCTAAAGCCCCTTTGTGGAGTGTATAAGTGGAAAAAAATAAGGGCCTATTTGCCGTTCAGCGGTGCAGCTATATGTTCTAAAGCCCTTTTTGGTTGTATTATCTGAACAGATCCGTTTGTGCAGATGCATGACAGATCCGCACCAAACGCAAGTGTGAAAGTAGCCTAAGGGGCCGTAGCAGCAGGGGTCACTTCGAGAGGCCTGAGCTCCCAGTCAAATAGCAGTCGTGTCTTGACCAGCAACCCAGCGATTCTTGAATGGTTGACTCGATCTTTGACTTCGTCGCAAGTGACTTCAGACACCCCCAGCCAAGAGTCGTGGGTTCGTCAGACACAACCCTTAGTTGGCATGGCTCGGGAGCAGGTCCTATGCCCTCACCTGTATCTATCGTTTTCTGTTCCCTCAGCCAGAGAAGTATTGTATGCTGTGGGCTCAGCTCCACTATACAGCGAGGACGAGCTACTAGAGGACAGTCAGCAGCTACTGGCAAGCCAAGATGTGGAGGAGACATCCGCTGCTTCCTCCACTAGGCGGGCAAGTAGTGATTAGGAGAGTGGCGTGGGAGCTAGTGTTGAGAACTGTCAAGCTCCTGACCCAGAGACGGTTGAGGAGGACATCAATGACGTGCAGACAGTACTCAATGATGATGATGTAGCTGATCACACTTGGGAACCTGGTGACAAAGGGCTTCATCATCATCGGGAGTCAGCAGGGTGGCAGCAGTGGGAGATCGGGTGCCAAACGTGCCCGGGGTAGACCACCCGCTTCGCAGGAGCCTACCTGCCCGAGAAGTAGTAGTACACTAGTTCACGGAGGCAGCAGTGGTAGCAGTCAGTCAGTGTGTAGTGTTGGGGGTAAAATCACCTACTCGGCGGTGTGGCAGTTTTTTGTTAAGCCGCCGGAGGAGGTGAACATGGCCATATGTAGAATCTGTGGGCAGAAGGTGAAGCATTGCCAGGGTGCCAATGTTGGCACCACGGCCCTGCGTCAACATATGCAGCGTCATAAAGTGGCCTGGGAGAACCGTGGCTCCGATGTGGTGGTCCAGCCTGCCGCAACAACCTCTGCATTACCCAGTGGCACGCCGCACCCAATTTCAGGCAGTCAAGGCTCCAGCACCTCAGCCGAAGGGAGCTGTCTGTCCTTCCCATCATCTGCTGGTCCTGATGCTCCTGATTCTTCTCCTCCTACTCCTTGTCAGTCATTCCATCAGCAATCGATTACTGAAGCGATTGCCAAGAGACAACAGTATGAGTTCACTCATCCAACGGCCCAGAAGCTGAATGTGCTCCTGTCCAAGTTGCTGGTGCTGCAGTCCCTCCCTTTCAAAGTGGTGGACTCTGCACCTTTCAGAGAACTGATGGCTTGTGCCGAGCCGAGGTGGAGAGTCTCAAGCCGTCATTTCTTTGCCAAAAAGGCAGTACCAGCTCTGCACACACATGTAGAACAGAAGGAGGGTGAGTGCACGGCAGCACCGACGTGTGGAGCTGTAACTATGGTCAGAGACAATACATGTCCTTTACGGCCCACTGGGTGAATGTGGTTCCTTCACAGCCACACCAGCAACTTGACCAGGTGACGCTGCTTCTGCCTCCACGTTTTTACGCCGTTTGTCCTGCGACAATGTCCGCCTCTGCCTCCTCATCCTCCACCGAGTCCTCAGCCTCCACTTCAGGAACAATTCACAGTGCCCCTCCAGCATACCACATGTGCAGGGCACGGCGGTGTCATGCTGTTCTGCACCTCGTTTGCCTGGGCGAACTGCTCCGTGTCCTTCATCGAGAAATCAAATCCTGACTTTCTCCGCGACAACTTTAAATCGGAACCATGGTGACCAACAACGGGAAGAACGTTGCGTCATCATTGCATCAAGGAGGGGTAAGCCATGCGCCCTGCATGGCACACATGTTCAATCTGGTTGTCAAGCGGTTCCTGACGTCTTCCACCCATCTGCAAGACATCCTAAAAATGGCCAGGAAACTTTGCATGCACTTCAGTCACTCACACAGCAACTTGGCCAGGTGGCAGTATGCAGTGGAGATGGAGGCAGGGAGTCCCTCCGAGTCACTTGCGCAAATGCCCCGATGCATGCTCACTTGCTTGCGTAGTGACAGTCAAATTGTCAGCATTCGGCAGAGGGATGACTTCTGGCTCTCCACCTTGTTGGACCCTTGCTACCGGTCCAAAATGGGGGCCTTTTTTACACCCTCTGAGAGGGAGGACAAACTGAACTACTATAGAGACATCCTATGTAGCCAGTTGGCCGCTGCCTATCTGAGCCATCGTCCATCCTCTTGCAGGCCCTCTGCACTCATGTTCCACTGCCATGGCTGCTGAGGAGGGGTGGGGTGGCAGGAGCAGTTCCAGCTCCATCAGCAGCAGCCTGGGTGTAGAGTCGCTGATGAGCAGCTTTCTTCACCCTCAGGCTAGGTTCACACCTGAGCGTTTTACAGCGCGTTCCTACGCACTGTAAAACGCTCAACAGGCAAAAACCAATGTTTCCCTATGGGCATGGTTCTCACCTAAGCGTTTTACAGCACGTACGAACGCGCTGTAAAACGCCCTATGCCCCAAGAAGTACAGGAGCTTCTTTGGGGCGTATTGTCGAGCGTAACACCTCTGTTTTTCCACTGTACGCCCATGTGGTCAATAGCAAGAATGCGCGTACGACGCACGTTTTCAAAATACAAAAACGCCCCAAAATACGCCTCACAAATGCCCGATAAAAACGCCTGTAAACAGAGCTTATCGAATACGCTCAGGTGTGAACCCAGCCTTATAGTGGAGAAACTACTCACCAGCAGCTTCACATAGAGCAGACCCTGAAACAGCAGATGGTGGCATACTTGGAGTATACACTGCCAGCCGTCATTGAAGATCCACTGGACTACTGGACAGCCAAACTGGACTTGTGGCTGCAACTGGCCGAGTTTGCCCTGGAAAAGCTGTCCTGCCTGGCCAGTAGTGTGGCATCAGAGCGGGTGTTTAGTGCGGCGGGGGCCATAGTTACCCCAAGAAGAACTCACCTGTCAACCCAAAATGTGGAGACTGACCTTTGTCAAGATGAATCAGTCGTGGATCAACCAGAATTTCCACCCACCAATGCCTGATGAATCAGACTAGATCATCCATGGTGCCACACCAACACTTTGACAAAAGAGACCGGTTTCTTCTGGCTACCTGCCTCAGCTACTATTCTGATGCTTCCACCCACCTGATGCCACACATCTGATGCCAAGTGCTCCTTCTTTCACCTACCATCTTCAGCTGGTACTGGTATTGCCACCCACCTCCCCACTCTGTCACCGAGTCACTCTGTGGTCTCCTCATGCTGTTGCCACCTCCACACTATGTCACCTTGCCACTCTGTGGTCTTCTGATGCTGATGCCACCTCCACACTATGTCACCTTGCCACTCTGTGGTCTTATTATGATGCTGCTGCCACCTCCACACTGTCATTGTGCCACTCTGTGGCATCCTGATGCTGCGGTCACCGCCGCACTTTCATTGTGACACCCTGTGGACTCCTCCTGATGCTGCTGCCGCCACCTCCACACTGTCTTTGTGCCACCCTGTGGGCTCCTCCTGATGCTGCTGCTGCCACCTCCACACTGTCATTGTGCCACCATGTGGCCTCCTCCTGATGCTGCTGCTGCCGCCACCTCCGTGCTTTGTCATTGTGCCACTTTGTGGCCTCCTGATGCTGCTGCCACCTCTAAACTCTGTTATTGTGCCGTTCTGTGGACTACTGATGCTGCTGCCACCTCTAGATTCTGTTATTGTGCCGATCTGTGGCTGATACCTCCATACTCTGTCATTGGGCCACTCTGTGGTCACCTCATGCTTCTTCCACACTCTGTCATTGTGCCATTCTGTGGTCTCCTGATGCTGCTGCCACCTCCACACTCTGTCATTGTGCCACTTTGTGGCCTCCTGATGCTGCCGCCACCTCCAGACTCTGTCATTGTGCTGCTCTGTGGCCTCCTGATGCTGCTGCCACCTTCAGACTCTGTCATTGGGCCACTCTGTGGTCTCCTCATGCTGCTTCCACCTCACCACATCGTTCATAGGGCCACTCTGTGGCCTCTGCATGCTGCTGCCACCTACACAATCTGTAATTGTGCCACTCTGTGGCCTCCTTCTGATGCTGCCACCACCTTCAGACTCTGTTATTGGGTCACTCTGTGGTCTCCTTATGCTTCTTCCACCTCACCACTATGTCATAGGGCCACTCTGTGGACTTCTCATGCTGTTCCCACCCTCCCCACTTCTCCCCACTATTTTGCCTTTCGGCCTTGCTAACATCATCATTTATTTGACCCTTCTTCTGATCTGTTAGAAGGAATGAAAAATTAGATGCACAACGGATCCTGTCAGTGTAGCAGCTGTAAGGCCTGTATGGTCCCATCAGATTTGGCTTATGATTTGGTAGCCAAAAGCAGAAGTGGGTACAAAACACTGAAGACATGCAAATATTCCATTCACGTGTCATCTCTGTTTTGGATCCACTCCTGTTTTTTGGCATTAGCAATACTGATAGATTACTGACCAAATGCTGACCAAGTGAAGGCGGATGCTCCACAGACAGGATCTGTTTTTTGGGGGTTATTGTTCTGATGGCTCAGAGGAAGGGCAAAATAATCAGTGTCGTCAACACAAACTTACTGCTGACACCCTCTCGACTCTGTCTGGGGGCTCTACTTGTATAAGTGTTTAATAGAACAAGTTCTGTAGACATCTATGTGGAATCAGCTGATGATGGTGAAAAGTAGTGTGCTTCTTCTTGACGCTAACATCGACCTGTAAGGCTGAGTTCATACTATACTTGAGTTTTTTGGCCCCGTGACTGCCCAAATAAGTGAAGTGTGCAGTGGTTCTAAGAGCGACGCCTGTCATCTGCATGTCATACTGACTCACAGTATTATTTCACTACAACAACAGACTTCATATGCGTGTTACTGCAAGGCACAGTGTTCTACACCACTATAAAGACTCTCTGCAGCCAGGAAATAACCATTTTTTAAAACGACTCACCGCGAATAAATTTGAATCAAACCGAATTATTTCAAAAATTTCGGCGAACCAAGAATAAATTGGTGCTTATGAGTGCCAAATTTGATAAAAGGACTTCACTACTGTATTATCCATTATTACTCACCATTAAATATATGACGGATTGTCATGAATACATCTGCATTTGAACTCTTTTTGTTTCACATAATAATAACAAAGTACTAAGTTAGGATGTGGCGGTACAGAGGTAGCAATTGCACCTTGGCCTTGGTTCCTGAAGAGCTTCTAATTCCCCCACCACAAAATAATACAGAAATGGTGGCACATGATAGTTTGGGGGTCCTGTTGCAAACTTTTCTTTGGGGCAAAGGAGCTTCAAGCTGTGCCATTATAAATGGCCCAGCTTTAACATTCCTAACATAGCTCTTTGCCGTTGTAGACAAGTTGTTTCATTGACCAACTGTTAATGGAGTAATGTCAAGAAGACTTAAAATCATTCAGCAAATCTGTGTTGATGTCAGTTCCCTAGTTCCTATTTTAGGTAGGCTTTTATATGAATAGAATTTCCTTTAATAAATATTGAGTTTGAAAGGTTTTCCTATTGATCCATTAATTCACAAACCTGATACAACCCACCCGTCTTTTAAGTGGCCATTTCACCAGCGTGTTTCTCTCACTTTCATTTTGTTGAAAGAAGCAGTCCACGTCCGAGGACCTCGTTGGCCCATCCATCATGCCTCCTTAACTTTGCTAATGTCCTTCATCTCTTCCTAGTCTCCCATCCAAAGTCCTGGTGATTGCAACATCTGGCCGCTCTCCCTCAATCAATAAGTTCTGCTTAAAGTTTTTCCTTCCAGCCCTGGCATAAATTATCCCCAGAATATGCAAATGGAAATAGCTAATGTTAATTGCAAGGTCCAAAGCAGTAATTAATTTTTTTGCCGTTGATAATTATCAATCACTCTCACAAGAATCTTTAAAAAGGCGTCAAGAGTCATCTACAAAGTGATTCTCAGTAAGAGTGCATGAGTATCCCAGACAGTCTTTATACTGTAAACCCTTTCACTGCCTCTAAAACCAATCTCGATGAAGGAGAATAGGATGTGGCAACAAGGGATTCGGTGTAGTAGGCATAGAGGTTTACAAGGTATGATGAACCCAGAAGACATAGTGCATCATGTACCATACAATGTTGTTCTCCAGAGAGAACTCAAGAGCCCTGTATCAGTGTATAGAAATATGAAAATTCCTATGTATATTGTATTAATTGATGTCCACTGATGGAATTACTAATATAACATGATGATCAAAGGTCAAAATAAACTTGTCATGAGAATTTAGGCTTCCAAACCACTACCAACCTGTTATTCAGGATGGTAATATGGTTGAAAGAGATATTCTTCTTTATTCTGGATGATTACCTATAACATAGAAGAAGAAATTTGAAAGCAGCACATACTATATTCTAATGACCTTTAAAGATCCATGGAGGTTCGAGAGTCATTCTGAATGGTCCTCCTCCTGGCTTTATTGACATCCTGCCAGGTGGGAATGTCATCACCTGTCCAGCAGTATCAAACATATGCGCTATGAAGTGAGGTATGCTGCCCTTGGCTTCATCTGTGCACTGCACATGCCGAGGTTGCCTCTAGAAATGGCTTGGGATGATGTACCTGGCCAGTGGAATGCCAATCAAGCCAAGAGAGGGACCGCCCAAAGTGACTATTCCACCTCCACGCCTCCTTACAGGTCATTAGTATGCTGTTTTTGGATTTCTTCTTTATGTGAAAACGTGCAGTATATAGAGGAATATTCCTGTCAACAGGACTCTTTAGAGAAGCAGATGAACCTCTATGACTCCTTACAGGTCATTTGAGTAATGTCTGCGCTGTTTTCAAATTTCTTTTTCTATGTTATGGTGCTTGGTCCATAATAGAGATGGACATCAACTTGTTACTATCATAGATAATAGAATGGTGTCGGTTTGCAGGCCTAAATCCTTCTGCCATGTTCCTTTTTAACATATCATGCAGGTAACATGGGCGTAATGTAGCCCATGGGGAAAGTGGGCCTATGGTCAACATAGCCTTTCTCATTGACAGTAGGAATCTGTACGGGCATCCTCTACAGGCTCTACAGCCTCAACAAACAATGGATAGGGAACCAGTATGAAGTTCATGAAGACTTTCTACAATGCAATGGATGAGAAGGAGGGATAAACAGGTGCCAGGCCATCTTGTCCAAGAGGTGTACTGGCATAATCACCAGGAGAAGACCTTTTTTATAGTGGCACCCATTTCAAATCGGGCTTACCAATGGTAAGTGTTAACCTAGATTTGGCTGCTTTTCTGGTTGTCAAACCAAAAAAACTACCAAAAACTTTTGGTTTACTAATACACTAATAAGATATTTTGAGGGGAAAGACATATCTCCCAAGGAAAGAGAGTCATCTCAAACAGCTCTCTATGGATATTTGCCTTGGCTATTTCACCTTGTCATGTTACAATTGTTGTTGAAAAGTTGGATTTTGACTCATAGGGGGTCACCTTCACAAGGTGGCGCTAGAGAGATGGTTCTCTTTCCTTGGTAGATACCTCTTTGCATATTGTTTCCCCATGGAGCATTGCCAAATAGTCTCCATACCATGGATCACTTCCAGTAAGTCTCAAAAAGGTATGTTCTCTTTAAGAAAAGCGAATACCTTACCTAAAATGTTTTGGGTGAAAAGCCTCTTTAAAGCGCATTGAAATTAATGAGTTGGAGCTGTGGACAGCTGTGGTGCTGTTTTTGGAAGAAAGTAGTCAGATTTTACTGTGCAGGAGAAATGCCAAATGGACACTTGTCCCCTTGTCTTCTGGATCAGCTGAGTACAAGACCCCCACAATCATAATGTGACGTATGCAGAAGGATATATCTTATATCCAATTACGTCCCTCCCCCCTATGAAGACATTCACTTAACAGTCTGTAAACTGGCAAAATCAGGCATTTACCCGGCCAACCTTTTCATGTTCCTCGATGTTTCATGTAGTGAATCAAGAATGTAATTCGTCACATGGAGTACAGTGATCCGTCAAGATACAATGGCCTCAAGATACAATATTTTTAACATACAATGGTCTTTTCTGACCCATCGTCAGTTGAAACTAGACTCAACATACAATGCCTCAGACGCAGATCCAACCAATAAAGGTCACTTCTCTGGTAAAATAGCTGTATTAGCTGCTAATTATCAGCTATTCCTGACTGTTATATGTAAGCACTTGCTTTATCTGTCTTAGTTATCTGCTTAATTTTCTTAAATCTTTATTTATCTTGGATGACACTTTGGGGCTTTGGAACCGATTACTCAACTTACAATGGTTTCAACATACAATGGTCGCCCTGGAACCAATTAATATTGTAACTTGATGAACTACTGTATATGTAGTAGATACGTATATTGCATTTAAACGGTTGTTAATTAGAAAGTTTAGACCCAGAATACAAACTGGATGGATAAGCCACTTATAGAAAATATAGGAGTCCAGCCCTATGGCTTCTTTAACCCTTCACTGCTCATTCTTATTATTCAGTTCTGAAGAATCAATGATCTCCTCATTACGTGTCTGAAGACCCGAGCTGTGTCTTGTCTCTTCATTATATCAGCTAATTACATTTAGGAAAGCAAGGTCTCCCACATGCCTTGATCTAAATAAATTTGTCTGCTTGCAATTAGCAGGCAATTTGGGGGAGTTAAGAAAGACTTGGTTTTCTTTGGCAGACGATCCCGTACTGTTATGAGAAGATGTCAGGGCAGGGCATTAGGGTTTCTAATGACTGTGTGTTTGTGTTTGCCTTTCACACTCCGTTACAATCTGTCTGGAAAACTCTGTGTTATGCAGCATGAAATTAAGGTTGAGTGGGGTTGTATTTTCTATAAACAAGTGAAGTGTTGGAGTAAAGAGTTAGAGTATAAGCAATACAAGCAACACTATCAATATGGCCACCCTTACTGTCATATGGTCCCACTGGGATTCTTACCCACCAAAGCAGTAGCAGGCAGGGATAGGATCTAGGATGGCAAACTAGAGGGTAGAAAAATAGTGGATCAAACGCATGCTGCTGAAAAATTTGTTTAGCTTGAAACCCCACCACCTTAAAGGGAATATGTCACCAGAAAAATACCTATTATTTAAATCAAGTTTTTATGTTAAACATAAAACATTTTTTTACAATTTGGTGGCGATTTTTATTTCTTTAGATTTTCCATGTCCGAATCTATATGTAAAAACAAAATCATGCAGTTCACACTGACCACAAGGCCTAAAATATGTCAAGACTTCATGTTCTTTGAGAGCAGACACATGATTCGTAGACACAATGGACAGTAGGGGACCTCATTGTCTACTATGAGAGAGTTTTCTAGGCATGCTCTGTGACCTGTGCAGAGGTCAGGAGAAAGCAGATAAACTGTGATATAACCTATTGTGAATGGTGGATACTGTGTTATCTATATAGCGATCAATGTAATCCTGCCTGTGATGATAGTGCGACGGCTATTGAAAAGTTCCCTGTACAGAAATTTGACATATTTTAGGCCTAGTGGCTAGGATGAAAAAGTCATGATTTTAGATATTTTGTTTGATTTATATAGTGCCATGGAAAATAAAATGAAATAAATTACAGGAAATTTTAAAAATAAAATGTTTAATATTAAAAAAATGATTTTCTGATGTTACATACCCTCTAAATATTTAAAGAACCCGATAAACACAAAAGAAAAATAGTGTAGCATAGACACTTTTTGACTAAGGGACAGGTGTATGCTACTGGCATAAGTACATTGACAAGTCTCTCCATACATCTCTAAGTCTCCTGCTTCTATCATACAGTGTATTATAAAACTGTCTTCCTGAAACCACCACTAGGGGGAGCTCAGTGCATAGGAATTTATATACGGTAGTTACTACTGAATGTACTGAGTACCCCTAGTAGAGGCTGTAGCCTCAGCCATCCTCAGCATCTATAGCAACATAAAGAAATTCAGACCCCAGACCCCCCATAATTATTGCAGAATCTAGACCAGACCCCTTAATCAGTGCAGATCCCAGTCCTCCTAAACCTTTTAATAGTCTTAATTGCATTATCTTTTTTTAGTAAGTGTGTGTATGTGGGTGGGGGGAGATGTTGTAAATTTCAGCAACCCTTTAAACTACATTAAATTAAAACTATAAACTATTGAAAGCTAGTCAAAATCCGCTACATTTTTAAGAGACTTGCAAAAAGTGAAGCAGCTCCAAGCCTGACATGCAGAGGCTCATGTACAAACGAGAAGAAAAGTCGTAACTAAGCCTTTTTGTTTACGGCCCCAAGTGTACCATTTTTAAAGTATTTGCAGAAAATTGTGACGTGCTTACTTTGCAAAACGTTTATATAGTGCTAAAATGCCCCTTTGAGCCCCTTTGAGTGGTAAAATAGGCAGAACTCGATAGTCAGAACTCTACTAGGCATCTAGAATATAGGTACCAATTCTGCCATGCCCATTCCCCTGACCTGGAAAAGCCCACCTTGATGACGAGTAAACATTATGTACAAGCGGTTAGAGTCTGTTAGGCCAGTGACCCTTGAAGGAGGACTTGCCAGGAGCATTATACAATCCAGGGATATTCACTGATTTCTTTATTTGGGCCTTTAGGAAACAACATATTTTGGAGCTACAACTGCCCTTCATCAGGTTTAAAAAATGGCAATAACCTAATGACCTGTACACACTGCACAGTATTTATGTATATTTTACATTCCCCATTAATTGTGCCCCCATACAGCACTTACTTCGTAGAACCTTTCACAGTAGTTAGGTATTATGTGCATCCTTCACACCACTGCTAATAGTGACCCACACAGTAGGTAGGTATTCTGTGCACCCTTCACATCTCCATTAATAGTGCACTCTTTGTGCTAAAATGTAAAACAAAAAAACTTACGTAGTCATGTTCCTACAAAGAGGCACTGAGACACCTTCTTGTCTATGCTCTGTATGGTCTGGTGGCCATAGTGTGCACCAGGCCACTGACGTCTTCAATATGATACCAACTTGTCAAAGGCCGCAAGCCTAAAGCAACTAGCATCTAAGGAGAATAACTGGCAGGGCAGGTAGCCAAGAGCTCTCTTCTCGGCCATAGTTTTTAAATTTGTTTCCATTAAGTAAGGTGGTGTGACATCACAACTGTGTTTCTGGCATGTAAGGTGCTTTGGCACTGCGAGCAGGTTTTTGTGTGTTCAACAGCTGTTTGTCTCGGTGACATCACAAGCCTGTTAAAGTAACCTGCTGTGACCTCACAAGTACAGTACAGACCAAAAGTTTAGACACACCTTCTCATTCAAAGAGTTTTCTTTATTTTCATGACTATGAAAATTGTAGATTCACAAAACGATGAATTAACACATGTAGAATTATATACATAACAAAAAATTGTGAAACAACTGAAAATATGTCATATTATAGGTTCTTCAAAGTAGCCACCTTTTGCTTTGATTACTGCTTTGCACATTCTTGGCATTCTCTTGATGAGCTTCAAGAGGTAGTCACCTGAAATGGTCTTCCAACAGTCTTGAAGGAGTTCCCAGAGATGCTTAGCACTTATTGGCACTTTTGCCTTCACTCTGCGGTCCAGCTCACCCCAAACCATCTCGATTGGGTTCAGGTCTGGTGACTGTGAAGGCCAGGTCATCTGGCGCAGCACTCCATCACTCTCCTTCATGGTCAAATAGCCCTTACACAGCCTGGAGGTGTGTTTGGGGTCATTGTCCTGTTGAAAAATAAATGATGGTCCAACTAAACGCAAACTGGATGGAATAGCATGCCGCTGCAAGATGCTGTGGTAGCCATGCTGGTTCAGTATGCCTTCAATTTTGAATAAATCCCCAACAGTGTCACCAGCAAAGCACCCCCACACCATCACACCTCCTCCTCCATTCTTCACGGTGGGAACCAGGCATGTAGAGTCCATCCGTTCACCTTTTCTGCGTCACACAAAGACACGGTGGTTGGAACCAAAGATCTCAAATTTGGACTCATCAGACCAAAGCACAGATTTCCACTGGTCTAATGTCCATTCCTTGTGTTCTTTAGCCCAAACAAGTCTCTTCTGCTTGTTGCCTGTCCTTAGCAGTGGTTTCCTAGCAGATATTCTACCATGAAGGCCTGATTCACACAGTCTCCTCTTAACAGTTGTTCTAGAGATGTGTCTGCTGCTAGAACTCTGTGTGGCATTGACCTGGTCTCTAATCTGAGCTGCTGTTAACCTGCTATTTCTGAGGCTGGTGACTCGGATTAACTTATCCTCCGCAGCAGAGGTGGCTCTTGGTCTTCCTTTCCTGGGGCGGTCCGCATGTGAGCCAGTTTCTTTGTAGCGCTTGATGGTTTTTGTGACTGCACTTGGGGACACTTTCAAAGTTTTCCCAATTTTTCGGACTGACTGACTTTTATTTCTTAAAGTAATGATGGCAACTCGTTTTTCTTTACTTAGCTGATTTTTTCTTGCCATAATACAAATTCTAACAGTCTATTCAGTAGGACTATCAGCTGTGTATCCACCTGACTTCACAATGCAACTGATGGTCCCAACCCCATTTATAAGGCAAGAAATCCCACTTATTAAACCTGACATGGCACATGTGTGAAGTGAAAACCATTTCAGGTGAAGCTCATCAAGAGAATGCCAAGAGTGTGCAAAGCAGTAATCAAAGCAAAAGGTGGCTACTTTGAAGAACCTAGAATATGACATATTTTCAGTTGTTTCACACTTTTTTGTTATGTATATAATTCCACATGTGTTAATTCATAGTTTTGACGCCTTCAGTGTGAATCTACTATTTCCATAGTCATGAAAATAAAGAAAACTCTTTGAATGAGAAGGTGTGTCCAAACTTTTGGTCTGTACTGTAGGTGTTATACTAGTAGCATGCTGTGACATCACAAAATTGTGTAATGCATGAAAGCTGATGTGATAGCATAACCAGTTCTAGTCAGGTCAGATACTGTGATATTATACATGGTCAGGTAAGCTACTGTGACATCACTGTCAATTAGGTAAGTACACACATCATATGTGCCATTAAATTAGTGATTTTGCCCCAACTGACAAGGCAAGGCAAAAGAACTGTGCAAGAACCTGGCCCTGTCAATCAGGATGTAGAAGAAGGGCCTGGCAGAGAAACTAAGAAGACAAAGGATGCACAGAGTGGCTTGGGCCCGCCTTCAGTGCACTTAGCTGCTCATTTGGATATGGAATAAATGTACTATTTCTCCAGACTGAAGCAACAGATCTCTAAGTGAAAGTTAGCATTATATTCAGCTGTGCTAGGCCTATAAGGCATTGTGTCTAGAACATTGATGTCATATCAATAGTATGTCAGATGGGTGCAGGTTCCACCTTCTGGACCCGTTCCTATCTACCGAATAGGGCACTCGAAATTAACAGAGAGGGTGTCATGCATGGCCAATCTCCATTCACCACTTTGGGAGTTCTAAACATAGCCAAACATAGCCTATTTCCTGACTGCTGGTGCGCTCTCCATTCACCTCCATGGGACTTTCGAAAACAGGCATGCACACTTGCTCGGCTATTTTTGGAACTTTCATAGCAATGAATGGAGAGCACGTCACCCAGACCACCCCTTTAATCTGTTAATTGACAGACAAACGTGTCAGAGCCCTGACAAAAAAGACTGCAAGCAATAAATTCCTTGTAAAACATAAGTATCCTGCCATAAGTAAGAGGTGAGGTTCAGCTATAATGGAAACTGCCCTATGCTAATGTGAAATGCCTTGTTCTCTGTGGCAGGTGAAGGGAGGGACTGATTTATGAATTTAATAGGTTAATCCATTTAACAGTGATGGATAATCATATTTCACATATCAGATACACAAAAAAGGTTTCTAGGAAGGTGACAGCTTTATGCTCTTGGTGGGTTTACTAGCTTAACCTGCCTATATGAATCACAGAGCAGTGAGTACTACATCCCCCTTTCTGCCCCAAATCAATGGAGATATAAAAGGAGCCACCCCAGAAAGATGTTATCTTACACCTTCTATAACCTGGTGTGAAAAGTCCATGCAGGTTCCTGATTGCTGCTTTATCTACTCCTAGTGTCACCGAATCTGCAGTGTATTAGAGGAATGATTCAGTATAAGGCTACGTCTACACGCTGACATTTGTTGCGCAACATTTTATTGCACTAATGTTGCGCAACAATTTTTATAATGGCAGTCTATGGTGTCGCACTGCAACATGCGACATGCTGCGACTGCGACGCAACAGTCGCAGAAAAGCCATTAGAGATGGATTTTTCTGCGACTGTTGCGTCGTAGCATGTTGCATGTTGCAGTACGACACCATAGACGGCCATTATAAAAATTGTTGCGCGACATTGGTGCAACAAAATGTTGCGCTACAAATGTTGCAGTGTAGTTGTGCCCTATCTGTCGTCGTGTAGACGTAGTCTAACAGTTCTCGAAAATACAGTCCCTACAAAGAAAAGTATTTTGATGTCACTAAATTAAAGGGGTTGTCTGAGTTCAGAGCTGAACCTGGACATAAGCTCCCCTTTACTCATGTACCATGTATGAGTGGAGAATTTCTAGCTCCGATGCTACCCCTTGCCCTGCACGGCATAGTAAAGGACACGGGCTCTTTGTTTACTGCCTGTGACGTACCCGGCTTTTTCTCAGCATGCTAGGCATAGGCTTCTCCGCCTAGCATACCCATGTGAAGCCCAGTACGTCACCTGTAGTAAAGAAAAAGCCCTTGCCGTGCACCATGCAGTGCATTTTTTGCTCCGATGCTCCACTCATACACTGATACATGGCAAATGCTGTGCTGATCCACTTCTTCTACTTGGATGTACGGGCCTGCAACCCAGGATACGAGCACCACCTTCTTCCAGAGAGCCAATTGACTATTTCTACAGATTAATGAATATTGTGTAATGCTTTATTTCCCCTGTGGCGGCGCGGTAGGAAAATTAGCAGATCTGTGTGGGTCCGAACAGAGGGGAATGTGATCACCTTTATCAAGGCATGCCAAATTTTAACAGTTGGCATGGACTGCCCCTTTTTGTAGTCTCCAACCCCTTTCCAGACATATTCCTCCTCTTTTCGTGACACATCACATCCCTTCTCATCCAGGCGCCACTTACATTTACAGCTCATGGAGGACTGTTTTCCAGGAGAAGGTGGTCTTGCATGAGATGTATGCAACATTTGACAGCTCTTCTGGGAGTTGGGAGGTTTCTCCTTTTTCTGGGAGTCTCCTGAACATTCTGGAAGAGTCGGCTAGTATGATTCTATTGTTGGAAGACCCTTCAATCACAGAGGGCTCTCCTAAGCCAGAAAACCTATTAATATAGTCAGTACATCTATACTCAAAGGGCTTGTCCGGGTTCAGATCTGAACCCAGACATATCCCCTTCTTCCCCCAGGCAGCCCCTCTGAGATGAGCATTAAATAATTTTATTAGATCCGGTGAGTGACGTACCGGGTCTCTGCTAGGTGGAGGCTTCCACCTATCAGTATTCCCGGTGACTTCACCGACACTAATGGCAGGATTTAGCGCTACCCTAGCCTGTAAAACAGGCTAGGGTGGCGCTAAAGCCTGCTGATTAGTGCCAGTTACATTACTGGGAACACTGCTATGTGGAAACCTCCACCAAGCAGTGTAAGTTTGTAAACAAAAAATCCCTTGCCCAGCGCAAGGCAAAGGAGAGCATTGGAGCATGAAATGCTCCAATGCTCATCTCAGAGGGGCTGTCTGGGTGAAGAAGCGGTTACTCGGACAACCCCTTAAATAAAGTCTATGCTCTTTGCCAGGATTAAGCTACAAATATGATAACTATAGGGGAATTATATCACTTAGAATTACAAGTGGCTGATTTAAGATGACAGAGTGCGGCCAAAGGGCCCAATTCCAAAACACCTGGTCTATAGCATACAATATATAAAAATAGCATATATAGTCAGAGAAAATACAAAAAAATTCCAAAATAGTTCTGTAAATACATTTAAAGAACAAGGAAATAGGACTAATAATTGCACAGTTTGTGAAAAATGTACGTAGGTTGACTCTTACCATTGGTGATCCTCCACCTTGTTATTTATGCCAGTATGTCTCTTAAACAAGAAGACCTTGCACTTGCTTACCCTCCTTCCCTTTATGGTTGTCACATTTGCATTAGCTTCTGCTTGAATTGTGATTTTCTGTTGTCACCTTTGCCACTTTTACCAACACAGACATAATTTGTTTTCTGTGTCAATCATCAGTGGCATGTCTTCAAGCTTTCACCATGTGCCTGGGGAATAGCTATGGGTGTGCATAACTAGCAGTTGCTCCCGACCCTGATGCCTGAGGGGACCCAATAAGAAGACACCAGAATTATGAATATGGTAAATGGCATATGCAAAGTGGTGTGTACTGTTGTAGATTTTGCATTGGACCCAGGAGCTTCATGTTGCAACTGTTATAAGTGCTACAGAATTAGGCTCCATTCACACGTCCGTGCTGTGTTGCGGACCCGCAAATTGCGGATCCGCAACACACCCGCCCGGCACCCCTATAGAAATGCCTTATCTTGTTTGCAGCTGCGGACAAGAATAGGACATGCTCTATCTTTTTGCGGAGCTGCGGACCCAAAGATCGGGGCCGCGCTCCGCAAATGCAGATGCGGACAGCACACTGTGTGCTGTCCGCATCCATTCCGTCCCCATAGAGAATGAATGGGTCCGCACCCGTTCCGCAAAATTGCGGAACAGATGCGGACTCATTTTGCAGACGTGTGAATGGAGCCTTATGGATGCCAGAAAATGACATTGGGCAATGGTGTTTACAAACTAACATTGTCTTCTAGAGTGTGCCATCCTTGCTTAAACCATAGGGTCCGCTCAGGCCTCAGGTGCAACCTTATTTTTTGTACCTCTTATAGTTTTATCCTTGACTACATGCATTTCCTTGCAAAAGAAGGTAATATATAACATATACAAAGAGCTTGCTGAATAACCCAACTTTCTTTTGTATGTAATAAGCCAATGTAAAGTATCCGATTGTTGGGACCATTAGTGACTGAAGGCTGACTCTAAAAAGTTTGTGTAAACTCCCTCATGGTAAATGTACACTCAAGCACAGAGCACAGTAGAGGGGAAAACACCATAGTCGTGTGTGAAGAAGATCTCGGGGGGCACGGTTTTTCTTTGTGGAGATGCCAGCTGGCCTATGGAGTCTTATAGGTAACACAGAAAAGGTATGAAAATTAGCTCTCCACCAGGAGCAAGAAAACTGTTTCTCAAATGAATGTCCAAAAAAAAAAAAAATATTACATGACTACGGAATTTGGCCAAACTAGACTGTTCTTCAAAAGCAAGAGACAGCCATTTGCTGACATTTTGAGGTTCTTAATCCCTGTCAGTACAGAACATGGTACTTGTTGGCTGGATGAGAAGCCTTTGATATAGCTGTCAGTGGAGAACTGTTCTCCTTGAGGAGACACCAGCTGGCGTAGGGAGTCTTACAGACAATGTTTCTCCTTCCAGAGGAGAGCTAAGTGCAATAAATAAACATCAGTGACTGTCAATATTATGGTGGCGTATGGCATCCAAAAACAAAAGCTCTTTTATTGCCTCCTATACCCATCCCTGGTTTCTGTTAGAACACCTGAAAAAGTTCCCATTCTTGCGTGAAGAACAAAAAGCCACCATTAGGGTCTACTTTTGTTTCCCAGAAAGAGCACCGCTATTTACCATGTGAGTTAGTGGTGACATTGCAATCCCCAAAAAAAAAACATCTGGATTTGGTTAGGTGGTGGTTGATTGCCCAGTTTAAAGGTCTAATATAGACCTGGAATGATATTTATTTCCCACATCTTCACCCCCCATGAACAAATATCCATGTTAAATGAGTGTCTGAATCTAATGCACATATGAAGATATTTGACTTTGTAATGAACTCACAAACATTTTGACTGGGAATACTCAGTCTACTCCAACCTACTGAGGGTCATAGAGGTGGAATTTGAAGCTCCTGGGTCCCAATGAGAAAAGGGATTCTCATCTACTGTGTACTTTTTACCATAATGCAGGTGTCTTGTTATGGGGCAGAGGGACCTTTGGGATGCCTTAGATATGAAAGTCCTCGTGCAACTGCAACCTCTGCATCACTAGATAATCATATGGATTTACGGTACTTGAAGAACCTTGATGCGTAGGACCCTTGTCTGAATATTGCAAATTGTCTTCTCGGAATCCCTCCCTTTATGAGTTCTGGAAAAGCAGATGGTCCTCACATTTCAGAGGAATATGTTATTCTCCAGTAAGCTCTGTGTTATGTGTGCACTGTATCTGATCGATCCCTGCAAAAGTGTTTACACGTGGTTGATTCATGTTGAGGAGAACGAGAGATGGGTGTGGAGAGGAAAAGGTGCAGCCTAGACTGGTGACCTGGCTCTCCTCCTGAGGGCCTCTGCAAACAGCTGTGCAGGGTTAAAAAAAACTACATGCAATTGAAATACCCCAATCCAGATGTGCTGTGGATACACACCCAGAATGTCTTGTGCACGGTTTATTTTGTTTTCTGAAACTATTTTTCACCAGCCTGTTTTCTCAGCTGGAAAACTTCTGGGGTAATGTTTTCAAAAAAATATTACATTTGGCATTACAAGAAAACAGAGCCTTTAAGACATTAAAAGGACAATATCCTTGTTGCTCTTGGCAGAGGGAAGCAGGCTTGTAGGAATGTCAGAATTTTGTACCACCCAAAGAATAGGTAAAAGAGATTTTCCACTCTTAAACCCAGTTTACATGGGAATTTGAGAAGTGGTTTACTTGGAAATACAAAAACACACACATTTCTCAGTTTCCGGTCTCTGCGAACAGGAAAAGGGAAAGTGTCCCATTTCTGACCTAGTCCTAGATAAGTTTTACTAGAAGGGGATCACAGAGTAAGGTGACATAGGTAGGAAGCAATAGGAGATCTTATAAGTTTTCCGCCTTCTGGCCCACTAGATTACCTAGACTACCCTCTCCAGATTTCCAAGTCTCTCCTTACTATAGAGGTATTCTTATTAAACCAAGTAACACAGTCCTAAACCTGTGACAGTAACCTAAGGCTGCGACACAGTGTAATGTACAGTACGTATAATACTGCTGGAGAGGTTTATGTAGAAGACCCATGTAAACTGCATCAAATGTATAGACAGGCAGGAAAATAACTTTTAAGCTCTGTAGCGGCAACATATTTTGTAGAGCTGTTCATAGATTGTCATCAATCACTGTCCCCAGTGAGCCTCACAAACTTCTTATCTATTAATTGTTATTGCTCCAAAAAAAGAAAAAATGCAAACTTTTGCAAATTATTTTTTTAGCATTTCTTGTATACAACTTCTTTTCAGACCTGTGTCTCCATGGTAACAGACTACAAACTCTCTGCAGTCTGACACCTGATTTCTACTAATCTGTAAATAGGAGGAGAGAAAAGAATATGTAAAGTGGTATAAAATGTGGTAATTATTATTTTTTATTAGAATTTTTGATTGGTCATAAAGTGCTTCATATTATTGATTATGAAGACCTTTACAATGTTTTTTTTTGTAATGCTTACTTATTTTCTTAATACAAAATTAACAACTTTTAGTTTTAATTAAACATTTCATACTATTTTGCTTCTGCAGACTGTGTAAGTCCTTCAGCTAGCTGCTGGTGCTACAGAATTGTACATAAACCCATCAAAGCTCTGCTCTTGCTTCTCACAGCTCTCTTTGCTCTCCCCCTCCCTTCTCTTAGTGTTAGAGACAGCAGCAGATTGAACAATTCACAATTGTTAACTGAGTTCTGCATATTCTTAGGAAACACCTTAAATTAGAATATACTTTTAAAGACCAAGACAATGGAGATACCCCAAATTCAGCTATACATAGAAAATGTATAGCTGAATGTATGTATAGATATTTATGGTAGACAAGGGTCACATTTTAGGGCAGAGGTGCTTGGAAAGAGGTTCTGTGCCTACGAATAGCATACTCTCCAAATTTGTTGCAAAACAAAATTGTAGAATTTTATTGGTACAGTCTCATTAGGTCTCAAGAAAGTAAACATTCAATCGGAAAGTTTAGTTCCAAGTATTGCTAAGTTTACACGGTCTATATTCTCTGGATGTTTTAACCCTCCTGGACCTTAATCTCAAGAGCTGCTGTGGAGGTGGGGAGAAGACGTGCTTCACAGCTCTGGTAATTAAGACCATTTTCAGAACTTCTCTCTCCTTTGCTTTGGTGCTCCGTTCCAGAGATAAAAGCGGGTCCCAGAGGTGGACATTGGAAGCATATTCTAATTATATACCACTAATATCTGAGATGACACAATGCCTTTAAAATCAATGGACTGTCCATGTAATGCATGGTCCTCCAGAGTGAGGGATGATCTTTGCAGCCACTCACTGATCTGGGTAATTGATGGAGTCATGAATGAAAGAAGCCCCCAGAGTTATGAGCTATATACTTTCCATTAAATATATATCAAAGGCGATAAGGCCGCACCGGTTCAGCTATGCAATGTGCATTTCTCTATTCACTTTACTTGATAACTCCTTAAGCTTAGGACATTGATTTTAGATCTCGTCTAATGTTCTTCTCTATTTTACAGTAGTCTGAAGTCTATGCACCTGGAAATGAAGATTTCTGTTATTCTGCTTTAAGCTAAATTAACATTACGCTACACTGTACACTAAAATCCAGCAATGCGATGCTAGTGGGAGTTCTGGAGTAATGAGAGTAATGAAGGATTAATGCACATTACACAGGCCATTAAGCTGCTGAAGGGACAAGATAAGATAAGTAAAAACTCCCAGCTGGAGGCCCACAAAGCTCTGTATGAAGTGCTCTCACCCCAGCCTGGAGCACTGAGCCCCCAGTAAGGCGTGAAACAGGGAGCCTGTCATCCACATAATTATTATTATTATTGATATCTAGCTCTTTCCATCATGCATATGAGAAAATAATAGAGGTGCATATGTAGTTGGGAAAACCCATAATAATCCTTTTATTGGGACAGAACGCTAAATGCAAAAAGGAACAACTTGTTCAATACCATAGTTGGTATTCTGGTTGTTTTAAGATATCCCCTATCTACAGGATAGGGGGTAACTACTACACTGGAGGGAGTCCTACCACTGGGACCCCCATTGATCAAGAGAACGGGGTGCCGTACCCCTTGCAGCCCCATTGAGGGGCCGGTCGCACATACGCGTGGCCATTCCATCATAGGATCTCAAAACAGTAGGAAACCGCCTCAGTTTTGTTCCCATTCTTTGTCAGTGGGGAAAAAACTGAACAGATCGGAGGGCACCAGAATGCATCATGTTCCATTTGATTCCGTTCCTATGACAGACACAAAAGCACTTTTTTGAGTGCGTCATGGGATACGGAGCAAGACGGACCCGTCATGAAACACACAGTATGGGGAGGAGCGATCCCTAATGCTATCACTAATCCCCATGCAGAATCATTGCCGGTTTAGACTACACGATCTGCTGCCGACAAACAATTATTTATGTGTCTGCACAAACTATTCAATTACCAGATAAACAAGAGTTTTGTTTGTTCATAAGGTAATCGGTGGCACCTTTACACTAGCAGAATATGGCTAATAAGGGTCCTTATCTTGTTAGTGAGAATCTACCTGAATATCGGTCGGTTTAAAGGGGCCTTAAGCCAATAAAATTCAGGGTGGTGTAGGATTTAGCTATAGAATACTTTCTAAAAGCCTTGGGCAGATGGTCTGTAAACAGAGACAGCCACTCCACTGATTGTACAATGCAAGAAATAAAAGGGGTCATTTAATAAGCTGTATTCCAATTAAATTAGGCGTATCACAGGCGCAGATGGCTAACTGTTGCGGCTCTATCTGCGACTTCTACCCACTCATGCCAGGTCTAAAATTGTGGGCGTAGTGCGGGCGGGGAAGGGGACGAGCCGGCAGTCGTAGAAAATGGTCTAAATGTAAGACAGCTTGGAAGACGGTCATCATTAAGACCTGGCCCCCCTAAGGGGTGCAGACTAGATGGTATTGGTTGTAGAGCTGGCACCGGAATAATAAAGGCTTCCATCTTATTGGTATTGAATTACATTTACGGCTGATGTAGGAATAAGTAAATGTAGGAATAAAATAAAATTGATGCAGCAGAAGGCTTCCTGAACTCTCCCTTCACTCTCTCTGCACTCCCCCTGCACTCTCTCTGCACTCTCCCTCTCCAATATTCTTCTATTAATCATTTTCAGCAACACTGACCCTAGTGCATTAGTGCTTGTTGCATCTCTCCCTATGCTCAGCTTGCAGGACAATGGCGGAGACCGTGTGGGATGAGGGTTTTATAGGGCTATGACATCACAGGAGATGGCTATCTGCGGATTGTCTGGCTGCATGGCATTATGGGTGATTTTGCGTTTCTGGGCATCTTACTTTCACTTTGTAACATGTGCAGCCACCATTTTTGGAAAAACTGATTTCTTACTATGAAATGAGAAGAAACTCGGATTTGTTGCGAATCAAAGTATTCAAAAACTTCGGACCGAATTCACTTGAACTGGAAAGGAGAGTGTAATTACACTGTACCACCATGGTCTAAACTATCTCATCCCGTGTGAATGAAGCTTTCTTTTCGCTAGTTCTCACGGAGAATAGTGCCGTGCACCAACCCGAAGTGGAAGGTACAGGGAATGGAGAGTATGGGAAGGATGGCCCAGGCAATGAGCGTGGTTTTAGTCCTCACAGTGGTGGGACGAAAATGATTAAATGTAGAGACAACAGATCAGACCGGATTTGATGATGACAAAATAAAGGCTCTTTTACTGAATAGATGATTGGAGTCACAGTAAAAATACATGGAGCAGGCACAATCCTGGAGTATTTCACAGGGTAAGCTTTTCCCAAAAGGTTGTATATATATACAGTAGACGATAGCAATGTTGGTAGCATTTTCTATCTCTGTAGAAAACACTGAAAACTTCCCAAATGACCACAAGCGTGCAATTCCCAAACTTTTTCTGCAATGCCCAGTCTGCAAGGTGCAGTCCTACATTGGATTGAGGACGAAGGAACTGGACATAACTCACTGGGGGCTATAACGTTTTTCACAGTGAGGGCCTTCTAAAAGTATTACTTGGTCATTCCTGAATGCGTCTCTTCAAAATGGAATTGTTGAGGATGATGTGCCAATGTTTGGCTAGTATTTATCTAATCTGTTGATGAGCTATATTAAAACTAATCGAAAATGATATTTAAAACTAGAACTAGAGGAAACCTTATTCTCATTTTTCCTACTAAGACGGTGGATTTGTGTGAGGGCTGTATTACACTGCCTTATCTATAACACATCCATTGGCGCTCGTTTGCACTGGCCTGAGTACACCAGGTGATGAATACTGAATGTGGGAGGAACAATTGCTATGGTAGTCATTCCTCTCTCATTCTGTTCTGTTCAATATCGGCAGCATGGGCAAATGTTCATTCCCGATAACTTGCCCAAAATTGTGCAGTGTAATAGGGCTTGGTTTTATGTAGCCTTGATATAGGCAGAAGAGATAATCCTCTTTGGAAATCCTCTCTCTCTAAATATGGCTTGTATTATTTTAGATTAGACAATGAAACCTTGAACCCTGGTACAATTTCTCCTAATCCTTCTTTACTGTCCAAAGGGTGTGTTTTTTAACCACTTTGGCTGATCAGATGACAAGAGATGAGAGCGGGAGCTTCCCATAGACATTAGAATGTCAGCTGGTCCCAATGGAAAAAATGGGTTCTGCCAACAATACACTAATGTGTATGAGAAGTTGGGAACCTTAAGTAAATAGGTTGTAAATAAGTACTCACAAGTAGTGTTGAGCGGCATGTCCCATATTCGAATTCGCGAAATTTCGCGAATATTCGAAAGAATATTCGTAAAATATTCGCGAATATTCGAATTCGTTATTATTTCGCATATGCGATAATTCGAATTTTCGCATCGCATAATACATATTATGAGATGCAAAATTCGCATGTGCGCTAATGAAATCGCCTTACGAAGATTCGCAACTCAATTCAATCACTAATGTAAGAATGCAAAGCCCTTTGCCTCTGTTCTGGGACAAGTGTAGATATTCGCATGTGCGCTAATAAAATCGCCTTACGAATATTCGCGCCTCAATCACTTTCTAGGCAATGTGAGTAAGATCTGAGCTTTTGGACTTTTGGGAATCAATCGAGATACAGTGGGGGGTGATGACAGTAGTTGACAGAGTACAGATCAATGTCATCTGTAAGGTGGAAAGTAAAATAAAAAATATGAATATTCGTAAATCGAATTTTACGAAGTTCTACGTATTCGCGAATATGGTGCTATACTATATGAATGCACAGGCCTTTGCCTCTCTGTTCTGGGGACAAGTGTAGATTTTCGCATTTGCGTTAATAAAATCGCCTCACGAAGATTCGCAGCTCAATTCAATCACTAATGTAAGAATGCAAAGCCCTTTGCCTCTGTTCTGGGACAAGTGTAGATATTCGCATGTGCGCTAATAAAATCGCCTTACGAATATTCGCGCCTCAATCACTTTCTAGACAATGTGAGTAAGATCTGAGCTTTTGGACTTTTGGGAATCAATCGAGATACAGTGGGGGGTGATGACAGTAGTTGACAGAGTACAGATCAATGTCATCTGTAAGGTGGAAAGTAAAATAAAAAATACGAATATTCGTAAATCGAATTTTACGAAGTTCTACGTATTCGCGAATATGGTGCTATACTATATGAATGCACAGGCCTTTGCCTCTGTTCTGGGACAAGTGTAGATATTCGCATGTGCGCTAATAAAATCGCCTTATGAAGATTCGCAACTCAATTCACTAATGTATGAATGCAAAGCCCTTTGCCTCTGTTCTGGGACGTGCCGATATTCGCATGTGCGCTAATAAAATCGCCTTACGAAGATTCGCGCCTCAATCACTTTCTAGGCAATGTGAGTAAGATCTGAGCTGTTGGACCTTTGGGAAACAATCAATTATATGTGTACTGTAATTTTGCAAAAAAAAAAAACAAAAAAAAAAACGAATATTCGTTTTTACGAATATATAGCACTATATTCGAAATATTCGCTTTTCGAATATTCGCGCTCAACACTACTCACAAGTGGTTGATGTCCTCTACATCAAAAAATTCATGATAAGATCTTAGGGTAATGACAGAAGTTGTAGCATCCATTTTGGGAAAACAAAACCACATACTGTGGTCAATTGCTGCACAATTGTGAGGATAAAATTGAGGTATTACCTTCCAAATCATGTCATTATTGGCTATTGCATGCTTGGTCGCAATGCAGACACCACAATGTGTGTCCTCCTTAGCTTTAACCCCATTATTTACATTGTGCATCTACCTCCACATAGACTATCAATATTCTGAACTTTAAAATTACCTCTAAAACCAATCTCCAGCCTGTTAGCCAAGTATGTTATGCTTGTATTTTCTGCAGGAGGTGGCAAAGATCTTGCTAAGTAAAATTTAGATCACCAGCATAGTTGAGTTGATTGGTCTACCAGCATAGTTTTGGCTAGATATTGGCTATATTTTTCAAACCTTGCAAAAACGTTCACATATCTCATGGCAACATTAATCTAAACCATTTTCATGTACGGAGATGAAGAGATTAATGACTGCTCGAACGTGAATCAGTACCATGGACAGTGGGAAGGTCATATGTAAGTTACGTAGCTATGTCTTAGGCTTCGTTCACATCACCGTTCAGCCGTTCACCTGCTCCGTTTAGTAGCAGGAGAACAGAAAGGACGGATTCGGCACATAACTGAGCCAAATGAAACCTAAGGACCCCATAGGCTATAATGGTGTCCGTTAGGTTTCCGCTCAGAGGAATATTTTTGAAGCGGAGACAAAAGTCCATCATGCACAACTTTTGTCTCCGCTCCAAAATCAAAGCCTAAGCTAGAGATGAGTCAATCGAGTCTAAACTAAATGAATTCTACGTAAATTTGTTAAAAAGTTGGGCCGCATATGAACTTTTGATGATTCAATTTGGGCAAATTTATTAAGAAGAAATAAAAAAAAGTGATAAGTCCTGGAAGACTTGAGAGTGTTATACACAAATTTTCAGGCCAGTTGAAGCACTTTCAATTAGGGTAGGATCAATTCAGACCCAAATCGAATTCTAAACAATTCATTCATCTCTAGTCATAGGCTATATTTACTATCATTGGAGGCTCCACATATTCCGTAAAAAATAAATCAAAATGAGTATAGTATGCTGAGATATTTAGTCTAATAAAATCCTGTTAACCTTGATGTAAACCCAACAGATCTCATTATAGTCAATGAGATCTGTCGGGCGCCATTCAGATATGTTATTTAATGCATCTGGCACTGCCAGTCTTTCATTTCTCTGAATTTACAACAGAATAGAGAAATGGTCCATATTATAGACCAGTTAGTACTCTATAAGGTACAAAAAGCTATGATCCTAGAGGAGAATACCTCCATCAAATGGCATGTGATGGAACAAGCCATTCATTTTTCTTCCATGTTCCTTAAAAACTAATAAGAAAAAAAAAATGTATGTCGCTGTATGAAATTAGAGGAACTCAAAGAGTAAGGGCCATAGATTTTATAGGTGTCTTTTACAGAGCCTTACAACATGGGTCTGTAATAGGGTTCTATTCATCAAACCATGTTTTGTGTGTCCTTCTGTAGAGCCCTATCATTTGCAATTGGGTACAAGTGGAAATATGGACCCCGTAACTGCTGGGTTTCTAGCACCTATTGATTGTACCATTGGTCAATGTACAGGCAGGGAATTTTTGCAGAAACTTACACTGTACTGTCTGTATTTCATTTTTATCAAGGACGTCCAGAATTCTGCTATGCATGGTGTAATTTGTCAGTGACAACACCAGCACACATGCAGTAATGCTGTTTATATTAGGTGTAGTAGTAGTAGCAGTACAGACATATGACGATGGAGGAGCTCCCGGTTTTCTTGTAATGTGTGTTAATAAAAATGGTGACAGGATGATGTAGTCCTAAGTAAGCAGCTGACTTTTGGGAACAGTCTTGTGGTTTACAATGTGGAGGTGGCCGATGCTGCTTCTGCACTGCTTGGCCACACTGTCTTGTATAAATATTCACACAACCTCACTGCCACAGAGAATAACAAGGGATGTGGCATACACAGATTACCTAACTGATGTCTGTGGGGATAATGTATGACCAGGGTTTTGGGAATAAATGCAGCTGTGACTTCCCAGCTATATGATATTGTCACATAAATATTTGTATACTATGGAAGGAAATGTCATCTATTTAAAAAATATGCTTATCACATACGGTATAACACATATAATCCCATTTTAAAGAATCCTGGCAAAAAACGTAGAATGCGCTAAAATATTTCTAACTCATATACATATTGGGTTTGGTACTGTAGTTCAGAATACAAAACGGCTCATAAATATCATACCATGAAGCAATATTAGAGACAATATGTAATAAAAAAATATGTGATACAGGTATCTACAAGCATGATATAATGTTACATATAAGACTTTGCCTTTGACCTGGGTTCCTTGGGCTTTTCAAAAGAAAATCAAGTCTTAAACGTCTTCAAAAGGCTATATCATTGAGAAGACTACCCTCTTATGAGGACCAGGTTTCCTATGACAGATTTTCAGTTACACCATATATAATGTATGCAAAGTGGCCATGTTCTGTGACAGGACCACTTTTCAATGCAGTGTTGGGTGATCGTCTCAAAGAGGTTTCACTGTATTCTAAGAGTCCATCCTCCATTCACATAGAACTTGTACATGTCCATAAAAAATATGTGATACAGGTATCTACAAGCATATCATAATGTTACATATAACACTTTGCCTTTGACTTGGGTTACTTGGACTTTTCAAAAGAAATTCAGGTCTTAAAGTCTCCAAAAGACCATGTCTTTGAGAAGACTACCCTCTTATGCTGACCAGATTTCCTATGACAGATTTTCAGTTCACCACTATATATAATGTATGCATAATGGCCATCTTCTGTGACAAGACCACTTTTCAATGCAGTTTTGGGTGGTTGTTTCAAATAGATTTCACTTTATTTCAGGAGCCCATCTTTATAAAACTTGTATATGCCCTATCTTAATTTCATGGTGATCATTGTTGTTCTCATAGTGTACACAGGACATATCCACAATAAATGCAACCCATAAGGTAGAGACATTAGAGGCAAGTAGGGATGAGTGGACCCGTGGATGTTAGGTTTGGTACCTAAACTTTGGTGCACTAAAATGGCTGTAAAATAGTCATAGTAAGGGGTAGAGGGCTGCAAAAGGGAGCAAAATGGGGGTAAGAACAGGTCAATTTCCCTGCAAACAAATGTGGATAGGGAAATGACTTAAAATAACATAGAATGGAAAAAAAATGGAAAAATAATAATCTTGAACTAGGAGACGGAGGTCAAAGTGGAGTAGGAGGTTGAGGAGGCGGTAGACTTGGCAGTGTAGATGAAAGCGGCGGTGGAGGAAGAGGAAATAGCCAAGACTGTTTTTGTTTGTTTTTTTCCTTTATTTATTTATTTTTTATAAATTTGGGAAGAATATTGGGAAATGGAAAAGAGAACCCAAAGAGAAAGTGCGCTGGAGTATAAGGGTACTTTCACACTTGCGGCAGAGAGATCCGGCAAGCAGTTCCATCGCTGGAACTGCCTGTCGGATCAGGCAAAATGTATGCTAACTGATGGCATTAGTAAGACTGATCAGGATCCTGATCAGTCTTAAAAATGCCTGATCAGTCGAAAAAATGCACTGAAATGCCGGATCCGTCTTTCCGGTGCCATCCGGCAAAACAGATCTGGCATTTATTTTTTTTCACCTTTTTTTCAGTCTGCGCATGCGCAGAACGGAAGGACGGATCCGTCATTCCGGTATTCTGAATGCTGGATCCGGCACTAATACATTCCTATGGGAAAGGCATTCAGGCAAGTCTTCAGTTTTTTTTGCCGGAGATAAAACCGTAGCATGCTGCGGTTTTCTCTTTTGCCTGATCAGTCAAAATGACTGAACTGAAGACATCCTGATGCAAACTGAACAGATTACTCTCCATTCAGAATGCATGGGGATAAAACTGATCAGTTCTTTTCTGGTATAGAGCCCCTGTGACAGAACTCTATGCCGGAAAAGAAAAACGCAAGTGTGAAAGTACCCTAACAATGGCTGGGTGCGGCCGGTATACTTGTCTACTCAGCACAAGGTACAGACAAGTCCTGTGGGATCCATGCCTGGTTCATTTTAATGAACGTGAGTTTGTCCACATTAGCTGTAGACAGGCAGCTGCGCTTGTCTGTGATTACGCCCCCTCCAGCCATGCTAAACACACGTTCGGACAATACACTGGCTGCAGGGCAGGCCAGCACCTCCGAGGTGTAAAGGGCAAGCTCAGGCCATGTGTCTGCGCAATTTGTAGACCCAGAAGTTGAATGGGGCAGACCCATCAGTCAGTATGTGTAGGCGTGTTCACATGTATTGTTCCACCATGTTGTTGAAATGCTGCCTCCTGCTAAAACGTTCCGTATCAGCTGGTGGTGCTGGTTGTTGTGGCATGCCGACAAAGCTTTTTCACATTTCGGCCATGTTAACCCCCCCCTTCTGAGGTGCTGGCGGTGCCCCAGCTGCATTGGCGACTTCTTCCTCCTCCTCCTACTTCACCTTGTGCTTCCACTGAGCCCATGCTGTCAGGTCGGAAAGCCATCAGCAGCGCGTCTACCAGCGTGCACTTGTACTCACGCATCTTCTGATCACGGTCCAGTGACAGAATTAAGGACGGAAGGTTGTCCTTGTAGCGGGGATCCAGCAGGGTGGCCACCCAGTAATCAGCACTGGTTAGAATGTGGGCAACTCAGCAGTCATTGCGCAGGCACTGCAGCATGTAGTTGTTTATGTGTGCCAGTGTAGTGTCCCACTACGTAAAGGTGGGCACTACTAAGGGTCAATTGGGTCATGTTGTCCTCCACCTCCTGTGGGAGATTGCTATTGTGTTTTGTATTGTATGACTGCATAATTCCATGTTAATTCCTGTGTACCAGGCCTGCTAGGGGTGTAGTTTCTCCTCCTAAGCTGTAGAGGGAGCTAGGGAACCCCCTAGTATATATAGTTAGGCCCAGACAGGAAAGGGTCAGTCCAGTCTAGTCCAGGAGGCTAAGTAGTTCAGTCTAGCCTGCCTGCAGTCCTGAGCAAGTGAAGCTCAGAGGTTAGTCCAGGAGAAGAAGTTTCCTCCTGAAGTTATCCTGCATCTTGCAAAGTACAGAGCAGTGCTAATCTTATCCAGCCAAATAGAAAGCTGAAGGGCAGAAGTTTATTGTCAGCAAGATGATTTATACCAGAGGAAGGTTTCCCTACCCAAGGATAAAGCCAGCTATTAGGCATACGGGCCTTGGAGAAAGCCAGACAGGATTCTGCAGAAAGTACAGCCTGATCTGTGAGTTTTATTCCCTCTGAGTTACCTTGCTAGGATTCTACCTGACCTTTATGTAAAGCCTGCCTGATACCAATATCCTTCATATGGAACTGTCTGAAGCTTGTACATAGTTGAACTGTTCAGTAAAGAGGAATTTTAGTTCACTACAATTGTGTGTACCTCCATTATTCCTCCTAACAATCGGTGTGCCACTGTTACCGGCACTGGCGTCACGAACTGTAAGGGATCTTGCCACACGCACTCTAAACCTACAACACCCAGAGCAACTCACCTATCACCCGGCCTGATCCCTATATCCAGAGAGTGCCCCAGAGGATCTACATGCCAGCCACTCCATCACTGCTGTACGCCTGCCCAGGGTATCCTACAAACTGTGAGTACTAAGAGCAACCCTCGGTCTGTTAACTGACCCCGTGACCTCACATTCGCTCACCCTGAAGGACTGGCGTACTGCATATTTTGGCATCACAAACAGGATGCAAATATTTCTACTCCATAGTGGAATCTGAACTGTGTGCCATAATTGCCTACTAAGTGATAAATGCACTATATGTTTATTTGAACATTTTGGGGCCAAAAAACTGTGGAAAATTGCTGTGTGAAAACTGTACATTGCGGACTGTTTGCTGATTTCCGAGCCATCGGTTTCTGTCAGTGAATCGATAGCGTTATGTTACAAGATGGCCGCGTAAGCTGACTGGAATTATCGTTGCGCGATTGTTGTGTCCGCCTGGCATGAAAAAGAAGAGAAGGCGCCGCCCTGCCTGCAAAGAAGATACCGCCTACCACGAATCTTGAAGCTTAGAGAGGCCGCACCTATCTCCTGACGCTGGGCATGGGACCTCCGCACGACGTAATCACGTACCTCGCGAGACTTGGACTGCGCATCACCGGAGTGAGTAAAACTTCTGTGTTAACCGGCCCCTTTGTGTTCAAGTGCCTGGAAGATTCCGATCCTTGCTGGAAGCCTGGGGGGGGAGGTCCCTCATTAGTAATAAAGGACTCGATTCGGGGGAAGCACGTCCAATTTGGATTTTGGCCTGCTCCGCCGCTCCTTAAAGGGCCATACCTTCTCCGTAGTCACCCCTAGCAACAGCCTGAGAGAGCGAAGTCCAGCGTGAGTCTGCCTACAGAACTTGCCTCTATAGACCACGCCATGTCCGCATCTGAGGAAACAGGGCAGGTGGCCCCTAACGAGCCTTCTGTAACTCACGCAGCTGAGAACACGGCGCCCGCCGCTGCGGCAGCATCCAGTCTGATGCCGCTGGCCATGCCATATTTTTTTGGGGCCCCCTGGTTCCTGCGATATTCCGGGGAAGCCCACAAATTAAAAGATTTTAAAGACCAGATCATGGCCTTATTCCGGCTCTATCCTATCTCTGCTGAGCAACATATAGAGATTCTCTTAGCGCAGTTAGAAGGGGCCGCCCGCAGGGAGGTCATGTCATGACCCAGCTCAGAAAAAAATAATATGGAACAGATCTTTGATCGCCTCGGCACCACGTTTGAAGCCAGGACGGTGTCAGAAGTTAAGATGCGGTTTTTCAGCAAGAAGTAACAGCCCGGTGAGTCACTCCGTGATTTTGCTTTGTCCCTGCAAGAGACCCTGAGGGCCGTGGTCCAGGTGGACCCCCGGGAGGCTGAGTGCCAGAACCAGACCCTGAGAGAACAGTTCATTGCGGATGTAAACGCTGAGCACTTAAGCAGCTGAGGATGCTGTCGGCCCAACACCCCAATTGTACGTTTTTGGACTTTAAAAAGCTGGCCATCAGTATCCTGGGTCAAAATCCACCCATAGGGCCGGCGGCCTCCCTTGAACCTCAGGTCTGCCAGGTCTGCCAGCCAAAAATGATTGATGTGAAAGCCACCCAGGCTCCAGTAACAGATGTGGTGGCGGCGTTAATGGAGCAAGTTAACCATCTCACTAAGAGCCTGGAAAAGGTGTGCAGGAAAATAGAGGAATGGGAAAGACCATTGTTATTGGAAGACGAAAGCCCCCTACCTCAAAGGCTCCTCCCGCCTGCATATAAAGAGGTCTACCCCAAAGAACCTGATGGACGACGGAGTTACTTGTCTAAAAATCGCAAGCAGCCTGTCTGCACCTATTGTAAAAAATATGACCATACTGAGACGTGTTGGCAGTTAAACGGGCCACCCTCGAGGCTGAGGACCGCCCCTCGGGAGGTAGAACAGTAGGTCCAAAGGATCCAAGTTGGATGCCCAGATACGTAGGATCTCGTCCAAAAATTAACATATGCATTAACGGGATACCTTTTGAAGCCCTGCTGGATACTGGGTCTCAGGTCACCACCATCCAACGACCCACCTTTGACAAATTCTGGGATTCAAGTCTCCTCACCCAGCCACCAGAATCCTGGCTGGATATCATTGCTAGCAACGGCAAGCCGGTGAAAGTCCATGGGTACTGGGAACCTACCCTTCAGGTGGGAGAAGCCCCCTTACCCCAGCAAGGTGTGATTGTGGTGCAAGCCGGAGATAAAGGGGGACACCCCGTGATCTTAGGAACTAATGTCTTTAAAAATTGTTACTCCGAGGTACTTGAGGCACTGAACCAATCCATACCTTCAGCTTCACCTGCTTCTAAAAGAGTCATTCAAAAGACTATCAGTGTGCTGTGTGCTCAACAAAAATTTGCGAATGGAAAAGGAAAAATCTGTACTGGCCGGTAATCTTGCAACCGAATTCCCAGATCATTCTGTTGTGCCGTACTAGGGATCCAGGGCCAAGACTATCAAGACCTTGTGGAGCCTATCCAAATTGAGAATCATCCCTTCGTGCGAGCAGCCAAGAGCCTGGTGACTGTATCTCAAGGTATAGTGCCTGTCCGTTTGATTAATTTCAGTGATCACCCTGTTACTCTCTCTAAGCACTGCCCTGTTGCTCAGCTTTTCCAGGTATCCTTCCAGGATGTTATCCGTCTGCCTGCCACGGAGACGTCTCAAACTGCACAGAGCAGCAGCGCCCCTGCCAGTGCCTCTTCAGTATCCTGGTGGGAGGAACTTCATGTGGGGAACGAATCCACCCCCGAAGGATCAAATAGAGGGAGTCCTGAATCTGGTGAAAGAGCACCACCAGACCTTTAGCAAGCACTCCACGGACTATGGAGAGGTCAGTGTAATCAAACACACCTATCAAGGAGAGATACAGACCCATACCACCTACTACCTACCAGTCCGTAAAAGAGATGATACAGGAAATGAAGGACTCTAATAAAATCCGGAACAGTCATAGTCCCTGGGCTGCGCTCCTAGTTCTTGTTCGTAAAAAAGATGGCAGCATTAGGTTCTGTGTGGACTATAGAAAAATCTATCAAATCACCCACAAAGACGCTTATCCGTTGCCACGCATTGAAGAGTCTTTGACTGCCCTGGGGTCATCAGCCTACTTCTCAACTCTTGACTTAACCAGTGGATACTGGCAGGTACCTATGGCCCCGGAAGACTGGGAAAAGACCGCTTTCACCACGCCTATGGACCTGTTTGAATTTAACTACATGCCTTTTGGACTGTGTAATGCTTCAGGGACGTTCCAGCGGTTGATGGAGCATTGTTTAGGCCATAAGAACTTTGAGACTGTATTGCTATACTTGGATGACGTCATTATCTACTCCAAGACATACGAGGATCATTTAAAGCATCTGGCCGAAGTGTTTCAAGTCTTCATTAAATATGGCCTTAAAGTCAAGCCATCCAAGTGCCATCTGCTGAAACCAGCGGTAATTGGCCTACTCCCACCACCGTGAAAGACGTGAGAAGTTTCCTCAGTTTTGCAGGATATTACAGACGCTTCATCACGCATTTTGCACAGATTGCGGATTCGATCCAGGAACTCCTAAGGGGGCATCCCAAAAAGAGTCCAAAGACTCCTATCCCTGTTGAATGGAATGAAGAACGGGAGATTGCCTTCCAGCTCCTGAAGAAGAAGCTGACCGAACCTCCTGTCCTGGGTTACCCGGATTATCAGAAGCCATTCCACCTCTATACGGATGCCAGTAAAAGAGGTCTGGGAGCCGTGTTGGCTCAGGTGCAAGAGAACAAAGAGAGGATGATTGCCTATGCCAGCAGATCCCTGAGGGGTGCTGAGAAAAATGATCAGAATTATAGTTCCTTCAAGCTGGAATTCCTTGCTTTAGTGTGGGCTGTGACTGAAAAATTCAAGGACTACCTTGCTGCCACTCCATTTGTCGCCTTCACTGACAACAATCCCCTGGCGCATTTGAATACAGCCAAGTTAGGGGCTCTAGAGCAAAGATGGGCCTCCCGCCTTGCCAACTATGACTTTACTGTGAACTACCGGGCAGGCCGCTCAAATGAAAATGCTGATACCCTGTCTCGGCTTCCCACTACAGAAGCACCAGATGAGCCAAAGGATACCTGGGAAGAAGTGGAAATGCCGGCGTTTTACAACAAGTTTGCTCAGCAAGATAATGTTCACACTGAAAATAACTCAGCTGCTGATCCCTCTCCACCGAATAATCCTGAGTCCAGGGGCGAACAAGAAAGATGGATTAAGCTCCAGTCAGAAAGTAGAGTCCTCGGTGAACTGCTCGACTTCCTTACTAGTGGAAGAACTTCTGAAAGAGTCCGCAGGAAGAGTGCAGACCCAGAACTATTGAAATTGTAGAGACATCGCCACCTTCAAAAAGGGCTGCTGCTAAGAAGGAGCCTGTATCCGGTGTCCTGTAATAGGGTGTACCAGATTCTCATACCACGTCGAGACGCTGGTCTTGTATTTGAGATGTATCATAACCGGTCAGGACACTTCGGTGTGCAGAAAACTGAGGCCACCATTCACATAAGGTTCTATTGGATTGGGATGAGGGAAGATATTGAAAAATGGTGCCGGGAATGTACTGCCTGTGCCATCGGGAGAAGTGAGCGCCATGACCAGAGAGTGCCTCTCCATCCTATTGTGAGTAAAACTCGCCTGGAGCTTGTTGCTATTGATCATGTGAAGTTGGAGCCAAGTCGCTCAGGTTATACTTATGCCATGACCATTATTGATCACTTCACTAAGTTTGTTGTAGCAGTGCCCGTGAAGGACCTGACAGCCAAAACTGCGGCGGAAGAGTTCTGGAAGCATTTCCTCCTGCCCTACGGCGGCCCAGAGAGAATCCTCACTGACCAGGGGTCTGCGTTTGAGTCACAGTTGTTCCAGGAGCTGTGCCTGCTACACAATTGCCATAAGGTCCGGACCACAGCCTATCATCCGCGGTAACGGACTCTGTGAAAAAATGAATCAAACTCTCATTGAAATGTTGAGAGCAGTACCCCCTGAGACAAGGGGTGATTGGCCTACTCTGCTGCCACAGCTTATAAACACGTACAACAATACAATTCTCTGCTCCACCGGGTACACGCCTTTCTATTTGATGTTCGGCCGTCAAGGAAGGCTGCCTGCCGACCACTCCCTGGACGTGCAAGCACCCGACGTCATCAACCCACTACCAAAAACTGATTGGGTGGTGGAGCATCAAAGACGTCTTCTTAATGCCAAAGAGATTGTTCAGGAGCGCATAGAAAGTGCCCGAGAGCGGCAACAGAGAGACTATGACCGGGCTGCTCATGCGGAACCTCTTGCTATAGGAGACGCGGTGTCGTTGAGGAATAACCACCGAATTCCCTACGACATAACTGATATTCCTAATGCTGGGACCCACATTTACCAAATTTCCAGGGAAGGTAAAGGCTCCCAGATCGTACACAGGAACCGTTTAAAGCCCTGCATAGAAGGAGAATGTCACGGCGGACAGGATCTCAGATACACAGATAAACCAAGCAACACGTTTCTAGGCGAGAAGCTGGGGTAAGGTCACCTCCTAGCAAATCCCTAACAGCTCTCCCTATACTGCTAAGCCCACATTCATACCCTTAAGGTGGGAATAATGTGTCCTCGTGCCTGGGCTGCAAATACCCTAGAATCCCTGAGATGGTGAAAGGGGAATAGGGCAGCCTGCTCCCTCAGAACCCGGAGGGGACAGACATCACACAAAACAGCCTAGACTTCAAACCACAAAAAACATAAACCAAACTTATCTTATCTGAGCCGGAACAGACAATCCCTCTCTCCTTGCTTCCAAGGTCAGACTGAATTCTATAACCCGCACGGAACACTGGGATTGAGTGCAATTTAAATCAATGACCCCACCCAGTGCACCTGAAGGGAGGCGGATCTAACACGACTCCAAAACAAAACAAAAAACTAAACACGTGCTGCTAATCTGGCCGACCTTTACACATAGTCAGAGCAGGGCATGACAGAGAAACTGCAGCAGGGGACATTGAGCCAGAGTCTCCTGAGCCAGAGTCGTCAGCCCAACCTGTTGATCCTATGCAGGCTGTCGAGAACCTGTTACATGACAAGGAGCCACTTCATTGGTTCCTCACACCCTGGTTGAACTTGGTGGTACCGGCTCCAGCTCCTGCTAGTCCTCGACCCCAGGATGAACTGTCCCAGAGTGTACCTGAAAGGGCTCCAGAGCCTGTGGATCCCTCTGGCCCCCCTGAGCCAAGGCAAGAAGAGTCTCTGCCAGTAAGGAGGTCTACGTGGCCTACTAGGGGGCACCCACCTGTGAGATTCGGAGACTACATTGTTGACCAGAGTAGCCCCCCCTTCCCCGAGAAACTCCTGTTTTACTGTCTACAAGAACCGGGTACGGACTCATGTTTTTCTTTTGAGCCTCCAGGAACTTTTGTTACTATGGCATTCTTATCATTATGAACTATCCTGGTTACTCCTGATACGCTGTACCAGGTCAGCGCCCCCGTTCCATGTACCAACTTGTGAAGAGAACGATGGCCCTTTTCACCGCGCTTGTCCTTTGCCAGCCGAGATGCCTGCCAATTTTATTGCAAATTTAGTGATTGTTGTATATGCCTGCTTTGCATTTTTGTCTTTTAGGTCACAGTTTCCAGCTGGATCCGCTCAATACTCCAATCCTTCTCACCTCCGCAATACCATCTAGGAGACGGACCCACTCTGCCCTGAAGCTACAGTCCGCAGCGGAGTCTCCACCATCGCAAGGCCGCTGCCAACCGCAAGTACCCTCTCTGTCAGAGAGCACGTCTCCTTACATACATAGGCTAAGATAACGGTGTAGGTTTCCTGCTGAGTGGCCTCTATTAACCCCCGACACCTACCGCACACTAGTATACTAACCCCAACCCGCAGTCTATGAAGCAATAGTACTGTGCCGACCAGAGTTGTTTCCTTTTGACCACGTGATGGTAGAATCTCAAACTCGCCGTTAAGGTTGTGAGTGACGCCTGAGATTCATATCTGATTGGTCCTAATTAACTCCGCGGTTGAGATCCACTGTTGAAAAATTGTAGGCGTGACAGTATCACAGCACCCCATAAAAATGGATCCAGCGGAACTCGCTAGACATATGGTTTCCTTGTCCCAAAGAGTCGAGACCCTGTCTGCCTCCATGCAGGACCTGCAGCTGGAGAACCAGAGATTGTGTGCTTTGGTTGCCCAAAACACAGGTGCTGCACCTCCCAGAGAGGGACCTGAACCTAAGGTCTGTGCCCCCAAACCATTCTCCGGGGATAGGAAACTATTCCGTCAGTTCATAAGTTCGTGCAGACTCATGTTTGATCTGCGGCCACGCACTTATTACAACGACCGTATAAAGGTTCTCACACTCATTTCCTACCTAAAAGGGGAACCCCGAGCCTGGGCCGAGACCTACTTTGATGAAGAGGATGAGGTCCTAGATTCCTTTCCCAGATTCATGGAGGCCATGGCACTCCTCTATGATGACTCCAGTAAACAATTGACCGCAGAGACTGCCATCAGAGCACTTAAACAAGGCCGCCGACCAGTCGAAGATTATATAGCCGAGTTTAAACGGTGGGCCAGGGAAACTGAGTGGAATAACCTCAGTCTCCGCAACCAATTCCGCCTCGGCCTTTCGGAGGCCTTGAAGGATGAGATTGCCCGTGATGAGTTACCTCCCACCTTGGACGACCTAATCCAACGCTCTGTTACAATTGACCGCCGTCTCCGCGAACGGAGAGCTGAGAGAGTCTTTTCCCCTACACCAGCTGTAAGAGGAGCCAGATCTTCCCCTAAAGAGGAGCCAATGGAGCTAGGAACCTTGCGAGGACCCCTCACGACGGCTGAAAAAGCCAGGAGACGCACTCTGAACCTATGTCTCTACTGCGCCTCCCCTGACCACGTAGTAGACGACTGCCCGGCGGTTAAAAAGAAGACAGAAGGTAGGGAGATACATATCTGCAAACTGACACATAGTCTCTGCCACCGCAATTCTTACATATATATTTCTCTCAGCCTACAGTGGGATACCGAGAGGATCACCATCAAGGCCATGATAGACACCGGAGCCTGTGGCAACTTTATAGATTCACATCTGGTTAAGTCCAATAAAATACCCCACACCTTGAAGCAGAACCCGGTCTCAGTTACTTTTTTAGATGGGTCCACATCCCCATCAGGACCAATCTCTCACCACACCCAACCACTGCTCGTGGCCTGTGGAGAGGGTCACACCGAGCACCTTATGTTTGATGTTATTTCCTCTCCCATGTTCCCTGTAGTTTTGGGGCTTCCCTGGATCCGGCTTCACCAACCTTCTCTCCTCTGGCCTAAAGGGGAGGTGCAGTTGGATTCCCACTACTGTACCTCCACTTGTTATCCAAACACTGCCCTCATGCAGGTCGCTCCCACGGGGCTACCTCCTCATCTCGCTGAATTTGAAGACGTTTTCAGCCAATCTGGTGCAGCCACACTTCCCCCACATAGACCCTATGACTGCCCTATTGACCTCATTCCCGGCAGTCCTCTTCCTACGGGCCGCATTTATCCACTCTCCCAACCAGAATTAGTCCACCTGAAGGCTTACTTAGACGAAAACTTAAAAAAGGGTTTCATTAGGCCCTCAACCTCACCTGCTAGCGCAGGGATGTTCTTTGTGAAAAACAAGGATGGCGGATTAAGGCCAATAATTGACTACAGAGGTCTCAACAAGATTACCATAAAAAAACGCTACCCTCTTCCACTCATCCCCGAACTGATCGAGAGGTTACAATCATCCCGTATTTTCACCAAACTGGACCTCAGAAGCGCCTATAACTTAATCAGGATCCGGGAAGGTGATGAGTGGAAGACGGCATTCAGAACCAGATACGGACTGTTCGAGTACAGAGTAATGCCTTTCGGACTCTGCAATGCGCCGGCAACGTTCCAGCATTTCGTTAACGATATTTTTCGAGATCTGCTGGACGTCTGCGTAGTAGTCTATCTGGATGACATTCTGGTGTACTCGGACAGTCCTACCGACCACAGAAGGCACCTAAGATGGGTGCTGTCTCGTCTTCGGGTCCACTCCCTTTTCGCTAAATTAGAGAAGTGTATCTTCGAAAAACCTTCCATTTCCTTCCTGGGATATCACATCTCCCCCCAGGGGATTCAAATGGATCAGTCCAAAGTGGAATGCATCCTGGCCTGGCCTGTGCCCCACACACGCAAGGCACTCCAACGATTCCTAGGCTTTTCCAACTATTACCGGAAATTCATAAAAAATTTCTCAGAGATAGTAAAACCATTGACAAAACTAACCAGTACTACAATTCCCTATACATGGTCCCCCGACGCCCAAAAGGCCTTCGAAGTACTCAAACAAAGGTATACCTCAGCTCCCATACTCCAATTGCCCAACCCCGATTTCCATTTTGTTCTAGAGGTGGATGCTTCCCACCTCGCCATTGGAGCAGTTCTATCGCAACAACCGTCCCTTTCTGAACCCTTGCACCCAGTTGCATACTACTCCCGAACTCTTAACACTGCTGAGAAAAATTACCCCATAGGGGAAAAAGAGCTGTTAGCCATTAAGGATGCCTTAGGCAACTGGAGACATCTTTTGGAAGGAACCAAACATCCCATCATGATCTACACTGACCACCGCAATTTACAGTTCCTCAAAACTTGTAAAACCATGTCGGCAAGACAAGTACGGTGGAGCCTTTTCTTTGATCGTTTTGACTTCCATATATCATACAGACCAGGTTCCAAAAACACAAAGGCTGACTCCCTCTCCAGGTTATACGAGGAGAGTACTGACACAGAACCTCCTTCCTTACTACTTCCGGCAAACCGGTTCGTGGGTCTCGCCACGAAATTCAAGGAGCTCTTAAAACATACTCCCTCTGAAGGGGACCCTCCTGCTCCTCCGGGGTTGACAACAACCGATGGATTCCTTTTCAAAAATGACAAACTTTACGTTCCTCCCAGAATGCAACCTTCTGTCATTCAACTCATGCATGACACACCTCTAGCGGGCCACCCAGGCATCACCAAAACCTTGGAGCTTCTACGCAGAAAATTCTGGTGGCCAGACATGACCAAATCCATCCACGAATATGTCTCCACCTGCGATGTCTGCGCCTCTACCAAAACCGACAGAAAGCCTCCCTATGGGTTACTGATGTCACTGGAAACACCCACCAGACCTTGGCAGGTGGTATCTGTCGATTTTATAGTCGACCTCCCTCGCTCAGAGGGTTGTAACACCATCATGGTTACTGTCGACCTACTAACCAAAATGGCTCACTTCTCCCCGCTTAAAAAATTACCATCATCAAAAGAAACCGCCCAAACTTTCCTCAGTCAAGTCCTTCGATTGCACGGGTTACCTTCCACAATTATTTCCGACAGGGGCAGTCAGTTTATATCAAAATTTTGGAAGGCACTTTGCACAGCCCTCCAAATTGATCACAGAATGTCGACCGCATACCACCCGCAAACCAACGGCCAAACAGAGCGTGTAAACCAGTGTCTAGAACAATACATTCGATGCTATTGCAGTCATCTCCAAGATGACTGGTTCGAGCTACTGCCTCTGGCCAAGTTTGCATACAACAATTCAATGAACTCCTCCACTCAATACTCCCCCTTCTATGCAAACTACGGTTTCCACCCCACCAACCTGCCTCCTGATTACTTACCCGGGAACGTTCCTGCAGTTCAGGACTATCTCGAATGTCTAAGAGAGACTTCCCTTACACTACAAGATAACCTAAAGACCGCAAAGGAGCGACAAAAAAGACATTATGATACTCGACACTCTAATCCCCCCGCATACTGTGTGGGAGACATGGTGTGGTTGTCGACGAGAAATCTCCGCCTTAACGTACCCGCTAGGAAACTCGGTCGCCAGTACATCGGCCCATTCCCCATCGAGAGAGTCCTGAATCAAAATGCGGTTCGCCTAACTCTTCCTCCCGACTGGAAAATCCATCCCTCCTTCCATGTGTCCTTGCTTAAACCGTACAAACCTAACCGACTCCCCCTTAGAGCCTTCCCCCCTGGCCCCCCAATTCAGGTCCAGGGTGAGGTTGAGTACGAAGTCGACAAAATACTCGACTCCCGTAAAAGGGGATCATCTATACAGTATCTCATAAGATGGAAGGGTTATACTCCTGCGGATGATTCTTGGGAAGACTCGCGGGACGTACATGCTCCTAGATTGACCCGTTTGTTCCATCGTAGGTATCCTGATCGGCCTACTCCCAGGGAGAACTCCGGAGGCGTTCCTTTGGGGGGGGGATACTGTAATGCCGCCGACGCGACGGCCTTTGCTTTGCCTGCTGCGGTCCTTGCGTTCCACCGTGGAACGCGGAAGATGCACCAGCTCCAGCTTGTGACGCGGCGACTGCGTTCCACGGTGGAACGCGGAAGTCATCCGGACCAATCAGAAGGTCCTCTTGTACTTCCTGGTTCTGATTTAAAGGGGCTGGTGAGGCGGCATGGCGTGCTGTGATTGTAGTCAGTTCGCCTGCTGCCTCACCACCTATGTACAGGACACCTGGGAACCGATCCTTGCACCACCAAACCCGCTCCGGCTACCACGCTATCATCTGCGGAACGGATCCGCACCACCACCGGACCCGCTCCAGCTACCACGCTATCATCTGCGGAACGGATCCGCACCACCACCGGACCCGCTCCAGCTACCACGCTATCATCTGCGGAACGGATCCGCAACACCACCGGACCCGCTCCAGCTACCACCTGAGGAACGGTTCCGCTCCACCACCAGACCCGCTCCAGCTACCCCGCTGCAATCCGGAGGACGGATCCGCTCAATACTCCAATCCTTCTCACCTCCGCAATACCATCTAGGAGACGGACCCACTCTGCCCTGAAGCTACAGTCCGCAGCGGAGTCTCCACCATCGCAAGGCCGCTGCCAACCGCAAGTACCCTCTCTGTCAGAGAGCACGTCTCCTTACATACATAGGCTAAGATAACGGTGTAGGTTTCCTGCTGAGTGGCCTCTATTAACCCCCGACACCTACCGCACACTAGTATACTAACCCCAACCCGCAGTCTATGAAGCAATAGTACTGTGCCGACCAGAGTTGTTTCCTTTTGACCACGTGATGGTAGAATCTCAAACTCGCCGTTAAGGTTGTGAGTGACGCCTGAGATTCATATCTGATTGGTCCTAATTAACTCCGCGGTTGAGATCCACTGTTGAAAAATTGTAGGCGTGACATCCTGCATCTTGCAAAGTACAGAGCAGTGCTAATCTTATCCAGCCAAATAGAAAGCTGAAGGGCAGAAGTTTATTGACAGCAAGAGGATTTATACCAGAGGAAGGTTTCCCTACCCAAGGATAAAGCCAGCTATTAGACATTGGCCTTGGAGAAAGCCAAACAGAATTCTGCAGAAAGTACAGCCTGATCTGTGAGTTTTATTCCCTCTGAGTTACCTTGCTAGGATTCTACCTGACATTTATGTAAACCCTGCCTGATACCAATATCCTTCATATGGAACTGTCTGAAGCTTGTACATAGTTGAACTGATCAGTAAAGAGGAATTTTAGTTCACTACAATCGTGTGTACCTCCATTATTCCTTCTAACAATCAGTGTGCCGCTGTTACCGGCACTGGCATCACGAACTGTAAGGGATCTTGCCACAGGCACGCTAAACCCACAACACCCTGGGCACCTCACCTATCACCTGGCCTGGTCCCTATATCCAGAGAGTGCCCCAGAGGATCTACGTGCCAGCCTCTCCATCACTGCTGTACGCCTGCCCAGGGTATCCTACAAACTGTGAGTACTAAGAGCAACCCTCGGTCCGTTAACTGACCCCGTGACCTCACATTCGCTCACCCCGAAGGACTGGCGTACTGCACCAGGCTGCCCAGAGGCAACGACAAGCTGTCCTATGTGGGAGGTGTATCGCCTGTGTCCTCTGTATCCCCCCAGCCACGCTCCGTTGATGCCCATAAACTGCTTTGGGTATCACCCTGCTGTGAACACGGTTCCTCCTCCTCATCATCCTCCTGAACTGTGCCCTGGCTGGACAGTTGTGTACCTGGCCTCTGTTGGTGCAGGAACCCACCCTCCGAGCCACTTGTGAATGATTAGCCTGATAACCGTGGAAATTATCCATCTTCCTCCTCCTCTTCCTCCTGTGCAACATCCTCTTCCATCATCGCCAAAAAGCGTTTTTTCAAGGAGACATAGAAGTGGGATAGTAACACTGAGGACAGCATCATCAGCACTGGCCATGTTGGTGGAGTACTCGAAAAAGCGCTACATGGCACACACGTCCCACAGGGAGGCTCACTCGTTGGTGGTGAAGTGGTGCTGTTCCGCAGAGCGACTCACCCATGCGTGCTGCAGCTGAAACTCCACTATCGCCTGCTGCTGCTCACACAGTCTCTCCAGCATGTGCAAGGTGGAGTTCCACCTTGTGGGTACATCGCATATGAGGCGGTGAGCAGAAAGGCTGAAGTTACGCAGCAGCGCAGACAGGTGAGCAGCAGCAGGGTGAGAATGCTGAAAGAGCGCAGAGACGGCCCGCACTTTCTGCAGCAGCTCTGACATCGGTAATTTTTCAGGAACCTTTGCACCACCAAATTCAGCACATGCGCCAGGCAAGGGATGTGCGTCAAACCAGCTAGGCCCAGAGGTGCTACGAGGTGCTTCGCCCGTTATGATACACCACCAGGCCGGGCTGGAGGCTCAGCAGGACACCAACCACTCATTGGTCTGTTGTTCCATGCCCGTCCATAGCTCCTGCGCAGTGTGGCATTTTCCCCCCAAACAGATGAGTTTCAAAACAGCCTGCTGTCGTTTCCCCCTGGCTGTGCTGAAGTTGGTGGTGCAGGTGTTACACTGATGTGATGAGGAGGTGGTAGAGGAGGAAGCGAAGTAGGAGACAACAGGAGGCAACGATAAACATCCTGAAATCCTAGGTGGCGGTAGGACATGTGCCAAACTGCTATCCCCTTCAGGCCCAGCTGCCACTAAGTTTAACCAGTGTGCAGTTAGGGAGATATAACTTCCCTGACCGTGCTTACTGGTCCACATATCTGTGGTTATGTGGACCTTGCCACAGATGGCGTTGTGCAGTGCACACCTGATTTTGTCTGCCACTTGGTTGTACAGGGCACGGGTGGCTCGTCTATAAAAGTAGTAGCAGCTGGAAACCACGAACTGTGGAACAGCCACCGCCATAAGGTTTTTAAAAGTCTCTGTCTCCACCAGACTGAATGACAGCATTTCAAAGGCCAGGAATTGTGAAATTCTGGCATTCAGGGCCAGGGATTGCGGGTGGGTAGGGAGGTACTTCCTCTTTCTCTCCAGTGTTTGGGGAATGGACAGCTGAACGCTTCCATGGGACAGTGTGGAGATTCTTGATGACCGTGATGGTGGTGGAGGTGGTGGTGCTGCTGCCACATCTTCTGTTTGCGGAGTGGCAGGTGCCACTGTCACTCTAGAGGGGGAGGAAGAGGCTGAGACCACAGCAGAAGAGGTAGCAGGAGAAGCATGAGATCTTTCGTGGTTTTTCAGGTGTGTACTCCACTGCAGCTCGTGCTTTGCATTTAGATGCCTGGTCCTGCAGGTGGTGCTCAGGTTTAGAACATTTATGCCTCGCTTCAGGCTCTGATTGCACAGCGTGCAAACCATTTGCGTCTTGTCGTCTGCACATTATATAAAGAACTGTCATGCCAGGGAACTCCTTGGAGCTGGCGTTGGTGTGCCCAGTCCTTGGGTGCGGTGGGCAGTATCAGGTGTACTGGCTAGGGGACGGCCACTCTGCTTTTGCACCCTGCTCCCACTTTTGTTGTGCGGTTGGTGCTGTGTGACCACCACCTCTTCCTAAGAACTGCACACGTCACTCGCATTACCTTGATTCCATGTGGGATCTAGGACCTCATCATCCTCCACATCATCTTCCACCCACTGTTCACCCCTGCCCTTCTTGCCGGTCTGCACACTGCAGAAACCCGCAGCAGTTGGCACATCAGAAACGTGCTGCGGTGGTGCATGTCCACATCCTGAAAAATAAGTGGTTAGGCATCAGTGCACTCAATCTCTTCCACTTCTAGGGCAGGGCTAGGTGTATGGCCCTCAGAAACCCCGCCAGCAAAGTTATCAAAAAGCATAAGAGACTGCTGCATGACTTGGGGCTCAGACTGCTTGGCTGATTTGCAACGGGTTGAGGTGAAAGACAGATACCCATGGGCTGCAGGTGCTAACTCTGCGCTTTCAGCAGGGGACCGGGTTGGAGACAATGTGAAGGAACTGGAGGCACTGTCAGCCACCCAATCTACTACCGCCTCTACTTGTTCGTACACCAGTATTCGGGTCTACAAAATGACACTGAACGTCCTGTCGCCTGCGTGCACCTGAGGAAGGTGTTTCATTTGGGCACGTAGCTGGCATAGATTGTCCACATCCTCTCCCTGAGCTCCACTAACAGCAGCAGCACCATGACCAGGGCCACGTCCCTTATTTAATGCTCTCCTCATTCTTTGAGGTCATCCACCAAACTAACATAGAGATTAACTATATTAATTTCCCTGTCACGTATGCAGTGCAGGTGTACCTCACACAAAAAATGGGTATATGTCACCCACCGAACTAACAGACAGATTAACTATTATATTTTTGTGTCAGGGGTATAAAGATGGTGCATTGCACCTACAAAAAATCGCTATAGGTCACCCACAAAATTAACACCCAGATTAATTCACATTTTTCAATGCACCGAACCCCAGGGAGTGATGGCATTAAGTACGACACCATGACACACCAACATTTCATAAGGGCCACTGCCAGTCCATCCTCTGCATCGGCTTCTTAGGGGCTTACTGCACCTTCGTTGAGCATGGTTGAGAATGACTGTGCAAGCGGGCAGATAATTTAAACTTAATAGGTTCTAATGAACGGAAGTTTCACATAAAGAAAAAACCCTCTTTATGATGACCTCTCAGTCAGTATAACAAGAAATCATGTGTACTGGAGGGACACTTTGAAGCTTCAGGACTGTTCATCACTTTGTTGTTCAAGGCCTGCGAGTGGCTCCTGTCACTGTATGTATGTGCTGGGAAAGGGATGAATTACTTTAACTCCCTCCACTTGTGTAATTCCAGATGCCCGCGTATTTTCAGGGATCATTTTCCATGTCAAAATAATCCCAAAAGGAAATAATATATACAAGGAGAAAGAATAACACAGATCTTAATCTGGAATTGCTTCCCATTAAAGAAAAGCCTGATGTGATAGCAAGTAGTGGACACAATTTGACTTGAATTGGAATTTATTTATGCCACCAGTTTTACTATACCATATGCCCCTTTTAAATAGAGTGATATGTAAAGGAGTAAGCCATAAAGGGTCATGCAATATTTTAGTTTAAAGTTTTTCTTTAGTTAAAGAAGTGCTCTCACAACAATTTTGAAAGACTGACCTTGAATCTCTCAGTCGGGTCCATAAATATTGGGACATCAACACAATTCTAACATTTTTGGCTCTATACACCACCAAAATTGATTTAAAATGAAACAAACAAGAGGTGCTTTACCTGCAGACTGTCAGCTTTAATTTAAGGGTATTTACATCCAAATCAGGTGAACGGTGTAGGAATTACAACAGTTTGCATATGTGCCTCCCACTTGTTAAGGGACCAAAAGTAATGGGACAATTGGCTTCTCAGCTGTGCCATGGCCAGGTGTGTGTTATTCCCTCATTAGCCCAATTACAATGAGCAGATAAAAGGTCCAGAGTTAATTTCAAGTGTGCTATTTGCATTTGGAATCTATTGCTGTCAACTCTCAAGATGAGATCCAAAGAGCTGTCACTATCAGTGAAGCAAGCCATCATTAGGCTAAAAAAAACAAAACAAACCCATCAGAGAGATAGCAAAAACATTAGGCGTGGCCAAAACAACTGTTTGGAACATTCTTAAAAAGAAGGAATGCACCGGTGAGCTCAGCAACACGAAAAGACCAGGAAGACCACGGAAAACAACTGTGGTGGATGACCAAAGAATTCTTTCCCTGGTGAAGAAAACGCCCTTCACAACAGTTAGTCAGATCAAGAACACTCTCCAGGAGGTAGGTGTATGTGTGTCAAAGTCAACAATCAAGAGAAGACTTCACCAGAGTGAATACAGAGGGTTCACCACAAGATGTAAACCATTGGTGAGCCTCAGAAACAGGAAGGCCAGATTAGAGTTTTCCAAACGACATCTAAAAAAGCCTTCACAGTTCTGGAACAACATCCTATGGACAGATGAGACCAAGATCAACTTGCACCAAAGTGATGGGAAGAGAAGAGTATGGAGAAGCAAAGGAACTGCTCATGATCCTAAGAATTCCACCTCATCAGTGAAGCATGGTGGTGTAGTGTCATGGTGTGGGCATGCATGGCTGCCAATGGAACTGGTTATCTTGTATTTATTGATGATGTGACTGCTGACAAAATCAGCAGGATAAATTCTGAAGTGTTTCATGCTATATTATCTGCTTATATTCAGCCAAATGCTTCGGAACTCATTGGACGGTGCTTCACAGTGCAGATGGACAATGACCCAAAGCATACTGCAAAATTTTTAAGGGAAAGAAGTGGAATGTTATGCAATGGCCAAGTCAATCACCTGACCTGAATCCGATTGAGCATGCATTTCACTTGCTGAAGACAAAACTGAAGGGAAAATGCCCCAAGAACAAGCAGGAACTGAAGACAGTTGCAGTAGAGGCCTAGCAGAGCATCACCAGGGATGAAACCCAGCGTCTGGTGATGTCTATGCGTTCCAGACTTCAGGCTGTAATTGACTGCAAAGGATTTGCAACCAAGTACTAAAAAGTGAAAGTTTGATTTATGAGTATTATTATGTCCCATTACTTTTGGTCCCTTAACAAGTGGGAGGCACATATGCAATCTTTTGTAATTCCTACACCGTTCACCTGATTTGATGTAAATACCCTCAAATTAAAGCTGACAGTCTGCAGTTAAAGCACATCTTGTTCGTTTCATTTCAAATCCATTGTGATGGTGTATAGAGCCAAAAATGTTAGAATTGTGTTGATGTCCCAATATTTATGGACCTGACTGTCGGAATGAATAGAAACTGACTTCCTGTCCGCATATAAGACACTGTGTCAGTTGGAGAGTCAGAGTATCAGTCACATGACACATCTGAGGACCAGAAGTGAGGGGACAACTCACAACTACAGCCACCATTGAGATTACCTTCACTTACCATTTAAATATGCAAATGAGCTCTTAACAAGCTCTGCCTCTAATGCCACCAGATGTAAGGCAGCTATCCTATAAGTCATAGTAACATAGTAACATAGTACATAAGGCCGAAAAAAGACATTTGTCCATCCAGTTCGGCCTGTTATCCCGCAAGTTGATCCAGAGGAAGACCCCTCTCTAGTAGCTATAGCCTGTAATATTATTAAGCTCCAGAAATACGTCCAGGCCCCTCTTGAATTCCTTTATTGTACTCACCATCACCACCTCCTCAGGCAGAGAGTTCCATATTCTCACTGCTCTTACCGTAAAGAATCCTTTTCTATGTTTGTGTACAAACCTTCTTTCCTCCAGACGCAGAGGATGTCCCCTCGTCACAGTCACAGTCCTGGGGATAAATAGCTGATGGGATAGATCTCTGTACTGACCCTTGATATATTTATACATATTAATTAGATCTCCCCTCAGTCGTCTTTTTTCTAAAGTGAATAACCCTAATTTTGATAATCTTTCAGGGTACTGTAGTTGCCCCATTCCAGTTATTACTTTAGTTGCCCTCCTCTGGACCTTCTCCAGCTCTGCTATGTCTGCCTTGTTTACAGGAGCCCAGAACTGTACACAGTACTCCATGTGTGGTCTGACTAGCGATTTGTAAAGTGGTAGGACTATGTTCTTATCACGGGAATCTATGCCCCTTCTGATGCAACCCATTATCTTGTTGGCCTTGGCAGCAGCTGCCTGACACTGGTTTTTGCAGCTTAGTTTGCTGTTTATTAAAATTCCTAGATCCTTTTCCATGTCAGTGTTACCGAGTGTTTTACCATTTAGTATGTACGGTTGACTTGCATTTTTCCTTCCCATGTGCATAACTTTACATTTATCAGTGTTAAACCCCATCTGCCACTTATCTGCCCAAGCCTCCAGTCTATCCAGATCCCTCTGTAGTAGTATACTGTCCTCATCAGTGTAAATTACTTTACTCAGTTTAGTGTCAGCTGAACATTGACTATAGGATAGCTGTCTTACATCTGGTGGCATTAGATCTGGTGGATTACATCTGGTGGCATTAGAGGCAGAGCTTGTTAAGAGCTCATTTGCATCCCTTCCCTCCCAGAATTCCAGAGGAGCATGTATGGCCTATAAGTCTCCTCACACCGATTAAGGTGCTCTCTCCCTAAGGAGAGTTAGTTCCCCCCTTACCTGGACACAGGTCTCTCACCCAGTTAAGCCAGTACTCTCTACTCTGCACTGATGAGGGGCAATCAACCTGAAACAGCTGTCTGCGGATGAGGTGCTGGCTTATTTAATATCAAAGTCATGTCTCAAGGCTTATTTTAAGAGCTGAACATTGACTTATAGGATAGCTGCCTTACATCTGGTGCCATTAGAGGTCGAGCTTGCTAAGAGCTCATTTGCATCCCTTCCCTCTAAGAATTCCAGAGGAGCATGTATGGCATGTAAGTCTCCTGGCACTGATTAAGGTGCTCTCTCCCTAAATAAGGAGAGTTAGTTCCCCCCTTACCTTAATATGCAAAAGAATAAAATTTTTGTGGGAGTGTTTAGTGCTGAATTTTTGGAGGTCCAAGCTTCCAGACTTAGGCCTCATGCACACAACCATTTTTTTTAAGGTCCGCAAAAACGGGGTCCGTAGGTCCGTGATCCGTATCCGTTTTTTCTTCCGTGGGTCTTCCTTAATTTTTGGAGGATACACGGACATGAAGAAAAAATTGTTTTGGTGTCCGCCTGGCCGTGCGGACCCAAACGGATCCGTCCTGACTTACAATGCAAGTCAATGGGGACGGATCCGTTTGACGTTGACACAATATGGTGCAATTGCAAACGGATCCGTCCCCCATTGACTTTCAATGTAAAGTCAGGAGTCCCTATTATACCATCGGATCGGAGTTTTCTCCAATCCGATGGTATATTTTAACTTGAAGCGTCCCCATCACCATGGGAACGCCTCTATGTTAGAATATACTGTCGGATATGAGTTAGATCGTGAAAATCAGATCCGACAGTATATTCTAACACAGAGGCGTTCCCATGGTGATGGGGACGCTTTAAGTTAGAATATACTAAGAACTGTGTACATGACTGCCCCCTGCTGCCTGGCAGCACCCGATCTCTTACAGGGGCTGTGATCCGCACAATTAATCATAGCCCCCTGTAAGAGATCAGGTGCTGCCAGACCCCCCTCCCTCCCCAGTTTTAATTTCATTGGTGGCCAGTGCGGCCCCCCCAGCCCCCCTTCCTCCATCTATTGTATTCGTTTTATTGGTGGCACAGTGTGCGGCCTCCCCCGGCCCCCCCTCCTTCCCTCTATTGTATTATTTTCATTGGTGGCACAGTGTGCGGCCCCCCTGGCCCTCCCTCCCTCCCTCTATTGTATTATTTTCATTAGTGGCACAGTGTGCGGCCTCCCCTCTCCCCCCCCCCCCCGATCATTGGTGGCAGCGGAGAGTTCTTATCGGAGTCCCAGTTGCAGTCCTGGTTGCCATGGTTACTTAGCAATATTAGAAGCATCATACTTACCTGCTGCGCTGTCTGTGACCGGCCGGGAGCTCCTCCTACTGGTAAGTGACAGGTCTGTGCGGCGCATTGCTTAATGATGTGTCACTTACCAGTAGGAGGAGCTCCCGGCCAGTCACAGACAGCGCAGCAGGTAAGTATGATGCTTCTAATATTGCCAAGTAACAATGGCAACCAGGACTGCAGTAGCGTCCTGGTTGCCATGGTTACCGATCGGAGCCCCAGCGATTAAACTGGGACTCCGATCAGAACTCTCCGCTGCCACCAATGATCGGGGGGGGGGGGAGAAGGGAGGCCGCACACTGTGCCACCAATGAAAATAATACAATAGAGGGAGGGAGGGGGGCCGAGGGGGCCGCACACTGTACCACCAATGAAAATAATACAATAGAGGGAGGGAGGGAGGGGGCCGCACACTGTGCCACCAATGAAAATAATACAATAGAGGGAGGGAGGGGGGGCCGGGGGGGTCCGCACACTGTGTCACCAATGAAAATAATACAATAGAGGGAGGGAGGAGGGGCCGAGGGGGTCTTCCCCCTGCTGCCTGGCAGCCCCTGATCTCTTATAGGGGGCTATGATATGCACAATTAACCCCTCAGGTGCGGCACCTGAGGGGTTAATTGTACGGCTCACAGCCCCCTGTAAGAGATCGGGTGCTGCCAGGCAGCAGGGGGCAGTCATGTACACAGTTCGTAGTATATTCTAACTAGAAGCGTCCCCATCACTATGGGAACGCCTCTGTGTTAGAATATACTGTCGGATCTGAGTTTTCACAAAGTGAAAACTCAGCTCTGAAAAAGCTTTTATGCAGACGGATCTTTGGATCCGTCTGTATGAAAGTAACCTACGGCCACGGATCACGGACGCGGATGCCAATCTTGTGTGCATCCGTGTTCTTTCACGGACCCATTGACTTGAATGGGTCTGTGGACCGTTGTCCGTCAAAAAAATAGGACAGGTCATATTTTTTTGACGGACAGGAAACACGGATCACGGCCGCTGATGAACAACGGTGCATTTTCTGAGTTTTCAACGGACCCATTGAAAGTCAATGGGTCCGCAGAAAATCACGGAAAACGGAACAACGGCCACGGATGCACACAACGGTCGTGTGCATGAGGCCTAAGTCTGAAAATATATCTATGATATGTCAGAAGACTATTAATGGGTGGATTTCACACTTAACCCCTTCATGACCATGTCTATTTTGACCTGAAATGGGTTCTCTGCTTTAATAATGAATTTTTTTCTCTGTTCAAAGTACCCCAAACACTGTATATTTTCGCCCCCTAGACCTGTTTTTCACGTCAACACTTTTTTCCCCCCTCTGTTCTCAGCATCACAGCCTCCTGAAAAGATGTTTACATGCAGAACTTTCAGTTTTCCTCTGCTTAATGCTGGATTTTATAACATGCTAACTTTGAGAGGGTAGGAGATGTGACTTGACTACTGCAGAGAGAATAGTGTGGCAGGTGGAGCAAGCCCTGGGAAACATTACAGAGCAAAGCATGATGGGTCTGGTTAGAAAACCCAACAGGAAGCTGATTAAAATAGGAGGTTCTGCATGTATACATCCCGCCAAGATGCTGAAAACAGGGGAAGGATAGGTCCCAGGTATATGGGACAAAAATACACAGTGTTTGGGGTACTTTGGGAAGATGAAAAAATGTCATTATGAAACCAGAGAACCTTTTTTTTTTTTTTTTTTCATCATCACATTCCAAGAGCCATAGCAAATTTTTTTCCCCATCAACGCAGTTCTATGAGCACTTAGTTTTGGCGAGTTGCACTTTTCAATGGTATCATTTTGGGATACATAAAACTTACTCTTCCTGGGGAAACTCAGTGTCATTCACCATGCAGCATACCTAACATGCATCTTCTATTCTTTTGGTTGGTATGATTATGTTAATACCAAATCACCTAGATGCCATTGCACTGACTTAGGCCGGTTCACATTTCCATTTTTCACTGACGTGTGCGGTATTTTCTGAGGACAGCACATGTACAGTACAAACCAAAAGTTTGGACACACCTTCTCATTCAAAGAGTTTTCTTTATTTTCATGACTATGGAAATTGTAGATTCACACTGAAGGCATCAAAACTATGAATTAACACATGTGGAATTATATACATAACAAAAAAGTGTGAAACAACTGAAAATATGTCATATTCTAGGTTCTTCAAAGTAGCCACCTTTTGCTTTGATTACTGCTTTGCACACTCTTGGCATTCTCTTGATGAGCTTCAAGAGGTAGTCACCTGAAATGGTTTTCACTTCACAGGTGTGCCCTGTCAGGTTTAATAAGTGGTATTTCTTGCCTTATAAATGGGGTTGGGACCATCAGTTGTCTTCTGGAGAAGTCAGGTGGATACACAGCTGATAGTCCTACTGAATAGACTGTTCGAATTTGTATTATGGCAAGAAAAAAGCAGCTAAGTAAAGAAAAACGAGTGGCCATCATTACTTAAAGAAATGAAGGTCAGTCAGTCCGAAAAATTGGGAAAACTTTGAAAGTGTCCCCAAGTGCAGTCACAAAAACCATCAAGCGCTACAAAGAAACTGGCTCACATGCGGACCGCCCCAGGAAAAGAAGACCAAGAGTCACCTCTGCTGCGGAGGATAAGTTCATCCGAGTCACCAGCCTCAGAAATCGCAGGTTAACAGCAGTTCAGATTAAAGACCAGGTCAATGCCACACAGAGTTCTAGCAGCAGACACATCTCTAGAACAACTGTTAAGAGGAGACTGTGTGAATCAGGCCTTCATGGTAGAATATCTGCTAGGAAACCACTGCTAAGGACAGGCAACAAGCAGAAGAAACTTGTTTGGGCTAAAGAACACAAGGAATGGACATTAGACCAGTGGAAATCTGTGCTTTGGTCTGATGAGTCCAAATTTGAGATCTTTGGTTCCAACCACCGTGTCTTTGTGCGACGCAGAAAAGGTGAACGGATGGACTCTACATGCCTGGTTCCCACCGTGAGGCATGGAGGAGGAGGTGTGATGGTGTGGGGGTGCTTTGCAGGTGACACTGTTGGGGATTTATTCAAAATTGAAGGCATACTGAACAGCATCTTGCAGCGGCATGCTATTCCATCCGGTTTGCGTTTAGTTGGACCATCATTTATTTTTCAACAGGACAATGACTCCAAACACACCTCCAGGCTGTGTAAGGGCTATTTGACCATGAAGGAGAGTGATGGGGTGCTGCGCCAGATGACCTGGCCTCCACAGTCACCGGACCTGAACCCAATCGAGATGGTTTGGGGTGAGCTGGACCGCAGAGTGAAGGCAAAAGGGCCAACAAGTGCTAAGCATCTCTGGGAACTCCTTCAAGACTGTTGGAAGACCATTTCAGGTGACTACCTCTTGAAGCTCATCAAGAGAATGCCAAGAGTGTGCAAAGCAGTAATCAAAGCAAAAGGTGGCTACTTTGAAGAACCTGGAATATGACATATTTTCAGTTGTTTCACACTTTTTTGTTATGTATATAATTCCACATGTGTTAATTCATAGTTTTGATGCCTTCAGTATGAATCTACAATTTTCATAGTCATGAAAATAAAGAAAACTCTTTGAATGAGAAGGTGTGTCCAAACTTTTGGTCTGTACTGTATTTGTTGATTTAAATATTTATGTTCACATATCAGTAGTTTTTTACTGACTATGGGTCAGTAAAAAAATCATGAAGACATGCACTGCTTTGGTCTGTGATGCGGACCAAAGACGCCCATTGAAGTCTATGGCGGACGAACACTACACGGATGGCATTCCTGTTTGGTCCACTGATTGGAGATGCTCTGGAAATAATTTTTCAGGTGAGCAGTGTTCATGGAATACGAATGACACACAAAGGACAAAAATCAGACACTTGGACCAAACATGAATTCTTCATGGATATCTTCACGGATTGAAACACAGGTGGATTTTTTTCAAAGACGTCAAATGGACAAGAAAATGTGAACAAGGCCTTAGGCCTCTTTCACACGGGCGACGCGTGTGACGGCTGGATATGATGCGGGTGCGTCGCGGGAAAATGTGCGATTTTTGCGCACAAGTGCAAAGCGTTTTGCACGCGTGTGAGAAAAATCGGCATGTTTGGTACCCAGACCCGAACCCGGACTTCTTCACAGAAGTTCGGGTTTGGGTTAGGTGTTGTGTAGATTTTATTATTTTCCCTTATAACATGGTTATAAGGGAAAATAATAGCATTCTTAAAGAGATTCTGTCACCAGTTTTTGACCCCCACATTCAAAAATATGGTTATGTGCATGGAGCCCTTGTGATTCCTAATGTGGTCCTTTAAGCTAAATCTGTAGGCTCATTTAGTGTAAAAAACGTTTTATCTAACCTGTCATTCATCAGATTAAGATGCCCAGGAGGACGCTCATGTCTCCAAGATGCCGCCCGCCGCCGCCGTTCGTGCCCAGCTCCTCCTTTGCTTTCATCAGCGATGTGCCCAGCTCCTCCTTTGCTTTCATCAGCGATGTGCCCAGCTCCTCCTTTGCTTTCATCAGCGATGTGCCCAGCTCCTCCTTTGCAGTCCTGCTCCAACGGTCTTCAATCTGCGCAAGGGGCAGCGTTTCACCTCTCTTGCGCCCAGCCAGCCTCCCCCAACTGCCGCTTTGAAGCGCCGCCCAGCTCATGAATATTCAGTTTGCTGGGCGGCTTCTGCGGTCCCCGCTCTGAAGCGCTGCGCTTAACAGTGCCCGGCGCATGCGCCGGATCTTGTGAAGTCCGGCTCATCAATATTCACTTCGCTGGGCGGCGCTTACTGTCCCTGACTTCACAAGATCCGGCGCATGCGCAGAGCACTGTTCAGCGCAGCGCTTCAGAAAGCAAAGGAGGAGCTGGGCACGAACGGCGGCGGCGGGCGGCATCTTGGAGACATGAGCACCTTAATCTGATGAATGACAGGTTAGATAAAACGTTTTTTACACTAAATAAGCCTACAGATTTAGCTTATAAGACCACATCAGGAATCACTAGGGCACCATGCACATAACCATATTTTTGAATGTGGGGGTCAAAAACTGGTGACAGAATCCCTTTAATACAGAATGCTTAGTAAAATGTCCATTGAGGGGTTAAAAACAATAAACAAATGTAACTCACCCCATCCACTTGGTTGTGTAGCGGATCTCCTCTTCTTTCTTCAGGACCTGGGTAAAGGACCTTTGATGACGTCACTGTGCTCATCACATGGTCACATGTGATGGACCATGTGATGGACCATGTGATGGATCATGTGATGGACCATGTGACATCATCAAATGTCCTTTACCCAGGTCCTGAAGAAAGAAGAGGAGATCCGCTACGCAACCAAGTAGATGGGGTGAGTTAAATTTGTTTATTATTTTTAACCCCTCCATCCCTAATTTACTTAGCATTCTGTATTAAGAATGCTATTATTTTCCCTTATAACATGGTAAATAAAGATCGGGTCCCCATCCCGATCGTCTCCTTAGCAACCATGCATGAAAATCGCACCGCATCCGCACTTGCTTGCGGATGCTTGCGATTTTCACGCAGCCCCATTCACTTCTATGGGGCCTGCGTTGCGTGAAAAACACACAATATAGAGCATACTGCGATTTTAATGCAAATTCAATTTCATACAAATGATGCGTGGAAATCACCGCTCATGTGCACAGCCCCATAGAAATTAATGGGTCCGGCTTCAGTGTGGGTGCAATGCGTTCACCTCACGCATTGCACCCGTGCGGAAAACTCACCTGTGTGAAAGAGCCCATTAAGAGCCTATGCTGGTAGTATACTGTATGTTGGAAGGATCTCCCAGTGTATACCTCCGATGGAAGACTGTGATGTATACCATTGTAGGCATACAGCAGAATATAGAATTAGTATAATTTTTTTACTGTATGCCTTTAAATGGAAAAGCATAGTCTAGACCAGGGATGCCCAACCTGCGGCCCTCCAGCTGTTGCAAAACTACAATTCCCAGCATGCCTGGACAGCGTATAGCTATTAGGGCATGCTGGGAGTTGTAGTTTCCCAACAGCTAAAGGGCCATAGGTTGAGTAGCCCTGGTGTAGAGTAATCTATAATACGAAAAAAATGTATATTAACCCACCAGAGGTCAATAGGACACTCTTTAGGCTGCCATTGAGCCCTTTGTATATTTCTGGCATATACCCCAGGAGCTTTTATCAGCATATACACCAAATCTAGGCACTTGATGTGAACAGAATCTTAACTATAGATTTATAGATATAGTTTTTGGGCTTCCTGAGAACATGTTCTCAGCAGTTTGTTAGAGACGTGTAGGAAGATCCTTTCAGGTATGTAAATGGCGTGTTGCTCTGTGTTGCGTTCTCCAGAATATGCCTGCATTATCAGCACATGCATTCATCTCTATAATAAGCGCTGAATACATAATGTCAGCAGTGTCCTGTGTACAACAAATTATTGCCTTTTAAATATATTTATAGGAGTTGTCATATTCAATGATTAGCCCCCATTTGATGAAGATTTAAGTATGTTAATGCCATTCAACCTATAAATTCATTGAACGTGGCCTATGTGTACCATCTTACGCTATACTAGAAATTAAAGAACTGATTCACTGTCAAACTGAAATTTGTCCTGTATTCCTCAAAAATATTGGATTTGTTAGAATCTGAATTTTTGGAGATTTGATTCAAGAGAGATTTACCAATGTGAGGAATCGTACAGCCAAGACAATACTTGTCTGGGTATGCAAATTAGCTTTCCTTCCAAAAGCACCAGAAAGCCTGTGATGCCACCAGATGTTTGGTATTAATCCAATGTGAATGGTTAGCCGTTAGCCTTAAACAGGCGTTGAAGCATAGTTTAGATTTCCCCCTTCCACACCAAAGGGACTTCATGTCCCACCATTAGAGATGAGCGAATCGAAGCATCCGAAGTGGAATTTAGGGAAAATTTGGTTCACAATGAATCCAAAATTCCTTGCGCTTCATGGTAATGATTATTTTTTTTCTAAAATGACGACTACACATGTTACAAAGTGAAAGTAAGAAGCCCGGGAACGTGACATGACCCATAATGCTTTGCAGCCAGCCAGTCTGCAGATAGCCATCCCTTATGATGCCACAGCACTTTAAAAGCCTTACCCCGTGCGGTCTCCACCATTTGCCTGTGTGCTGAGCATTGGGAGAGATGTAGCAAGCACTAGGGATAGTTTTTCAGAAAGCTTTTAATTGTAGAATATTGGATAGACACAGTGCATGGACAGTGTAGGGAGATCGTAGGGAGAGTATAGGGAGACTGCAGTGACAGTGCAGGCTGAGTGTAATCGCCCTGTGCATTTTGTTCAACTTCTGCGCCATTCATACTTAATCCATTCTGTTATAGATAGACTCATGGTGCATCATACTCATTGTCAACAGGCGGTTTTATATATAGGCATGTTTATCTAGTTTACCTGCTGCATCATTAATATTTGATCTGTTCTGTATCGATAGACTTTCTGGGGTACATTTATTAGAACCAGCGTTTCAGACTCTGGCCTTAATAAAGCCCTTCACTGGCGGTAGTTATGCCGCAGTTATGTAGAGGCCCCACTCAGTCATGGGGCCACTACTTAAAGGGGTTGTCCAAGTTATATTTATTGATGACCTATCCTGAGGATAGGTCATCAATATCAGATCGGAGGGGGTCCGACACCCGGCACCCCCTCCGATCAGCTGATAGGAAGGCTTGGGTGTAATTACACCTGCTCACCACTGCAGATGCAACGGCTAGAAGGTAAACAGTGAAGAGGAGGTGGCGCTGACACCGCGCACGCCTTCACTTCAAACAGCTGATCGGTGGGAGTGCCGGGTGTCGGACCCTGGCCGATCTGATATTGATGACCTATCCTGAGGATAGGTCATCAATAAATATAACTTGGACAACCCCTTTAAATCTTGGTACCCTGCATGGTTAAGTCCACGGCGATAAATTAGACCTGACACTTTTACTGACCTGTTAAATGGATGCACAGTAATTCCACAGCTAACAGAAGGGATTAGCTAATAATTTTGGTACCCTGCACATTGATGTAAATGGCGATAAATTATTGACTGTCAACCAGTTGGGGCTGTCATTTAGGACAGATTGTCCCAGAAGGTAGGGACAGTGGTTCGGTGAGACTAGGTCTGCACTGTTCCCTACCTTTGCAGTATGGCCACTTTGATTCTGATTATGTTTGTGTCTTGTACATTTGTTTAATACACATTCTGTGTCTGTATATCTTGTTTGTGAACACTTGGAATATGTTCAATGATTTTCCTAACCCCTGAACATGACAGTACTAAAATATGCATCAAATTTAAGCCATGTGAACATACCCTTAGTGCCAGAGGTGAAGCTATTAGTAAAGCAGGGGAAGTGGCTGAACTCTGAAGGGGCCCACTAAGGAGGAGGACTAAAAGATTTTATTTTCAGGGCCCCTCAAACTGTATTATACAATGACACTGTAGAAAATGGATGGAGAGGCTACCGGGCCTAGTCTGAGAACAAGATCTTAATTAGCCTCAAGAGTGGGGGTTGCACAGGAATCGGGAGTTGCGAAGAAGTTGCTGGGGGAGGGAGGCCCTTTCAAAAATTTGCTGTGAGGCCCGGTCAATTCCAATTATGCCACTGTATAGCGCAACCATTCACAACCTTCAAATATAAATAGATGGTGTTGAGCTACATGAGTGTTGAAAGGGAAAAGTCATAATAAAGATGTGGTTAATTGATACGATTTTTCACCAGTGATGTGGTAGTAGCAAATTATAGTAATAGTATGATATTCCTGGCTTATGCAGTCACATGCAGAAGAGCTGAAAGCCACCTATGGCTCCCAAGCCACAGATTGGGGTACCCCACCTTAGTGTAACAGTGCCCATTATGTGTGATTCTCCAGTCATCACATATTAACAAGCATTTCCACCTTTGTGTCATTCACATAGTCCTTTTTTTCCAGCAAGCGCATACACGTTGTCCTTTTCATGTTTCTTTGGCTAGGATCTCTATTTTAATGTTTTTGATGGCAAGACGGTTTGCCAAGGTGTCATGATGACAAATTTCATTAGGATACACTTATTATTAAGACTAACACATACACATCATTGATAGATCTTCCAGCTAATAGGGAAAATAACAGTCTCCTAGAAAATAGTCACTTTTATAACAATTATACCGATGAAATATGAGGCTGAGCAAAAGCTATCTGCAATGAAAAGCTAGGGGCAATGGAAAGGAAGTGCAGCAATCAAAAGTGTGTGTGTATTATATATATTATACAAATACATACACACCAACTAGTAGCCATAACATTCGAACTAGAGATGAGTGTATTTCTGTCAATTTGATTTGGGTCTGATTGAACCGAATCGACTTCTTGACTCAGTTTGGACCCAAATCAAAAGTGCTTCAATTGCCCTGAAAAGCTGTGGATGAAATTCTGGTTTCTCTGTCACTCTCTGCAAAAATTCTCCCAAATCAAATCATATAAAATTCTATAGATTCTATAGGATCTAAATTTTTCCCAAAATTCTGGTCGAATTCTGATTCTATAGAATCATTTTGCTAATCTCTGATTAAAGGGGTTGTTTGGTATTAGAAAAACATGGCTGCTTCCTTCCAAAAACAGCACCACCCCTGTCCACGGGTGGTGCCCCATGGATATCAAAGGAGCAGAGCTGCAATGCTAGACACAACCCATGGACCAGCTTGGTGCTGCTTTTGAAAGAAAGCAGCCATGTTTTTGTAACCCTGGACAACCCCTTTAAAACCAATGCTAGGTAAAGTGAATAACATTGATCAAGGGTGGATTGGCCATAGACCTTACAGGGAAATTTCCCGGTGGGTCGATGCCCAGTGGGCCAACTGAGCTGTCCTCACAGCCCACAAGTTTTCAAGGATATATTTTGTGCTGCTGGCGGCAGTAGTTTGTGATGGACTGTGGTATTTTTTAATCACTGAAAGTTTAAGATAGGATGTCAGGGCATGAATTAACTATGTTATCATTGAAAGTAACCCTAATCTAAAAAACAACTTTTATTTAGTTAATTAAAATATTACCCACACAAAAAGATATATCTAAAATATAACAGGAGATATAACAGTCAGGAAATAATACCACTCTGTGGTCACTCACGGTTCCTGGATGATGATAAGTTGATTCAATCATTGAATTCCAGGTCCCAGTGGTAAATCCAAAATCAGGTTCTCTTAGTCATATAGATAATAATTTGGAGAGGGAGGTCCTTGAAGGGAGAATGGTAAGTGTCCTAACAAGCCTAATCCCCTGCCATGGCAATTGTCCCCTCAAATCTCTATCCCCCCTCTTAAAACTATTACTCTTCCGACGCATTTTCCCTGTATTCTTAACTATCCAGGTTCATCAGGGAACAAGGTAAGTATCTAGCACAATGGCTTGCATAAACATAGTGCAAAGAATGGTCCAGGGTCCAGGATCGTGGTATTTGGCTCTGTTGGAGTTCTTTTTGACATAATAATATTGCAGGCCCTGCCTTCCATCAATTTGGACACAACTACAAAACGCCACTTAGTATTTAGTATTTTTTCCAGGGACATTTTAAGTTGCCAGTCCGCCCCTCATGTTGATTATTCTTTTAGACAGGCCAATGTCAAAAGGTGGGTCATATTAGGCACTCAGTAGGCATATATACCGTATCATATATTCTTACATGATAACACTCCATATTTTGGCAGAACAATCCTGCAGATTGGGCAGAAAGTTATTTATATAAATGTACCCAAAAGTGGACCCCACTTTACCTCAAGTATATGGAATACATATGTACTCATGGGGGTGCAGAGAAGGTTGGTTCTTAGATTTTTTTTCTTTGTTTTTTATGATTGCTTTAGTTTTTAATAATTTGACTTTAGATAGTTCACCTCAATATATTTTGCAGTATATGTTCCTTCTCTGTATGGTACAAGTATACTGTATGTCTAGAGAGTATATAGGACACAGTACATGTGCTACTGGATGTATGAATGCTGTGAATGTATTAACAAAATACTTCAAAAAAATCCATTTGAACTGGAGTTAATCTAATTAAATGAAGTGTGGCATTTGGCACGAGGACAGAAATAACAGAATGTAAAAGCACAATTAACATCTGCACTTTCTGCTGTATTTATTTGAGAGAAGAGATTCTGAGGTAAAGCATCCTTAAGTGATAGTCTGAACTCTCTGTCAGACTTCTCAGACAATGTACGTATGTGTTATTGCCCAACATCTCCCACATTGCCCACATGAGGGGTCCAGCTGGTCATACAGCAACATGTGCCCTGCTCAAAATCAGTGGTATACGCAGACAAGAGAGGCCTCATGATGAAGGTCAAAATGAGCCCCTCCATTATGGTGCTGGAGGCTTGTGTTTTTTATCTTCACACCCTATCCTTCACTCTTGAGTTAATTCCCCAATATTCTAACAGTAAACAGTACATCTTCTACGCAGGAGAAGGACTGGGAATGTAAAGTGGCCCTGGAAAAAAACCTAAAGGGGTTCTCCGGGAATTAAGAAAATACAATTGCTGAAAATACTTAAATATAACTTTATTATAAATATATTCCCAATACGCTCTATTAGCTATTGTGGCTCATTTTGTCTAAGGAGCCATCATTAGGAGAAATAAAATGGCTGTCGTCCTATTAGTACACACAAAACCTGTCCTAATTACACAGCAGAACAAGTTACTTCACAACACTGAGGTAAAGAGCTACCTCATCCTCCTCTCTGCTCTGCTTGTCAGGGATTATGACCCTGAATACAGATCATGAGATCTTATGCTGAATCTCTGTGGGGATGGAGTTCAGGAGGTGACATGAAGTACAGAGAGGAGGGTGGACATGTGGCTGATGAGCAGCAGCACTGGTATGCAGTCTCTATTACCTTAGCCTGTCCTGTCCATCCTCTCTGTACTTTATGTCTCCTTATGAACTCCTTTCCCACAGAGACAGACTGTGGTAATGTAACTAGGACAAGTTTTGTGTGTACTACTAGGATGACAGCCATCTTATATCTCTTAATGATTGCTCCCTAGACAAAATGAGCCATTATAACTAATGAAAGGTATATGGGAATATATTTATAATAAAGTAATATTAAAGTATTTTCATTTTCTTAATTCCTGGAGAACCCCTTTAAAAATGACCCCATGTTGTTGGGGGTCAAAATTAACAGAAGGCAGGGCAACACAAGTAGGTGGCATAAGCAATACCGTAGCAAGAAATACCATCCCATCACAACCATATAACACAGAGCAGCAGAATATACTGCCCCTAAAGCTGTCCCTCTGTGGTGGACATCAATAGCTGCCATTTTGTGTCCTCCTCCCCCTCCTCCAGTGGTTTCTGATTAAGATGGAGCAGGGGCTTAAGAGGTGAGATGTGAGCCATAGCAGATGACATCAGGAGGACATGTGCGGTCTCTGGCCAAATACATGAGTACCTGATTCTCACAATGTTACCACTGAAAGCTTATTATCTACCCAACCAGCGGCATAGAGGAGGGATTGGGTGGCCCTCTGGGCATTGGCCCACCTGGAAATTTCCCTGTAAAGTCTAAGGCCAATCCGCCACTTATCCTCTGTAGCGGGATGTCCTGCACCAGATTTTGCCATATTAAAGGAGACCAGTGTGGACTGCCTCTGACCCCATAGCCACATGGCCTGCCTCTTTGACCTGTATACTCTTGCCCCTTATATTGCTTCTACAGATAGCAAGTGACAAGAAGGTCTTCTGCTAGTTAGGGTAATTCTTCTTTACCACAATGCATATTTACCAACACCGTAGTTGGTAAATTTGGGGCATGTAAGCCACACTTCTGGGAATGCCCCCAAACCCACAGGAACTCCCACTTATGGAAGTCCCACTCATTTTCGGCCCTGGTAACTACTCTAAAAAAGCTAAACGGCGGATCCGGCAATGCGCCGAAACGACGTTTAGCTTAAGGCCGGATCCGGATCAATGCCTTTCAATGGGCATTCATTCCGGATCCGGCCTTGCGGCAAGTCTTCAGGATTTTAGGCCGGAGCAAAAAGCGCAGCATGCTGCGGTATTTTCTCCGGCCAAAAAACGTTCCGTTACGGAACTGAAGACATCCTGATGCCCCAACTACGGAACTCTATGCCGGAAGAAAAGAACGCAAGTGTGAAAGAGCCCTAAGACGCTGTTTTTCTTTTGTTGATACTCCAATCCAGAGTTATGATACTTTTTGATACACTTTGATGGATTGGCATGGAAAAGATAAAGTATAATATATTTAACACCAATACAATACATTCAGAAAGTTTTCGATCCCTTTCACTTTTTTTCCCACATTTTCTCATGTCGTGGCCTTTTGCTAAAAAAATTTAGAAAAAATTATAGTTATTCACCATCAATCTGCACTCAATACCCCATAAGTGAAAATCTTTCGTATAAATTTGTGCTAATCTATTGTAAAGGAAAAAATAAAATCCTGCATTGACATAAGTATTCAAACCCTTTACTCAGGACTTAGTTAAAGCACCTTTGGCAGTGATTACAGCCTCCAGACATCTTGGGTAGGATGCCACTAGGTTTGCACACATGGATTTGTGGATTTTCTGCCATTCTTTACTGCAGATCCTCTCAAGCTTGGTCAGGTTGGATGGGGACCGTCGGTGGACAGCCATTTTTTGGTCTCTCCAGAGATATTCGATTGGCTTCAAGTCAGGGCTCTGCCTGGGCTTCTTAAAGGGAACCTGTCACCTCAAAAATGCATCTACACCCGCCAGCAGTACTTCATAGTGGCCCGCAGCCTGTTAATAATCATATGTTTCATCCTGTTGTCCGATGCTGCATACGTTTTATTCTCCATCAGCGCTATAGTTAAGAGGGAACCGGCCTACTTGCTTCAAGTCAAGGTAACTACGCCCCCTAACCGTCCCCTCTTGCCTGAGAGTGACAGCCTGCAGTGCGGCAGTGATTTCCCAAGTCTAGCAGGTGTAGATGCATTTTTGAGGTGACAGGTTCCCTTTAAGGACATTCACAGAGTTATCCCTAAGCCACTCTTGTGTTGTCTTGGCTGTGTGCTTAGGGTCATTGCCTTGTTGGAAAGGTGAACCTTTGGCCCATTCTGAGGTCCAGAGGACTCTGGATCAGGTTTTTATTAAGAATATCTTTGTAATTTGCTCCATTCAGCTTTCTCTTAACCCTGACCAGTCTCCCTCTCCCAGCCACTGAACACCCCCCCTTCCCCCCCCCCCCCTTCCCCATGCTGCCACTACCATGCTTCACTGTAGGGATAGTATTGGGCAGGTGATGAACAGAGCCTGGTTTCCTCCAGACATGACGCTTAGAATTAAGGCTAAAAAGTTGATTCTACCTCTATTACAAAGGCCCTTTCCCTCCGATTACTTAGGCCACTGTACTCTTGAATTTTTGTCGTACCCTTCTCCAGATCTGTGGCTCCACACAATCATGTATGTATACTCTACAGGCAGTTCTTTCCTCCTCATGGTTTGTTTTTTGCTCTAATATCCATTGTGAGCTGTGAAACCTTATATAGACAGGGGGTGTCCTTTGAAATCATGTCCAATAAACTGAAAGATGATCAAGAGCTAAATTTTAAGTGTCATAACCGAGGGTCTTAATACTTATGTCCATGCAAAATTTTAGTTTTTCCTTTCTCTTCTGTTTTCACTTTCTCATTATTGGGTATTGAGTGCAGGTTAATGGGGGAAATGTAATATTTTTTTTCAATTTTAACACAAGGCCGCAACATAACAAAATGTAAAATAAGTGGAAGGGTCTGAAGACTTTCCAAATGCACTGTATATTACATATCACACAGTCCATGGTCTTAGATGTCCTAGTGGGACATTCACGACACCATTTGCTCATCCATCACAGTAATAAGAAGTGTTGTACGGCATATGATCGCTCATGGCCTCTCTGCAAGTAGTTCATTAAGACACGGGCGACAATGGTCCATATTTAGAAAGAACACATTACAAAATGAACTTCTACCTCGAGGAGACACCGAAACTCCTTATCATCTCTCCAATTACACAACTGGATGTGACAGGAACATTCTGTGTGTGTGTTACAAATGTCACCTCCTCTTGTGCAGGCAACACATTCTGGTTTCTGGCTTTTGCTTCACAAGGTCGAGCTCCTCATTTCAGATAATCTTCCAGAGAAGAACGTTCCCTGCCCTCTGGGGTTCACACATAATAGTTAGGGAATGATAACTGGCTTCTCTATAGAAAGAGCAGAGCTGCAGATCCGGACAACCTGTGTAATGGTAGATGGAATATACTGATAAGCGCTGGTGATGGTAGAGAGGAGAGAAACATAGAATGTGTCGGCAGATAAGAACCATTTGGCCCATCTAGTCTGCCCAATATACTGAATACTATAAATGAGAGGATATACTGTATATACTGTATGAGCAGGGAAGAACCATGAACTGTAAAACTTCGCCCCGAAAATACTTCATTGATTTTATCTGTCATATGGTAAAGGGGGGTATATACTACAGAGCCGTAGTGGGAATTCGGTCATGTTTTGGGACATTTAATACAGCTCTTGACTTCCTCAGGAGGTCAGATTCCACCAGGAAAAGAACAATAGATAGAAATAGACACAAATATATGTAGAAAGAAATAATATTTTGTTATATTTGGTAGATTTTTTTTTTTGTATGATAGTATCCTCAGAGGTTTAAACATCTTTAGGTCATGCCACACACATACAGTATATACATACACATGTATGAATACCCATGCTCTTCATACACATACACACACAGAAACATACTGTTCATACATACACATACAAACTGCTACTACACACAAATACATACACAAACATACTGTTCACATACATACATTTGATGTTTATAAATACGCTGATCATAAACACACATAAATACACATAGTATTCACACACACAAATGCATAAACATACTGTTAATGTATGGATAAAACACATACATACTATATACAGTAGATGCATATACTGTTCATACACATGCAAACACACAATGTACTGTGGCAATGTGAACTGTAAAATGCATAGGAAAGTCCAGGAAGGGGGGTATATCTCTCCCAGGTTCCTCAACTGGCTGAGGTGGGTGAAATCCAGAATGACGCCGGTTTCACTAAATATAGTTGGTTGAGCTATTTTCTTTATTTATTCAGGGCTGGATTTTACTTGGATTGGGATGGTAGGTTTTGGCAGTGGGACCTCCCAATCTACCCCCCCCCCAAGTCCGGTACAGGTTTTTCCCTAGCAGGAAGGTGATCGCAGGTGAGGCCTGCTGTAATCAGGCTGGCATAAAGCACCTCCCAGGGTGTTACTCTGAGAAGGGAGAAGTGTCTGTGAACCTGGAGCAGAGGCTCTGTGTGTGGTCTCAGTCAGGAGGACTGAGGGGCCACGAGGCTATGTGAAGCCTGATCTCTTTCCTGTGTGGACTGACGCTTGATGAGAGGAACCTGATAAGGCTTGGCGCCTGAGACCCTGACACTAAGCGGTACTTAGAGGTTAGTCAGGGAAACCTATGTGTTTAGGTAGAGCCCAGACGGGCAGGAGTTTATTTTGTATAACTGTTTATGTTTACGCGGACGTGCCACAATAAAACACAGTTTTGGCACTTAAATCTTGGTGTCTGTGAAGATATCTGTGAGTGTGACCCCCTGAAAGAGAGCTACCCCTTACAGTGCATACACATAAGCATGCATACATGCAATATTCATATACATACACACACTGTTCATACACACAAAAATGCATACACATATTGTTCATATGCACATACTGTACATATACTGTTTATGCACAGACAAGCATAACATGCAGATACTGTTCATACACATACACACAGATACATACACATACTGTTCATTTAAATCTACATACTCTTCATACAACACAAACATACATACAGAAAAGATAGTAGGGCACACCTACAGTTGGATACACATAGGAGATTTAATGTACATTTATTCATACAACAATATATAATATCACATATAAACAAATTAAACAGATATTAGCATGCGATTACTGCATAAATAAAATAAATAAGATCGCTTAAAATGTGCAAAATGTCACTGGACAGAGTAATCCTAAATGGAAGAGTCTTTTGACTACGAATTTCTCCAAGTTGTAGTGTTAGTATCACAGATCTAGTTCCTCAGTCCGCATAGAGTAAAGTTCCCAGAGCAGTTTCAATGTAATCAATTATGGAGGGGTAATTTTGTTACTTGTATTACTTTTGTTAGAGTCACTTTCTATATGTACATTGATACGACATTCATTTGTCTACTCACACTTGTGCTGGCTGTGTTGCGGTTTACCGTGGCGTCCCACGTGTGGTCCGCTTACAGTCAGCGGTACTGCTTCCTGAGTGTGGATCCAGGGATCTTCGATAGTGAATTGCAGGGGTGCCGTAGGTGAAGAGTTGTATGTAGAAATCACTGCCAGGTGCTTGAATCAAGCGGCAGGTTTGTTCTTACTCCGGCAATCAGAGTTTGCTTTCTCCTGCCAATTCTTTTTAGTACCGATCCCTCTCCTTGTGGTTGGTTTGAAGCGCTTCAATATTCCAGCTGCATATCCAGTCTCATGGGATCCTCTCTCACCAAACGCGTTTCGGAGTTGGCTACGACTCCTTCATCAGTGGCGTGCACCCATCCACTCATTGTTCAGGGAGTGAGCCATTTCTACACAAAATTCTGAATACAAACATACATACACCTACTATACACACATACAGATGCACACACGTGCAACCATATACTGTTTAGACACATGCAGCATTCTGCTCCAGAGTCACGGTACACTACAAAGTGCAAAATAATTCATTTCTGTTTAAAACATGCATTTTGCGTGCCCATGGTACTAATAAGCCATAGCCACAGCCATCACTAGATTAGGCTAGTGTAACCTTCTTAATGTAGAGAGAGAGAGGAGTATTCTAGTCAGTCTAGCCAGTTTAAACCAGTTAGTGTCTGGATAACAAAAAGAACAGATGCAAAATGGTAGTGCTAACACTTTTGGCCAACCTGGACAAACCTGGACCTGGGTCCATCCAGTGTTGGGCCCACACATCTAACACAGCAAACCAGATGTAATGAAGAAGGTATAGAGAAAGCCCAGTAGAAATAACCTGTCTAAAAGGACTTATTGACAATACAGCATCCGTGTTCAGGAGTTGCCTCCAGTGCCTAAGCACACCAAACAACTGTTTGACCTGATGCGAAGATCTCCATATCCCAAGGTAGATTCTGTGGACTTGTACTGTAAGTACAGCAACCTGTTTAAAAAAGGTGCAGAAGAGTTTGCCTGCCATGAGGGGACAACCCTGTGGTTGCATTGTATTGTCTAGGTCTAGGATATACACCCCACATCTGATGCTTATGTCAGATTCAGTGAAGTGCAGAGTAAGGAAGACTACTTGAAAGAGTCACCTTGGCCTATTAACTACCTGTGCAGCCATGAAACCAGTAACGTTTGTGGAAATGTGCATTTTGCAAACAACTGCTGGTCCATTGCATGCTAAAAACTGTCTTGATCTGTTTGCATTAGAATTCTTTAGTAAAGAACTGTTTTGCTGCACAACTGCCTCATCATTGCTTCCTGTACTACTATTCGGTGTCATGACAACTGGGACCCTGCCTTGCACCTCAAAGCTACCAACATCAAGGGCACCTCAACTCTCATCAGACATGAGAACCCCAGAACCAGAGTGTGCCAGAGTGGAAAGAAAAGGTGTGCCATTCCCATTCCTGCACACCAGTCCAGGGAGCATCAGAACCGTGAGTACTACAGCTCCTACTACCCCCATCAAGCCACTGAGACACATGTCCCTACACATACATACAGAAACATAACGTATTTTTCGCCCCATAATACGCACTTTTTCCCCTCAAAAGTGTGGGGGGGGGGAATGGCAGTGTGTCTTATGTGGCAAATGTTGCCCTTTTTACTATGCTAACAACACTGATACATCGCCAGCTGCGATGCTGCACAGTGCAACAATGTATTAGCAGGGATGGCGGAGGGGCTGGAGGCCGACAACTGCTGTTGGAATCGCGGCGGGGCCCGGTGCAGTCACTGTACTCTTACACAGGGCCCCGCCTCTCACACCAGTCTTCATATCTAAACTGTAAACATCCTTAACCTCTTGGTAACGTTAGTTAAGTAGCACTATCACGTGTACTAGTACTTACTATTAAACTTAGCATGCGGGGTGACCGGCAGCGTAATCTCACTGACTCCTGTCACGCTCCTGCTCCTCCCACTTTATTATTGAAGCAGGCACGTGACGTAAGTGAAGTTACGCTGCCGGTCGCCCTGCATGCTACAGGAGTTTGATAGTAAGTACTGGTACATGGGAAAGCGCTACTTTAACTAACGTCACCAAGAGGTTAAGGATGATTACAGTTTAGATATGAAGACTGCTGTGAGTGGGTTAAGGACACTGTTATGGGGGGATCTGTGGATGACACATATATAGCAGTGTCATCCACAGATCCCCCCCATAACAGTGTCATCCACAGATGCCCCCATAACACTTCCATCCACAGATCCCCCTCCCCATAACAGTGCCATCCACAGATCCCCTTCCCCATAACAGTGCCATCCACATATCCCCCTCCCCATAACAGTGCCATCCACAGATCCCCCTTCCCATAACAGTGCCATCCACAGATCCCCCTCCCCATAACAGTTTCATCCACAGATCCCCCACCCCATAACAGTTTCATCCACAGATCCCCCCATAACAGTGCCATCCACAGATCCCCCATAACAGTGTCATCTACAGATCCCCCATAACAGTGCCATACACAGATCCCCATAACAGTGTCATCTACAGATCCCCTCCATAAAAGTGTCATCCACAGATCCCCCATAACAGTGTCATCTACAGATCCCCCATAACAGTGCCATACACAGATCCCCATAACAGTGTCATCTACAGATCCCCTCCATAAAAGTGTCATCCACAGATCCCCCATAATAGTGTCATCCACAGACCACCATTAGTTCAAACCCACCAAAAGCACATCTTTTGGTTAAAAATTTTTTTTTTCTTATTTTCCTCCTCAAAAACCTAGGTGCGTCTTATGGGCCGAAAAATACGGTATACATTCTGTTAATATGGATACACACATACTTCACAGCCATGGACACACAGATACATACACAATCTATACACACACAATATGTAATTTAACACGCATTGCAATTTTCAACCATTTCACCTCAGTTTGGGAATTCAGCTTATGTGAAAGTAAACTATATTTCATGAATTAGGGAAAATCTTGATATATCTCATATTGCTCCTCTGAACTAGATTATTGTTCTCAATGGGGCTTCCCAATAATGAAAGTTTTGTGACCTCACTGAGACTCTTCAGAAGATAAAAAAAAGAGTAATGCATCCAAATCTCTTTGGATATTTGAGTATCTAAAGCATTTTGTCACAGTTTATGGCAATTTCCACATGTAACTCATTAGAGATGTCATTCTCCTACTAACACCAGAGGGGTCTTGCATTACCAAGTAGAGTGGCCCATCAGTATGAGGCCACCAATGCTATCATCTATTCTAATATGCTCCCCTTTGATTCTACAGATGACTTTAGAAAGTAGAAAACCCTTTGAATTTCTCTTAGGTATAAACCAATGCCCACAAGCCACTTTTTTTTTTTTTTTTTCATTTTTAAACCATAGAGTCTGATGCGTTCAGGCCGTCAAGGGTTAACCTGTTAAAATTTCCGTAAAGAAAAAGTCATTGCTTTTAAAATTGAAATATTGCAGAGGCCTCTGATCAGATATTATGTGTGAAAAGTTGCACATAAATTTCTCCCTGTCATCTCCTGCAGTGGGATTTCACCCAGCAGTGGCGGCCAGAGAGGAAACTGATCACTTTAGTATAGATTGTGAGAGCCCGGGTAATAAATGCCTCAGGCTTCCGGCTCAGGGCAAACTCATCGGCTATACAAGGTTTAAAGAATTAGCTCCGTTAATATTGGCCAGCCGCAATTGTTTTAGGACTAAAATACATTTTTATTGCAAAACCTGGCAAAAAAAAAAATTGAAGGAGAGAAGATATTACTTATTTTATTCTTTATTCAAGCGTTCTCCTAATTTCCTGCCATAAAATTCTTCCTATCGTTCTTTATGCTCCTCTGACTCTGACTGATTTTTTTTTATCTATCCTGTTTATTGCATATTGAGCTTCTTTCCCTTTTTTCAGTTGGGAGCTTGGCTGGTGATGAATAGTCGTTCCTGAAAGTAGGGTGACTTCAGGTCTGGAAGGACTATCAGAAGTATAAGAACTGATCCATGAGCAGATCTCATTTATACCCAGAAGGGGGGGAAGGGCATGCTAAAGCAGATTTCCAAGTATTTGAAATTATCCCTTTTAGAAGAGCAGACCATTAAAGAGGTAGGCTCATGTATAGTGGGTGTAGCTGTAAGGAGATGTTCACTGGTAGGAGTTGCACCCTCTCCCTTTTTTTTGTTTTACATCCTTATGTAGGTTTTACAGAGATAAAATTCAATATTGGAGGAATTGGCAAACGATGTAGTGTGTATGAGAAAACATGGCAACTTTTCAAAATTGCTCTGCCAATTAGATTTTTCTGAGCATTGATGTACCCCTTTTCACAGATACACCGCTTTTTAAAATAGGCAACAACTCCTTTAAAAGACACAATGAAAAGGGGGTGTGCTTCACTGTGCTTGGACACAGGAGCTGAATCTCATGAACACATCATTATGGATGTTTTCCAGGAGGTGCTGGGAAGCTTCTGCTGTGCCCAGGAGATTTCTCAATTCTTCCGGCAGGTGTCCCCTTTTTCCAGGAGCCTCCCAGGTTTTCTAGGAGAGTTGGCAAGTATGTGTATTAGGGTGCCTGGACTGTCTCCCAATGGCAGGATTTTTGAATTTCAACATGGCTGATCCTTTCTTCGTATGGCAGATGTTGAAGGATCAGGAATGTTGGATTTTCTCCCATGACAGATAAACCACCATCAGAGATTTCTTACTATGGCTTATTCTTCTTTCCCCATTAAGCTAATCAAGCATTTTCTGAAATCTTTAGATCTGCTTTGAAGGGAATATTACAATACATTTGAAAAATCTACAGACCCTTTCACTTTTTTCACATTTTGTTATGTTACAGTCTAGCACTAAAATAAAAAAAACGTTTTTCACCATCATTCTATTTTCAATATTAGTGTTGAGGGAAGCATTCAAAGCAGAATTCAGTCCGAAGTTTAGGAAAACGTAGATTCCCAATGAATGCAAATTCTCGTGCACTTAATGCTGTGCAGCTAGCCAATCTGCAGTTACCAATTCCATGTGATGTGACAGCCCTATAAAACCCTAATCCCACGTGGTCTCTGTCATTATCCTGTGAGCTTGGAACCGAACCCGAGTTCGGGAAATGGTTTTTTACAGTACAAATTAATTTAGAAAGTTATTACGTGAAGTCCCGTGAGACTTCATGAAGCAATAACTTCGGCTCATCGGAGCCAATACATTCTAATACTGTACGGAGCTCCTGCTCCGTACAGTATTAGAATGAAGTTTCATGCAAATCGGCTTCGGATGTTTCATCCAAAGTCAATTTGCTCTTCCCTAATGAGAACCATGTGTGGACAGCCATTTTCAGCTCTCTCTAGAGATGTTCAATAGGGTTCAAGTCAGGGCTCTGGTTTGGTCACTCAAGGACATTCGGTCTCCCTGTCCCAGCTACTGAAAAACACTCCAACAGCAAGATGCTTCCACCACCGTGTTTCTCTGTAGGGATAGTATTGGACAGTGGCTGGTTTCTTCCAGACATGACACTTAGAATTTAGGCCTAAACGTTTAATTTTGGTTTCATCAGACCAGAGAATCTTGTTTCTTACAGTCTGAGAGTTCTTTAGATGTTTATTTGCAAACTCCATGTGGGTTTCCATGTGTATTTTACTGAGGAGAGGCCTCTTATTGGACACTCTGCAATAAAGCCCAGATTGGTGGAGTGCTGCAGTGATGGGTGACCTTCTGGAAGTTTCTTCTATCTGTACACATTCTTGGTCACCTCTCTTACCAAGGTCCTTCTCCCCAAATCACTTAGTTTGGTGGGTCAGCCAGCTCTAAAAGAGTCCTGATTGTTGCAAACCTCTTGCATTAAAAAAATTATGTTGGCCGCTGTGCTCTTGGGTACTTTCACTGCAGCATTTTTTTTTACCCATCCCCAACCTCTGTGCCTCCACACAATCCTGTCTCTGGGCTCAAAAGCAAGTTATTTCCTCCTCATGGTTCAAAAATACCTACAGTATATATGAAAATACCAGACCGCATGAAATCAATTAAAATATTTATTAACAAAATAGACAAAATAAATTACAATAAAAACAAGTGCAGGGGGAAAGGGCGACATCAACCAGAGGAGGGCGCGATGGCATCAATTCATACTGTTCCACAATGACGAAGGTTCGCCAAAACGTGCATCAGGGTTGGCGCCACCCCTGAGGAGGCACAGTATGGGTAATTGATTCTGTCTCTGTATTCCTTTGTTACGTTTTTTTTCTTTGCACTTGCACTTTATAAAACTTTTAATCAAATTTTGGAACAGTATGAATTGATGCCATCGTGCCCTTCTCTGATTGATGTCGCTCTATCCCCCTGCACTTGTTTTTATTGTAATTTATTTTGTCAATTTTGTTAATAAATATTATAATTGATTCCATGTGTCTGGTATTTTCTTTATATAGGTATTTGTAGTTTAATTGCATTCTATAGGCATGTGTATAGATGAATGGTATTATGCGGTGTGCAGCATTTTGCTTCTTTTTAGTATGGCTCCTCATGGTTTAGTTTTTGCTCTAATATTTATTGTCTCCCCAAGAACAAAAGTATTAAGCATGTTGAATTCCAGTTGCTTAGTCCTTCTTTCCCCTTGACATCTGCTGGTTAGCTGGTCAACAGGTTTGACTGATATTAAACTAACGTGAATGGCCAGCTTTAGAAAAGCAGAAAGAGATAAGTGGCTGCCAGACATTTGTGGAGCCACTTACATGTAGGAGATAAAAAGGATCAGAAATTCAAAACTGAACACTCCTTGAGCGAGAACCTCCAGGTGACCATAAGACAGTCAAAAAAAAGTCTGTGCTAATTAAACAAATAAATGCCCACCAAAATTATAATTGTAAGTTGTAACTATGAATGGCTTTAGTCATTGCTTATCATCCTCTAAGGAGTTGATCATAATGATTGATGATTGATCACAATGTCATAGTTATCATGAAGGCTCATCATTAATGTGGTTGTCTGGAACCCTTAACATTGCTTGACATCAACACTTTCCTCATGGTCTTCTATTGTTCTATATCCTAGCGGTGGAAGTAACTGGGGATGGAAGCTGGTGAGGAAGAGGAGGCAGCCCAAACCTTCTCAATATGAGCTTTAATAACACAAGCAATATCTGCACATATTATGCATGCGGTTCCCTGCAATCATACTGCAAGTGAAAATGAGAAGAGAGCCCAGGGCAACAGATGAACTCTGAGAGCCGCCTTACACAGAGTAGGAGAGTCAGAGGAAGGAGCGGACATATTCTATATACGGTAGAGGAATGTGAGACGAAGGAAACCAATATATTGGGCTACAGTTATACATTTCATAGTTGGGATAACTTTATGCTGTTTCACATCTCCCTTTTGAAAGCAAAAAGACATCAGTCAATACAAGTCTTTAATTTGTCTTCTTCTGTCAAGCTGGTAAAAGTTCTATTCAGTCATTTGATTGTTATATCTGTGTCTGGGAAAGCTGAATAATTCTGCTATTGCTCTTTCCCAGATTACTAAATGGTAAATCTATCTCTATATAACAAAACTATGGATGTATCACTGTATAACTAGGAAGATTTGACATTCACCTCAAAAGTAGTAATTAGTTGTAGCTACAGTACCACACATATAACTACCAAACAACTCTACAAAAGTCGATTTTATATTAGAGTGAGGACATAGGACAATTCAAGAGTTTATAGTTAAAGGAATCTGTCAGCAGTTTTGACCATACTAACAGATGACAGCACTACGCAGGGGATGGGGAAAGCAGTACAAACATATCTATTGTGGAGTTTTTAAAATCAGGAGTTGTGTTAGTATGATGTTTTATTCTGCCAGATTCTGCAGCTCCACCCTCTGTTATGAATGACAGCTGTAGCATTCAACCAGAAGTCTACTACAGCTATCACTCAAAGCAGACAGGAGGGGATGTGAAGCAGAATCTGGCAGAATAAAACTTCATATTTACACTACATGCCGCACAGACATTTTGTACTGCTCTCTGTTTGTAGTGCCCTGAATTATACTGGTCTTACTGCTTTAACCTACCTAGTGCTGTCAGCAGTTTAGCAAAGTCAAAACTGCTGACAGAGTCCCTTTGGTTTTATGTTGCCTCTTTAAGGGTTTATTAGCTATGTTATTTTATAACTATTAAATAAAATCAAATTTTAATGATATTAACTATTTATCAGATGTGTGTGTACTCTGTGTTTTGTGCTATTATTACGCATTTATTATTGTATCTATTATTTATTCTCTAACTATAGATGCAGTAGTGGAAATATGTAATGCAAAAAAATACAAATTAAGGCTACTTTCACACTTGCGGCAGAGTGATCCGGCAAGCAGATCCGGCAAAATGTATGCCAACTGATGGCATTTGTAAGACGGATCAGGAATCTGATCCGTCTTACAAATGCATTGAAATGCCGGATCCGTCTTTCCGGTAGTCATCCGGAAAAATGGATCTGGCATTTATTTTTTTCACGGATCTGGCATTCCAGTATTTTGATCCGACACTAATACATTCCTATGGGAAAAAAATGGCATTCAGGCAAGTGTTCAGTTTTTTGGGCCGGAGATAAAACAGTAGCATGTTGCAGTTTTATCTCCGTCCTGATCAGTCAAAAAGACTGAACTGAAGACCTCCTGATGTCTCCATTCAGAATGCATGGGAATAAAACTGATCAGTTCGTCTCCGGTATAGAGCCCCTAGGACGGAACTCAGTGCCGGAAAAGAAGAACGCTAGTGTGAAAGTACCCTTAGTCAGCACATCCTGTAAAATGAAGTCATTGCCAAGGCTGAAACTACAAAAGCAAAGCAAACGTGGTAGACAGGTGAATATGTTGTTGAGGCTAGAGGGTGGCATAGAGCAGAGTACAGAGTGCATTAAAATAACAAACTGACTGCAAAGATAATTGGAAGCATCAAGTAACACAAACTTTCCAGCACAGCTAAAATGTTCGCAAGTTTGCTTGCACTATTATATTATTTTTATTATTTACCAAAAGTAACATGAAGGTTTATTATGATTCATGTGTAGCCCCACACTTAAAGTGGATATCCACTCTTGAACAGCATATTTTACTCAATTAGTTTCCACATTCTGGGATGATTTATTTCTTAATATATATGTACATCAATAGTTGCTCAGTTTTTCTTACTGAGCTCCATATATCCTGCAAAGACAAAGACTATTAAATGCTAACCTTTCGGCTGCCTGGAGTCACCACTAGGGGGAAATTTAGAAGCTAAGTGAATGGGAAGTGGGGGAGGTAAACACATTGGTGTCAGATGAGCCAAATTTTATTAAAGGGGTTATCCAAGACTATTAAATGCCCCCATATGCCCGGGCCGCTTACAATGAATATACTTACCTGGCATCCCATTTCCTGCGCTGCTCCTGGTCCCCGCACCGCCGCTGCTGCTTCTCCCCGTGCGCAGATGATCCCCGCTGCATCCCATTAAAGTCAATGGGGTCTGGCAGACAAGTGGCACTTTCCGACTAGGCTAGATCCAGAAAGCTCCGGCAGGCTATTCTCTGCCGAAACAGCCTGCTAGATTTGTTTGACATGTGTGAAACTAGCCTAAGTGTTTTTTTTTTTTCTTGCCTTTAAAAAAAAGAAAAAAATACCTCTAAAAAGATATATTATGAAATGAATATACATTAATATGTTAATATAATAATATACGATACATAATATAATAAGTAATCATGTACAATATACATAGATATCTAAAAAGAAAAATGATTGCATACTAAAAAATCACTATAATTCAATACAGAAGCACTGCCACAAAAACACAGCACTGCTACATTGTATGAACTGGGATTCCCCATTGCTTTCCATGTCTTCACTGGACAGTCTATACATGAGCCCTCCCAGCTGACAGTTTCATCACGAATGGTGTATATCATTGACCTTATGTTATATTCTCCTTCCCAGAACTGTAGGAGTTCACCTGGGTTCACAAATACAGTTTTAGTGCAATTTTTTTTTAAAGCTAAAGCTAAGAGCACATTCGAAAGTAATGGGAAATGTAGGATTTGCTTTTACTTCTTCCTGTTGGATCCAGACTTAGCTTTGGTGCAAGAAACGGCATGAAAAACTGCATGTGTGTTTCCAGCCGTACACAGTTTATTATGACATGGGCTTTTTTACATAGTGTTTATGACTTTGTGTGCATGGCTGTGCTTTCCTAGAAGCCTATGGACCAGGGCCAGCTGTGAGGCTTAGGAATAGAGTCAGCCATCTCTCCGCTGTGTATTAGAAATCCCGCTGTGACAAATGTGGGAGTAAGAGGGTGTGTGCGCCGAGAGTTCATGTGGCCTGTCTGGCTTCTTCGCTCTTACTGTAGGAGCCTGCACAGTAGTTCTGTTTACAAAACCTAGGAGCCGATATCAACCAGATGCCAAAAAGTTAGATTCCAAACAGTACTTCTGAATGCAGCGTAGTGAATTGTCAGGACGTCTGTGTGACTGGGAGCCAAAAGCATTATAGGTAAACCCATATTTAGGCTAAAATAGGCTGTACTGTTCATCTAGTATTTAGCTGTAGAGCCATAAAGTATAGATCATGCCCATTGGCAGCAGCAGAACTAAAGAATGCTCCCTGGAAAAAACAGAAAAGCTGCAAAATGCATACAATAATCCAGAAAAACGTATTTATCCAGCACCCGTCAAGTCTTAATGCTGAGTTTTATCGTTGCACGTGTAGCAGTTCTCACATACCAGCTGAATGATTTTGAGTCTTTGGCACACCAGGTGAAATATGCAACATTTATACCTACAGTTTTGACACTTTTAATGCATGCACCTCTATATTCTATTCTATATGATTCCTTAGATTATGAATCATTTGTTCTGAAGTCTAAGTAAGTGCTCTTTAATGACCTCTGCTTTGACCCAGATTCCATAAAACTCCTTTGCATCATCTGGATGTGGTCTCAATCCTTGAGAAGATGCCTTCTGGACTCAGTCTGTCATGATGACTCAGCCTACACGACTGTGGAACATTGCCCGACGCGTTTCGGGGACATGCTCGAAACGCGTCGAGCCACATATACACAATAAAGGTGATTGATCAGAAGCACTGGACCTTCTGCTGCCTTCATCACTACGACTCTACATGCGATCCTGGCCGGGGGGGTTCAAGTCACAGGTGTTTTATGCTTATCCTGGTGACTACCCCCCCAGTGAAGTGAGTGTTATTTAATAGTGTGATATTGTCCTGTTTTGGGCATCTCTCACTTCTACTACTTACCTTTTATAATTTATAATTAATCTTTTTATTAATTTCCATAAATTTTTATCAGTTTCCATCTTTGTCAACCACATCACCATTTGACTATTAGGTTGTAGACGGTCTTTTTTGCGGAGCAGGGTATACTTAGGGTCTTCCACCCGGAGCACCCACCATCTTGACTTCACACTATCGCTCCATAACACTTTTCTGTGCAATATAGTATTTATCACTGTCTAGTGGTATTCTTTACTCCTATTCCTAACTGTACTATCTGGCTGGGCTTCTCCTCTTTTTTTATTCCATGTCTGTGAGCGGGGTTTGCTGATGACTTCTGAAAGTGAAATTCAAATGCATGTTCTGATCTGAAATGTTCTGGATAGGTCAGACAGAAACTGGGTAGTCCCTGCGTAGACTCTGTGTGCTACTTTACTCCACTCTGTCGGCTCAAACTCCCTTCCTGCACTATCCGGAAAAGCCTACTTCTACGGATAGAATTAACAGTTTAGCCATGTTCCTTACTATTGCAACCTATCCTCTGCTGGAATACAGGCATAACATTACAAATAATTGCAGACACCTCCAAGTCTATACTGCAGTTGCACCTTATAGCACACAAGAAGTACATAGAGTCTCCATGTTGTATTGAGTGTGTCCATATTGCTTTTTTTTTTTTTTTTTACTCATGTTAGTGGTTACCATTAGTGTTTTCGTGAACTTTTGTTTTAAGTTCGGCGTCTAAAGCTCGGGTTTGGGTTATCGAAGAATCGCGTTATGGATTCCACTACCATGAACATGGTCTGTGGTAGCAGAATCCTTAACGCGATTTTTTGATAACCCGAACCCGAACTTTAGATGCCGAACTTAAAACAAAAGTTCGCTCAACACTAGTTAACATGAATAAAATAAAAAAATTGAACTAAGCTTGAGACTATAATCTTCATTCCTTAATTCATTTTCAGATCCCCCAATATTCAGTTCACAACCTAGTTTTGCTCCTAGTTTTAGATGTGTCCAGAATGCTGCTGCCTTCCCGCTGCAAACTTTCTTGTGTATTATTCCTTCACAATCTACATCTTGTGTGAACTGTCCTACTTGTATCCACTCTCCACGCTGTAATCTGCCATGTATAACCTCCCTGATGATAGCAGGGAGGAGGAGAGCAGACAGAGCTGTCAGAAACTGGAGAAGAGCTCTGACTAATGCCTGTTACATTCTGTAACACCAACAGCCAGAAGAAGGAGTCACTCAGAGTCTGCAGAAGAAAATGGCAGGACATTTTAAATAAATACTATTTAGAAAATTACCTAATTTTGCTAATCATTACTAAGGTGTCCATAGCCTTTAATAACACTATATAAACAGTATATACAGTCGCACACTTGCAGATGGTACAATAAAACTGTATAAGAGCAGGTAAGGAGAAGACGACACTGGGTGGGCTACATGTGTCTTGTTGTTCGACCCTCTGATACTATCTTCAGAGAGTGCAGGGATTTACAGTTAGTCACAGAGACTGGCTTCCCACCTGGAAACATAAACACGGAACAGGCGAGAAGTGGGGGGCAGCCCAGTACACTGGTGATATGTACTGACGACTCTGACCCCCTGCTGTTGTAATCTGAAAATAATTGACTGGTCTCTCTGGGAGGGAGGCAAGAGAACTTTATTTGTGAGTCTAGACTGATGCCTCTTCCCAGAACAGGGTCATTTGGCTGCGGTTTTAATGATCTCCAGCCAGATCCCTTACCCTTGAGTTCAGGCTTTGCTTTCCCTTTCCACTTGCATCATAAAATATATCAGGAAATTCTTTAATATGTTCTAGATGGATTCTTTGAAAAATGAATACATAAGTCTCAGAGGGGGTAACAGTGTTCCTATGTTCATATAATATGAAGAACATGATTATAAAAACTACAGTATAGCACAAGATGATTGAAATAAAGTAAATCACATAAGTACATGAGGGACTGACTCAAACAAGCCGGATGGTCCCATAAATCAGCAGAGCTCCCCAAAACAAATTGCCTGTGGATTCTATTCCAGTCTGAGAGAACCGTGCGCCGTATAACAGATCTCTGTTGTAGGGATCTTTCAAGGGTTAAAAAAACACACGCTTAGAATACTATAAAATTATTTTAAAAAAGTAGCACCCATCTATTCCCATTCTGACACGTTTTAGGTCCTCTGGCGCTCTCTGGTTATAATGACAATTGACACAGACACATTACCGTTTCAGCCAACCACTGACCACAGCAGTGACCGTCCGTGGTGTTAAACCGGTTATGCTATAAAGAACTATATAGTGGATACAGCCTTCTCAATAAATATGTCGAGAGGAATCGCAAATGCTCAGTCCTGTTTCTCCAGGTCTGCAGAGGGAACCCTGCTTCTGAAGCTGCAGCATCTTCTCTACTTGTCAAGAAGATGTATATTACCCCAGATCTGGGGGTGCTACTATTGTAAATAGTTTTGTGTATTAAAATGTTATGTATTGTTTTTATGTATTTGACTGTTTGTTCCAGTAAGTATGTGGTTGTTAAGGAACCTGTTCCTCCCCTCCTGGTAGGAGTGGTCTGGTCCTACTTCCCGCCAGGAGTGGGGAGTTTCTGTCCTGAGACAGTGGAGAGAGGAAGCTTACTGTAGAGCTCCTACTCCAAGCTACACACTACTACATCAGGGCCACTATCAGCCGTCATGGCACTTAACAGGTAGAATTTAGTGTTAGGAACCCGTCTAAACAGAGATCGCCTTGACGTGCGGCAGACGGGCTCAGATTATTTTGTACAAAGCGATTTGCCAAGTATCTCTCACTTATAGTGTAGCACTTGTAATTATTATGCAATTTTGTACTTTCAGTGAGTTGTCGCATTGCATGTTTCGTCTTTTAATGTTGTTCCTTGCCCCAGCAATGTGCTCCTGCGGTTTGGTATGTGCTGACTGACCCCCTTGTTTTGTCTTTCTTTGCACTTTCATCCTCTGCAACGGCTCCTCCGGTGCAAAGTGCAATTATAGTAATGCTGTTCACACATTGCAATAATACTAAGTTTTTGCGTGATTTCTCAAAGTTGCAGTCAAACAGCCACATTGTTGCTGCAATATTGCAGCATGTGATTTAACTATAAGCAGTATTTTTATGGGATAGCCCCTTTAACATGTCATTGCCACACCAACTGATTGCAGGAGGAAGATGAGGGAAGCATTGACAATGGAACAGCATGGGATTGGTAGGATGAATAGGGAGATTATTACATTTATTTTGTTATTTTAAAGCATTAAAAAAACGCTTAAGTGACTGAAAAAACCCCTTTAAAGGGATTTTTCATTTTTTTTATATTGATGGCATATACTCAGGTTAGGCCATAAATATCTGATTGACAGGGATCGGACATCCCTCACTCCTGCTGATCAGCTGTTGTGCAGTAGCTCCGACACCATAAGCTGAAGTGTTGCAGTAACCAGTTCCGTCCGCTACACATAATGGATGGAGCTGTAGTTCTGGGGTTGACTTCTGGTTCTAGAGCTACTGCAGAACAGCTGATCGACTAGGGTACGGGTTGATGGACCCTGGCCAACCAATTACTAATTGCTTATCCTGAGGACAGGTCACCAATATAACAGAACTGAAAAACCCCTTTAATATGCCTGCTGTGGAGTCCATACTCTACCTTTCTTACAGAGGCATGCATAGTATTTTCTTTTTTCACTGATTCATATGTAATACATGAAGAAACAAATACGGGATGTTCCAATGGATGGCGTAGTAAAGAAATATTCTTCCCTAAAGGCATTGCTTCTAATTGAGGAAAGATTCTGCAGCTGGCAGTATGTCCAAGGCTTCATAATACAAACCACTCTACAGCTATATGGGTGTATGGGGTCTTACTGTATCTCCATATGACCCCGTATGATTTTATACAGAAGTGCACAGATATTTTTTCTGTTATATTCTATGCTATTACAACAGAAAAGTTGTGACATGCTCCACTAAATGCTGTATTACGAAGGTATTTTCCCCACATTGCACCCAATAGACCATCTGTGAAATACGGAGTTAAGTATACTAATGCTTTGAGGTGTTCCTTGCATTTGCTTGTGCAGCGAGCCCCTGAGGAGCCGCTGCAGAGGATGGGAGTGGCAGTGGCCTTGATGAAGTGTTGTGTCACTGTGTACTCCCTCAGGCCATTTCTCCCTGGTAATTAGTGCAGTAGAAATGTAGTTTGAAGAATTAGGCCAGAAGTAAACGCATAACAGTCTCTTTTTACTAAGTGCAGCATATAACTCTTGGTACATTCAATAGCAGTGGATTCAAAGTGCAATTTCTGGCTCCAGTAACGGAGGTATGGAGGCAATTTGGATGGCTGCAACTTAGTACTTATGGGCATAGGTGTCCACTTGAATAGTATCAGGTCTAGACTTGAATTGTAACTGGCCTAATAGTAGTTTAGGTGATGGGTGTCTGAGCTGTAGTCCCTCACCTTCCAGCAGTGTCAGGTTTTCAGCTGTTCACTCTGCTGTCTTATCTCTCAAGTATTTTCTTGAAGCTTTATAAAGTTGGTCTCTCTGGAGAATCTGTATCAGGAGCAGGAGCTCTGCGGTGTGCTTCCTCTCCTCTCTGTGTCTGTATAGGAACTCCCTCTCCTGGCAGAAAGCAGGACCAGCCCTCTCCTACCAAACGGAGAGGAAAAGAGTGGTTAGTCCTGTTCCTGCCATCCATATGTAACATCCCAGAGTATGTCACTAAAACTCTGTTCACCCTGCTATGTGATGTTAAAGTGTAAATGTGTTATCATCTTGTGTAATCTGACATTACATCTGCCTTATCTGGATTTTCTATGACTGTCTTACGTAAACTGCTGTAATTATTTATGTACACCAGTAGGTGGCGGCAATATGTAGACAGTCTATAGGACAGTTTAGTATATCTAAGCTGGAATAGTCCATTCCAGGCTAGCTCCCCCCTTGCTGAGGAGGAATGGAATCTTACCATTTCCTACCTTATAGGGAGGAAGGAAAGGTTAGTCAGTGTGTACCAGCCCCCTGCAAGGGGAGGCTGTGTTGGTAGGAGCTCCCAGAATCAGGGATCCCAACCCTGGATCCAACCTCGGCTGAGGTTCAAGATCCAACTTCCCAGCCTGAGTCATCTGCCTCAGCTGGACGACCAGAGAAGCAGCATCCACAGAACAATAGATCTCCAGGAAGAAGACACCATACCCTGCGAGCTGTCCTGTGAGTACAAATCTCAAATCCAGGAGAAGCCAAATACCTCCTCAGCTAGTCAGGCCCAAACCAAGCAGACTACAGACAGAGCAGAAGATAGATACCTGCTAGATCTATAGGCGTATGTACCAGATGCAGAATAGATATAAATTCCTGCCACATATTGCCAAAACCTGCTGGGATCCAAGACTGAAGCTGTAACTTGTATGGATTTAAAGCTGCATTAAGTAAAGACGAGTTGGACGATATTCCATGTCTGGATCTTAATTATTCCATCAGCACTCCTATCAATCACACTCATTTTGTTGCAAGTGAGCCAGGATCCAGGAGTCCAGCTGTACCAAGGTAGGAGACACCGTTGACACTACCATATCTGCTATACAGAGACATTATCCCCCTCTGGCATTCCTCACCTGGTATATGAGCTGTAACATCTTAAAGGGCCCTTCTACAGTACCTGCGCAAGCTGCATCTGGCATCACGAACTTATACACATATAAAACTGACCCACTGCATAGCAACCCCACTGACCCAGTGTCCTGCTCATTGCACATATCCTTCACTGGAAGGTCCGGCCAGGTAACATGAAATACATAACTATTTACAATGCAATTTCAGATACCCCCAGGTCTGGAGTACTGCACTTGCAAGATTTACTCATATAGTAAAGTCAAATTGCTGCAACCCTACTGACATTGGTTCTCTATGTACAATCCTATCACGTAAAATGACATACTAACTGATAATTCAGGTTTCTATAGTTATACAAATCAGGGACACTCATTAAATCAAGGTCCCCTCATATATCATCATCTGCTATAAACCTGAATGCACCAATATCTTCTCCTCGATTATCTATGTAATACTATGAAGGAATGTGAAGGAATGCTCATGGTTTAGTCCGTTGTAAGACAGGGCTTTATGCCATGTGCTTGCAGCAGCAGGTAAAGGGTTAAGAGCGTTTGGTCAAGCCTTTTTATTTATTCCTTTTCAATGTGTGTCATAGGCCCTGAGATGAGCGGCCATTTTTCCACATCCAGTAAATGCATATCTAACTGGAATTGATTCTCATTTTTAGTAGCAGGAAATAATAAATCCATGCTTGAAGGATTCCCCCTACGAGTCGCATAAGTGTCCAAGCTAAACAGCTGGCCCCATGCCTGCTACCTCTGTGCCTGCAGGCCTGGCTTGGTCATGGCCTCTCCCTTCCAGGCATATAAAGCTGGAGGAAAATGTTATTCTCCCATATCCCTCCCTAGTCCCCTTCTCTGCACAGGGAGTGTGTATAGGTGGAGGTACATGCATTATATGTGTGTATGTGTATGACTCAGTCCGTGTAGGCACTGGAAAGACAAGTCCGCATAACTCATAGCAGCAGATGCCAGTATACATGCCAAGCTGCCAGCCTGATACTTATCCCCATGTGCAATAACCTAAGCTAAATTAAATTCTTGTGGTTTAAAACACTTAACATCAAAGATGGAAAAAAGATAGAAGGCAATAAATATAGGGATAATTTGACATCATCAAGGGCTCCTAGGCCCTAATTCAAAATCTTTAATAGGGTGCCCCATGTACCAATTACAATACTGGTGGCCTCTACTGTGGCAAAAGGGCCTTTGGGCCCCATCAGGCCAAAACATACTTGGTAAATTCAGGACATTTAAGCCCAGATCCAGGAATGCCAAATCCACCCCAGAACACCCACTTACTGTATGTGTGTGGCTTACACAAGCACCGCTCAATTACGGACCAGGAAAGCCCAAGTTAAAATGAGCCAATATAATCCATATATTCACTTACAGCCCAGGCACATATTGCATGGACTGTTTATTCTAATGAGGATTACTCCCAAGACACATGTCATGCCATAAGCTCACTTTAAATAGGGGTAACTTAAAAAAACGTCCCCACTCTGCAGACCAGCTGCCCTAGAGGTTTGGGGAACTTTCCTAAGAGAGAGAGAGAATTACATCTGCTGGCATCAGATAGGCTTAGAAAAGTTAATTTCAAGGGATGTTGCCTGGCCTACAATTCCCCACCAACATACCACGTGCTCTCCGTAATGAGAAAGCATACGCCCCCCCCCCCCCAGACAACCCATATATTGCCCAGAAACCCAGAGTAGCATACTAGTCTCTCTATCTCTTTGTTTCTCCCTCTCTGTGTCTCTCTCATCACAAAATATTTGCCAGTAAAATTGATTCGCACATCCTTACATGTATTAGAACACCTGTCATACTATCGGTGGACCTTAAATAGGGGCAAGTTGAAAATGTCTCTACAAAGCTAAAGCAGGGATCCAACATAGGAGCTCAAGGAACTTGACTCAGCTTCCATCATCAGTGAAGCACTGTATTTGATTGTGACACAAAAGGTGGGCATTAGATTAATATAGGTTGAGCACATCAATTTCCACAAGATCATCTCATCTGATGTCACAGAAAGCAGGATTGGGCTGTTAGACTGGCAGAGGCTTTCTCCCCCCTTCCCATTGACACCAGCATGCCCATCTAAGATAATCATACATATCTATTGAGGTATTGAGAGGGATAGCTGTCGCCTGAACGAATGTTTGGTTGGCAGTTATCAGAAGTGTATGGCCAAAGGGGTTGTCCGACGTTAAAAAAGTGTGGTTGGTGTAAAATAACAAAATAAGAAGTATTTACTGTACATGCTGAATTGGCCCCCACTCCAGCACTGCCTTTCCAGGTACCCAGACTTTTCTTTTTTACGGGAATGCAGTGCTGACATCATGTAGTGTACCTCAGTGATTGGCTGCGGTGGTCATGTGTTATGGCAGAGCTCCATGTATTATTTTACACAAGACCATACTTTTGCCACAGTTTTTCCTAACAAGAGGAGGACCAGCGTGGCAACACTGAAGTGGTGAGTTATTCATCAGGGTATGTAAAGCTTTAACCTGTGCCCCACTTTTTCCTAATTTTATGCATTCTCTTTTAAGAAACGCTCATTATCTTCCATCGTGTCAGATCTTAGATCCAGCTGTGTATTAAAATCCCCCTAGTGGTCTCCAAACTATGCACCAGCTGTTCCAAATCTGCTGCCAGGGCATGCTACGTCTTATAGTTGTGCAGCAGCTATGGATCAACGTACACATTACATATTCACACTGTAGTATACTTGATACATGAAACTTCTACAATGGTAATACTGTACTTCACAGCTAACCTGTTGTCTATGATGGGCTTTGTAGGATAAAAAACATATTGATTTCCACCCCTTTCTCCAGTAATTTTTTTACTTGCCTGAGTCGAGCTGTATATTTCAAGCCAATTCTTCCTCCACAGCTATCCAGCTAGTTCAAGCAGACCTCATTCGTCACACCTAGCTGTGCTATGTCACCTTGCAGTGCTTGGGTCCCTCGTTAGAGGTGACAAGTGGCACTGCTAATGACACTCCACTCCTGGACTCTGCGCTTCCTCTGGCTAATTGGGTATTTTGGGTGATCCGTGCTGCCCTGAGTCCGTTCCAGGTGGGTTCACCCACTCTATAATGTGTCTGACGGACACAGAAGGTTGATGAGCTCTACCACCAAAGGTAACCTGGGGGTCTTGAGCTTACCTGAGGGGGGTTGGAATCATGATTTTTTTGCAAATTAACTTTTTTTTCTTTTTTCTTTCTTATATGTTCACAAATTAACCCCTGAAAGCTGGGGCAGTCTCTCCCCTACTTATTTATTTAGAGTACTGTTCTATCCTCGTTATGACTGATAATAAGTTGAAGACAGAAAACATTTATTGGATAAGCTCTATAACAAAATATTGCCACAATCACAGCATACATGGTTTGTCACACAGCTTTCCAATACTCCGGCATGGTTGACCTGGCCAGAAATCCAGGTGCACAGAAAGTATAACTGCAGAACTAGACAGGTTTGTCACTATATTTTGTTGCGCCTATCCATCAAGGGAAGCCACCATACACAGTAGGCAACAGACATTGCACCCATTTGTGCTTCTGAACCCCCCCCCCCCTTCTCTTTCGCTGCTATAACAGCCTCAACTATTCTCGGATCCAGGATTGTTTTAAAACATTGGTGAGTCCCGTGTAAAGTTTTCCTGAACATTTTGAAAAAGGTTTTCTGAAATAAGAAACTTTAAAAAGAACCTCAATGGGAGCTCTGTTTGGTTTGGCAAAGATAAGGAAGACTTTTCTGTCACCTTACTAATGCCAGCCATGCAGTCCAGCAGAGATGGAGGCTGCACATAGCCCGCCACAGGCTCCTCTAAAAGTGCACCTGTGGGACTATACTAATGGGCTACCCCAAACATGAGCATCATAGGGGTCAGCAGCTCCAGGCTGTCAGTGAAGTTGGCATCTCAGCAACTTTTGTCTGTAGCCCAGGTGATGCTGCAAGAGAACAGGAGATCCCGACTTCAGATGTCAACAATCACCGCGTCCGGGCCACCAGTAATCATGGGAGAGAGTGACGAGGCCACGCTGCTGATTATTGGGCAGACGAAGGGGTATCCTCAGCAGTAAACCACTGCAGGCCTGGAGGTGATAGAGATCCACCCACAATAAAATCCCCGGTAGAGAGCAGCTTAAGTTTCGTGTCCACTGTCTTGTAGTGGTTTACATCCACCACTTTAGTTTTCAACTGTATCTACATTCTGATGATGTGAATACAGTGGAGTGGATCCAGCGGGAAGGAGAAGTAGAAGTCCTACTGTGAGGGATACACACCTCGTGCCCGCTTGACGTCAGCTACGTCGAGCTCACGAGACGCGGTATGGACACTGGTTTCCAAGACGTGATGTTACGCCCTCCCAGAAGAGCATGTAAGGTCAGCTTGGTACAGTTTACACCGACTCCTCCTATCCACACGGGCACAGAGAGGCAACAAGCTTAGGGAGCATGGTCACTGCCCCAGTGAAAAAGCACTTCCTCAGCCTGGGAAATCTGCCACAGCTTCTCGTTTGATAAAAGCCCGGTCCGCTAACAAGATTATATAGGGTGAGAAACCAACCCGCGGTAGCTTATAACTAGGCCAAAACATTGACGTGGGAATTCGTGATCAAGATACAAGACAGCACAAGATTAAATTATATATGTAATTGCCTTAAGGGCACACTAGATATAACACAATACACACAGAATATATACAGTTGTCTGAGGTTACAGATACAGTTAGTATGGTACAAACCTTGGCTTTTTAATCTGCTGCCAAGCTTCCTGTCATATTTATCCATGAACTCATTATATTTCATAATTAGTGTTGAGCGCGAATATTAATTGCAAATATCGACACTTTGAGAATTTGCGAATATTTAGAATATAGCGCTATATGTTCGTGAAATTGAATATTCAGTTTTTAGTTTTTTTTAACACAGTGCACATCAGGTGATCATCATTTCCCCTTTTTCTACCTTGTGGGCCAATGAGAAGGCTTTGTCTGAGCTTAGCAACATTACCAGCAACCAATAGAAAAGTTGCCTGCCCCTTACTATATAAAAACCTTCCCAGCAGCTATTTTCTAAAGTTTATTGCAGTTATGAAAGAGAAAGCAGTGTCATTGCTGTGCTCTGTGCTTTGTTGTATTACATATTACATTAGGCAGTTAACTTATATATATAATTCAGATAGTTAGGGGGAGATAGTCAGTGTAGGTTAGATTGATCTATAGTGTAGCTGATAGGTTCCAGTGCAGAGTGTTAGGTAGTGTGATAGGTTCTGCTGTCCATACATACATGCAACAGACAATAGTGCTGTGATGTCACAAGTTGAACGTATTGCGAAAAAATATTCGCATCATTAATTGCCAAAAATTTGCAAGCGCAAATGAATTGGAGCCCTCTATCAGCATATAAAGTTATTCAAATTTTCTGCCGTGCCAACCATTTCTCCAGTCTCTTATATTGTGCATTTATCCAGTCTCAGGAACCACTAGTGTTTCTCGATCGATATAGTAGTATCAACCCCAATATGTGATCCATGCAGCCGATGGGATGACGAGACCGGATCAATTACCATCATGCACATATAATACCTACGTTTGGCAGAGTAGTGGTGGGAACCTCATGATGTTTGTTGTTGCTCTTGGGTAGTGGGATGACAGGCGTGGATGAATTAACATGTTTCCTGTGCCGCTGATCTAAGGCATATGAATAGCTTGCGGCATTAGGGAATGTATGTTTTGGTATTATCATGTATGACACTTTAATAACTTAATCATGGAACTGAGAAGGGTGAACCCTAATCCTGATACCATCATTTGTTGCACCTTCACTAAGCACACTGTTCACGTTACTTCACACTAGGTTTCTTTCCTTCTCTTCCCCTCTTTTTTCTTCTCTACTTCCTGTATGCACTTGCACTTTTCAATAATGATGACATCAGAGTATGTAATATATATTCTTTTCTAAAATCTTAACAGAATATAATATCTTATAATAGTAGGGACTAAATTAGATAGGTGTAGTAATCAATTATTATGATTGATCTTATCATGTATCACGTTTTTAGTAATTTGTAAATACACATTACTATTTATTGCCTTTTACATGTATATGGTATGTCGGTTGTTATATTCACGTCAGGGGAGGATATTGTCTACTGTCTATATTTCGTGGGTGCAATGGAGAAGTGTAGCACCCAATGAAAGTGCACAATATAGCATTTAGTATTGGTTGGTGTTGAACTTTCTCTAGTTGTATTATAATCATATATTCTACACTGCCTCAATTATGATAGGTTCTGTTTTTGGATGGATACATACAGTAGAGACCAAAAGTTTGGACACACCTTCTCCTTCAAAGAGTTTTCTTTATTTTCATGACTATGAAAATTGTAGATTCACACTGAAGGCATCAAAACTATGAATTAACACATGTGGAATTATATACATAACAAAAAAGTGTGAAACAACTGAAAATATGTCATATTCTAGGTTCTTCAAAGTAGCCACCTTTTGCTTTGATTACTGCTTTGCACACTCTTGGCATTCTCTTGATGAGCTTCAAGAGGTAGTCACCTGAAATGGTCTTCCAACAGTCTTGAAGGAGTTCCCAGAGATGCTTAGCACTTGTTGGCCCTTTTGCCTTCACTCTGCGGTCCAGCTCACCCCAAACCATCTCGATTGGGTTCAGGTCTGGTGACTGTGGAGGCCAGGTCATCTGGCGCAGCACCCCATCACTCTCCTTCATGGTCAAATAGCCCTTACACAGCCTGGAGGTGTGTTTGGGGTCATTGTCCTGTTGAAAAATAAATGATGGTCCAACTAAACGCAAACCGGATGGAATAGCATGCCGCTGCAAGATGCTGTGGTAGCCATGCTGGTTCAGTATGACTTCAATTTTTAAATCCCCAACAGTGTCACCAGCAAAGCACCCCCACACCATCACACCTCCTCCTCCATGCTTCACGGTGGGAACCAGGCATGTAGAGTCCATCCGTTTACCTTTTCTGCGTCGCACAAAGACACGGTGGTTGGAACAAAAGATCTCAAATTTGGACTCATCAGACCAAAGCACAGATTTCCACTGGTCTAATGTCCATTCCTTGTGTTCTTTAGCCCAAACAAGTCTCTTCTGCTTGTTGCCTGTCCTTAGCAGTGGTTTCCTAGCAGATATTCTACCATGAAGGCCTGATTCACACAGTCGCCTCTTAACAGTTGTTCTAGAGATGTGTCTGCTGCTAGAACTCTGTGGCATTGACCTGGTCTCTCATCTGAGCTGCTGTTAACCTGCGATTTCTGAGGCTGGTGACTCAGATGAACTTATCCTCCGCAGCAGAGATGACTCTTGGTCTTCCTTTCCTGGGGCGGTCCGCATGTGAGCCAGTTTCTTTGTAGCGCTTGATGGTTTTTGTGACTGCACTTGGGGACACTTTCAAAGTTTTCCCAATTTTTCGGACTGACTGACCTTAATTTCTTAAAGTATGGCCACTCGTTTTTCTTTACTTAGCTGCTTTTTTCTTGCCATAATACAAATTCTAACAGTCTATTCAGTAGGACTATCAGCTGTGTATCCACCTGACTTCTCCACAACGCAACTTATGGTCCCAACCCCAATTATAAGGCAAGAAATCCCACTTATTAAACCTGACAGGGCACACCTGTGAAGTGAAAACCATTTCAGGTGACTACCTCGTGAAGCTCATCAAGAGAATGCCAAGAGTGTGCAAAGCAGTAATCAAAGCAAAAGGTGGCTACTTTGAAGAACCTAGAATATGACATATTTTTTGTTGTTTCACACTTTTTTGTTATGTATATAATTCCACATGTGTTAATTCATAGTTTTGATGCCTTCAGTGTGAATCTACAATGTTCATAGTCATGAAAATAAAGAAAACTCTTTGAATGAGAAGGTGTGTCCAAACTTTTGGTCTGTACTGTATATACATGATAGAGGTCGATAATGGTTTGTCTAATTATGAGACTCTGCTTTGCTGATATTCATAAGCTTAATCATGTTAATTTTGCCCCATATGGGTATACATACCATGCACTTTGGCCCTTGTAGCTTGGGTGGCAGATGTAGGAGGAGGGGCGTGTCCATAACTCAGCCGTGAGTCGATCATGTGACCCGCCGCGTGACCGTGGGATACCTTGTGACGGGTCACGGGATACAACACGGTCGGCTGTGTCGCGTGACTCTGGACTCCCGAGGGCGGGTCGCGAGGCATGTGATGCGCCCGGCTGTGCGAGTGACGTATGATGGGTTTTCCGAACTCTCCTGGAAGTGAAAATAGGTGATTTGCTAACAGCGGACAGCTGATCCCCTTACAGCCCTAGGCGCACTCATTGGCTGATGATAAATTAGAGGGGTATATAGGAGGGAATGTTTGGCGAGTGTAGTATGCCCCAAGAGGAAGCTAAAAGCGAAACGATCGTCGGGCAGGCCGCTCCAGACTGGGTCAGTAATATATGTGATCTAATGTGACTTTTCTTTTCAGCAGCCTCACATTGTAGGGGTGCACAGGAACAACACCGCCCTGCACTGGTCCCAGTGCTGTGCGGTGAATTGTATTTTGAATGCACGATTGCTATATGAGCCCCACAGTTCTGATGCTGCTATTTGTGAATATACTAGTCCCTTGTGGTCTGGAGCCTACTCTTTTTAATTTTCTGATACACTTCTGTGTTCCCATGGTTGCTGCTTTATGTATTTTTAAGAATATAATTCATGTATTGTATATGTATGTCTAATAAAGCATTTAATTGACAATATTTCCTTGTGTGGTAGCTTTTTGAGCATTATAGGTGATGTACGAATAATTCCATGCAAGATATTTATGGTATTTATTTTTTGGTGTTTTACAGGTTGAAAACTGTAGTATAAGTGACCCACTCCTGTATTTTGCACGCATTGCGCGAATATTACATTGCCGATTTTTGCAATCAAGACTATAATCTCGAATTCGCGAATATATGACGAATATTCTACAAAATATTCGCAAAATATTACGAATTCGAATATTGCCCCTACCACTCATCACTAGTCATAATATATTCTCCAATTATGAAGCATTTGCTTAGAATCCTATAAACCATTTTTAAGTTCAGTCATGCTCTCCAGTCTCCACCTTCTCATGTACACTTTGCACAGCGTCAAGCATTCCACCAAGTCCCTGACAGCTTTCTATGCAGCATAAAAGATGGTGCTGGATAAATGTCTATATCGATCTGTAGCAGCACTTGAGAGAATGGAAGGAGAACAACAGTAAAGTCAGTAATATATCAGCATGAATACTCATAGTATTTGGTCATTACAGCCCTCCATCATCACGCGCTGCTCTTCACAAATGAACACAAAGATGCGGCTATGGATGCAGAATAGATGACCTCACTTGGAAGAAATACTGTAGATGTTCTCTGCATTTGATATTAGTTGAGCAATCTGATTCTTACAGGGTGTCCTCTATATATTGTCTTGAAACTCTAGATGACCTGTAAATCTTCTGTACTTATAGGTTAGGTCATCAATGCTTGACTTGTTAGGGTCCAACCTGAGCAGCAGAATTAAGGTTCCATGTCCCCGTCATGGTTTACAGCTACATAGTGACTCACCCATACAGGTGGCTCTGCCAGGTCTTGCAGCTAAGGCCTATTCACTCTGCTGATTATTGAGAGCCAGGGGGTTGACCCCCATTGACCAGACATTAAAAGCCTATTTTAGACCATAAGTGTCCTGGAAAACTGCTTTAAGCAGGAGCATAATACGGGGAACGACCTGACTAGAAAGATTTAGCTGAACTTGGTATAAGAATTAACCCAGGTATAAAAATCATTTATCATCCATCTTTTTACATTGTAAGTATTTCATGGCTAAATCCTGACTTGTACATGTAGAAGGGTTCCAATAATAGCCCCCGGCAGGAGGCATCAGTTTACCACTGATTATTAAGTACACGCCTAGTTATTCTAGTGTCCATGGCTATCTGCTTACCATCTATGAAATTGCATTATGATTGAGACGGTCCATATACTCTAAGGTCTACAATGTATTACACAGCAGATCCATATGCATCTGAAATCATGAGAACCCTTTGATCCTTCCCTTGGAAAACCTACATAATTATGTATATATGTTTTCTCTGGCCAGACAGTACATATTACCTGAAGGTACTGTGTTGGATTTTTCAATTTTGCTAAAATGTTCAACCGATGCAAAAGGATCTAACACAACTATTTATGGCATATATCTGGTAGGTGTGGTTTTGACTGCTGGGACCCAACCAATACTGAGAATATTCTCAAACTGTCATTTTCTAGTGAAAGAGAATAGACAAAACCATGTGAGGAAGGATGTCTCATTCTTAGAAATGTTGGTTGGAATTACCACCCACAATTTTGGGACAGAGAGTCCCAATGGATATTTATATACCATAAATGGTTGTAAATGAAAACCCTTGTAGGACAATAATAATGTTTCTCACCAATTCAAGTTTGTTTGAAGCAAGTATTACTATTATATTTTTTATATTTTATGTTAAATACATATTGTTTAGTTTCTTTTCATATATTTTAAACAGTTCTCTCATAGGTAACCAGAATTTTGTGTTTTTACAGGTACGTATTATCTCCCATTTTTTTTCTGGCAAGTATTTGAGTCTGGTAATTATGCCATGCCATCGCGGGGAGGAACCGAGGTGCCTGTGCAATTGGGTGAAAACACTTCAGCGTGAGAAAGGCCTGGGAATTTCAACCTTGTACAAACACGGGCATGCTGCATTGAACAGAGCTTGTCATTCTACTGGTGTCTGCCGGTGTCTATGTGCAATCCCTTTTTGTGACTGGTGAACTGCTTTCATCTATAGACTGCCACACGTATGAATTGGCCCTTATGCTTCCTTTAGAGAATTGCAGCTGCCCTATTACAAAATGCAAAAATTATTTCACCCTTAATTAAACTGTAAAAAACATAAACACCAGTCAATAGAAATCTTCACATTTCCATTCAGTAACGACTCTTCATATATATATATATATATATATATATTCTGCAGATTTTACCTTTTGAAATATTAAAAATGGCACATGGTAGGAGGAGGTCCTGCTTAGGCCTTTGCGTTTGGGTTCAGGAGCAGTGATGGCCAGTTCGCCGTGTTCGCCCTCGAACACATGCGGGCTGCCATCTTAACTCACAAGTCCGGCGATGCACAGGTAAGTCCTTACCTGTGCCTGCGCTGGTCTGAAACAAATGCGGTCACCGGGAGCAGGACAGTTCCGAGAACAGCCCGATGAAGGCCCCCGGCGGCTGTTCTCGGAACTGTCTGCTCCCGGTGACCGCATTTGTTTTAGACTGGCTCGCGGCACAGGCACAGGTAAGGACTTACCTGTGCATCGCCAGACTTGTGATTTAAGATGGCAGCCCGCATGTGTTCGCGGGTGAACACGGCCAACTGGCCATCACTGTTCAGGAGTTTCCAGCTGTCTCTATCCTAAACTTAGAAGTGCACAATTCTCTAAAATGTTATTGTAGTGTTGTCTTAATTGAGCTGGAAGCATTTCCTTGTTATCCACCAAACCCGGATCCACCCATTATGCCAGGTGGTTGTCGGAGCTGTTTTATACCATTCCAGCAGAGTGATCTCATGTGCCTGCTAAGCAATATAAATCGAATCTATGAAGAGACAAAACCTTGAAGAGACAATGGTCTAGGGTCAACCTCTTGGTGCTGGTCCCATTCTATATTTTCACTTTGGAATAAAAGAACATCCATTTCACAGACTTTTATTAAACTGTACTGATGTCTGCACTACTTATTAGAAAGTGCATTAACCTACTAGTTATTATCATCTATAACATAGTAACATAGCCCCTTTATCACTGCAGCTTGCTTGACTCTACCCTAGTTTACCTTGGTTTTAAATTTTTCCACTAGGCCAAAGTTGCAGGTGGCACCTGGTTCTTTTTGGTGCACTACATCCGAGAAGGTTCCAAGTAAGCTGGTACCATAAAGGTCATGTGAACACACTACTGACTAGTGATTGGTCCAAGACAATTGTCACTACACAACCAGCTACTTTGAGGGGCTACCATATCAACGGTGGAAAACAAATTACCTGGTACTAAAAGTGAATAAAGTATAGTAGAGTTGGTGCCATACAGAAGAAAGCTGGCTATAGGCTGAAAGGCTGAAAAAAAAGATACGTCCACTCAGGTCAGCCTCCTATCCTGCAGTGTTGATCCAGAAGAAGGCAATTCCTTCCTGACTTCAAATCAGACAATCAGAATAACTCCTTGGATGAACAATTCTTCTCCAAAGGTCTATAACCTATAATATTATTACACTCCAGAAATACATCCAGGCCTATTTTGAACTCTTTTAGTGAACTCACCATCACCACCGCCTCAGGAAGAGAGTTCCATAGTCTCACTGTTCTTACCGTAAAGAATAACCTTCAATTTCGATGGAGAAACCTATCATACCTCTTGTCATATGATCTTGTCTATTACATAACATGAGCTTGATGGCAACCATTAACTGCAGCAACCACAAGACCATGAATGGTGTGTGTACTGTAATCGTCTATTTTATATGAAGAATTGCATTGCCCTTCGTCCTGTGCCCAGTTTTCTGTAGTTTCTGGAATTTTATTCATGAAGAGTCCTACAGGTCTGGCCTACTGTATAGAACTGTGTTTGACTTTGAACTCTATCTATCAAGATCAGATTTGAAGAGACTGTATGGGTATGACCACAGGATGTGGACCTGATACATTTGGGTCACCAACCGTGCGACCAATTAACTAATGAAGACCGCACTGTATTATAGCCGGTCTGCATTGTTGATGGCACCTTCGATACCACAAGGCCATTAACAATGAAGACTAGCTATACAGTGCTGTCTCCTTGATTGCTCCTATATGTAATTGTGGATAATGATAATGAAATGACATAAGCTGCATCCCAACATCGCATAAATACATAGACATATATGCTGCATGCACGGCCTGTATCCTACGGTACACGTGCACTAGCACCTCCAGTAAGTAGCTATTACGCTACATTTGTAAAGGGGATTAGATCCATTTAGTATCTTGTCTGCATCAATCACGTCTTGAATTGCTATATAACCGTGTGCTAGTTCGAGGAAACTGCCTGTGACAGAACCTCTCTAATAAAATGAGCCGAGCGAAAGAAGTCGGCAGGAATGACAGACTATCTCCTTACACACACAGTCCTCCACCTAGTACTCACTCTGTTACAGAGATCGCCCCCGGCTGTCCCTGCCGTCCTAATCTAATTGCCCACAGTTTGTACAAGCAGAGAGCTTTCAAGCGGCGGTGCAGAGGACACTATTACACTGGAGTCAAAGTGGGGGGATGACAGATTAGCAGATGACTCTCGCTCGGGCTCATCGGGGAAGACCTGTCAGCTGAATGGCAGATACTGAGAGATTTTATTCGAGTTGAAAGGCCTGTCTGTCTTGTGCTGAACACAGAAATGTAACAAGGAGCCGCTTCCACAGCAGAGCTATTCCCAGCCAGAAGAGAGGCTCATGCAAGATTATTTAATAAGACAGCGGGAAAGCCAAGAGCAAACGTGCATCTTCTCACTCAGTGCGGAGGAAAGTTTAATACGTTCCCGTTCTGCAGGGCTATTGCCATAGAAAATGGGGCCATGGGTAATTAAAAAAAAGTAGTGTTAGGGCTCATGCACACAAACCTTTCCGTGTCTGTTCCGTTTTTTTTTTGCGAATCCGTTTATGCGGACAGCAAAATACATACGGTCGTGTGCATGAGGCCTTAGGCAGAGTGATATGTGTCATGTCTCAGAAAGGTCGGCAGGACCAAAAACATTGGCGTAATCTGTTGGAAGCTTGCAACTATTTCAAAGTTGCCAGAATAAAGGCGGCCAAATCGCACTAAACTAGCAGGCAACTCGCACACGACTTGTATGATGGCAAAGTTGTAACAGTGTTAGATTTTGTACGACTGGCGTGTTGCAGCTGCAGCATGTTGCGTTTCGCATCAGGACCCCGTTGACAATCATTACGACTTGTCAAAAGTTAATTTTAGCCCACAAAATTCATATATTCATCTGCCATATAGTGCCAAGCCAAAATAATACTGTCATACTGTATGCCACTTAGATAATACCTCCATGTAGGGCCCACAATAATGTGTACTATACAAATAATACTTCTTTATAAAGCACATATAATATGGCTATGGAGCTCCTACATAATACTATATTTCTTAAAATCTTATCCACTTATCCAACTGTAAAAAATTGCTAATTTGCTGCATGTAAATCCAAAGCATGGATAGTAACCATTAAATTCTCTTTATTATGCCATCATAGAATACAGATACCAGCACAAGTATTTGATTGGGGGAATCATGTGTACAGTCGGGAAGGGACGGATTGGAAAAAAAAATAAAAAAAGTTGCCAAATGTAGGTGGGTCCAAATGGTAAAAAGGTGGTACAACAGAAAGCCAGGAATACCTTATTGCAGCACAAAATACTGCCCCAGCAGACCCAGATATCACAGTGCAGCACAAAATACTTCCACCCCCACTGTGATATTCAACTGTATCACCATTCTAAAGTCAGAGACACAGGTGAGTTCAGGAGGTGGACCTGCGGCCGCCCAGGGATATAAATACCTGATGCTCCTAGCATTAATTAATACGGAAAGCATCTGATGGTTATGTATATGGCCAGCGACAGTGAGGAGGGCTCAGGCGGCCCTCTGGGAAATTTCCCTGTAGGGTCTATGGCCAGTCCGCCCCCTGGTGGTGGGATTTATTAAGCCACGTACTCCAGAATTCTGACTTCAAAAAGTCACCAAATAGGGCTTCGCTACTGTTTGGACCTATTTGTGCACAAATTTGCATTTTTACTCCACTCACTCCAGTTTAGAGAAGTAGCTTGGAAGCTGAGTAAGGTTAGCCTCTGTGTCTGATTTAAGCCAAATTTATCAATTGTGACATTTTAAAGAGTCTAAAAAAAAATCACCGCAGTCTCATCTCAAGACAGAAGTGTTGGACTTAAGTTGGTTCTCTGAGATTAGGAATCCATGGTCAGGGGACTGGTTACGGCACAAAGTGAAAAAATAAATAAAAAAACTGAACTCTTCTGAGGATTCTAGGGTCCACAGGGTATTGCGGTTGTGAGGTCACGGTTTATGGGCAAGCGAGGGTTAATCACAGTTCTGTAGGAAAACCCTGGGCAGGCGTACAGCAGTGAAGGAGAGGCTGGCACAGGGGTCCTCTGGGGCACACTCTGTATATAGGGACCAGGCCTGATGGTGGATGAGGTGCCCTGGATGTTGCAGGTGTTTTATGTGCCTGGAGCAAGGTCCCTTTAAGAAACGTGACGCCAGTGCCTGTAACGGTGGCACACCGATTTCGAGTTGTAGTAAATGAGGAACGCGATGGTAAGGTAAACCAAACTTTGCTTTACTGGAACAACAGTTCAACTTTGTACAATTCAGTTTCAGTTCCACATTGCAGCAATAACAATTAGCAGGCTTTTTATAACTGGCAGAAAAGGTTCTTTGCAAGATACTCAGAGGGTAAAATCAACACTCCCAGACCAGGCTGCACTATTCCTCAGTTATTCTGGCTGGCTGTATTCCAAGGCCCGTAATGCCCTAATGCTGGCTCTTATCCTTGGTAGCAATCTTACTCAGGTATATATCACTTGCACTATATTTCTAATTCTTCTCTGCCCATCAGCTTACTTGAGTTTAGCTGGATACACTAGCTCTGCTTGGCTTGAGGGTAACTGCAGGTTTCTCCCAGGAGGCACATCTCTTCTGCTGGGGTTGATTCTTCTGAGCTAAACTTAGACTCAGGAACTTCAGGCTGACTAGGCTACACTACTAGCCACCTGGACTGCACTAACTCTCCCCTGTCTGGGCCTACCTATATATACTCAGGGCTCTCTAGCTCCCTCTAATGTCTAGGAGGCTAAACTACACCCTAACAGGCCTGACACCCATATAACACAGGGAAAAGAACATAACACATCACATTAATGCAATAGACATATTAACCCTTGTGAAGTGCCTGCCTTTACCTATTGGGACACTACATACCCCCATGCTATGACGTTGCCTGTCCTAGGCGCAAAACATAAGGGGCTCGCCCAGCTGGGAACTGCAGCCTGAAAGACAAAATGGAGAACAGGCATATACGGTAATCACCACATTAGCAGCATAAATATATCAAGCAGTCCACTGGAAAGTGCGGTGAAAAGAGGCAGCGTTCTCTTCTCTCTGGATAGTATAAGGGAACAGGGGGCGCTGACCTGGTACAGCGAATCAAGGATAACCAGGATAGTCCGTAATGTTAGTCCATATCAAATGCACTATAACATAAGTTCCTGGAGGCTCAAAGAACAAAATGAGTCCATACCCGGGTCTTGTAAATGGTTAAACAGGGGTTTCCCGTGAGGGGCTACCTGAGCCCATAATGTAGTCTCCAAATCTCACAGGTGGGTGCCCCTTGGTAGACCGCGTGGACCTCCTTACTGGCAGAGATTCCTCCTGACTTGGTTCAGGAGGGTTGGAGGAGTTCACAGGCTCTGGAGCTCTTTCAGGTACACTCTGGGACAGGTCATCCTGAGGCGGAGAACTAGCAGGAGCTGAAGTGGGTTCGTCCTGGGGTTGAGAACCAGCAGGAACTGGAGCTGGTACTACCAAGTTCAACCAGGGCGTGAGAAACCAATGAAGTGGATCTTTGTCATGTATCAGGTTCTCAACAGCCTGCATAGGATCAGCAGGTTGGGATGGCAACTCTGGCTCGGGAGACTCTGGCTCAATGTCCTCTGCTGCAGGTTCTCCTTCTATGCAGGGTTTTAAACAATTTCTATGTACAACTTGGGAGCCTTTACCTTCTCTGGAGATTTGATAAATGTGAGCCTCAACATTAGGAATGGCAGAAATGACATAGGGATTCCTTTCCCATTTACTGTCCAATTTATTGGTTTGATGGTTGTTCTTCAACCATACCCGGTCTCCTAGAGCTAGGGGTTCCACATGAGCAGCCAGGTCATAGTCTTTTTGCTGTCGTTCTCGGGCATTCTCCATGCACTCCTGAACAATCTCCTTAGCATTGAGGAGACGTCTTTGATGCTCCACCACCCAATCAGTCTTTGGTAGTGGATTGATCACATCAGGCACTTGTACATCCAGGGAATGGTCAGCAGGTAACCTCCCTTGACGGCCGAACATCAGATAGAAGGGTGTGTACCCGGTGGAGCAGTGAATTGTGTTGTTATAGGTATACATGAGTTGTGGCAGCAGAGTAGGCCAATCACCCCTTGTCTCAGGGGGTACTGCTCTCAGCATTTCAATGAGAGTTTGATTCATCTTTTCACAGAGTCCGTTACCTTGCGGATGATAGGCGGTAGGTCCGGACTTTCTGGCAATTAGTGCAGCAGGCACATCTCTTGGAACAGCTGTGATTCAAACGCAGACCCTTGGTCGGTGAGGATCCTCTCTGGGCAGCCGTAGGGCAGGAGGAAATGCTTCCAGAACGCCTCCGCTGTAGTCTTAGCTGTCAGGTCTTTCACAGGACACTGCTACGACAAACTTAGTGAATGTGATCAATAATGGTCATGGCATAAGTATACCCTGAGCGACTCGGCTCCAACTTCACATGATCAATAGCAACAAGTTCTAAAGGAGTTTTACTCACGATAGGATGGAGAGGCGCCCTCTGGTCATGGCATTCACTTCGCCCCACAGCACAGGCAGTGCATTCTCTGCACCATTTCTCAATGTCTTCTCTCAACCCGATCCAATAGAATCTCCTGCGAATGGTGGCCTCAGTCTTCTGCACGCCGAAGTGTCCGGACTGGTTGTGATACATTTCTAACACCAGACTGGCATCTCGACGTGGTATGAGGATCTGATATATCCTATCACAGGACACTGGATCTAGGCTCCTTCTAAGCAACAGGCCCTTTTGAAGGAAGAGTTGGTGGCGATGTCTCCACAGCCTCATTAGTTCTGGGTCTGCACTCTTCCTGCGGACTCTCTCAGGAGTTCTCCCACTGGTAAGGAAGTCGAGCAGTTCACCGAGGACTCTACTTTCGGACTGGAGCTTAATCCACCTTTCTTGGTCGCCCCTGGACTCCGGAATATCTGATGAGGAAAAATCAGCAGCGGAGTGGTTCTCAGTGCGGATATTATCCTGCTGAGCGAATTTATTGTAAAATGCCAGCATTTCTACCTCTACCCAGGCATCCTTTGGTTCATCTGAGGCTTCTGTAGTGGGAAGCCGTGACAGGGCATCAGCATTGTCGTTGGAGCGGCCGGTACTTCACAGTGAAGTCATAGTTGACAAGGTGGGAGGCCCATCTTTGCTCCAGAGCCCCTAACTTGGCTGTATTCAGATGTGCCAGGGGCAATAAACGGTGTGGCAGCGAGATAGTCTTTGAATTTTTCAGTTACAGCCCACACTAAGGCAAGGAACTCCAGCTTGAAGGAACTATAGTTCTGATCGTTCTTCTCAGCTCCCCTCAGGGATCTGCTGGTGTAGGCAATCACGCTCTCTTTGTTATCTTGCACTTGAGCCAACACGGCCCCCAGGCCTCTTTTGCTGGCATCCGCGTAGAGGTGAAACGGCTTCTGATAATCCGGGTAACCCAGGACAGGGGCTTCTTCTTTAGGAGCTGAAAGGCAATCTCCCGTTCTTCATTCCATTCATCAGGGATAGGAGTCTTTGGACTCTTCTTGGGATGCCCCCTTAGGAGTTCAAAATGCGGGATGAAGCGTCTATAATATCCTGCAAAGCTGAGGAAACTTCTCACCTCTTTCACGGTGGTGGGAGTAGGCCAATTCCGGAGAGCAGCATGTTTATCAGGATCAGGCTGGACTCCTTTGGCACAAACAACGTGCCCTAGATACTTTACTACTGGTTTCAGCAGGTGGCACTTGGACGGTTTGATATTAAGGCCATATTTAGCAAGGACTTGGAACACTTCAGCCAGGTGTTTTAGATGGTCCTCATATGTCTTGGAGTAGATAATGACATCATCTAGGTATAACAATACGGTCTCAAAGTTCCTACGGCCTAAACAACGCTCCATCAGCCGCTGGAACGTCCCTGGAGCGTTACACAATCCAAACGGCATATACTTAAATTCAAACAGGCCCATAGGTGTAGTGAAAGCGGTCTTCCCACGATCTTCTGGGGCCATGGGTACCTGCCAGTACCCGCTAGTTAAGTCCAGAGTGGAGAAGTAGGCTGATGACCCAGGGCAGTCAAGGACTCCTCAATGCGTGGAAATGGATATGCATCTTTGTGGGTGATTTGGTTGATTTTTCTGTAATCCACGCAGAACCTTATACTGCCATCTTTTTTTCGAACAAGGACTAGGGGCGCAGCCCAGGGACTATGACTGTCCTGGATTATATTAGAGTCTTTCATCTCTTGCATCATCTCTTTCACAAACTGATAGGTAGGAGGTGGTATGGATCTGTGTCTCTCCTTGATAGGAGGATGAGAGCCAGTGGGTATGGTGTGTTGGATTACACTGACCTCTCCGTAGTCCGTGGAGTGCTTGCTGAAAGCCTTGTGGTGCTCTTTCACCAGATTCAGAACTACCTCTATTTGCTCCTTCGGGGTGGATTCGTTCCCCACATGAAGTTCTTCCCACCAGGATACTGTAGAGGCGCTGGCAGGGGCCCTGCTGCTCTGTGCGGTCTGGAACGTCTCCGTGGCAGGCAGACAGATCACATCCTGGAAAGACACTTGGAAAAGCTGAGCAACGGGGCAGTGCTTAAAAAGAGTAACGGGGTGATCACCAAAATTAATCAAATGGACAGGCACTTTACCTTGAGACACGGCCACCAGACTCTTAGCTGTTTGCACAAAGGGATGATTCTCAATTTGAATAGGTTCCACTAGGGCTTGATAGTCCTGGCCCTGGATCCCTAACACAGCACGGCACCACAGGATGATCTGGGAATTTGGAGGCAGAATTACCGGCCGGTTATCCCGGATCCGGACAGTACAGATTTCTCCTTTTCCGTTTGCAAACCTTTGCTGAGCACACAGCACACTGATAGTCTTTTGAATGACTCTTCTGGAAGCAGGTGAGGCCGAAGATATAGTTTGGTTCAAAGCTTCAAGCACTTCGGAGTAACAATTTTTAAAGACATTAGTCCCTAGGATCACAGGGTGTCCTCCTTTATCTCCTGCTTGTACCACGATCACACCTTGCTGTGGTAAGGTGGCGTCTCCCACCTGAAGGGTAGGTTCCCAGTACCCATGGACTTTTACTGGCTTACCGTTGCTGGCAATAATATCTAGCCAGGACTCTGGTGGCTGGGTGAGGAGACTTGAATCCCAGAACTTGTCAAAGGCAGGTCATTTGATGGTGGTAACCTGAGACCCAGTATCCAGCAGGGCTTCAAAAGGTATCCCATTGATACATATGTAAATTTTGGGACGAGATCCTACGTATGTGGGCATCCAGCTTGGATCCTTTGGACCTACTGTTCTACCTCCCGAGGGGCGGTCCTCTGCCTCAGGGGTTGCCCGTTTAACTGCCAGCACATTGATTCAGTATGTCCATATTTTTTACAATAGTGACAGACAGGCTGTTTGCGATTCCTAGACCGGTAACTCGGTCGTCCATCAGGTTCTTTGAGGTATACATCTCTATATGCAGGCGGGCGCCTTGGAGGAAAAGGGCCTTCATCTTCCAGTAACAATGGTCTCTCCCATTCCTCTATTTTCTTGCATACTTTCTCTAAGCTCATAGTGAGATGGTTTACTTGCTCCATTAGTGCTGCCACTACATCTGTTACTGGAGACTGAGTGGCTTGACTGACTCCAGCCGGCCCCACATTGACAGTCTTTGGCGGACAAGCCTGAGGTTCAGGGGAGGCTGCTGGCCATGCGGCCGGGTTTTGGCCTAGGATACTGATATCCAGCTCTTTAAAGTCTAAAAATGCACAATTGGGGTGTTGAGCTGACAGCATCCTCAGCTGGCCCTTTAAATGCTCAGTACTTATACCCGCAATGAACTGCTCTCTAAGAGTCCTGTCCTGGTCTTCAGCTTCCTTGGGGTCCACCTGGACCACAGCCCGCAGGGTCTCTTGCAAGGACAGAGCAAAATCGCAGAGCAACTCCCCAGGCTGTTGCTTCCTGCTGAAAAATCGCATTTTAACTTCGGACACCGTTCTGGCCTCAAATGTGGTGCCGAGGCGATCAAAATTCTGCTCCAGGCTACTCTTTTCAGAACGGGGCCATGACATGACTTCCCTGCGGGCGGCCCCTTCTAACTGAGCTAGGAGGATCTCCATTTGTTGTTCAGCAGAGATTGGGTAGAGCCGGAATAAGGCCAGGATCTGGTCTCTAAAGTCCTTTAATTTATGGGCTTCCCCGGAATATCGCGGGAACCAGGGGGCCCCAAAATAATACGACATGGTCAGTGGCATCAGGCTTGATGCTGCCGAGGAGGCAGGCGCCCTATTATCAGCTGCAGGCACTTCAGTAGGCACATCAGGGGCCGTCCGTCCCGCTTCCTCAGGTGCAGACATAGTGTTGCAAAGGGGCGATGGAGTGAGTATGGCCCTTTAAGAAACTGCGGAGCGGACCGGAGCTAAAATTACAGACTTTTTCCCCAGGTCAAGTCTCTTATTGCTAGTGGGGGACCTTCCCCGGTCTCCTGGCAAGGGTCGGGGCCTCCCCGGTACAGTTATAGGAACGGGCCTGTGAATGGTAAAGTTTGTACTTACTCCGGCGGTGCTCGCTCCAAATCTCGCGAGATGTGTGGCTACGTCAGACGGGAGTCCCACACACAGCGTCAGAAGGTAGGCACGGCCTCTTGGAGCTCCGGGATTCCAGGTAGGCGGTATCCTCTTTCCAGACAGGGCGGCTTTTTCCTCCTCGCAGGCTGGTCGGTACCTTCTCTTTGTCTTTTTTTGCGCCAAACGGGCACAACGAGGCGCACTAATAATCCAGTCAGGTTAAGCGGCCATCTTTGAGCAGAAACGCTGTCTATTCACTGACAGCAAGAGGTGACTAAATAAGCAGCAAAACAGTCCATGCAATATACAGTTTCCCACCGCAAATTATTACAGTTCTTTGGCCCAGCAATTTTTCAATAAACAAGTAGGGCTTAGTCACTTTATGGGTATATAACGGCACACAGTTTATAGTCCGCAATGGCGCAGGAATGATCGTATCCTGTTCGTGACGCCAATTTATGTAGCACGCCAGACATGCAGGGTATTGCGATTGTGAGGTCACGGTTTATGGGCAAGCGAGGGTTACTCACAGTTCTGTAGGAAAACCCTGGGCAGGCGTACAGCAGTGAAGGAAAGGCTGGCACAGGGGTCCTCTGGGGCACACTCTGTATATAGGGACCAGGCCTGATGGTGGATGAGGTGCCCTGGATGTTGCAGGTGTTTTATGTGCCTGGGGCAAGGTCCCTTTAAGAAACGTGACATCAGTGCCTGTAACGGTGGCACACCGATTTCGAGTTGTAGTAAATGAGGAACACGATGGTAAGGTAAACCAAACTTTGCTTTACTGGAACAACAGTTCAACTTTGTACAATTCAGTTTCAGTTCCACATTGCAGCAATAACGATTAGCAGGCTTCTTATAACTGGCAGATAAGGTTCTTTGCAAGATACTCAGAGGGTAAAATCAACACCCCCAGACCAGGCTGCACTATTCCTCAGTTATTCTGGCTGGCTGTATTCCAAGGCCTGTATGCCCTAATGCTGGCTCTTATCCTTGGTAGCAATCTTCCTCAGGTATATATCACTTGCTTAGCTTAATGTTCCTTCTGCCCTTCAGCTTACTTGATTAGCTGGTACCCTGACTATGCTCGGCTTGTGGGAACTGCAGGTTTCCCCCATGAGGCACACTCTTCTCTTGGGGTGAATCTTCTGAGCTAAACATAGATTCAGGAACTTCAGGCTGGCTAGCTGCACTACTAGCCCCCTGGACTGCACTAACTCTTCCCTGTCTGGGCCTACCTATATATACTCAGGGCTCTCTAGCTCCCTCTAACGTCTAGGGGGCTGAACTACACCCTAACAGGCCTGATACCCAGATAACACAGGGAAATGAACATAATCACATTAATGCAATAGACATATTAACCCTTGTGTAGTGCCCACCTTTACCTAGTGGGACACTACACTGCCAGCTAATCAATGGGACCTGAAGGTGTTGAGACCGGAACTTGACACGGGAACCAGAATGTTCTGAAGAGGAGGGTGTTTTTTTTTTTTTGAAAGATGCATTGCTGGGCCGTAGGTTTACAGTGTGGAAGAACCCTTTTAAAGGGCATCTGTCATCAGATTTCTACCTTTGATACTGGTTGACCTGTTGCATGTTGGCAGCTGAAGGCATCTGTGTTGGTTCCAAGTTCATATGTGCCCGCACTGCTGAAAAATAATGTTTTAATATATGTAAATGAGCCTCTAGGAGCAATGAGGGTGTTGCCGTTACACCTAGAGGCTCTGCTCTCTCTGCAACTGCCGCACCCTCTCCACTTTGATTGGCAGGGCCAAGTGTGATCGCATTTACACTGCCTGGTCCTGTCAAAGTGCAAAGGATGCAGCAGTTGCAGAGAGAGCAGAGCCTCTAGGAGTAATGGCAACGCCCCCGTTGCTCCTGGAGGCTCATTTGCATATATTAAAACATCATTTTTCTCAGCAATGCAGACACATATGAACATGGAACCAACACAGATGCCTTCAGCTGCCAGGTGCACATATAACAGGTCAGCCAGTCTCATAGGTACAAGATTACAGCAACGCAGACTCCTGCAACACTGACTATAAAAATTTCCTTCATTTTAAATCTCCCCCAGTGTCTTCATGCTCAGACCAGTCTTAGCATTTTAACGTATAGCTAGTGTGTGTGCAGATAAACTCCTGTATATTAGCACTGTATCTCTATAGATAGGATATATTAGACACGTACATTTTTTAGCAAGTCTGCCGTTGACCCTATGCTTTTTCTGGAGATATTTAACTTTTCGAGTTCTCTAGGCCAGCTGCAGTTTATACACCGTCTCAGGTTCCCAGAAGTATAATGGAATAATAGTATCAGTTGCCAAGCCGCGAAGGAGGTTGTGCCAACGACACCATGCCTACCACATCTGGGCAAAAGTACACAGGCCTTCAAACAGCCCAGAAAAAGAGATTCCCGCTACCAGATAAGACCTCATTAGGAAGCGGTCTGAATTTATGGAAAAGGTACTGTATCGTTCAGAGGTGTTCAAATTTAGATCCAGGGAAGTATTGGAAGATTCTGGATGTGAATTTCCAATAACAACATAGCGATCGTTCACAAGGAATAGATCTTCAGTGGTGGTCTGAGATGTGTTCATTCCTCCTTTTTACAACCCTCAGCTACTGCAAGACGCGCGTGATTTGGTGTACATTTCCATGGAAGATGCAAAGCCAAATAACAGGAGCCAGAAGCTATGATTGGAAATGGGGAGGTCTGATCAGCAACTTCACAAACTTTATTTTGGAAGGATTTTTTCTCTCCTTTAGGCTCCGGGAAATTTTTACATTACAATATATGCACAATTGTATTTCTGATGCACTGAAATATGTGTTCAATGTAGAACATATGTATGTGAAACATAGATCTAAGTTTATCCAGATGTTTGTTACACAAGCAATAGCGTTTATGACCTAGTGTGTACAATTTTTACAAGTGCGTCTAATGCTCTTTTTCTTGGCCTGAAACGTTCAACCCCCACCTCTCTCCAATGCAGTGACTTGTCTTCTATAGTAATGTCAGGATATGTGATCGCAATGGACAATCTCTAATGCCTGGTGTTACAGTTGCGAGAAAAGTAAGTGAACCCCTTGATATTACCTGGATGTCGGAATTAATGGCCAATAAAATGTGGTCTGATTATGGCCACAATTATAGACAAACACAATCTAACTCCACTTAATAGCATGCAAACAGTTGCACCGTTCATGTATTTTATTAAGCATATGGAGTAAAGATCCACAGTGCAGGAAAAAATTTACTGAACCAATAACTTCTCTGAGAAAAAATTCACAAGAGTGTTTCAGTTAAGGAGATTGTAAGTGTGGGTTTCACAGGCGCTTCTTCAATTGAAAAGTGCAGTAACCCAGTGCAAGTTTTGTATTTTACCCAGCATAACTATGTATGGATAGCACAGCCAGGGTTAACAATCCTGGCTCACCCCCTGTAGGAGGTTAGGTGAGGGCTGGCCCCACCCTAACCTTAACTGGAGTTCAGAGAGAGAAAGCTGTGACTTGTGCTCCCTCTTCTTAGGCCCAAGGGGCTACAGAGGCCTGATTTCTGCATGGTCTACAGAAGGAGAGAACCTAGAGTCTGCATGGCTGAGCGTTGGAGTCAGTAAGGTAACCTGCTACTAAAAACTGTTAAGACTTTAATTCAGTGAGGGACACTATTAAGATACCTGGACACGACCTGGCCAGTCGTATCTCTAAAACCCTGTATCTGTCAGGGGACATTACAGCCACCATTGCAAGATGATTGCCCGCCATAGATTCTGCAGGAAGAGACTTGAGACAGATAGAGAGGGAAGAGGGCCATAACTTCCATCCTTGCTTAAATCCATACATTATTGTCTGGAAAAATTTGCACTGTGTATAGTTGGAACTATATTTTGCTATCACTGGATGTACTGTTACTCCTATTTTGCACTTCAGTAGAGACGTTTATTCTGGTAACATCTGGCCTGGTTACTGACTCCTGCACCATATGCCGACCATTGCCATGCACCCATACAAATACTGTGCTATTTAAAGTGCTGCAGGGTCTTCAAACAGCTGATCATTTGGGGGGCTGGGAGTCAGACCCCCAATGATCTATTGATGACCTAGCCCAAGGATAGGTCATCAACAGGGGAAACCAGACAACCCCTTTGACAAATCTATGCATTAATTCATACTACTGTATTTATTTCCCATCCTGAAATCAGCCCCCATGTCACTGTCCTGCTGTTTTCTTAGGAATTGTCATCTAAAGTCGGTGATTCACATGTGAGAGCTCTTACTAACTTCCTCTGCAGGGGATTTTATCACTTACGATCCAAGATGGGTGTAGTTCAAAAAAGCAAACACTGCCTCCTCACAGTGGTTATTATATCATGGTCAGTAGAGGTAATGTGATCTTTGAGAAACACTCTGCATCCTGTCTAAACTGCTGTTACGCTCCACAGAAGGTAGAAAAGGAGGTGTCTCAATATCTATTCATTAGGATGAAGTCAGAGATCTTCCTGATTATTGGGCTATAAGAGGCAGGAGTGATGTATATGTCCTGAGCTCTCTATATGAAGAGCTGAGAAGAGCGTGTTTCATTGAACATCTATTCTGTATATAGAAATATATATCTGTGATATACATGGGCCCATACATGAAAAACTCATCCGCTTTACATTTGAATTTATCAGTGAGCTGATGGTTTCCAGATGTGAACCCTTCCCCCTATGGCCCCAGACACAGTCACAGGAGACAGAGCGACTCCTGCGGTGGGTTCATCGTTGAACTTGGCTTAGATCCTCTCCTATCCATCAGCATGGCAAGACACAAGCAGCTGATACTGATAAACCCCACAATGCCGGAGAGGTCAAATTAGATTGCAAGCTCTGGGTCCTCCACACTTATGGGTTATTAGTTAGTTCTTCTATTTTTGTCATCTATTATAACTGCATATTCATATCGGGTCTATTAATAAACTAGTTATTTCTCCAGTCTGGGCTAATCCTCATAGGCAAAGTAGTGAGATACGATGCTTCAAAGACAAGCGGCTTAAAGGGGTATTCCAGGATTTTACGATTGATGGCTTATCCTAAAGATAGGCCATCAATATCTGATCAGCAGGGGTCTGACACTCCACACTCCCACCAGTCAAATGTTCTGCAGTAGCTCTGGCCCTTGAATTCGGCACCAAAACTACACAGCCCGTCCATTGTATAGTGGATATAGCTGCTTACTGTAGCACTGCTTCCATTGAAGTGAACCAGCTATGTCCACTACACCATGGACAGAGTTGTATAGCTTGGGGCTGGCTTCTGGTACTGGAGTTACCCTATTTGTCAGGGGTGCGGTGTGTCGGGGGGTGATTGTAAAGGCACAGGCAAACACAATTTAATAAAGAAGAAATATTCACAATTTATTGGCACAATATATTGTTCTTTACCTCAAAAACACCAAAATGAAAAACTAAACCAGAAAAAGTAAATCTTAGTTTGACCCTCTATTTATGAAACCTTGTATACCTCGCTGTATTAATGCTCTGTACAAGTGTCGAGTAATAAGGTGCCCATCTACAATCCCCTGACCCCACATGCAACAGGTCAGCTAGTTTCATAGGTACAAATCTGCTGATAGATGCCCTTTAGGAGTTGCGGGGTTCCCATGTGATGCATGGAGTGTTGGGTCCTCCAGAGTGAGAGATGCTCTAATGTAGAATAATAAAATAGGTCATACTTAACTTACAGACCACAAGTCCTATTCTGGTGCTTCTTGGTCCCTTGTGACACCCAGGAGGTAACTGCTCAGTCAGTCACTGGCTGAAACAGGTCACGGCTACAGCCAGTGATTGACTGAATTCTTGTGGGGATCAGTTGGCTGAGTAAGACTTACTTTATTTTATTATATTTTATCTTATTTTACATTGTTGTGAGCTTTCTATGTAAAAAAAAATTCATTTGTGGGACAACCCCTTTAATAAGGTATTTAAAAAAGGTTTTCTAGACCAGACATTCCTTTAGGTACAGAAATATTGGCTGTAGATTGTGAATAGTATCCAGAGCAAAATATCATACTTGGAATCTAAAATCCTCAAGGAACTATTCATTTTTGCTTGATTTAAAATTGAGAAAGGAAGTAGCCATATCTAGTCAACCATGTCTAGTGTTGAGCGAATCGAAGTTTCGAAGTGGACTTTGATCCGAATTTTAGGGAAAATTTGATTCGCCGCGAAGCTGATGGTAACGAATCAATTTCCCCTGAAATGGCGGTAAAAATAAGAAAATAATTTCCGCTCTTGATCTTGAAGCAAGATGGCCACAGCGGCCTCTTCACGCTCAAATGGATAAGCTAAGTACAATGATTTTTTTTTTAAATGATTAACCCCTGAAAGGCCTTAATATTAATCTCAGATGCCGCGATCAGTGATGAACGCGGCATCTGAGGGGTTCAATGATACGGGGGGAGGCGGCACAATTGCCTTTCCCCATCATTGTGCCTGATACTTACAAAGAAATGTGCTTCATGACAAGGTAATCCGTCACAAAGTGAATTTTTTTGTAAAATTTGGCACAGCAGCTGAATCGAATTTTTAAGAACATCGCTAATCTCTAACCGTCAATCTAATCATCAGATTTTCAGCAGTACTCGATCAGTCTGCTTGGGTGATGGGACACAAGGCTAATGAATCTTTTGTACTACATACTAATGTTGGTAGGAGGAGGATGGAGGTAAATAACTATCCCCACAAAATCATTCTGTTTCACCTTGTCCACATTCCCACCTGTAGACCCATAAACAAAGTTCTTCTCGGATGATGGTCATGGGTTGACTGATTAGTAGCTGTAGAGAAGCAGACTTCAGATTGACTTTGTTAGTTGAATGAAATATAAGTATTAACTCAAAAGAAATAAATGATTCTGCTCCACCTTGACCACGTTTCCACCTGTAGCTCAATAAACACAGTTCTTCTCTGATGATGGTCAAAGGGTGACCGATAAGTAGCTGTAGAGAAGAAGACTTCAGCTGGACTTGGTTAGTCGAATGAAATATGAGTATTAACTCAAAAGAAAAATGAAGTAATTAATTATCCTTTCTGTAAACTTCAGCTCTTAACTTTTCTTGGCAGCAGATAAATGGAGTAAGATGTTTCATGAGAGTTATTGCAGAGCAGCTGAATGTGCCAGTAACATGCAACCAACAGAGAGGAATTGCATAGAAATCTCGCACAATACGTCAATTCTCACTTCTCATACTGTGCATCCTGCCTGAAGGGCGTAGATCTGCCATGATGATCACCTTTTGATGAATAATTAATTGCCTCTATTTCATGGAGCAGTTACCCAGCAGAGGTGGTAAATGTAGACTCCACAAAAGTTTCTAAAACAGCTTTGTGATCTAATATAGGGTCACTAAACACTGAGCAGCTGGGTTCATATAAGAGATATTATCATTAGTATGACTGGTGAAATAAAGTGTGATGAAGAAGAAAATAACGTTCGTCCAAATCCAAGAAATCTCAAGAGGCTTATAAGTGAGTGCTCAAGGCCCATTGCAATCTAGAAAATCTAGATATGAATACCAACGCAATTTAATCTTTATTCAGTCCTTTAATATAATACAAATAACAGATGATAAATCCCACAGAAAATATACATTGACAAAAAAAAAAAACGCACCCATATAGAGATGTCGGATTGCTGCAAAACTGTACATGCCGTTATAGCTCAGGCAGATATGTAAGTGCTTACAGGTGTGGTCTGATTAGACACTGGGTCTTGCCGCAAAAGGGCACAAAAGTGCATCCCCTGCTGCCCTGTAAAAAGGCTTTCGGAGGCTACTTTTGGGTAGTGTACCTCTTGGTGAGAGATTGCTGACTCCTAACTTTGCCCAGACTTTGAGAGGGGAATATCACTGGACTGATAGAAGCAGCATGATCATTTCAAAAAATTGCCCGCCATCTAAGCTGTTCTGACCTATCTGTTAGGAGGTGTTGGGAGGTATTATGGGAAGACACGCACACATGGTGAACAGGTTCTAGGTTGCCTACACAGACCATTGATAGAGAGTATTGTTTGAGCAGCTCCCACAGTCTCATTGTCTACCATCCAGATACAGGTGGTACCTTCATTACACACCCCTGTTGCTAGTTTGATGACCTGGGGAGCCACATAGGACAGTTGGTCACCCCTAGTAGTGATACAAGGTACACTGACAGCTCAGTGATATGTGCAGGACATTCTGCGGCCACATGTTTTGTCTCTCATGGCAGGGCTTCCAACAATTTTTCAACAGGATTGCCAAATTGCAACTCTTCATTGGTCTGTCCGGTCACCAGATTTATCGCCAATCAAGCATTTATGGGACCAGCTATCTCGGCAACCTACGAGTGGCCAAATGTGCCGAAGGCTACCATATGGAACCTGTATGTCTCCATGCCGAAACCATATCTTGTATCCAGGCTAGAGGTGGTCCAACAAGGTACTAGACCAATGTACATTTTTTCCAAATAAACTTATACTTTCCCTCTAATATTGTCATAACTTAAATATATCATGATTACATTCACACAAATTAAGTTTCATTTGTTTCCAACAACTCCATCTTGGTGCAGATCTTTTCTTCTCTGTCTTTAGATCTGTAAAATGGTGGCTGCCATTTTAAGAGAATCATGCGAATCATAAAAGTTTAGGATTAACTGAAATCCAAAGTTTTTGGAAATTCATCATGAACTCCGGTTCATTAAAAATATTTTGCCTTGACTTTATCACTAACACATAATAAAGTGGACCAGTGCCAGTAAATAATTATATCAGCCAGATAATATATAGCAATGCATCGTATGTTAGCGGAATAATAGGCTAGATCCAGTGGACATGGCAGGATACTGCAATAAGTCACCGCTTCCAACACCTTGATGCGTCACATTCTTCAGGAGTAGAATTAATCCACATCCAATGAATCTCCAGATGGCTTATTACTAAACATCTCCAGAACCTTTATAATGACATTTGTCAGTGTCTCCAAATAATAATGGGGTCTCCCGGTCTGTCTCCATAGGTTTGATTGCAGCACTGAAAGGGTTAACAGTTACAGTATCACACACTCCTGCAGGTGATTGTTGGGGCACAACAGCAGCGCTTGGACAATTACCGGTACTTTAATGTCAAAGCACCTCAGGCCCTTGACATAGTATTATGCAAAGGTACACCAAGGGGTAAAAATACACTGCCTGTCCAAAAAAAAAGTTGCCACTAAAAAAGAAAAAATGATTCTCAATGGGGTTAAGGTCTGGACTCTGTGGTGGCCAATCCACGTGTGAAAATGATGTCTCATGCTCCCTGAACCACTCTTTCAGAATTTGAGCCCGATGAAGCCTGGCATTGTCATCTTGGAATATGACCGTGCCATTGATGGAATAACCTGGTCATTCAGTATGTTCAGGTAGTCAGCCTGACCTCATTCTTGGAGCACATACTGTTGCTGAACCTAGACCTGACCAACTGCAGCCCCAGATCATAGCACAGGCTTGTACAGTAGGCACTAGGCATGATGGGTGCATCACTTTATCTGCCTCTCTTCTTACCCTGATGCACCCATCACTCTGGAACAGGGTAAATCTTGACTCATCAGACCACATGTCATTCTTCCATTGCTCCAGAGTCCAATCTTTTTGCTCCCTAGCAAATTGAAGCCTTTTTTTTCTGGTTTCCCTCACTGATTAGGGGTTTTCTTACGGCTACACAGCTGTTCAGTCCCAATCTCTTGAGTTCCCTTCGCATTGTGCATGTGGAAATGCTCTTACTTTCACTATTAAACATAGCCCTGAGTTCTACTGTTGTTTTTCTTCGATTTGATTTCACTAAACGTTTAAGTGATCGCCGATCACGATCATTCAGGATTTTTTTCCGCCACATTTCTTCCTCAAATACGATGGATCCTCACTATCCTTCCAGTTTTTAATAAAGCGTTAGACAGTTCTTAACCCAATTTTAGTAGTTTCTGCAATCTCCTTAGATGTTTTCTCTGCTTGAAGCATGCCAATGATTTGACCCTTCTCAAACAGACTAACATCTTTTCCACGACCACGAGATGTGTCTTTTGACATGGTTTTTTAAGAAATGAGAAGCAACTCATTGCACCAGTTGGGGTTAAATAACTTATTGCCAGCTGAAAGATAATCGCCCATGCAGTAATTATCCAATAGGAGGCTCGTAACTATTTGCTTAGTTAAATCCAGGTGGCGACTTTTTTTGGGGACAGGCAGTGTATCAAAAAGATGAGATTTGCAAAAACAAATAATAGAGACAATGAATATAATTAGCATATGACAACTTCATACAAAGAGTGAAAAATCGGGCACGTTTGCTTTTTAACCCTACTATCCCTCTCCTTCACACACTACAGGAAGCTAAGATATTAGAAGCTGTTTGGCAGAGCCCTTACCTAGGAATATAGCTATAGGAGGTGCAGCGAGAGCAGCTCCTCTGCCTAACCCCTCTGCCACATAAGAAAACCAATCTTATTAAATGATAGTTGGATAGTTAGGGGCCTTGTTACAAATTTTGCATTGCATCCCAGGATCTTCAAATCATGTTTTTGCTTTCACACTAGATAGCTCGATTTTCTTCCCTTGACTAGCAAAACAGAGTATATAATTTTATTCTCTAGCCTGACTACGACTACATATGCCCTGCAACTTTCCTAGGTGAGGACACTGTCATGCAGCACTTCATATCTGAGCTCCCTGGATCCCTGTGAATGTGAATTACTGAGGGAATTGGATACTGGAGTTTTAAGTGTAGGTTACTACATAAGTCATGGTATATAACTTAGACTGACCCCAATTGCTATGTAATAATTATATTGGACAAGGGCTGGTATTTCTCTACGTCAAGGAAAAAACATGGGAAAAGATAGAGAGCAATTATAAATAGGAGGAGGGAAGAAAAAAAAAAGAAATCCCAATAGTAAACTTTGGCCGAGTGGATGAGGAGAGTAGGAAAAAATTGGAATAATAATAGGAGCAACATGTGGCCTGTAAGCGTTCAGATTTTACCTTACTTGAACCTTCATTAAAGTTGTTTGAAGACTTTAAAGTTTGTTTTTCTGTGTTCACTCTCCCCTGGAGATCATTGCTGCTCTGCTGATCTGATTTACACATTGTTGTCATCTGTTTGTGGTTATCATGTTTTCTATTTTATGTATGTGTCACAACCCTTGTCTTTCAGAGCCACAGACAAGGGAGAGCCACCGCTGAGCGAGCAGATCTGCCCAAGAGTGGTCACTTGGGAAGATGTCTTTCAGAAAACATGGGAGAAGCTAGTTCAATGTTTTAGACCCAGTTCCTAAAAGAGATGGACTCTGGCTTATGTTCAGAAATACAGGAATACATTTTGGCAGACGTTAGATTAATACATCAGTTACTAATAACATGGACGCCACATGTGACAAAAAAAAATAGTGGGAATGGAAGTGAATAGATGAGTTAATCCATGCCCATATGCTACTTCTTATTTCCAAAGGGTTATTGTATGATATGATAAAGAATAGGCTGTAGACGGCCGTGACTCAAGTGGATTTCTCTGCCACAAACTGACAGTAAGGGCTCACTACAGCTTTTCTTGGGGCACCCTTTAAGGAGGAAAATGACAGGCCAGTCTGTGAAATCAACGGTGGACAAACCTAAATAATGCTGTACAACTTATGTGGCACCATACTTCCTAGAGCAGTGCTGTATCTTCTGTGGCTCTGTACTATCTAGAGGAGTTCTGAATTTTCTGTGGTCCTATACTGCCTAGAGTAGTGCTAGATCTCCTATTCTCCTATACCACCTAGCGATATGAAGTAGTCATGGACCTCTTTTAATTGTCTATTATGTTGATCAGTGCTGGACATCTTGTGTTCCTCCACTACCTAAACTAGTGATGGAATTTCCTGTGGTGCTCCACTACCTAGAGTAATGTTGGACATCTTGTGGTCCTCTACTACTGTGTATTGCTAGCAGAGATAGTTAAAGCATTATGTTTCATTAGTTAAACCATTGCTTCATATGGCAGAAATAAAGTAGCTAAACATAAGTGCAAATTAGCTGTTCGTAGCACCCCTTTCCCCTTGGTGCACATTTTTCCTACCCCCTACTCATTAAGCCACTCATATCCCTTGGAGATTGACAGGGCCAGATATCTGAGTACTGTTTTCTCCTGTCCACCATAATCTCATGTGTGTGCCCTAATTTTGGCCCATGTGCAGTACCCAGAGTAAGGGGTATCTGCAAATGGTTTGTAATTTTATGTGTTGTAACGTTATGCCATGTATTTTGCCCAGTATAGCTGTGTATGAATGGCACATACAGGGTTAAGAATCCTGGCTCAGCCCTTGTAGGAGGTTAGCTGTGAGCTGGCCTTACCTCTAATCTTAGGAGATTCTTGACTGGAGTTTGGAAAGAGGAGGAAGCTGTGGCTTACTCTCCTTCTCCACAGGCCCCAAGTTCCAGAAAGTAACAGATCACTTTCAACAGAAAGAGATAGAGAAAGAGGAGAGCTTTGAATCTGAAAGGCCAAGCATAGGATTCAGTAAGGTAATCTGCTACTACAGCCATTCAAACCTTGCTGCAGTGGAGGGACACTGTTAAAACAATCTTCACACTTGGACATGACACTTGCCCAGACATGCCTTCAAAACCCTGTATCCTGCAGTGGACACTACAGCCATTACTGTTGCCAGCCATAGATTTGACTAAGAGAGACTTTAGTATACAAAGAGGGCAATAACTTCCAGCTTTTCCAGCCTCCATACCTTATTATCTGGAGAAAGGATTAGCACTGTGTACACACAAAACTGTGCATCATTGTTGTTGAATGTACTACAACTTAGAGGGGTTGTCCGGGTTCAGAGCTGAACCCGGACATACCCATAATTTCACCCAGGCAGCCCCCCTGATGTTAGCATCGGAGCATCTCATGCTCCGATGCTCTCCCTTGCCCTGCGCTAGATCGCGCAGGGCAAGGGCTCTTTTGTTTACAATAACACACTGCCGGGCGAAAGCTTCAGTGTGTTCGGCTCTGATGGGTGTACTTTAGCGCTACCCTAGCCGTTTTACTTGCAAGGGCAGCGCTAAAGCCTGTCCATCAGTGCCGGTGACGTCACCGGACTTCCTGGCAGCCCCATGAAGAGCTCGGATTGTCACCGGAACTCCTGAAAATGCCTTTGCCCTGCGCAATTTAGCACAGGGCAAAGGAGAGCATCGGTGCATAAACTGCTCCGATGCTCAAGTCAGGGGGGCTGCCTGGGTGAAAGTAGAGGTATGTTGGGGTTCAGCTCTGAACCCAGACAACCCCTTTAAGTAAAGGGAGACAGTTATTCTTCTACCTCTGGCCTGGTTTTATTACTCCTACACCAAACGCTGGCCATCACACCCTACATCTCCTGACAGACACCCACACCAAACCTATAACAATAAGGGCACCCCAACTACCATCAGGCAGGAGCCTAAACATCAGGGTGGGCCCGCAGAGAAGTAATAGTTTGCCCTCCTGTAACTGTCCCGTTCCTAGGGAGCAATGGCATGAGGATAGCCAGTGTGATAAATTGGTGGCCAGAGCCACAACCACCACCTTCATGTTTCTCCTGGGCTGTGTCACATGCACAGTTCATTCATTTTCTCTAAGGCACGTGTTGAACTAATTATTTGAAGTCAGTATTGCAGGAATCTGCATTGGCGTACTTTGTACCAAATTTATCAAATGTCATACATTGTTTATTAAATCTGGTGCATCTTTAAACCTAAAACTTCTGTCTAGAAATGGTACTCCAGTTTTTCCACTCCACCCTCCTACTGGAGTAAATTTGCTACTTTTTTGTCTTTTTAAAAAGTCTTAGTGATAACTCTGGAGTAAAACTCATAAACATAGCTATCTACTCCTATTTCTCCACCATTTTTCAAAACTGGAGTGACTGATGGAAAAATATAGGACCCAAAAAGTTGCAAAGCCCCTCTGTAGCAACTTTTTGAATGCAGAATTAAAGACTTCAACGAGTAAAAGCGTTGTCCGAGAATTTGATATAAATGGCTTGTCCTCAGGATAGGTCATTAATATCTTATCAGTTAGTGTCCGGCCCCTGGCACCACCGCCAATCAGCTGTTTGAAGAAGTTGTGGCATTCTGGTGAGCACTGCAGCCTATAGTGGCTGTGCTTGGTATTCCAGCTCAGGCCAAGTGACTGATGAAGGTGACATCAATGGCCTAGGAAGAGGCCGCAGAGCTCACCAGAACACTGTGGCATCTTTAAACTGCTGATAAGCAGGGGTGCCAGGAGTTGAACCCCCATCTATCGGATATTGATGACGTATCCTGAGAATAAACTATCAATATCAAAATCTCCGACAAATCCTATTATATAATATCTACAATATTCCGTTTTTGGCTCCAACACATTTTTCCAGGACAGTGGAAGAAGAGACACAATTAAATCATTCTAGTTTTATTTCAAATCAAATCCACAACTTGTGAGAAATGTTTTTTTTAGTGCATGGACTGGCAGTCAGACCATTTCTCACCCACACACATTCCTGATGAAACCCTCAGCGTTTATATGGGGGCGATCAGTAACGGAGGAGGGACAGTTCCAGCTCACAGAACTCTCCTCTGCTTCCAGTCAAAGACCATACATTAGCATGCATTAGGACTACTGAGGGCACGTAGTGTATATACTCGTATGGTAATTGTGGTCACTGTGGTCAGGCATCATGAAATCTATCTGTGTTCCTTCCCAATAAAACAGAGGTACTTCCATCAGTATAGGATGACACAGAAAAAAGGAAAAATGTGTTTTCCTCCCATTCTTCACTTATCGTTTCTAAAGGCTGTTGTACTTAGAGGAGCTCCAGACACTAAAGCTAGAGATCCATGTAAAAATGTGCCAATAACAGGAGTAAGCATCATCAATATGATGGTATTCTCTGAGCTACACAGAAGGTATGTATCTTGCAGCAGTTGTTCCAGATGGAGACAGGATTTTAAAACCAAACGGCTATTTTAGAGATGATGGAGTTCTTTGGTCACTCATTTACCCAACCTGGACACAAGTATACACAAATACCCTATTCCCTCATTCCCTATTCTTTATGAATTTCTGTTATTCATATATATGCTGTTCCAAGAGTGCCACTCATGTCTTCTCAGTATCTACTGGCATTAACATACACAGTAGGAGGCATTTTAACGTTGAGCTGCGTACTAATACCCTTGTAGCAGCCACCATTTGTGGTTGCAAAGCAAAATCTAAGGAGTCTTTCAGCAGTTTTGCTGACAGTGCTAGGTAGGGGTTGGGGAGAGTAAGACATGCATACCTCTTTCTGGGCTTTTTTTTTATCAGGAGAAGGGTGAATATAAAGTTTTATTCTGCCAGATTCTGCTCCTGCAGGTGTCCAGGACAGAGCTTCACTGTGAAGTGTTCTCCACACTTAGCTGCATAATAACCTCTCCCTTCTGCTCTGTGGTTACAGCTGTAGTGGTCTCCTGGTTGGACGCTACAGCTGTCACTCAGAGCACAGGGGAAAGGCTGTGTAACAACTTAATGCAGATAGACGTTCACAGTAAAGTTCTGCCTCCTGGGCACTTGCAGGAGCAGAATCTGGCAGAATAAAACGTTATTTTCACACTGCTCCTTATAATAAAGCTCCTTGAAAAGCATGCTTGTACTACTCTCCCCTAACTAGTGCTGTCATCAATTTTACATTGTCCAAACAGCTGGCAAATTGGCTTTTATTTAAAGGGTCAGATTTTTTTTCCACAAATAGTGCTACACTTGACCATGGTCTGCATATGGTTCATCCGCTTGGAAGTAGGTGGCACTGAACTGCATCAGCAGGCACAAACCATGGACAAGAGTGGTGCTGTTTCTGAAAAAAAACAAAGACATAAAATTTTTTAGTGCTGGACAATTCATTCAAGCTTACCGTAAGTTATGGCCGGACTGAGGGGCGCAGCCTTAGGGGAGGGCATCATGACGGGGGTTTGGTTTAGGGAGACCCCAGTTAGTTGGTTAGGTGGTGTTTTAGAGGTGATGGGAGGAGTAAGGTGTGATGAGGGATGATTGGGTGGTTTAAGTATAGGGGTGTGGTTAAGGGGTTAAATAGGGAAGCTGAGGGGAGACCGGGGGCCATTTTGGGTGAACCTGAAAAGAGCTAGTACCCGTTACCGGTTCTGAGCTGGCGAGCATGATGGAGCAGCTTGAGGACACCATCGCGCGGTTGAGGGCGGCAGCGGAGGTCTGCGGCGCTGATTGGGTCCAGAGGCAAGTGCAGCAGATGCTCCAGGGGGCGGCTGAGGCTCCGGCCGGGCCTCAGCCAGTTTTGAACCAGCCGCGGCGGGGCAGGCCGCCGGCGCGCTACAGCCCGCAGTCTTTTCAGTCTGCCCAGCCCCCTTCCAAGGCTCGGTGCCGCAAACGGAGCCCCTCCAGGGACCCTCCACGGCGGGGGTCGGCGGGGACCGCTTCCTCCAGCACTCCCCGGCGTGGGAGGAATCCGGCGAGTAGGCGGAGCCTGCGAGGTGGCCGGGCCCGGTCACCTCGTTCTACAGTGACGGACGGCGTGGGAGAGGGACTAGGAGCGGGGGTATCCAGCCCAGGATCGGAGGCTGAGACCCCCCAGCGTGGACAGGACGGCGGGAGTAACGGGGCTGCTGCAGTCGCATCGGGGTCCGGCAGCAGGCCCCTGTCTTCAGGGATCGCAGCGCATGGAGGAAGAAGCCCCGCCCACTCACTCGCAGCCCGGGAAGATGGAGAGCTGGACGTCTCTAGCCTGGGCCTGGCTAGGGGACTGGAAGAGGAGGCGGCGACGCGGAGGAGTGTGCAGCTGGGATCCGGATCGGCGGCTGGTGGGGACACAGCACCCAGGCAGCCAGGTGAGGCCTCTTGGGGAACGTTAGCGCAGTTTGCTGGGGGGGCTGGGGTGTTGGGGGGTCCCCAGTGGATGTTAGCAGGGGTTTGGGGCAACTGTTGGGGGGGTTAGCAGGTTTGCTGGCGGGATGGGGGATGGGGGGGCGTCTCCGTTGCCGGCGTGGGGGGTGTCTGGGCCCTCTGGGGGTGCGAGTGCGGCTGGGGGGGGCGGTGCGAGTGTGGGGTCTGCGATGGCGTCGGTGCAGACGCAGGCGGGTGGCACGGTGGAGGAGGAGACGGTTCGGATGGACGATAGGGCAAGGGGGGAGGTTTATGTCTGCTTTGAGGGCCCATTGGGGGCACATTTGAAGCAGGAGGTGAGGGAAAAAATTTGGAGGGGGGAGTATGTGGAGATTTTTTCTTTGCTTCCGTTAGACAAGTTTAACCTTGATAGGGTGAGGCGGGATGAGGGTAAGAAGGAGGAGGAAGAGAAGCGGAGGTACCGCCTGATACCGCGGACGTTTACAAACTGGCTGCAGGCATTCGCGATATTAGCGAGTGTCATTGGGGAGAAGGCGCCGGAGTGCTGTTCGGCGCTGTTCTGTTATTTGGATGCGGTGGGGGGGGCGTACAGGGTGTATGGGGGGATAGCGTGGCTGCGGTACGATGAGCAGTTCCGGCAGCGGAAGGCGGTGCGGCCCGAAATTAAGTGGGATCACAAGGACATTGCTTTGTGGTTGAAGGTTACGGCGCCGGTGAGACAGGGCCAGTCCTTTCGGGGGGAGGCAAGTGGTAGCGGGCAGCCCAATGTTGCGTCAGCTTCGGCGAAGGGGTTGTGTTTCGGGTTTAATGACGGAACATGTAGATTTGGAGCAAAGTGTAAATTTAAACACGAGTGCTCGGTATGCGGGGGTTCACATGGGGCAGCGCGGTGCTTTAGGGGTAATAGACAGAGGGGGGGGGGATTTTAATAGCAAAGGGGGAGACTCCGGTGCAGCTGGAAAGGATGGGCCCGTTTCTAGACAGGTATCCGGATAGGGAGGCGGCGGCTTTGTTGCGGGACGGTTTTTCAGTTGGTTTTCGGATCCCGTTTGTTCAGTGTGAGGCGGTGTTGGTTAGGAAAAATTTGAGGTCGGCGTTGGAGCATCCGGAGGTGGTGGCTGAGAAGCTGGCCAAGGAGGTCGGTCTAGGCAGGATGGCGGGCCCGTTTTCGGCTTCACCATTGCCGTACTTACGGGTATCACCTTTGGGGGTGGTTCCGAAGAAGGAGACGAATAAGTTTCGGCTTATTCATCATCTGTCTTTCCCGAAGGGCTTGTCGGTCAATGATGGTATAGACCCCGCCTTATGTTCGGTGGTTTATACCTCATTTGATGCGGCAGTGCAGTGGGTTAAGAAGTTTGGGAGGGGGGCGCTATTAGCTAAGACTGATATCGAGGCTGCGTTTCGGTTGCTGCCAGTTCACCCAGATTGTTTGCACTTGTTGGGGTGTTGTTGGGAGGGGGAGTTTTTTGTGGATAGGTGTTTGCCTATGGGCTGTTCCCTGTCCTGCGCGTACTTTGAGGCGTTTAGCTCATTTTTAGAATGGGCGGTGGCGGATTCGTCGGGGTGTGAGTCCATTATTCATTACTTGGACGATTTCCTCTGTATTGGTCCGCCGGGTTCTAGGGTGTGCGCCTTGTTGTTGCATACGTTGGAGTCGTTGTTTGGGGTTTGTGGGGTCCCGTTGGCCGCAGATAAGACGGTGGGGCCGGTTACGGAGTTGAGTTTTTTAGGGATAGTGATTGACACGGAGAGGATGGAATGCAGGTTGCCCTCAGATAAGTTGGAGGATTTAAAGGGGGTGGTGGCAAGGGCGTCTCGTTTAAAGAAACTACAGTTGCGGGAGCTGCAGTCGCTACTTGGTAAACTCAATTTTGCATACCGGATCATGCCTATGGGGAGGGTGTTCTGTAGGAGGTTGGCGATGGCGACGGGGGGGGTGGTTTCACCGCATCATTATGTGCGCTTAGGGAAGGAGTTGAGAGCGGACTTGAGGGTGTGGAGTTCCTTCTTGGAACGTTATAACGGTCGCTCGTTGTTTATGGGGGATGTGGTGAATTCTTTTGATTTTGAGTTGTTTTCGGATGCAGCGGGCAGCGAGGGTTTTGGGGTCTATTGCCGGGGACAGTGGTGTGCGGGTCGGTGGCCGGTCAGTTGGGTGGAACGAGGTTGGGTGAAGAACGTGGCTCTGTTGGAACTGTTTCCTATTGTGGCGGCGGTGGTGTTGTGGGGGGATGTGTTCCGGGATAGGAAGGTTAGGTTTCACTGTGATAACCTGGGGGTGGTGCAGGCGATTAACGGGTTGTCAGCTTCGTCAGAGTTGGTGGTGCGGTTGTTACAACGGTTGGTGTTGGAGTGTCTGTTGATCAACGCATGGGTGGTGGCGGTGCATGTGCCGGGAGTGGATAATGGCATAGCTGACTCTCTTTCTCGTTCACAGTGGATCCGTTTCCGGCAGTTGGCTCCAGACGCGGAGGAGTTTAGGAGGGAATGCCCGAGTTGGCTTTGGGAGGTACTGGAAGAACGGTAGCAAGTCTCATTCAGGCATCGCTGGCACCTAGGACGTGGGAGTTGTATCAGAAAGCGTGGCGGTACTGGGAGGATTGGTGCAGTAAGTTGGGGGTTGGGGACGGGGAGTTAGAGGTTCCGATGTTGTTGTTCGTGCATCACTGTAGGGATGAGGGCTGGTCTGTGGCAAGGATGAATAGCTGTATGGCCGGGTTGGCGTTCGGGTTTAAGTGTAGGCAGAGGCCAGATGTGACTAAGTCGTTTTTGGTGATGCGGGCGTTGAAAGGGTGGCGAAGGGCGGGTACGGGGGGAGATAGTAGGCGACCCGTGTCCTTCGGGTTATTGTTGAGGCTGGGGGTGCAGCTGGGGGTAGTGTGTCGGTCTGCCTCGGAGGTTCGGCTGTTTCGGTTAGCCTTTTCGTTGGCGTTTTTCGGGGCGTTACGGGTAGGGGAGTTGGTGAGTCCGTCGGGGCGTAGGGCTGGGGGGTTGCAGAGGGCGGATGTGGAGCTCTTTCAGGACAGGTTGGAGTTCGTTATCCGCCGGTCCAAGACGGATGCGGAAGGGCGAGGGAGGAGAGTAGTGTTGTTTGGGGTCCCGGATTGCGCCATGTGCCCGGTGGGGAGTTTGCGGGATTATTGGAACGGCAGGAGGAGCGGGATGTTGCCGTTGTTAGTGCATGAGGATGATTCCTTTTTGTTGCGTTTTCAGTTTGCGGCGGTTTTTTCTAAATGTTTGGTTCGGTTAGGTTTGGGGCCTGAGGGGTACTCGAGTCATTCTTTTCGGATAGGGGCGGCAACGGAAGCGGCAAGGTGGGGGCTGGGTGACGAGATTATAAAGCGGATTGGGCGATGGGAATCTAGGCGTTTTAGGTCTTACATTAGATTGCACAGTTTGTAGGGGATGGATGGGCAGGTAGGATGGGACGATGGTGTTGAAGGCAATGTATTATTGTTTGTTCTTTGGGTTTTGTTTTTCGTTGCAGATGCAGTACCGGCCCTAGTGTGGATCCTCGGACATTCCTATGTCTTTTGGGGGGCTGTCCGGGCAGCGGTTCGGCCGGATGGTCAGCAGCTGGGGTTCTCGAGGTCTGTGGCGGTGGTGAGATGGCTAGGGCGGAGAGGTATGGTTTGGGCCGGGGTGTTGCCGGAGATTCACAGGTTTGTGAGACAGGATAGGGCACCCGAGGTTCTGGTATTGCATGTGGGAGGGAATGACCTGGTGGCGCGTCCGTTCCGCGAGCTGTTGCAGGGTATCAAGTTTGATTTGCTGCGGATATGGGCCTTGTTCCCGCGGATGGTGACGGTTTGGTCGGACATAGTTCCTAGGATGGTGTGGAGGGAGGCACGGTCGGTGGTGGGTGTGAACAGGGCACGTGTTAAGGTGAATAGGGCTATGGGTCGGTTCATGGCAAGGAATGGAGCGGTGGCGGTGCGGCATTTGGAGCTTGAGAAGGGAGTTGGGGGGTTCTGGCGGGCGGATGGTGTGCATTTGAATGCGGTGGGATTGGATATGTGGAGCCTTGCGATCCAGGAGGGGATTGAAATAGCCTTACGTTTGTGGAGGAACGCGCAGGCTTAAGGTGGTCAAGTCTGCGCGTTGGTGGCGGGGGGAGGTCCTTGAAGTTGGTCTGATTCACAGAGGAGGATGCTGGGAGGGCTCCATGGTTGGGGCTGGACTCCCAGTGGTGACGGATTTTAAAGGGGCCATTCAGTGGTGCTTCTGAGCTGGAGGGCAACGGCTGGAAGCAAGATGGCTCACCCACTGGGGTATCTGCGGTTGTTTGGGGGCTTCAAGGACCTCCCCTCGGGGGGGGGGGGGGAGAGAATTGTTATTTATTATATGTTATGTTTATGTTAATAAAAGACGGCTGCTGTGGCCGATTTATTCCAAGCTCGGTGTCCGTGTGTCATTTTGGGGTGTGCTTGTGAGAAGAGGGTTATGGGTGGAGGTAGGACACGGGGGTTTGGGGGAAAAGAGTGGGTAGGTATAGGGGTCGGACGGCTGATAACCAATACCACTGTTAAGTTATGGCCGGACTGAGGGGCGCAGCCTTAGGGGTGGGCATCATGACGGGGGTTTGGTTTAGGGAGACCCCAGTTAGTTGGTTAGATGGTGTTTTAGAGGTGATGGGAGGAGTAAGGTGTGATGAGGGATGATTGGGTGGTTTAAGTATAGGGGTGTGGTTAAGGGGTTAAATAGGGAAGCTGAGGGGAGACCGGGGGCCATTTTGGGTGAACCTGAAAAGAGCTCCCGCCCACCCTCCCTTTATTTATTTCGGGGGATTGGGGGGGTGGTTGCATAGGGTCATGTGGCCGGTGGGGTAGTGTAGGTGTCACGGCGGCTGTGGCGGGGGGAGGTCCTTGAAGTTGGTCTGATTCACAGAGGAGGATGCTGGGAGGGCTCCATGGTTGGGGCTGGACTCCCAGTGGTGACGGATTTTAAAGGGGCCATTCAGTGGTGCTTCTGAGCTGGAGGGCAACGGCTGGAAGCAAGATGGCTCACCCACTGGGGTATTTGCGGTTGTTTGGGGGCTTCAAGGACCTCCCCTCGGGGGGGGGGGAGAGAATTGTTATTTATTATATGTTATGTTTATGTTAATAAAAGACGGCTGCTGTGGCCGATTTATTCCAAGCTCGGTGTCCGTGTGTCATTTTGGGGTGTGCTTGTGAGAGGAGGGTTATGGGTGGAGGTAGGACACGGGGGTTTGGGGGGAAAAGAGTGGGTAGGTATAGGGGTCGGACGGCTGATAACCAATACCACCGTCATGTATTGTTAGGAGTTCCAGTTTGGATTGTTCTGTATAGAGCTGTAGGTTTGTTAAAGGTTTGTTTGTAGATGGTTTATAGAAATACGATTTACGGTAAGTGCTTATCCTCCTCCTCAGGATAATACAATGATGAAAGGAATTTAGTAGTGACATCACCAGTAGATACTTTCTAGTTATGTCACCACTTAGGCATTAGCATTATCAGCTTATATCAGCAAGCTTAAAGGGGTATTCCCATCTCATACATTGGTGGCATATTGCTAGTTTATGCCACCAATGTCAGATAGGTGTGAATCCCACCTTTGTGACCTGCTCCTATCTCCAGAATGGGTCCCTCAAAGTGAAGGATAGAGCACTGCACAAGTACTGCCACCCTTTATTTACCACTACACAATGGCTCAGCATGGGGAGGAGGGGGGGCGTGGGGGCCGTTGCCCTGGGCGCCAAATTGCAGGGGGCGCCAGGCAGCAGGAATTTCAATGAGGGCCATGGGAGCCTATGGCTCCCGTCCACTCGATTATGCTTCATAGGCTTGAGGCCACTAGGCCTGTAGCCTATAAGACAGTAGAGCGACGCAGGACTTGGTCACGATTACCTTACTTTGACCTGGGATCTCGCGAGATGACGCAATGAGGCGGCGCGGGAAGGCACAGTAAGGCGTTTGTGACCGCTTGTGCTGGGACGCCACAAGCTGTGATGGAGAGAGGTAAGGTTTTTTTTATGTACCCTACCCTAATTACAGAGGTACTGCGGGCACTATGGGGGTGGGGGAGGAGCAGAAAGAGGAGGACCACCGAGGACATCATACTAATAAGAGTGGAGTGGCCATTATATTAATAATAAAGAGGGGGACAATACATTAATAATAAAGAGGGGGCCATTACATTAACATGTAATAATATTATGGGGCATGGGGGACTATCTGTCTGGCTCTAGAACAGTATTGGGGGGCAGCAGGATGACAGTGTTGAGACACCAGGAAGGAGAGGATGATAGTAAAGTGAGGAACCTACATTTTTTTTCTGTGAAACTCTGCAGAGACGAGAAGCGACTGAAAGAAGGTGTCATGGTGGTCTAATCTCCGAATGAAGACGCTGAGGAAAGTCTACATCACAGGAGACGTCACTGGATGTGAGGCTAGGTCTACACGACGACATTTGTTGCGCGACATTTTGTTGCACTAATGTCGCGCGACAATTTTTATAATGGCAGTCTATGGTGTCGCACTGCATATGCGACATGCTGCGACTGCGACGCAACAATCGCAGAAAATCCATTCGAGATGGATTTTTCTGTGACTGTTGCGTCGCAGTCGCAGCATGTCGCATGTTGCAGTGCGACACCATAGACTGCCATTATCAAAATTGGCACGCGATATTAGTGCAACAAAATAATGCGTGACAAATGTTGCTCCCTATCTTTCGCGCGACTTATTGTCGCGCGACAAATGTCGTTGTGTAGACCTAGCCTAACAGGTATGGTGCTGTATTCTAATGTGTATAATAATGTCCATCCACATATTTTTTTCACGGTAGGGTTGGGGGAGGAGATTGAAAATATGACCCACCCTGCCGCATCCTGGCCCAAGACTTCAGGTCACACTGTGCGTGTTCTGAATTCTGGGGCCTCACACCCATCTACTACATTATCTGTACTTAGAGAGTTATCACTGTGTTATCTGTGGTGTTACATAGGACTGCAGGTGACATCTACTACATTATCTGTACTCAGAGAGTTATCACTGTGTTATCTGTGGTGTTACATAGGACTGCAGGTGACATCTACTACATTATCTGTACTCAGAGAGTTATTACTGTATAATCTGTGGTGTTACACAGGACTGCAGGTTACATCTACTACATTATCTGTACTCAGAGAGTTATTACTGTTATCTGTGGTGTTACATAGGACTGCAGGTTACATCTACTACATTATCTGTACTCAGAGAGTTATTACTGTTATCTGTGGTGTTACATAGGACTGCAGGTTACATCTACTACATTATCTGTACTCAGAGAGTTATTACTGTTATCTGTGGTGTTACATAGAACTGCAGGTAACATCTACTACGTTATCTGTACTCAGAGAGTTATTACTCTGTTATCTGTGGTGTTACATAGGACTGCAAGTGATCTACTACATTATCTGTTAAATGGGGCGTACCCACATGCTGGGGGCGCAATTTTGGGCTTGCCCCGGGTGCTGGTAACCCACGCTACACCACTGCCGCTACGGATGCTCCAAAAATAACCGAACACTGGCCCGACTATTGCTGGTAGTCCCACAGAGGTGATTGGAGAGGTGGCTGGGCATGCGTGGTGCACTGGCCTTCATTTCAGGGGCCCAGTTCTGGAGATAGGAGCAGGTCCCAGAGGTGGGATCCGCACCTATCTGACAGCCTAGTGATATGCCACCAATGTATGAGATGGCTATAACCCTTTAATATGGTGAGAATAAAGAAATGGGTGTGATATATTAACAGAGTTTATAGGTGAGCGGTGAACATTCAGTATCTGTAATTTTTTTTTTATTACGTGGAACGTATACATTGTACTATTCTTACATTGTACACCAGGGGGCATTAACTCATATATAATGCACTATAGAAAATGTGTAGTCTATTCATCTATATGTAGTATGTATTTGCTGTATGTGTCTGTGTACATACCCATTTTTCAAATGATTCGCTTTCCGTAGTAAGATTATACAGCTCCCATCACACATTTCACATTCACTTACATTATCAACACTGCTTCATTGTACAGGACTGGGACAAGGGCTACACAAAGAGGGCCAATAAGGCTCCAGGTTGGCTTAGGGTGGGAGTGGAAGACTTTGCATTAATGGGGTCATTCCAGTCACGTTAAAAGTGAAAGTCATATCGTACATGACAAATGACAAAGCTAGAACCAGCCCTGTACCTCACATGGATCCAGAGACCCTCCCATTCATTGCTCCAATTGGTTTGCCAGATTTTCTACAGGTTGGCAGCAGTGTCGTACACGGAGAAGTAAGGGCCCCATGGAAAGGGTCAAATCAAACCCCCACACAGGACAGAAGGGTTACTGCCTAGACCAGGGGTCAAGTCCTGGGAAAAAAAGTGTGGGAACTCACCCAAGATCCACTGCAACCCCCCCCCCCCCCCTCCCCCTCCAAAAAATAAAAAAGCACAGAAAATCTAGCATGCTGTAATTTGTGTCGCTGCCGACAAAAAAAAAATTAAATACACTTTTAGAAAAGTTTGTCCTGGGATTCAATCTCATGACCTCTACACATCAGATGCAAGGAATATGCCCTCACAGCTATGAAAGCTGTCTAGCTAGTTACTTAAAAAAAAATATATAAGACTTCTACTGTAGGTAACTTTGCCCACTGTGTATGGATGTAGCAGAGCTGGGTGTGTTGGGGCAGCTGTCATGTGTATGGTTGTACACTAGGTATCAGTAAACTAGGTATCAGTAGAAGTCTTATAAAAAAAAAAAATAACACTTTTAGAAAAGTTTGTCCTGGGATTTGAACTCATGACCTCTACACATCAGAGGAAAGGCATTTACCCTCACAGCCATAAAAGCTGTCTAGCTAATTGTTTAAAAAAAATAATAATAAGACTTCTACTTATACCTAGTGTACTGATACCTAGTGTACAACCATACACATGACAGCTGCCCCAACACACCCAGCTCTGCTACATCCATACACAGTGGGCAGCTGTCATGTGTATGGTTGTACACTAGGTATCAGTACACTAGGTATAAGTAGAAGTCTTATATTATTTTTTTTTAATTTTTTTTTTAAAGCAACAACCTAGACAGCTTTCATGGCTGTGAGGGTAAATGCCTTCCTCTGATGTGTAGAGGTCGTGAGTTTGAATCCCAGGACAAACTTTTCTGAAAGACATTCTAAATGATCTAGTAGCTATGTGTCAGCTGCAAATGCTCTGCCTGAAGTGACTGAACATACTTGCAGCGTATCTGGCCGACAGAAGAAGTGAAGGAGATGATGTCAGTAGGGGGTGGGGCGCCATAAGAGGAGTCGCAGTAGCAGGCAGCAGCACTGCACAGACAGCTTCCTCTCAACTGAAGCTGCTCCTCCTCCCTCCTCCCTTAGCCTGCCCTGCACAGTGCGCTCTGTCTCCCCCTGTGAATCTGATTCTGATTCAGCTGCGTTCTCCTGGCTTGAGGCTGAAAGGGAATGGTGTTCCTGCCATGAAAAAAGTGCAGGAACGCTGTTCCCATGCATTCCCCCTCCACTTGACTATTTTCAAGGTTCCTTGTGCAGTACGCAGCCCTGCAGGGTATTGTGATGGTGAGGTTACTTAGGCAAACGAGGGCTGCTCTGGGTTACTCACAGTTTCTTGAAAGACCCTAGGCAGGCGTACAGCAGTGATGGAGAGGTTGGCACAGGAGACCTCTGGGGCACTCTCAGTGTATAGGGACTAGGCCTGATGGTAGATGAGGTGCCCTGGATGTTGCAGGTGATTAATGTGCCGGGGGCAAGGTCCCTTTAAGATTCGCGACGCCAGTGTCGGTAACGGTGGCACACCGATTTATAATAGGAATAATTGAGGAACACAATGTTGTGGTGAACTAAAACTTCCTTTTACTGGAAACAGTTAACTTTTTACAGTCTTTTGGTAAAGTTCCATAGATCAGTAGCAGTCACAAGCAGGCTTATACAAACGGCAGGCACACTGTTCTTGCAAGATACTCAGAGGATTAAAACACTTACAGATCAGGTTGCACTTTTCCTCAGAATCCTGTCTGTCTTTATCCCAAGACCCGTATGCCCTAATGCTGGCTTTATCCTTGGTAGGGGAAACTTCCTCAGGTATATTTATATCCTTGCTTTCAGTAAAATCCTTCTGCCCTTCAGCCCTCAGGTTGGCTGGAAACACTTTTGCTCTGCTCTGGTTATGGGAACTTCAGGTTTCTCTCAGGAGGCAACTTCTCCTCCTGGTGGCAACTGGAAGCCTGGGCTGTCTAGCTGCATGTCAGGAGGTGGCTTTCAGCTCCTCTCTGGCTAAAGTGCACACTCTCTTCTGTCTCTATACCGACTCCTGACTCTACACACCCCTTCCCTGCACAGGACCTAACTATATATATTAGGGGTTCCCTAGCTCCCTCTACTGTCTAGGAGGAGGAACCACACCCTAACAGGCCTGATACACAGATACACAGGGAAAATACACATAAATAACATAGCAATATACATTATAATGGACTGTAAAATACAATGCCACTGTTCCTCAGGAGTTGGAGAACCACGTGGAGAACCCACCGTTTATCTAGTGGGACACTACACTTGGGCCATTTGCTAAAAGTTGTTCCTTTAGAGGGTAAAGTCCTGACCAAGTTTTCCCCCCCAGTAGAAGAGGAGATAATCTCAAGACTGGGCCCCCTCTTACCCTGGGCCACATAGCAGTCGCATGGTCTGCCGCTATGGTAGTTACACCCCTGGTTGGAAGCTTAGGGCGTGTGTTCTTCCTGTAAAGGGGGTGTGCCTTTTGTAAGGAATGTGTCCTTTCTACTGCAGTTTTCCTGTCATAGCCCAGGGAGCGTGTATTTTCTGCTGCAGCTCTCTCCCTATTACAGCTCAGAGGGTGTGTCCTTTCTCAGAGTGTGTGTCTTTTCTCATGGGTGTGTCCTTTCTGCTGCAGCTCCCTCCTAGTAACTGTAACATCTACTAACAGTAGATAGGACTTGTGACAATCGAAGTGATCGATCACCTTAGTGAGTTGGACAGAGAAATAAGGAAAAGAACAAGCAGCAGGTGGCACTATACAGATACATATTATTTAATAACTCAGTGGCCTTACAAAAGTTTTAATTACAGGTAATTACAAAGGTATTCAGAACCTGACTGCTGGTTTGGATTATGTGGGATATTTTGATGGGACAACCCCTTTGAATTTCTTTGCAAAGCTGCATGGATACTATGTAATAGCAAAAATGGTCAATGGATCCTCTTTATGCCCTTACACCGGCCATTGCTTTTTATGCACACAGACTATAATGTATGGAGATTCCAATGCATTTTAATGCAAAAAATTATATGCTGCAGATGTGAAACTAGCCTAAATCTGAAAAAGCAAACATATTGTTAAACATTATTTTATAGATTTTATAGATCTGAAAAAATGAAAAAATGAACACAACACCAATGAAAAAAATTCTAAAACATATGTGGTGAGGCAGAAGCTCAAAGAAGAAGAAGAAGTACTGTAGACCAAGAGAGAGCACAGGTTTAAAACAAAAATTTGCTGTTACATATTTTTGAAACTGCTAAAGTATGGTGTGAATGTATGCTGGATTTAGTGGAACAGTCCTGGCTTTTGGACACCCTCCTATGGTCCCCAGAGGGCTTTCAACTGTATTAGCATCCTCAGGATGCAGATACAGTTGAATACAACAGTGAAGCAGGGACATGTCAGCTCACCGCTCCACCATACACCCTGCCACCACTGCTGTCAGTAGCTTGGTGCAGACACCATGCAGTGATATCATTTCTCCTGCTGCAAGCCACAGACAGCACAGACCAGAAGAGGGCTGCACTGACCGCTGAGCCTCTTTTCATCATAGGGATGGAGCAAGGTGGGTATTAAATTTGGAGGCTAAGGGAGCATAATGCAGTGTCCCACTCAAGAAACTGTGGGCCCCGCAAACGTGCTTTTATCATGTATTAATATCATGTGATTTGCCTGTATTTTGTATTTTATCTCCTGTCATATTCTCCATGTCACTATGTGATTTTACATGCAAATATCCTTTACACAGGCCTAGTCAGGGTGCACTACACTCGATTCTCCACTAGATGGAGCAGTGTCAGTGTCTATATATATATCTTAGCTTAGACCTAAGTTAGGCTGTGAGTTGTTCAGTTCCTGGTTGAGGCAAATCCAAACCAGTGCAGATGAGCTCAGGTAAATCCAAGTGAGAGTTCAGTTGAATGCAGTTCTCTCATGAGCCTTCAAGAAAGCAACAGCGATGTAGCTGAATACCTGGAGGGAGGCCCCTTCCTAGCCTCTCTACTCTGTCCCTGTCGGCTCCATGGCCCAGAGTTAAGGCCTACAAGTATTCTTCCTAGAGGTGAGCAATCCACTACTATAGATCGCTCTTCCAGGGTGACCAATGTCTAAACTGTATGCAGCCGAGTATATAAGGAATTATCACGTTTATGAAAGACAAAGGATTAGCGAGATAGTCATAACCTGAGGACTTATTAGGCACCTTTGTAATGGGTGCAGGAGATAGCTTGAAGCATCTACATCTCCAGTTTAAATCCTGAGGACAGTCAGGCCAACTGTCAGAACAGCATTGGAATAGAAGTTTCAGGATTCAGAAAAGCACCTTGTTGTTCGAGGATTAGGATCAGGCCGGAGTTGTTACCAGACTTTCATTATTACCAGCCTCATTACAAGAGCCTGTACTTCATTGAGGATTTGCATTTTCCCTTCCCCATATGTATGGGAGATTGTGCTTAATGCCGGATTGTATCAAGAGACTGTTTAATGCCTATGGATGTATTGTAATCAAGAGTCAGCATCAGTAGAGTGCCATTTGAGTTTCACCCTGCTTGCCTCAGACTCAGTTCCTCTATTAACACTACAGTAAATGGTTGTACCTCCATCCAAAAGGTACTGGCGTCACGATTACAAGGGACCTTGCCACTGGCACATTAATACAGACCATCAAGGGCACCTCGAACCACCATCTGGCCAGTGTCCCTTACACCAGAGTGTGCCCCAGAGAATCCTTGTGCCGTTCTCCTCATCACTTATGTGAGCCTGCCCAGGGACGACGTAACCGTGAGTAACCAGAACTGTATTTACCTCGGCACACCTAATGCTCACACGTGACCTCACGCATTATTCCCCTGCAAGGTCTGGCATACCGGAATAATCAGGGCCGGCTCCAGGTTCATGTGGGCCCTCGGGCGATAAATCCCAGTGGGCCCCCATGAGGCTTTTTATTACATTGACATGTCCTCCTGTGGCTCCCACACGGTATAATGACCCCCAGTGGCCCCTATACAGTATAATGACTACTAGTGGCCCTTCACACAGTATAATGACTACTAGTGGCCCTTCACACAGTATAATGAACTCCCAATTCCCCCCCCCCCACTGTATAAATGACCACCTGTGGCCCTGCATTCAGAATAATAACCCCCAGTCGCCCCCATTCAGAATAATGACCCCCAGTAGCCCCCACACTGGGGGAATACTGTATGGAGGGGTCTCTGGGGGTCATTATACTGAATGGAGGGTCATTGGTGATCATTATACTAAATGGGGCACACTGGGGGTCATTATACTATGTAAAGGGCCCTCACAGTATAATGACCCCACAGTGACCCTCCATTCAGAATAATGCCCCCCAGTCGCCCCCACACTGGGGGTTATACTGTATGGAGGGGGCACGAGGGGTTATTAAATTTAATGGGGGCTCTGGTGGTCATTATGCTAAATGGAGGGTCAATGGGGATCATTATACTAAATGGGGGGCACTGGGAGTCATTATACTGTGTAAGGTGCCCTCACAGTGTGATGAATGACCCCCCAGTGGCCCCCTCACATACCTATCATTGCTGGAGAGCAGGGGAGCTGGCAGTCCTGTCATTCACTAACCGCAGCTCCCTGCGCTCCTTCTCTCCTCCGGACCGCTGCAGCAGTGAGCCAGGCCTGGAGGAGAGAAGGAGATGTGCAGTGATGTAGCTAGAACTGACTGGGCCCCACAGCAAATTTTAGTACGCCCCCCTCCCCCCCAATGTGTGTTCACATCCAGTTTTTCCTATCGGTTTGATGTATAAAAATGTGCAGCACTCCACGTTTTTGTATCCTGCAGAGTCAAGTAAAAAAATGCATACGTTAACGTATTTGTTTTTTTTACAATGGAACTGTATGGTGACCGGACGCCACTGTGCGGCATCAGTCTGAGGCATCTGTTAACGCATATATTTTTGGTATACATTAAATGGATGGCACAAATGGGATGTGAACCCAGAATAAGCACCAGTACACAGCAGAGCAGCGTGGCGTAGAGGGGAGGCCGCCATGTACTGACAGAGCGCTACCTGGTCCTGGTGGTCAGGGGTGAGGACTGAGCTTCCTAAGGATCATTTATCTATTAATAAATACAGGGCACAGTATAATACACTAGAATCTATATAATATAAAGATATTAGCCCTACCCCCAAATAATAATACAATTAGGGGGTCATTTATTATATACAAATACATCTATATTAGGAGTATTTCTGACACAGATTGTGGCGCAAAGGTCCTTAACACCGCAATCTGTATCTTTTCCCGTTCATGCCAGGTCTAAAAAAAGTGGTGTGGGCATGGAAGGGGATACAGTTATTGCCATGCAGTTATTGGATACCACCGCCATATAGTGATAACACCGCCATACAATGATAAAACCACTATACAGTGACCGGATAAAAGGGTATAAGAGGGCACCGTACAGGGAATGACTATGGGCACTGCACAGGGTGTGGTAAGAGGGCACAATGCAGGGTATAAAGGGGCACAGTACGGGGTGGGGGGCACAGTCACATGACCCTGTGACGTTAGAAGGTCCTTATGGTGAATGCTGTTCAGATGCCACCATAATGAGAGGCAGAGGAGTGAGACAGGGGCCCTGGATGGACAGGAGGGGTGGACACAGCAAGTAGGTTGAAGGGGCTCTGAGGGGGATTCATACAAGAAGTAGAGGCAGGAGGTCTGTGCAGGGCAGCAAATGGAGATAGGAGGGTGGAACAGGAGCTCTGGATACATGAGGGAGGAAAGGAGACAGCAAGGGCTCCATGAGGATGAGATAGGACAGGATATGTGTGGGGGGGCAGATGTGGGGGGGGGCAGGTATCATGGAGACAAACTGCTTAATGAAACAGTAACACAACTAAATAGAATGAAGCAGCAGCAGATCGAAGAGTCCCCCCCCCCTTCTGTCCCACAGACAAGAGACAGTCACAGTGCAGACTCACTCACAGACTGTCTACACACTTCTCTGCTCCAGCTCCAGCCCTCCGGTCTCTCTCCTCAGGCAGCATGTGTCCTGTGTAGAGGGGGCGTGTCCTGTGTAGAGGGGGCGTGTCTGAGTCTCTGCAGTCAGAGGGCCCACCAAAGGGGTACTGCGTAAGTGAAATGACAGCAGTGAGAGCTCCCATCTGTATTGATGGAAGTGCTCATAGCAGTTCAGTGGGCCCCCCCAGGAGCATTGGGCCCCGGAACTTGCCCGGGGATGCCGGGTTATGACGCCGGCCCTGGCAATAATACCTCATAGGGGCCCTAAAGGGGCATAATATAGCGTGGGCATGCTCTAAGGCGGCATCGTGCTGCATGGAATCACTAAGAGGGGATCATTACAGTCTGAGGAGCCCTAAAGGAGCATTGTTAGGCATTTTACTGTTTGGGGGACGTCCTTATCGTGTGGTGGGCACAAAGAGGCACTATTACTGCGTGGGGGCATCTGCAAAGGTTTGTAATGTGATGTCATGTTGTACACCAGCAGGTGAAGTATGGTTGTCATCAGGAATGGGGCTAACCACCCCATTCTTGCTCTCTTGGTATGCTAGGGGTGGCCCTTTTTCCTGCCAGGAGAGGGTAGTGTTAGATAGGACTGTAAAGAGTGAGGAAGCATGTACTATTGCTCCTGCTCCTAGTGCCTTAGGGACCAGAGAATCAACTTATATGTGAGACCACTACTCCAGAGAGACTGAAAGATCCCAAAACTACAGATATTCTTCAAAGCTACAGTGTTTACGGTAGAGTTGGGAGAGGAGATTCGGCCCACCCTGCCGCATCCTGGCCCCAGACTTCAGATCACACTGTACGTGTTCTGAATTCTGGGAGCTCACAGCCATCTACTACATTATCTGTACTTAGAGAGTTATCACTGTGTTATCTGAGGTGTTACATAGGACTGCAGGTGACATCTACTACATTAAACTGACCAGCTACTAAAACTATAAAGACCCTGCTGCAGGTGAGGGACTACAGCTCAGACACTCATCACCTAGATCACATCCAGCCTAAAGCCACAAGTGCCAGCTTATAGCTATTACCCAGAAGTTCAGGAGACAGACATCAGCAAGGAAGCATACCAGAGACACCATTATTAGCTACTTTTCCAGCCACCATACATCATCATCTGGAGGGAGAAATTGCACTGTATACAGCTACTGCTGGATGTACTATAACTCCTTTTTTGCAGGAAAGACTTCTATGCTTTTACTTCTGGCCTAAATCCTTAAACCACCATTTCATTGCATCAATCCATAGGAAGCAACGGCCGGGGGAAGTAAACCGTGATACACCATCTCATCAGGGCCACAACCACTCCCATTCTCTGCACTAGCTCCCCAGGGGCTCGGAGTAGATATAAAATGAACATGGTGGGATTCGTATAGATAGGAATCGGGTGGGGTTAATTTTTTTTTAGCATAAAGTTACACATTTGTTGCGCCATGTTGCATGCCCTGCTGCTCTTGTCTTTGCATTTTATGAAAGTTGGGAGGTATGGTGAACGTGTCATGGAAGCTATGTCTTATGTATGTTAAATGACATGCACACCTAAGAGGAGACCAGAATATGAATATTCACGTCTCATCCATGCAGCTTTTTCCCTGGAGACCCAATAGCTTGTCAGTTGTGAGCAGTCCACCCAGGGTAAGCACGGAGCCTCTCCATCTGATAGCGCTATCTGTCTCTCAGTCAGTCCGTGGCAGACACATGAATGACTACAGCAGATGATATTGCTATGTGGCTGCCTGCTGTGAAGAGACGCAGACGCTCAGCATTAATAGCGACTCTGGATCAATAAATAGGCAGGAAAAACATCTCTTTCTAGCGCCGGTGTTATCTGAATATGACTTTAATTATATTGTGGAAAATTAAATACCATTGACCTTTGCCACTTATTTCATTAGTAAACAATACTGCCCCGCCATTAATGGTAATGTTTCCTTCTAACTGCATGGAGAGCGGTACTTCATAAATCATTCAATACACAGGTATACAAAGTGGGGTCATAAAATATAGGTATAAATATTTGGAAGTAATGAGATTTCTAATTTAAATGTTTTATTTCTTGCAGTCGGCCATTAGCAGATCTCATGCACGGGCCTGTGCATTGGATGCAAATACGCTTTTTTCATTAACTGAATCACGGACAGATTTCATTTCTAGGCCAGGGTTGCTCAACCTGCGGCCCTTTAGCTGTTGCAAAACTACAACTCCCAGTCTGCCCTAATAGCTGTAGTTTGTCCAAGAATGCTGGGAAGTTTAGTTTTGCAACAGCTGGAGGGCCGCAGGTTGGGCGTCCCTGTCCTAGGCCTTCCATCTCTAGAGAAGCATATGTTTCAGCCCCTGTTTACTGCCTTCTGGGACAATCACTGTAGGACGTTAACAAACAACTTAGGCTTTTTTTAATGTTAGTGTCCATCCCATCTTAATTACCCAATTATAAGGTTGAGTCCACACATAGCAGTCACTTCATGGTACAACTCGGCTGAAAATCATACCAACACAAATCGGCATGGCTTTCAAATTGCTTCTTAAAGGGTATGTGGATATGATACCAGTGGTCTATGACCGCCACCATCTCTGCTACATGCTATGCCAGGTTGTCCCTGCTTGCTTCCTGCCGCTCACGCAGGGCCGTCTTTAACAAGGGGCAAAAGGGGCAGCTGCCCCGGGCCCAGTTTGTTCTGGGGGGGCCAAGACAGCTGCCTCTTGAGCCCTGCTAGCCACTGCCCCGGGTGTCAGGCTGTCAGCTACACATTACTGGTTACATGGCTATGAGGCCATCAAAGGTCCTTTCTTTCTACCAGGAGTGTTGCTGCAGGAGAAGTTTGCCTTAACTGTGGAGCATTTTTTTGTGAAGATTATGTCAGGAAAAGATGACAGGGGCTGTTATGCTAATATACTGTAAGCTACTGTATACTGTGGGGTGCTGTATATTGTGGAGGGCTATACTGCTCTACTGTATACTGCGGGGTGCTGTATATTGTGAAGTGCTATACTGCTCTACTGTATAGTGTGAGGGGCTGTATACTGTGGGGGGCTGTATACTGTAGGGTGCTATACTGCTCTACTGTATACTGTGGGGTGCTGTATATTGTGGAGTTCTATACTACTCTACTGTATACTGTGGGGGTTGTATATTGTGGGGTGCTGTATACTGTGGGGTACTGTATAATGTGGTGTACTGTATACTGTATAGTGTATAGTGCTGTACACTGTAAGATGCTATACTGCATACTGTGGGTTGCTGTATACTATAGGGTGCTATACTGCATACTGTAGGGTGCTATATACTATAGGGTGCTATACTGCATACTGTGGGGTGCTGTATACTATAGGGTGCTATATTGCATACTGTGGGGTGCTGTATACTATAGGGTGCTATACTGCATACTGTGGGGTGCTGGGGTGTACTGTAATGCTAGGGTGAGCCAAGCCCCGGTCTCCTTCCTGCAGAGCGGTGCCCACTTCCAGCCTGAGCCTAGCTGCCCAGAGCACTGATCCTGAGCCACAAGAGTGTTTAGAACTGGAAGTATTTACAGTCATTTACTGTACTCTACCAGGTGTGTGGATTTTTTTTGTGTTTGTGTTGTGGTGGAGGGCGTGATTGCATGCTAGGGTGTGGGAAGGCGGGATCCAGGGGGCCCAAGTAAATTTTTGCCCAGGGTCCAATCAATATTAAAGACGGCCCTGCGCTCACGTTGTACCTGGATTTTAAAGGGTTACCACAGGTTAATCTGTCCCCATCCAGTGGCAGCATTCCTTCCGGTATATAGGGTGCCTGAGCTATAGGTTCCTAGCTGCACAAAAAAGCTGCATGTGCCATTCCAGCCTTATATGTCTTCAACAAATCTGTTATGTGTGACTTCACCCTTAGTGTTTGATGCTGATGCAGACTGACACATTGTCCCTGTGAAGGTATGCTATTGTATTGTTCTAAGCTCCCGTGTTCGACCTCAGTCTGCTTACTGGATTGGCCCTGTGCTCTGCATTATCTCTATATTGACCCTGTGCTGTGACCTATTGCCTGACTATCATGTTGCACAAAACCTGCCTGTCCTGACCCGGCTTGTTCACTGGCCATGCTCTTGCCTGTCTCTTAGGTGCCATGCGCTGATACAGTAACTCTTGATCTGACTGGATTAGCAGCCTCTGAACTCTTGAGGCTACTTCTAGAGGTAGAAGCTTAACAACCCCTGTGAAGAAGTCCAGGAGAACACCAGGGGTGGATGGGTGAACACCAGGGGTCCACCTTGATAACACCCTCAGAAGTAGCTCCAATCCAAATCCATAAAGCAGCTGCTTGGCTGTCCAGTGTCCTCTAAGGATTTTATATTTATGCATAATTAATTCATACCCAAAAACCAGATCCTCAAAATTAACCTAGTCCCCAAAGTGAGGAACCGCAAATTTGATTCAGACCTTAGACCATGATCTCCAAAATTAGTGTATACCCTAAATACCCTAAAATTAATTGAGACCCTAGATCAGGGATCAGCAACCTCAGCTGTGGTGAAACTACCTTTCCCAGCATGCACACCTGATTAACTGTTGTCACAACTCCTAAAAAAGTGAATGGAGCATGCTGGGAGTTGTAGTTTCTCCACAGCTGGAGTGCCGGAGGTTGCTGGTCCTCGCCCTAGATGGTTACCTCTCTTCTATATGTCAGCTCCTTTTGGCATTGGTGGTTTGCAGGATAGTCAACCACAGGTTTGTTAAAAAAAAAAAATGCAACTGCAACTAAAAATCAGTACCACTGATCTGAAGAGGGCTTTTTTGGCAGCAAGCACATGGACTTCTGCAAGTTCCCTTTGGATGTTTGCAGCCTGCTGTTGGGCAGGAAAAACCCATGACATTTTTCATGCAGTTTTTGAGCCAAAGCCAGAAGTAGATCCAGCAGGAACAAATACAAGTAATTCCATTTCTTCTTATATGTCTGCAACAAATCTATCATGTGTAAATTTAGCCTTAGTGTTTGATGTTGATGCAGACTGACACGTATTGGAGAAGATTGGTTGGGTTTTAGGTATTCATCTGCATCGAGGAAACAACAGAGAGTATGGTGACCACAACACAACTGATCTGGGTCAACACACCCTACTATATAAAATAGAAAAATAGAAATTAAAGATGAGGATTGCTACATCTGTAGCAACCCTTAAGAAGATATTTCTCAGTAGCTCATGGGCATCATGTGTGAGTCATAGCAGCATTTGACATCATTATCTGTTTCTTTCCTCTATGAGGTCACAGGAACATGGTGACCATTTCTTGTGCGCTCTCTATGTACTGTTATGGTATGGATTATTAGGTGCTGTGACATCACTATATGATTCTTGTGCTGTAACATCACTGAGTGGTTTATCACAGTACTGTGACATCACTGTTCATAGGATCCCACTATTGTGAAATCACTGTGTGCATTATCACTGTAAACATTATGGGGCACATTTATTAAGACCAGCGTTTTAGATGCCGGTCTTAGTAAGCCCCTGCACTGATGGTGTATCCACCGGAGTTATGATGAGGCGCCGGCCTCTCCATAACTTCGGCGGATCCACCACCGCTACTAAATGTAAGACAGCTTCTGAGCTGTCTTACATTTAGACCATTTTCTACGCCTAAACCAGGCGTAGAAAATGGTAAATGAGACAGGCCTCCCGGCCCTCCCTTCCCCGCCTTGACCATTTTTTTAGACCTGGCATAAGTGGGAAGAAGTTGCAGATTGCAGCGCAAAGGACCTTTGCTCCACAATCTATGCAAGAAATATGCCTAATTTAGGCGTATTTCTGTTTATTAAATGACCCCCTATTTCTTTATTGTGACAACAGATTACTATGACATCAGTGTAAGCATTTTCCCTGTACTGTGACATCCCAGTATGCATTACCCCCTGGATTAGGGGACCAACAAAAATTTTACTTTCCATACTGTAAGCTTACTATTGAAACTGGTGAATACTGTAGGGCTCCATTTTGAAAAGCTGTCCACACCTTTATAAGTGATGGGCTATGCTAAAGATAGGTAAAAAATATCTGATTAGTAGGGGTTCGCCATACTGCACCCCACGATCAGCTGTTATTTATCAGCTGGAGTTATTTTGTTATTGTTATTCCCATTAGGAGACTTGAATATGCAATCCTCTGATCGCATGTACCATAGACTGCAATAGAATACTATTGCAGTCTATGAGATTTTTACAGTCTGCCTGTTAGGCTGTGCCTCAGGCACAGATTTGCAGGCAGCTTACTATTATAGACCTGGGAGCCTTCACAAGACCCCAGGCTGTCATAACAACCAATTGGAGCCCCCTGAGTTGGCAGTGGGCTTGTGGAGACTCTGATGAAATGGCAGAGGGATCCACTTCCCTCTGTCTAACTGCTCGGATTCCACAATTGTTAATGACCGAGGCATCTGAGGGTTTATCTGACCAGGATCCGAGTTAGTACAAAATCAGCACCCATAGAGTATGGCGTGGGATCGGCTGATGACCCCACAACATAAATCTCTCTCCCAGCCAAGTGACATACTATTCAACAGCCGTAAAGGGGATAAATTCTGTTAATATCAATTTGGGGACTGACATCCAGATCCCCCACTAGCTTTGGACACAGCTTTGTAGTTCTAGTGCCAGAACTACTGCACAACAGCTGATTAGTGGGAGTGTGGGGTGTCTGTACCCTGACAATTAGATATTTATGTCCTAACCCGAGCATAGGCCATCACTTGTAAAGGAGTGGACAACCCCTTTATATTTCGAATATGGGGTCCACGATTACTTTTTATGCATTTGCTATTTTTTATGCTGTCTACCTTCTCTGTGTAAGGAATGTATTCATCACAGTCAAGGCCGATCAATTTCACAAGACTTTACAGTAGACATCAGCAGGTGATTCTTAAAAATTATTTAGATAATTGGCATCCATGGTAAGAAGTTACTCGTCGTTGGGTTAGTGGACGAATGACCCAATCTCCTGTAACACGGCTCAAGAAAATTCCATAGAATTACACAGCTAATTAAAGATCTTTTAATTGCAGGTGCTTCATCAAGGAAACCCTGGATGCAATGGGCAATAAATGCTACTATGTATGGCCTCCTCGTGCTCCGAACCTCATGGGCACATGTTATAAATTGGAGGCCAGTGACATGTAATCATTGAGAAGCTTATTGAGCATGAAGTGTTTTCTGGTTCAGCTAAAGTATCCGATCACTTTGCAGATACAATGATATGGATGAGGCAGCGTCAGCCCTGACCCTTGTGTGCCTTATTGGAAATACCACCAATCATGAGTGCTTCCTGTACGGCTGTCGGTGACAGAGCATGCACAGGAAGTGATTGTATCTGCAGCTTCCTTAATGGAGCATTTCCTCTTTGTATTGGGGTCCCTACCGAAGCCATCTGTCATCATGAAAAGTTTGACATTCCAAGGGAAACAAACACTTACATTTTTCTGGTGTAACCCATTGATTGCTGGAATGGTTGACATCATTCAGAAGACAACTTTCTGCAGAATTAATAACAGGATCTGCGCTAGGGATTCTCTATGTTGGCCATAATTTCTGGGATATTGTCCGTAAAAATTGGTTCTTTGTAGACCATTGTAGCTCATTTGAATGGGATTGATCTGGAAAACACAACCTAAGGACAAGAGTGGCACTGTTTCTGGGAGCCTTATTTTTAACCTAGGCAACTTCTATGACCAATGAGCCACCATGCTGAAATAATTAAAGCGATTGTTCCACAAAATATATTCTACATTTTTTCAAACCAGCTCCTGGATGTTAATATTTTTGGTTTTTGAATGTAATTACAATGTTAGTATAGCCACTGAGTTGTTCAATAAAATGTATCTGTATAGCGCCACCTGCAGTTTGTTCTTTCCCTTATTCCTTTGTCTACCTCAGTAACATCACTGAGGTGGTTGCACATGCTCAGTCCATCCGCCTACTGCCAACACCAGCTGGATCTAGTGTTAGAAGCTATGACAGTTACAGGAAAATAGCTAGAGCCGAAAGGCCCCCAAGCTATGATGGGAGGAGAGATGTTGCAGAAAGGACATGCCCCATGAGCTACTAGTTTGAAATAAATAAAGCAAAGTAAATGGAGCAATGAATATGGAGATCTCTGGATCCATGTGAGGTACAGGGCTGGTTCTAGCTTTGTTAGAAAGAGATTATCATACATGATGTCTAATCTTTATTCTATACATTAGTCATGGGTCATGGGATAACCCATTTAAGGATAATTCTCAATGGAGGCAGACTATGTCACTGCTACGGGGACTGAAGGAAAGGAGGCCCCGCACTCAACTCCTTCTTTTCTCAGGAAAACACTGCCACTAGGAGGAGCTCAATGCAAAGAGATTATTTCAGCTTCCATTTCAGTAAATGGTAACTGCATAAAGTTTTATGCACTTAGCTCTCCTTGGTAGTGGCTACAGGCAACTCGCTTTGTAATAGAAGAGAAGTAGATTATTCAATGTATTTTTTCCAGTTGCCTGGCATGTGTACTGTACATTGAGAAATATGGCTTTCATTCAGAACGAGCACATGTTTATGAAGTACTTGTTCCACATTTTCCAACTATAGAGGTCAGATAAAGTGGGTGAAGTGGAGGTCACATTTTTTTATGACATTTTTTTTAATTACAATTTCTTATCCTTAATAATAAAAAAAATTAAAAAAAAACATTTGTCAGAAGTCTTGGGTGTTGTACTTTGCGTTGCCTGGGAGTGATTGTGTTGTGACAAGTGTACTGGGAGAATGGGTGAGGCAGGGGGGGACGCAAAATGTTTATGGATTTTATGCTGATTTCAACACAGAATCTACTCTAACATTTGCATAAAATCCTTGGAACTGTGCAACGTGCCGGACCACAGGGGGCAGTATGTGAGTGTAATGGTGGTGTGCCGAATGGGTGTAGTAGTTGTACTCACTTTTTTCATAGCTCCCTGGGCCGGCCTTGCATTTGGAAGGGAAGACAGCACTAAATACTCCGGGTCACTCTCTGTTGCAGGGAACACCAGCCAGATGGAGGTTGAGGTTCCCTTGATGGTAGTGGGTATGCTTAGGGTGCTTTGGTGGCTGGGCCCCTGTGTTGTTCGTGACACCAGCACCGTAAGGTGCAATTAGGAGATGGAGTAGAATGATGAGAGGCAGTAGTTGAACCAAACAGGAACTTTACTTGTCTTGCAATAAGTATAGCAGCACTTTGTCATAAATACAGATGGTAAGGCAGTAAATCCCAATACCAGGCTCAGTGAGGTGGTGTATGTAGGTTACAGCTCAACTGTATAGAAGTGATGATCTTGTTTGTACTTGGCTTCTGATCTTGCTCTGGTTACTCCTTTAAATAATAGTTTGGATCCTCTGTAAGTTCTATTCTGCACTTAGCAATTCAGCAATATTCAGTGCTTCAGTAATTCAGTAACCCAAGGGCGGTCTCCCTCATAGCAGGTAAACTCTCTGCTCCATTCTTTGAAAAGATTGCACAAGATGCAGCAATTATTCTCTTAAACCACGGAAGGGTCCCTGGAAGGGGTATTACAGTAAAGGATCAATAAGTCCTAGTCTTGGACTACAAATGTTAAAGTAGCTTCACTCCCTCGGCTAGGCCCAGGAAGACAGAGCCAAGTCTGTCTCCTCTCCTCCTAACTCCTAATTTCCCCTAACTTCCTGTGTGCTAACCTATATAAATAGTGTTAAAGTGACACCTAGAGGTGGATATGTGTAGTGCATTGAACCAGCCTGAAATGGGAATTTAACAGCTGTGACAAAGGAAAATACAATAAATAGTGCAAAATGACATAGGATGGCACAAACAATTTTGGCGTGTTCCCATCCACCTGGAGTGGGGCATTACAACTGCAGGCTCCAGATACAAAGGCACATTCACTTCAGACGCCAGTCTTAATAAAGGCACATAGCTGGCGGTGGATCCGCCGAAGTTATGAAGAGGCGCCAGTCTGCTTCCTAGCTGTCTTACATTTAGACCTTTTTCTACGCCTAAAACTGCCGGACCTTCCCCTTCTACCTGGCGTGAGCAGAGAAAAGTTCCAGATAGCGGCGCAACTTACTGTTTCAACCATATGCGCCATATGTGTATTTCAGATTAGTAAATGACCCAACTGCCTAAAAATTGTTTGGATATTTAAAGACTGACAAAAAGACACAAAACGTAGTTATGTTAATATGTTACATAAGTTACGTAATGTGCTAAATTAAAAATTATAGGCATAAGTGTCAAGTCTCAGCGTGTAGTATGTCCCATAGCGACACCATTGGAATTCATTACATGAAATGCCATGCGACTTGATGTTGCGTGACACATTTCGCCGTGTAAAAATGACTTTCGACGGCACACCAACTTTGGGTTTTTCAATATGCGTTTCTTTATTCAGCCATATGAGGTGCAGTGTCCTTTTAGAAAGGTTTTGGGTCAATAGTATACAGTACCCTTTTTCAAGCTCATCCATGTGCTCCTTACGGCCATGTCGCCGTGAAGCTGGACCCTAAACTGGAGCCACCAAGACAAAAAATACCTCTGATGTGAAGGGGTTAGCACGCAAAAACCACTCCTGAGTAGATCTAATAATAAGTCAGCAGGCTGCTCGGAGACACTCTCTATGGGGGCCCCAGGAGGCTATAGGCACAATGTCCCGGCCACTGATTGTGAGGAAATAACAGTGATAAAACCATCTTATAGAGATTCCCGCACTGCAGGCTCGTGACTCTTCACACTGCAGCCATACTTCACATCTTATATAAGTCCTCTTCCTTCAGGAATACAATACACACGATTGTGCTTCAACTCTCTGCAGCTAGGAGGAAATCGAGCAGGGAGGGAATCTCCTTGAGCGTCGTGAAACAGCCAACCTCACCTCTTCCTCTCCAACTTCCTCAGCAATTGCAGCTGGAAATAAAGGGAAGGAAAAGGGTGCATGTCCTATTGCCTCTCCTCTCATTACTCACCCCGTAACCATCATGGACACCCACTTCCCTGTCCAAAGTACAGCACACATCTGTCAGGACACATTCCTCTTCCCTCGGACATCTTATCTATTATGTATAGTAAACTTCTGATAGCCCTCTGAATGGACAGTCTAAATCTCATCAAGGCTGTGAGAGCTGCATTTTAGCTGAATGTTCTCTTCTCTATTCCCTGCAGCGTGCTTAGTGGCACAAGGCATGATGAGAGTTGTAGTCCACCTCATGAACAACAGATTATATCACTATACACATGAGCTATAGAAATAAGTGACAAGGTCCCTGGTGGGACCATGCTGTAGTGTTTAGTATCTGCAGTATTTTTAACTGTTCCTATCACATTTTTACTTATTATAAGCAGATGTTTAAAGGGGTTGTCTTATCTGAGACAATGGGGGCATATCGCTAGGATATGTCCCCATTGGCTGATAGGTGCGGGACCCGCACCTATGTCGAGAACGGAGCAAGGTGGCTTGAGGACCCCGGGATTCCCTGGGTCTGGCCACTGCCAAGCGCACTCCCCATAGAAGTGAATGGAAGCGCACCGCCCTAGTGCGGCCACCGCTCCCATTCATCTCTATGGGGCTAATGGAAATAGCCATATACCCGCATTGAGATGGGAAAACCCCTTTAAAGAATACATTTTGGAAGTGTCATAACTAAGGGGCACATTTATTAAGACCAGCATTTTAGACGCCGGTCTTAATAAAGCCCCTGCACTGGTGGTGAATCGCTGAAGTTAACTTTGGCGCATCTAGCTTCCTTGCTGTCTTGCACGGTCCATCCCCTTCCCCGCCCAAGCCACACTCACAATTTTAGACCTGGCGTGAGAGGTTGCAGGAGTTGCAGATTGTGGCACAACTAATCGTTGCGCCACCATCTGTGCCAGAAATTCGTCTAATATAGGCATAGTTTAGTCTAATAAATGATCCCCTAAACCTTTTCCTTGCATGTTTTCCAGTGCCTTAGGATTAACATTCTTACAGAGAACATAATAATGTTCATTTAACCGTTTGAGGACTCCTTGCCATCCCAGAACCGTCACTTTGCGTAAAAAAAAAATAATTCTGCCACACTTTTATGGGTTTCGTTTTTAGGGCGTTCCCTATGCAGTAAAACTGACCTGTTCTCTTCATTCTCCAGGTCAGTACGATTACAGCAGTACCACATTTATATACGGTAGTTTTCTGGTTTTATTAGTGAAAAAAACTAAGAACGTTTGAAAAAAGAATTTTTTTCTTTGCATTGCCATTAAAGTGTTGAGTGAAGCAAAGCAAATGAAGTGGAATTCGGTCCGAATTTTAGGAAAAATTTTATTCTGAAAGAAGCTGAATTTCCTCATGCTTCGTGGTAACGAATTATTTTTCCTAAAATGGTGACTGGAGTTGTCTTAAGAAAGAATGGAAGAAAATAAATAAATATTCACCTCAACCACAGAGGCAATCTGCTCCTCTCTTGATTGAAAAAGACCTGCCGAAGGTCCTGCGCTGATTACACTTGAAGCGTGCGTTGACGTCATCACACTCAACGCAGTTCCTTCGGCAGGTCTTTTTAAATCAAGAGAGGAGCGGATTGCCTCTGCACAAGCAAGTGGATGAGGTGATATTTTTTTAACCCAAAAGGCCATATTGCACAAGCGTATTATCATTTTTACCTGCCGTTACATGGGTGCACTTCTGTCCCATTGATTGACATGATGAATGGGGTTTAAACGTAGCGATTCGTGACAAACTAATTCGTAATAAATCAAATTTCTTGTCAAAGTTCGGCAAAGCTGGCAAATCAAATTTTTCAAAACTTCGCTCATCTCTAATTGCCAAATTCTGACCCCCATAAATTTTTATATTTCCATCTAAGAGCTGTGTATATTTTGCTAGGTAATGTGTAGTTTTTATTGATACCATTCTGCAGTTTGCATACTTTTACTATCACTTTTTAGTCAACCTTTTTGGGAGGTGAAGCGGTAATGTGAATTGTCCATTTAGATTTTTTTTAATTCCATTTTGATGTTCACCATACAGGATAAATAAATTAATATTTTAATAGTTTGGGCATTTTGGGACGCCCATTTTTATTGTTTATTTATATTTTAGGGAAAGGGGGGTGATTTGAATTTTGATATATTTTAAATTTATTTAAATATATTTTTTACTTTTTTTTTTAAGCCCACCCAACCCCACCAGGGGACCTAAACGTGCAATCATTAGATTGCTTCCTCCCATATACTACCTTGATTTAGTACAGTAGTATATGGCAAATTCAGTATATTCCAATGCAGCACTGCCACCTGTAGGTCTACATTGGAAAATACCTGTGATAGGCCTGACAGCCTTGTACGGTCTCCAGCCTATCACTACCAATTAACAACTTCCCTGATCTCAGCGCAGGGAAGCCATTTGGGCCCTAGGAGCACAGCATTCTGGGGAAAGCCACCTCAGATGCCATGATCACAATTACCACTGCATCTGAGGGTCTAAATGTCTGTGATTAGCAGACATTAGCCCTGATCCCTCTTTAAAGTGACGACATCCACTGTACATGTACAACACATGTCAAGGGGCTGAATGACAGTGCCTTATCTTGCAGTCCGTACGCCAGAATGAAATCTATGGCAGCTTGGAGCTGCCGTATATTTCAGTCATTATTTACGCCATTAATGCTAAATGAGCTAGGAATAACAACCCGTCCACACTTCTCACCTGTCATGCCCCCTTTTGGCAAAATTGGTGTAAATAATGACGAATGAGCAGAGGTCGACAGCCCCGCTCTCGCCATGCACCTTTATATAAAATTGGAGAGAGCAGTGCAAAATGCTAATTATGACTAGTAGTCCCATTGCTTTGAAAAGTTGCAAATCTGGTAAATATGCAACTTTTTTATGCCAAAAACGGCATGGGGGAATAATGAATTTACCCCTCAGGCCCCTGATTCATCAAGACCAGCATCTCCTGCGCTGGTCTTGGTTGGGCCTCTGCTGCTGGAGGAGCCATGTAATTTATGATGAGGTGCAGGCCTTGACATTAATTACATGCCTCCTCTAGCAGTCTGGAGTTGCCGTAGATTTCAGTCATGAATGAGCTAGACACCCCTAAGTTTGGATAGGACTTCATAGAGCAACAACTTTTGATGTTACCCAGGGGCATAAATGTAGAAATAGAGGTGCAGAGATAGCAATTGTACTAGGCCCTGGTGTCTGTGAGTAGTATTATAAATGATATGAGGGGGTTCTGTTTTGCATTAGTGCTCAGGAGCTTCAGGTTACTTATCCCTCAGATTTTCCCTAAACTACTGTATCAGTCAATTATGAAACACTCATGTCATGGCACAAGTAGTGATAAGCGAAGTATAGAAAAATTTGATTCGGCTGCTTTGCCGAATTTTACCAAAAAATTTCCTTTGCGACTAGTTACTTTGTCACGAAGCGTGTTTCTTTGTAAGTAGTGGGAGCAATGATAGGCAGCAGTGATTGCACCACCCCCGTTATTGTACATCTCAGATGCCGCGTTCATAGCTGATCCCAGCATAATACAGTGTAAATTTTTAGGTTTCTAGCCTGCTTCCAGGAGAAGAAGTTTCCTCCTGAAGATATCCTGCATCTTGCAAAGTACAGAGCAGTGCCAATCTTATCCAGCCAAGTAGAAAGCTGAAGGGCAGAAGTTTATTGACAGCAAGAGGATTTATACCAGAGGAAGGTTTCCCTAAAAAGGATAAAGCCAGCTATTAGGCATATGGGCCTTGGAGAAAGCCAGACAGGATCTGCAGAAAGGATAGCCTGATCTGTGAGTTTATTCCCTCTTGCTAGGATTCTACCTGCTATTTATGTAAACCCTGCCTGTTACCAATATCCTTCATATGGAACTGTCTGAAGATTGTACATAGTTGAACTGTTCGGTAAAGAGGAATTCTAGTTTACTACAACCGTGTGTACCTCCATTATTCCTCCTAACAATCGGTGTGCCACTGTTACCGTCACTGGCGTCACAAACTGTAAGGGATCTTGCCACAGGCACGCTAAACCTTTAACACCCAGGGCACCTCACCATCACCCGGCCTGGTCCCTATATCTAGAGAGTGCCCCAGAGGATCTACGTGCCAGCCTCTCCATCACTGCTGTACGCCTGCCCAGGGTATACCACTAACATGTGAGTACTAGGAGTAACCCTCGGTCTGTTAACTGACCCCCGTGACCTAACATTCGCTCACCCTGAAGGACTGGCGTACTGCATGTCCTGCTAATGGTTGTTTTCATATGTGCTTATGCTCCTGAACCCCTGAACCGTACACTACCTGTTTGATCCTTGTCTGCTCAGTCTCGATTCTCCTGTTGATGACCCGGATTGCCTGTACCTGAGCCGCCGACTTCGCCTCTGACTCATCTTTTGATCCTGCAATGTCATTCCTGATTATGACTTGGCCTGTTGACTACGTCTGTACCTCACCCCCTTGGATGAGAAGCAACCCTACATGTGAATGGTCTCAGTATGCTTTACTGTTGACATGACGCAGGACTCATGGTAGCACTCGCTTTTCTTCTCTGCACAATCATTTTTCCTGATGTACCAAACATGTTTGAAGGGGCTTCATCAGAGAAAATAGCCTTACCCCAGTCCTCTGAAATCTAATGCCTGCACTTCTGGCAAAATGTCAGCCTTTCCTTGATGTTTATCTTGAAGAGAAGTGGCTTCTTTGATGACGTTCTTGACACAGGGCCTTCTCCTCACTGTGCATGCAGATGCACTCACACCTGCCTGCTGCCATTCTTGAGCAAGCTGTACACTGGGAATGAGCTATTCCCATAGCTAAATACTCTTTAGGAGATGGTCTTGGCACTTGCTAGACTTTCTTGGGCTCCCCTAAAGCCTTCTTCACAGCAATTGGACCTCTCTGCTGGAAGTTCTTAAATTCCGATAAATGGTTGATTTAGGTGTAATCCTACAAGCAGCAATATCCTTGCCTCTGAAGTCCTTTTGATGTAAAGCAACCATGATTGCACATGTATCCTTAGCGGTAACCATGGTTTTAAACCTTTTAAAGAAACCAGTCTACTTCTCTAATTCACGTACTGATATCAGCTGTCTTGTCCTTGTTAACACTTTCTCCTGAGATAACGAGAAGATCACTGAATTGGTGTTAGCAGGTCTTTTTGTGGCAGGACTGGAATGCAATGAAAATGGGGGGTTTGTGATTAAGTTAATTTTCATGGCAATGAATGACCTTGCAACTGATTGCAATTCATTTGATCACCCGTCATGAGAATGGTAGCAATGCAAATTGCCACTATAAAAACTGAAGCAGCAAATTTTGCGAAAACCAAATGGCATCAGCCTCAAAACTTTTGGTCTAGACTGTAGTTTACCAGATGTCCATTTCTGATGATAACTGGTCTCTGTCATTTCACATGAGCCTATTTGTAAATGTGACACGCGTGATCCAATTTTAGGTTTTTAAGAGGTTAATAAGAATTAATATATTTTCCTGGCGAGGCCTGCTTTCCCCTACACTGGCAACGTGAAGTTTGCACAGATGGAACAGCCAGCAAAACCCACAGCAGGATTCCCAGCTACTATCCTGGTTCACACCTCGAAGGAAAAATGGAACAGCACAGAATGGCCAAAGTAAACCATTTGTGGAAATCTAGTCAGCTCCTGTATTCTGCCTTCTAGCTCAGTCTTATTAAAGGTCACTCATGGGCTGAAGAAAGAAGTCTGCAAAGTAGGCCCCAAACCGATCAATGGAGCAGACATAATAATCATGCAAACTGCACACATAGAGCCTGTTGTTTGAAACAATACAAGTTCTAGAAAACTCTACTTATTAATATGCCACCACTCTGTCTCCTGTATGCCCATTGTGCAAAAAAATACAATGTTCTTACAGATCTCTGCCACTAATATGCCATCAGTCTCTCCTCAGGATGCCACTACTGTCCCCTGTGTGTGACCACTCTGTCCTCTGTCTGCCATCATTGTCCACTGTGTGCCACCACTCTGACCCTTGTATGTCCATTGTGCAAGAAATACAATGGGCTCAAGAAAACTCTTGTCGGTCCTTTTGTTCATTTTCCATGAAACATTAAAATACAAATTGCGGAATTATTGGTAGGATGATTATCCTTCCAGGACAGGAGATATGTACACATGTCCATGCGTGGCTTTGTTGTTTTTATATATATTTTTCTTTTCATGGTTTTATATGTTTTGCTCCCCCTCCACACACTGACCTCCAGATGATAAATCCCCCACTCGCGACTCACTTCTTAAAGAAAGAGGGGCAAGGCAGCATGTTCTTTACCCATGCCGGGAGCATCCACTACTACAGGCACATTGTAACCTGCTCTACACTCATGCTGGCTACTACTCATGAGTCCTACTACTCAATACCTGTTTGTTGCCCATAAAAAACAATCAGAGCTCAGCTTTCATTTCTTAAGCTGGTAGAATGAAAGCTGTGCTCTGATTTGTTACTATGGACAACAAACATGTTTTTCTTTTAGACAGTTTGGATATATCAGCTCCACTAATCAAGGACCCAATTACTCAAGAAGTCCTCAAAATACATTATACTCTGTGGGTAAAATTTGGTACCTCATACAGGTGTTTACATTTTCTGATCCATAGTTAAACATACATCATGACCAGAGGTGGGCTTGAAATTTCTGGGGCCAAAAGTTATGTCTGGGGAGCCTAATCAGGACAGCCATCCAGGAATCACTATTTCCGGCAGTGGTTCTCTCTCTGCTTACAACTGGATCTGCATCCTTAGGACACAAATACAGTTGAAAGTTGTGGCCAAGGCAGATTCTAGATTTCTGCTGCTTGAGCTGAAAATTGAAATGGCCCTACCCCCGTGCCAAATTCTCAATGCAACCCCCTCCCCCTAGCCCTAATGCTAAAGGCATATTTGAATTGAACATTGCATACAGAACTACATACCTCTTACATGCAGTGATGTCTCCTTTGATGAAGAAGTTCTCTTAGCTCATCTACTCCATTTGGACAAGTTATTTCAGCTGCATCTTATCCTGCTGCTATCCCCACTGCTGTGTCCACTGTACTCCCCATTAACCCCAAATACTATACTTATGTAATAGAATTGTCATGCACATAGTCCCCAAAGTCTTATAGTCTCCAGTCAGGATGATCCAGCAGGGCAAGATCTCCCTGACGTCTGCCACGTGAGTCTGCCACTCACTTTTCACTGCAGATGCTCAGCACATGGCTGTACTCAGCTGAGTAGCGCATGTGCTCGAGCGCCATGCTCGAGTCTCCTCCCCGCACGTTTCTTGGCTGCTACTCAGCCAATAAACATGCAGGTAAGTGCTGCCCTCCCTGTTATGCCAGTAGCCTATATAGCACCCGATGACGCATGTTCGGCTCATTCGTAGTCAGGGAGAGCTGAGCATAGAAAGGGACAGAGAGTGTAGGGAGTGTAATTGAATTTTTTTTTGTACTAAAATGTTTCAGAGACCTAAAAGTCCTTGTAAGGACTATTGTGTGTGACAGCAGCAATATATGTTTGTAGCGCAACCTGCGCTAAATTGCTCAGTGTTAGGCAGAGCTGTGCATAGGAAGGGACATACAGTGTAGGGAGTGTAATAGAAAGATTTTTATGCAAAAAACTTTTCAGAGAACCAAAATTCCTGTTAAGGACTATTGTGTGACAGCAGCAATATATATTTTTAACACATCCTGCGCTAAATACCATGTAATAGGCCACTGCGGACAGTTAAATTATTCGTGCCACATCTCCTGTGTATCCCTGTGTGCATCCCTAAAATATCAGTGACATCCAGTGTACTTTTTCCGTAGACGGTGTCTGCTGCGGAAAGTTAAATTATCTGCGCCACATGTCCTGTTTAAAGTGTGCGCATTCCTAAAATATCAGTGACATCCAGTGTACTTTTTCCGTAGACACTGCGAACAGTGACATTACCTGTGGTACCTGTCCTGTATAAAGTTTCCTCATCACAAAAACCTTTGTGAATTTCTTTCACATACACTTCCAAATCTTATGCTACTTTACTTGTGACATACTTTCAAGCATAAATCACATTTAAAACGAAGAAGGTGAGCAGTAAGGGACAGGGAAGTGGTCGCAATGCTGATGGTGCACCCAGAGGCCGTGGCCCTGTGCGCAGAGAAACTGTGCCTGCTGCCAGAGAACAAGAAAAACAATCATCCACAATACCTAGCTTCATGTCCCAGTTTGCAGGGCGGCACAGGACAATGTTCGTGAAGTCAGCCCAGTGTGAGCAGGTGGTCGGTTGGATTGCAGCAGATAATGCTTCCAGTCGGTTAAACACCACCCTGTCTTCCACCAAGTCCAGTCTCAGTAGCCAGGAGTCTGGTCAACACAATCCTCACCCTGATCCTCCTTCCACCATGTACAATCTGGCCAAACAAGTGATCCCACACTCGGATATTCTGAGGACCTCTTTTCCTCGCCATTACTTAATTTGGCCCTCTCACCAAGAGGGACATGAGATCTTGTGCCCTGATTCCCAACCTCTTGAGCATCCACAGTCACAAGAACATGACGGTGGGGAACGGCAATTAGTGTTTAATGAGGTGGATGATGATGAGACACAGTTGCCAATGAGTCAACCGCAATTACTGTCTCAAGAGGTTGATGAAGAGGATGAGACACAGTTGTCAATCACTGAGGTTGTGGTTAGGTCAACAAATCAGGAGGATGATCAGAGTGAGGCAGTGGAAGAGGATGTGGTGGACGATGAGGTCACTGACCCAACCTGGGAAGGTGAAAAGCCGAGCAAGGACAGCAGAACAGAGGGGGAGGGATCTGCAGCACCGCAACAGGCTGGAAGAGGCAGTGGGGTGCCAAAAGGTAGAAGGCGGGCCCGCAACTGTTCCACAGAGCACCCCCTTGCGGAAATCTCTCTTGCCAAGGGGTAGATGTTCCGCAGTATGGCGCTTTTTTGAGGAAAGTGCGGACGACAAAAAAATAGTAGTTTGCAAGCTGTGCCATACGAAAATCCGCCACATGGCATCCAAGCATCATAATAAGTGGGATGAACGCCTGGGTCCACAATCTGTGTCTGCGGGTCACACCACTGCCTCCTCTTCCCCTATGTTACATGCTGGCCAATCCACTGTCGAAGGCGCAGGCCTGGATGCCTCCCACCCTGCACCTGGTCCTTCGCAAGCACCATCAGCGACCACATCCACTTACGTGTCCCAGCACAGCATCCAAATGTCCTTACCCCAGGCCATTGAACGCAAGCAAAAATACCCAGCCACCCACCCACAGGCCATAGCACTAAATGCGCAGCTTTCTAAATGACTGGCCCTGGAAATGTTGCCATTTAGGCTTGTGGACACTGAGGCCTGATATCGGCAGCCATCCCGTGTTATGAAGTCCCCAGCCGCCACTATTTTTGAAGGTGTGCTGTGCCCGCCTTACACCAATGTGTCCTGTAACATCACACGTGCCCTGACCAACGCAGTTACTGGGAAGGTCCACTTAACCACGGACACATGGACAAGTGCATTCGGCCAAGGACGCTACATTTCCCTGACGGCACACTGGGTGAATGTTGTGGAGGCCGGGAGCGAGTCGTACCCTGGGATGGTACGGTTGCTACCGACGCCAAGGATTGCGGGCCCTACGTCAATCAGGGTTTCCGCCAGCACCTACGTTAGTGGCTCCAAACCCCACTTCTCCTCCTCCGCCTCTTCCTCCACTTCCACCTCCAAATTATCCACGTGCAGCACCAGTCAGTCATCAGTCGGTAGCTGGAAGCAGTGTAGCACTGCAGTGGGGAAGCGGCAACAGGCCGTGCTGAACAAACAGCACACCGCCGTAGAGCTGTGGCAGGGAATAAGAGACCAGACTGAGCTGTGGCTCTCGCCACTCAACCTACAACCAGGCATGGTTGTGTTGGATAATGGCCGTAAATTGGTGGCGGCTTTGGAGCTCGGCAAGCTCAGACACATCCCATGCCTAGCCCACATGTTCAACCTTGTGGTTCAGCGGTTTCTGAAAACCTACCCCAATTTGCCTGAGCTATTGGTGAAGGTGCGCCGCGTGTGTGCACATTTCCAAAAGTCATTGACAGCTTCAGCAGGTCTGTCAACGCTGCAACAGTGCTTGAAATTGCTCCCTGGCTGTTGTGCAATGTGAGCACATGCTGGAACTCCACGTTCCACATGTTGGCCAGGCTTTGTGAGCAGCAGAGGGCAGTAGTGGAATGCCAGCTGCAACATGGTTGTTGCCTTTCCAGTCAGCTTCCGCTATTCACAAGCGAGGAGTGGGCATGGATGTCTGACCTCTATGAGGTTTTAAGAAACTTTGAGGAATCAACACAGATAGTGAGCGGCAATAGCGCTATTATCATGGTAATCATCCCACTTCTGTGTCTACTCAAACGCTCGCTGCTCACAATTAAGGCGGACGCTTTGCATGTGGGAAAGGTGGAAATGGGGGGAAACAGTACACAGGGTGATAGCCAGACCACCCTCAGTTAGTCTTCTCAGCGAGAATTGGACGATGAAGAGGAGCAGGAGGAGCATGAGACCGTTGCCTCCACTACAGAGGGTAGTACCCATGGAAGTTTAATTCCATCTGTTCAGTGTGGGTGGGCAGAAGAGGAGGAAGAGGATGAGCAGATTGAGAGTGGTCCTCCTGATGACGACAGCGAAGTCTTGCCTCTTAGTACTCTGGCACACATGGCTGACTTCATGTTAGGCTGCCTTTCCCACGACCCGCACATTATACGCATTTTAAACAACACGGATTACTGGTTGTTCACCATTCTCGACCCCTGCTACAAAGAGAACTTCTCATGTCTCATTCCTCTGGTGGAGAGGACGAGCAAAACGGTGCAATACCAGAAGATCCATGTTAAAAAATTGCTCCAAAAATTACTACCTGACAACGCTGGTGGCAGAGTCCATAGTTCCTTGGCCAACCGAGGAGGGGAGACAATGGGTACACACAACAATTCCAACAGAGGCAAGGCAACACTCTCCAAAGCCTGGGACAGTTTCATGACACCCCGCCAGCACCCTCACCCTGATGTGCAGCCTAGTGTCACAAGGAGGGAAACATTTTGGAAGATGGTGAAGGAGTACATAGCAGACCGTGTCAGTGTCCTCAATGATCCCTCAGTGCCTTACAACTACTGGGTGTCCAAGCTGGACATGTGGCACGAACTGGCGCTCTAAGCCTTGGAGGTACTGGCCTGCCCAGCCGCCAGCATTTTGGCTGAGCTGGTATTTAGTGCTGCTAGTGGCATTATAACAGATAAGCGTATTCACCTGTCAACTGAAAATGCTGACAGGTTGACTCTTATCAAAATGAACAACGCCTGGATTGACCAGGACTTCTCGACTCCACCAGAGGAAAGCTGATGAACATAAAGGCACTTTAAATGTGCTGTTTATAATGTACTGAATACACTGTATTCTCATGCGCCCCTTCCACCACAAACAAGGGTATATGGTTGAATCTTCCTTTTATTATCCTCCTCTTTCATCATATCAACATGCTTATTCGTCCCATATAATGCCCTTGCATATAGGCCCTTTGCATATAATGTTTTACAGGGTCAGCTCACCAGCCGGCCCTCGCATATAATTTTTTAGAGGGTCAGCTCACCAGCAGGCCCTCGCATATAATGTTTTACATGGTCAGCTCACCAGCAAGCCTTCACCTACAATCTTTTACAGGGTCAGCTCACCAGCAGGCCCGCACTTAAAATCTTTTACAGGGTGAGATCACCTGCAGGCCCTCACCTAATTATACCTAATAGGTAATTTGCCCTGCTTGGATGTGGTAGCCGTAGCTGTTTCTTAGGCTCCCTCTCCGGAATCTAACCATGATTCCCCCATTACCCATGGTCTACATGGTTTGGGCTGAAAATAACATCGAAAGTTGATAGGGCAGACATCCGATTGGGGGACGTGCGATCGGCCCCAGGTTATCTAGAGTCACCAAAGCGGCAGCAGGCCCTCGCCCATAATGTTTTAGATGGTCAGATCAGAAGGCCCTTGCTCCAAATGTTTTTGAGGGTCACCAGCAAGCCTTCACCTACAATCTTTTACAGGGTCAGCTCACCTGCAGGCCCTCACCTAAATATACCTAATAGGTAATTTGTGCGCATACTGCCTTGCTTGGATGTGGTAGCCGTAGATGTTTCTCAGGCTCCCTCTCCGGATTCGAACCATGATTCCCCTGTTACCCATGGTCTATATGGTTTGGGCTGAAAATAACATAGAAAGTTGATAAGGCAGACATCCAAATGGATCGTCGCCGCCACGGGACGTGCGAACGGCCCCAGGTTATCTAGAGTCACCAAAGCAGGAGCGGGCCCTCGCCCATAATGTTTTAGATGGTCAGATCAGCATTCAGCAGGCCCTTGCTCCAAATGTTTTTGAGGGTCACCAGCAGGCCTTTAATTATAATTTTTCAAGGCTGTGTATGATGCCCTCCTTTATGTGTAACAAAGGGTGTATTGGAGTGCCGGTTCCTTGTAATTTTTGGCAGCCCTTTCACTTAGTGCATAGGCTTTATGAGTGTAGGAGTCCCACTACCTGAACAATTGTACCACAATGTGAATGAGGCCCTCCTTTATGTGATATACAGGTTTTATCGGAGTGCCTCTTCCTTGTCATTTTTGGCAGCACTTGCACTTTATATACAAGTAAATATACAGGAAAGAATCAACTCAACAAGGATATGAAGAGAGTAGAGGAGGGTTTCTCCCAGTATGACCTATTTAAGAGCAGTAGTCGTAGAAATGAACAGACTAAAACCAGTACTAAGGGCGCAAGGTTTGCATTCTCCTTTAAATATAGCCCCATGGCAGAGCGTATTCGCTCAGTAATATTAAAAAATTGGGATATTTTGAGGAGAGATGCAACCTTGAGTGAACTCACAAAACAGAAGCCACTCATCTCCTTTAGAAGAAGCCACACTATCAAAGATAGACTTGTGAGAAGCAGGTTTCAATCTACCAAAAGTAACAATTGGCTTAAGAGTAACATACCAAAAGGCAACTTTAGATGTGGCACTTGTTCACTATGCCCCTACAATTCTCAAAAGAAACATTGAGTTTGCAGGGACCCAACACAGAATCAATAGTTTCATCAACTGCAGGAGCACGTACAGTATGTGGTGTATTTACTGCTGTGCACCTGCGGCCGATTCTATATCACAAAGACCATCAGGTGTATGTTCGAAGGAGTGAGGGAGCACTTTAACTCCGTTAAAACAGAAAAGGGTTGCCCGAGATTTATAGAGCATATAAGAAGTGCCCATGGAGGTAACGTCGACTGTATATCTTTTACAGGGCTGGAGACTGTGTCCGCCCCTCTGCAGGGGGGTGATAGACACCACCTCCTCCTGCAGAGGGAAGCAAGGTGGATCCTGCGGACGCAAGCTCTGGGTGAGCTTGGATTGAATGACAGGAATGATCTAAGCCCTTTCTTATAGTCATATACTACAAATATTACTGTCATGTGGAAGGTTATTGCTCAGTACTTATAGCTGTTATGTTACATGTATAGATTTTTGTATTGTTTTATTCAACTCTTTGTTGCGGACGCAGTCTTGTTGTCTGTCACTATGACAACGGGCAGCGCCGGCATTTAAAAAGGGTGACGCGAATGTACGCACTGACGCACAGCCCGAGGAAGCGCTTGTAGCGCGAAACGGCCGTCGCTGTATATGCGTGGTTTAGAATTGTCTGCCCTCTGCTACACCTTGTTTATGGAATAAAAGAACCGGAATTATTTCAACACACTGGTGAGTGCCGCTGCATATTCTTTCTTCTCCATTGCGATTATATGCACCCTACCTACTACGTTCAGCTGTGTGCCACCAGCAGTGTGTGTCCTCATTAGCCGTGAGAGTCGTCTGGCTACTTGTGCGGATTGTTTGTGTGGCTGTGCCGCCCCCTGCTTCACCTGTGTGTATTATACAGGAAAGAATGTTTCCTAACAATTTTTCCTCTAAAATTGATTTTATCTTTGGTTTGGTGCGTATTATTGTGGAGTCCAAGATGCTTTCAGACATCCTCCCCATGCTGTTCCCGAACCATTTAGGTGGTGCTTCCATCATTTTCTGACCTTTTCCTATGGCTTAATGCTCGGGTTCTTCCATTGACTTCCATTATACTCGGGTGCTCTACGAAGTGTTCGGCCAGAGCCCCCGAGCACTTTGGTGCTCGATCAACACTACAAGCCAGCCCTAACTTCAGCATGCTGCCTGGACTTCCTCTAATAATAACCCCTATAGTTCCCCTAGTAGTATCGGCCCACAGGGAAAATTCCCTGTAGAGTGTATGGCCAGTCCACCGCTGGCCATTGGACCTAAAAGATGCTAAGGTCTCCTGTCTTTTGAGAGCGCCTAGGCATGCACTGTCACCTATGATGTAGGGATCAGTAGAGAGTAGATAAGCTGTGGTATCACTTATTGTGAATGGTAGAGTCTGTGTTATCTATATAAAGGTGTTCCTTATCATTGTAATTCTGCATGTGGTGATAATGATAATAGCTACTGAAAAATTACCTGTATAGAGCAGGAAATCATGACCTATTATTATCCCTAGTAGCCAGGGTTATATACATTTTTTCATTACATAGATAGAGCGGGTAGAATTGTACTAAATGGCAATCCCTCAACTCTACTCCACTATCTAATTATTGAATCTCCCAGATTCCCTTTAAAGGCCAGGAAATAAAGGACTGAAAATAAAATACATGGAGAGACTTATATCCAGAAAACTATCCACCTGTTTTTCATAAAGAAAATACAACGAATATTCACCTATAGGCTGTTAGTTTCTGATAAAAAGGTAAAAGTAAAGATAAGGTTAAAGGTAGAGTTTAAAAAAATAACACAAAACACTATATATATATATATATATATATATATGTTTATTTCCCAATGGACAATGTAAAAATGCCTTTTTTTTTGCTTGTCCTACCCAAAAATAAATTCCTAATAATTAAACTGAAATTGACATGTACCCTCCAAATAGTAGGTGAAACTACAACTCGTTCTGAAAATAAGCAAGAATTTATATTTTATATTGCTGTCTTGCATTTAACAAAATGATTGGTTCCCCAGGGCCGAGATGAAAGTCTAAATGTGAAGCCCACATATGGCTTAGTCCAGAACAGTCAACATACTGTACATCACATAAACCTATTGGACTGAAAGAATTTTTCTTGCGTTCCTAGTCGAAAAAGAATATTTTATTTGATAACTGAACTTGGTCTCCATTCTATATTCTACCTTTTTAAACCAGCACCTGGATCTAAATACTTTTGTAATCGCATGTATCTGTATAGCTCCACGTGCAGTTTTTTTTTCTTTCTTACGTCTTTGACCTGCTCACTGAGATGGTCGCACATGCTCAGTTTCATCCTTCAACTGGCTCCCCAGTGGTAATAGGGTGAGAGTTGCAGCAGAAAGGATGCGCCTCCTGAGCTGCAGCAGAAAGAACACCCCCCTTGGAGCAATGAATGGGGAGATTTCTGGATCCATGCGAGGTACAGGGCTGGTTCTGGCTTTGTTAGAAAGAGAGTGTCATGTACTATATGATATCTGATTTTCATTTTATACATTTATCATGGGATAACGCCTTTAAAATGTTTCACTAACTAGAATTCATACAGGCATGGCCACCATCTATTTGGTGTCTTTATGCACTAAGGGCAAATGTTGAGGTTAGGGCTACAAACACGGTTCTACATATAAACATAGTTGTGATCAAACCCCACTTATCTAATAAAATAATTTATTTTGCTCAGTGGTGTGGGGTCAGGGGCTAAATGCCCACAGTTTTTAAGGTCCCCTCAGTTTAGATGGAGGATAAAGGAACATGACCTAGTCAGACCTGTATAAGAGGACAAATAAAGAGCTACACGTCCTGGTGAAGCCTTCTATGGCTTATGTTGGAGATGTATGTCTAATCTGTTTGTTGATTTGAGTGTAATCTCTGTAATACTGCATTTTATTCCAACGTTTTACACAATAGATCCCTCATAAGTGAATCAGTGTTCATAGTCCCTATAGTCAGTGGGATTGTTCCAGCTCAGCCCTTGCTCTGTGACCCTCAGCTAATCCAGGACTGCCCTTGGTCACGGTCTGTGCCCAGAAATGAGGTGTGAGAGCTGCGTGTCTGCTTCAGTGGGAGACCATCTGTCTCTGTCAGCTTCACTCTGTCACTGGATGTTCCTTTCACAGCTCACTGTGCCAGGGTGGAGAGGGACCTTCTCAATCGCCCTCAATGTACCAGATACACTGTATTACAGTATAATCAGTCTTGTCTTCTTAAAAAGCTGAATTATACATTTGCATACATTTAAAAACAAAATTCATTATGGCAGCTCAGTGCTGAGCACTGTTTCCTTGCAATACTGTGGTTCTGGGTTTGGAACTACCCAATGACAGCAGATTGCATGAAGTTTGTACACAGTCAAGTCACATTATTAAGACCACCAATTAATATCCAGAGTAACCGCAGTGTGCAGCATGGACAGCAGCTAGACAGGCTAGGAGTGGCTCAGGGAGGTCTTGCTAGATTGTCATAGGTATCTGGAGCCATGATGAGGGAACATGAGGGAGGTTCCATAGAGCAAACACGACGATCAAGGTGGTCCTACAGATCCTCCATTGGGTCCAAGTCTGGGGAATTAGGGGGCCACGGTAGTATTTGGAAGTCTTGGTCATGCTCTTCCAACCAATGTTGAACATTTCTAGCCATGTGACATGTTGAATTGTCTTGGTATTGAAAGATCCTATCCACCCCAGGGAAGACCATTAGCATGTATGGGTATACATGATCTGCAAAGATGGGATCATACCAAAATTGGTGTCTTCCACATGGACGAGTGTCCCAGTGCTGTCATAATGCTGTCACCTCCAGCTTGTGTTCTTCCAGCAATGCTTGCCGGGTGTTTATTCTCTGATGTTACTTGCCTGACACACCAACATCCATTAGTTCGATGAAGCATAAAATATAACTCATATGCGAAGGCAACCCTTCGCCAATTAGCGGAGGTCCAATTCTGATACTCCTACGAGAATTGAATCTTTTTCTGCTGATGCAACTTCTTTAGCAGAGGTGCAGTGACCATCCTTCTGCTTTGGGGCCCCATATGCAATAGGGTTCACTGAACTGTTGTTTTAGACACACGTCTGGTAGCTCCCTGGTTCATTTTGGCTGTGCGTTGCTCCACTGTGGTTGCGTGGATTTGCTCTGGGTTCACGAGTATCCTGCCATACTCCAAAAGCATACTAATACGTTAATTAGCTTCATATGGAATTGGAATTTACTTGTCCATCTGAGATAAGAATATTAGACTGTGAGCCCTATTGGAGACTAGGACTGACATAGTCTCTGTATAGCGTTTAGGGATATTTTGGCTTTGTAAACTTTGGAACAAATCATACGTATAGGAGGTTGAAATCAGCAGTCAAAATGAGCACCCCCACTTCTGGGTCCTGGTTTACCACTATACACCCCTATACATGGACAGCTGTCACTCGGTTAAGGTTCGTGCCACATAAAGTCAGTGTATGCCCAGGCTTAGGTGGAACGGCAGCATCAGGTCAATGTCTCCTTCATATAGCTGAAATGCTGTGAATCTTCCATGCAGATTTGCACTAGGTAATATTTGCTCCAGGTAACAGTACCAAGCAACCGGATGAGTTTTTAACAAATCTCATCTACACATTGCGTAACTTTGCCAATACAGACAATCACCTGTGATGCAAATTTTGATGTTAATTTCTGGTGCGGGTTGCCTGTTAATTTGTTGCAGGTTTTCACCATTGACTTCAATGGAGTAGTACAGCGGTGCCACATTTGGGATGAAGCCATCACACAGCCTCTGTGTGGACATACAAGCCAGAATGGGATCTTAACTGATTAGAAACAAATAGTTTTTTTTGTGTGTTCATGTTAATGGTGGCTGTGTCCAAACCCGTATGACTGTACCCTTAATGCGTAGTTCACACAATGCAGTTGACGGCAGGGAAGGCACGAGCAAAGGAGTGGTAGAGGTGGAGAGGATGGAGGTGATGGCTCTCATGGTGGTGATCCTGCTTCAGCACTCCCTAGGCCATGTACGGGAGGGACGAAGCCCTTTCCTCCCCTCAGGGCACACCTTGGTTTGAGGTCACCTGGATGATGTACTGTAAGGTGGGGTGCCCTTGGTATTGGCAGACTATAAGGTTCAAGGCAGAAATCTGGCAGATTTGGTGGTGCACCGCAAGGCAATACTCTTAAGATATCACCATGTTTCGCTCTTATCCAACTTGATGGTGCAGTATTCTCTCAAGTACTGTATTCTCCTGAGGTATGGTGCTACAATATCCTCTGTAGGGTGTAGTCCTTCATCAGACTATCAAGATCTCTCTCTCCCTCTAATATGGCTAGGGACTTTAGGCCTTTACACCTAACCAAAATAGCGTGGAGTCCAAAACCTTATACGACTGTTACCTCCACAAAACAATATGGCTGCTTGACCTTTAATAGAATTGTTATTAGCTGTCTCAGTGTGGATGGATGGCAGGAGTTCCTCTAAGCCCCAAGTACTTGACTGCTTACTGCTCAGTCGAGCTTACAACATCTCAGCTAACTTAAGGAAGGAGGCTAAATCAGGGATGCCCAACCTGCAGCCCTCCAGCTGTTGCAAAACTACAACTCCTAGCATGCCGGACGGCCTACAGCTATCAGCCTACAGCGGGGCATGATGGGAGTTGTAGTTTTACAACAGCTGGAGGGCCGCAGGTTGAGCATCCCTGGGCTAAATAAAGAGGGCTGATCAGGCCCCTGCCTAGTAACCAAAAGCAGAGTTAACCTTTGAGGTGCCAGATGGAATTTTACAAAAAAAATTTAACCTAGTTCACACATTTGAAGACATAACTTCTCTTAGACTTTGGGGGATCAGTACATCTGTCATCTTAGCAGTGGCCTCCAGGTCACTGGAACGATTTGATGTGGATTTATCCTGCAGATTTCCCCGCATATTGAGAATTCGCTGTAGAAATTTTCTGCAGCAAATCCAGCTTTTGTGTACTCATTCTAAGGTTATTGACTTATTATACATTCTCTTCACTGTCAAAAGGTTCCAGCAATCTTTTAAAATAACAGCTTTTTCTAAAACCTGTACCTGTGACATCACGGATAAATGTCCAATATGAATATGTAGCGTGTGAGTGTTTTCTGGATGATACAAGAATGTTCACTCTCAGGTGAGTATGCTATTGCCCTCTGCCATCCAGGTTGGCCCTGGTGTATATATTGTCAGCATTACTGTACAGCCAGCGTACATTGCAGTGGATACTTCGGCTGAGCCCTGCGCCCCACACATCCTGTTCCCATCTCAGTCTCTCCACTCCATTTGGGAAACACATTAGTGCTGACAAGGATCCCATTGTACAGCTCCGCTGTTAGCTGGTGATTAAATCCCATTCCTGAAATTTCTGGGAATCAATGAAAACCTGGGGAATGATCGAGTCTGGTAACCCATTCGCTGCCAAGGTATTTCGTAGAAATTTTCAGCAAGGTCTTTTCATAGTCTGCTTTGAAATGGAAATGTATTTGGTTTTAGAGAGAATTGTCACTAGAAAGTGGCACAGATTACTCTTCTCTCCCATGCCAGCTTGTACAGATGTGTGCCAGCATCTCTATAGTCGGTCACCCTCCATGGCTTTCTCTTCTATTAAGGTGTACTGCCTGTAACAGGGCCCCTCCACTATTATAAGCTACTTGTATTACTGCTGTTCACTTCATCAGGAACAAGTAGGGTGACACTACTTCTATTATCTCAGTAGACTTTTTATGTCAACAGAAATTTCCCCTAATTAGCATGAAGCTCCCCCTTCAAAGAGGTTCTGCAAGAGCAAGGGACAATATACCAGAAAACATAACACACCATATCTCCTGTTAAACATAACGACAGAAAGCTTTATACCAAATGGGTTCAGCTATAGTATGTAAGGTGAATTTTCCCATGGTGGGACTATTAAAGGTGTCATACAGTATATTGCGTCCTATACTTCAATAACGTTATGTGAAAACTAACTCCTAATATTAGTGTTCACCGATCAGCCATAACATTTAAACTGCCTAATATCATGTAGGCCCTCCTCATGCCACCAAAACCGCTTCAACCCATGGAGGCATGGACTTCACAAGACCTTTGAAGGTGTCCAGTAGTATCTTACACCAAGAAATTAGCAGCAAGTTGCAAGTTGTAAGGTGGGACTAATATAGATCGGACTTGTTTTTCCAGTACATCCGACAAATTTTGGATCGGATTAAGATCTGGGAATTTGGAGATCAAGTCATCACCGTGAATATTTAGTCATGTTCCGCAAACTATTCCTGAACAATTTTTGCCAGTGCACTGGTTGTCTTTCCTTGGACATCTTTTGGTAATTACTAATCACTGCACACAAGGAACACCCCACAAGACCCTTTGTTTTGGAAATGTTCTGACTGACTCATCTAGCCATCACAGTTTGGTCCTTGCAAAGTTGGGTTATAGCTGAGGGTGAGGCTTGTGGGGTTCGGATAGGGGCTCAAACAATTTTCCTTGTCCAAGATTTTTAGATTGAGTTCCATTGCAGCACTGAATATTTTCTCTGGAGGAACCCTGCCCTGACTCTAAACCTATATTGAAACTCAGAAAGCATAGAATGAACGTGTCAATTTTTAGTCCATTGGCAGTTAGATTGCCTATTTTTATGCTATAGCCATATAAATGTTACCATAAAGTCTTTTATATGTTGTAAATATTAAAGGGGCTGTCCAAGATATTTATATTGATGGCCTATCATCAGGATATGTCATCAGTAGAGATGAGCAAAGTTTTAAAAAAATTGTTTTGGACGCTTCGCCAAATTCTTTCAAGAAATTTGCTTTGTTCTGAATTAATTAGTCACAAAGCGCGTTAAATCAGCTATATCCTGGCCTACAGGGAGAGTGTATCTTTGTATACATTACGTTGCATTGCAGCAACATGCATAGCTAGTCCTTTCTGGTAGTGAAACAGTTGCTGTGCGTCAGTATGACAGGCAGGTCTCATATAGCATATGGATGTGCAAATTTTCCGGTAGGCCACCAACAGTCCTAGCTAACCCCTAGCTAAAGCAAACAAAAACCACGACCACTGGATGACAGTGGCATCTCTGACCTGTTAATGCGGAGACTGCTACCACCACCCCTTCTTCTGTTGCTACTTCTGCCGGCTCCAGCAACATTTTTGCCACTGCCCGTTTATTCAGAGGGCCCTGACAACTGTCTGTTGGATATACTGTACAGTAATAGTAACTGTATAGGTAAAATAGGTTTTTCAATGTCAATGTGGACACCCTACTAACAGTAAAAGTAAACAGGTTATTCACCCCAATTTGAGAATCAATGTGTAATAGAATTGCTTATCTAGTAAACAAGGTGGACACCCCAATAACAGTTAAATTAAACAGCTGGTCACAGCCATACCACGTTTTTATGTTTTTCTTGCGTTTTAATGCTTTAAAAAATGTGAAAAAAAGAAATTTGCTAAAATTGCCCCCATAACTTTTTTATATGTACATCTATGGAGCTGTGTGGGGGCTTATTTTTTAAGGGGTCAATATTTAGTTTTTATTTAAAACATTTTGGAGTAAGTATGACTTTTTGATCACTTTTTTATTTGATATTTTTTGGGAGGTGAAGTGACCAAAAATTGTCGATTCGGCCATTTCTTTCTTTTCTGTTCACTGTATGGGATAAATACTTTTATATTTTAAAAGTACGGGCATTTTGGGATCTTTATTTTTTAATTGTATATTTATTTGTATTTTTTATATGGAGAAATGGGAGTGGTTATTTTTTTTATATCTTTTTATTGTTTAATAATTTTTAAAACTTTTTTTAACATTTATTTTTAGTCCTCCTAGGGGGACGTTAACATGCAATTATCTGATCACTTGTATCATAAACTGCAATCAGGGGCGTAGCTATAGGGGGTGCAGAGGTAGCAGTCGCTACCGGGCCCATGAGCCTGAGGGGGCCCAAAGACCCTTGTGCCACATAAAACACTGGCATTATAGAAAGTGCATACTGGTCAATTTACACCTCTGGCTGGAGGGAAGGGGTTAGGTTAAGAAGTTGGCATGAGGGGGTGCCCTTTCAATGTTTGCCTCAGGCAGCAGGAAGGATATGTGCTCCCCTGCCCCTTGCCAACAAGCACTGAGGGTCGGGGGCCCAAGCTGAACTCTTACACCAGGGCCCATGAGCTTTTAGCTACGCACCTGACTGCAATGATCTGTTATTGCAGTCTATGGAAGATTCAGTGTGTTCCTAAGGAGCCCTGACACTTCACTATGATAGGTCTGGGAGCCTTCAGAAGGCCTGAGGCTCCTATAGCAACTGAACGACTCCCTTGATCTCGGCACAGGGGAGCTGTTTGGTCTCTGGGAGTGCTCCTTGGAAAAGACTACTTAGATTAGTTATTGCCGATCACAGACTCTGCTACTGTTTGTCTGCTGTGTAAAACAGCAGGCACCTGGCAACTTTGGTGGCTGCTAAGCTCTGAGCGGGACCCGACATCTGTACATTTAATGATAAAGTTATACTGAATCTTTTTCCACAAAACTAAATATCGATCTGCTCAGATGCTCCTACTCTACAACATGTTGCCTGCAGAGTACACAGCATTTTTGGGTGGCAGCTCTTTAAATGATGAATATGTTATCTGAGCAACGAATGGAAATATTTTTAGCCCTTTTCTTTATTAAAATGTATGGCAGTTTAATTTGAGAACTGTATGGCATTAGTATTTTAGCACAGAGTGCTGATATTTTTAGCAGTGTACATTATGACAGTATTATTTAAACATTAAACTGTAGATTGCATTCATAATATACAGCCATGATTATTTTAGAGGTAAAATTACAACTGGTAACGAGCTGTACAAGCGACAAGGAGAAATGTTTTAAATGTTTGATCTTCCGCATAACTTGCGCATGCATATGGACATTTATTCCAATGTAGCAGGTCAAATAAGGCCTATTACTGACTGCACATTGTAGTTGCTGCTGTTAGTAAATAACCCCATGCTATGAAGGTGACCTCTACGTCTACTTTTAGGGTCATTACATTCTTCCACCATTGAAGGCGTTGCATGTGGGATTAATATCTCTTTCTCTTCTGCATTGCTGTACTGTGGTTAATGCTGCAGAGAAGGAGAATTATGTGCCATTTGACTTAAACCACTTTAGTCATTGATGTTAGTGGGTGATGGATGCCAGCCGCTGGACTGAGAATTGTTTGCAGAAGTCAATGTGGCATGACCTTAACTTCACAACTGCAAGAGGGGCTGTCACTACCATGTCATCTGTGCTTGAGCGGCCCTAATACTGCTCTGGAGACCTATCGAGTCAGAGAACTTCTCAGCCGACATCAATCAGATTAAATCACAGCATTCAGCGTAGGTCACTCTAAGAGTGCAGGCACTGTGTAAGACTAGAAGGCTCGCCAGGACCAAGGACTAAGGACTATGATCTACATAGACAATAAATAAATAAAAATCTGCAATGACATGGTACGCTGTAGTGGATCAACATGTGAATATAGTAGACTTCAGTATAAGGTCACATAAGATTCCTACTGTCCAAAAATATTCTGGTAGTTTGCGTCAGTTAGAATGAAATCAGATTATGTGCTCACCTTACCTTTCCCCCATTTTTTTTCCAACACATTATACAATAATTATTTCTAGTTTTTTTTGTATTCGTAGAATTTTAGCTACTGGTATGGCAAATGCACGAGTATATACGGGAGAAGGATCTATCATCTCCCCAATATTCATGTCATAGGGGAACAAGCGGTGAGGTTCCCATTTAAAGGCTAAGGACACCTTTGTGGCAATTTTTTATAATTGCATTTTAAAAATTTTGGGCTAGAATTTTTTTTTTTTCAATTTGTCTTTATTAAAACTTTTCAGCTGTTTTTAAGATACAGGAGTTAAAAATCAGAGTATGACTTCTCAGTCCCGTCAGCCAACGCCTTCTTAGAAGCCTTATCACTGATTTCCTGATCTCATAAACACTTCTTTAAGCCATATTCTTATCAGTTTGATAAGAGTTTAACTATAATGAGTTTTTTGTCAAGCCAATAGTAGGCGCTCATGCCGGAAAGAAGCTGAATCCCCACCGGTTCCCATTATAGTCAATCAGCGCACAGCCCCATCCGCCAAGCCAGATCCGGTGAACTCTGGCAGGGTGTTCCTCTGCAGGAAAAGCCTGCCAGATAGCTTTACTGCAAGTGGGAAAGCAGCCTTAAACTATTAAATTACCATGGAGTCCAGCTTTCCCCATACTCATTATTATTATTTTTAGGTAAATATTTGCCTATAAAATACATACAGGCAGTTACCTAAATCCTTACAATCCATCTCTAAATTGGCCGTGGTTTTACCTCTTTTTTACTGCCAGGTCTTTGACAGACGATTCATTAATTTTAACCACTGTGTGGATTTCTAAGTGATAATTACTGAATGCAAGAAATGGCCAGAGGATGGAGAGCCACTCCAGTGATTAAACTGTTGTGCGCCGCTTCAGGCCTTCCCGTCTCTTCTCTATAAAAGCTACCGACACATATGCACAAAGAAGCCATTAAGAAGTATTGAGTGTAATGCAATTATTACACAAGCATAATTGAATGGGGGAACCATTGATCTGTAGTAAGAAGGAAATTGCTCTTTTCATTTTGCAGCTATGAATATGGGAGTATTAATCTGCACGAATGCAGTTTATTTCATATGTGCCTGAGTGAAGCTAAATGCCCGTATCTGTGCTAACATTATGTTAATTTGGCTGAGCGTCACATCTCCTAGGTCTGCCAGTGGAGATAATTCTCTCCCAAGATCAATAGTAATTGTGCTGCTCTGAGACTGGAAGTAGCTGCTGCCTGATCCACATTTAATCACTTTCTTGCTTTCCTTTCTTTAAGATTACATTGCAGCATTTTGATTTCTGGTCCAAAAATATCTTGCAAATTTGACAGCTGGATTGAAAATACTTTTTTTTTGAAAGTCAACAATTTTGGAGACATTTAGAATTTTCCAAGACCTACAATTGTCCTACAATTCACAGCCTGTACTAGGACTGAATAGCTATATGCAAACTCATCTCATCACTTTAACATAGGCTCATGGGCAGATTAGTTGTGCCCAGGACCCCTGGTTTGCCACTAAGATATAGGAGCAGAAGCCAAATATTTGGTCCTGACAATGGAAACCTATCCCAAACAAAACCATTGATAGAGGTATCCTCGCCTTCAACTGATAGGGTCAGATCTCATTTTTGGAACCCATGAGGAGGTGTGGTACGGGTGAGACACTCACTCTATTAAAAGAGAGAATTCTGTTCTTCTTCAGGGATGGGTCTGGACTGCTCAGCCTTATCAAGAACATGGGGTGGAAGGGAGCATATAGGTATCTTAAAGGAGTTACCCTATGACTAATATAGAAAATGAAAATCGGAGATCATATAGTACATGACAAACTCTTTCTAACAAAGCTAGAACCAGCCCTGTACCTCACATGGATCCAGAGATCTCCCCATTCATTGCTCTGCTAGAGTTATAGCAAGCTGACAGCTCAGGGGAGTGTCTTTTCTGGGGCAGCTAAGGGGGCGTGTCCATGCTCTCCCTATCACAGCTCAGGAGGCAGTTGAAAGTTGTAACTGAGCATGTGCGGCCATCTCAGTGAGCATAACAAACAAAAGAAACAAACAAACAGCAGGTGGCGCTATACAGTTACAGTTTATTGAATAACTCAGTGGCTATGCAAAAAAAAATTATTAAAGGGGTTCTCCGGGAATTAAGAAAAAGAAAATACCTAAATATTACTTTATTATAAATATATTCCCAAATATCTTTCATTAGTTATAATAGCTCGTTTTGTCTGGGGAGCAATCATAAGGAGAAATAAAATGGCTGTGTCCTACTAGTACACACAAAACCTGTCCTAATCACACAGCAGGACACAGCCACATCCCCACATCCTCTCTGTACTTCAGGTCTCCTCTTGTTATTCAGCTGAAGATCATATTAAACAGTATTCAGGACCCTAATCCCTGACAAGCAGAGCAGAGAGGAGGATGAGGTAGCTCTTTGCCTCAGTACTCTGAAGTAACTTGTCCTCCTGTGTGATTAGGACAGGTTTTGTGTGTACTAGTAGGACGGCGGCCATTTTATTTCTTCTAATGATTGCTCCGCAGAGAAAACGAGTCATTATAACTAATGAAAGGTATTTGGGAATTTATTTATAATAAAGTAATATTTACATATTTTCATTTTCTTAATTCCTGGAGAACCCCTTTAAGTATATGCAATTACAAACAAATCAGATCCAGATGCTGGTTTGACAACTGTAGAATATTTTTTGTGGGACAACCCCTTTAGGATTTTGAGCTATTGAATATCGCTCAACTACTTATTATTACAATTTACAGCACATATAGGGTTGATCTTTGTCTCTGACAAGATTCTGATAAAGTCGAAAAGGTACAATAGTGAGGGCCAAATTTATTTTAAAAATGCATCTTACCAATGGACATCGTTATTACCGAATTTTGGCATAGGGACTTTCAAACTAACTAATTTTCATTTACAAATGCCAATCATGAAAGTTGCATGTAGCGAATAGCGATATAGCCATAGGGAGTGCACAGACAGAAATCACACCCAGAAGTACCCTGGTGCCTTACTGGATTCAGGTTAAAAATACATCAGTATTACAAATGGCATGTGGTAAGTACAGGACCAGACGCTTTAAGTCATAGTTCTGATTAAAGATTTGTCTCATTAGCAGGCTCTCTTCACCAGTGAAGAAGGTCCCACTTGACGCTTGATTGACAAAGCTGAAATTCAACTTTCAACTTCAAGTGCAGTCGCTGCTCCTGAAGCCAAATCTGAGCTGTGGAGCCTGCACCGCTACTTGGAACAACGGCGCAGACATCAGATTGTCAGGGCCGAGTGAGATGTCAGGCACTGTCAGACAACAGGGTTCTTCACCGGTGGGACAAGCCCCTCGCAGGTGAAGAGCTCCTGCTAATGAGGCAAATTGATCTGTTAGAACTGATTCACTCATCCCTATGTCTATTCATATGGATTAAAATGTTCCTCTTGGCCACTTGCGTGCAACCAATGCTTTGTTTAAGAGTGTAAATGACAAGATTCCATTTTATTTGGACTTGCCCTTTAATTTTCTGGTTACCTGTACCAAAACTGTGACATTAATCTTGTAAGACAATCAATACCTTATGACCTGTACAATACTGTGTGGTTCCAATGAAGCATGTCATGTTTTCTCCAAGTCTTCATGGGAATGGTTTCGATTCCTGTATATATGGAGGAGACAATCATCAAATTACAGACTGTTATTACTCATCTTTCTTTCCCAAGAGGACCATTACACATATAAACCTTAGTAGAATACAGCCTTTTACGGAGATGATCTATCAAGCTTTGTATGGAATGATACTGGTCAAAGCAGGAGTTATTACTAGTCATCTATTGTCCCTCTCTTTTCTGGTCACTGACTGTTTCATAAAAAAACCCTTTTCTATGCAATGGTCATTTTAACGTAAATAGCACAGTAGGATCTTCATCAATGCATACGGTATGTCCACAAGTATTACACTGCATTATTACAAAATCCTCTTACAGCATGTAGCCAGTCCAGGTATGGCCAAACTGCGGCTCTCCAGCTTTTGTAAAACTACAATTCCCACCATGCCGTGCTGATAGCTGTAGGCAGTCTGGGCATGCTGGGAGTTGTCGTTTTGCAACAGCTGAAGAGCCACAGGTTGGCCATCCCTGAGCCAGTTGATTAACTTCTTCACAGTTATGGCGGCTTTACATGGCCTGAGGAACAGCTGATTATCGGGAAGGAAATGTTCCTTCCTGACAACTGGCTACTCATTCAGATTTCCATGCAGCGATCACCTCCGCAGTATGAGAACAATCGCTTGTCCTCATACAGCTGCATTGTGTCTAGGCAGCACAGTGTGGATTAGACAGCATAATATGCTGGCCAGAGGCGATAATTTACGGGTGATCAGCTGCACCTTTAGCCAGGCAGATTATCAGGAATGAGTGTTTATAGGAACATTAGTCCCCAATTATCTGCCCATAAGTTGTTTCTGGGGGGAGATGCTGTTTCTCATTAAGAAGACATAGACATTTATGGAAACTTGTTGTTTAGGCAATGCTTTATGGTAAAGAGTATTAAAACTAGCTAATATCAGTCAAACCAGAGAAACCCATCTGTGGACAGCACTGTTTCGGGCATATATCTCCATGCATCACTTGGTCTTTTCAATGAGAAACTGTAACCACCCCAGTAGGCTACTCTGTAGTAATGAGGGGTAAGAAGCCCGAAAATGTGCTGTCTACAGATGAGTAGTGATGAGCGTCAGGGGCTATATTCAAATTTGTGATATTTCATGAATATTTTGTAGAATATTCGTCATATAATCTCGAATTTCGAGAATTCGAGATTATTTTATTAAATGTGATCAATCGGAAATGTAAAAATTTGCATTACGCGATTTTTACATTTCCGATTTATCACATTCAATAAAATAATCTTGAATTCTCGAAATTCGAGATTATATGACGAATATTCTACAAAATATTCATGAAATACCGGCGTGGGTCACTTATGGTACATTTTTTAGGCTGGTATAAGTTTCCTGAGACTGGAGAAAATGGTTGACACACGCAGAACATTACAATAGCTTTATATGCAGATAGAGTGCTCCAATATATTCGCGATTGCGCAAATCGGCAACTTCCCATTTTAGCAGGTCTGAATGACTACAGATTACTGATTGGTGCACTAAGTATTGTTGTGAACTTGACATTGCTTCCTTCTCATTGGCCCACAAGCAAGAAGCAGAGAGAAATCATGTGTTCAGATGGAAAAAATGCTGAATATTCGATATAACGAATATATAGCACTATATTCAAAATATTCGGGAATTATCGAAGTGGCGATATTCGCGATAAAAATTTGCTATTCAAATATTCGTGCTCAACACTACACATGAGTGCCTCTTGTTTGGCTGGTATGAGCTAATTTGCACACAGTTAAGTCTTCTATGAACAAATAAAAAGAATGAAGATGTTTCATCCATCGGTCATGGGTAATGGCACAAAATTGCTCACTGAAAAATAGTAAAAAATCCAGTATGTGAGTCTACATGAATTGAAGCACAGTAGCAGTGTTGATAACATGTGTTTCTGCGGTTGTTAGTACAGATCCACTCAAATAAAGTCACCATGTAGTGGACAAAGCACTTATACAATGTAATTTGATTAAAATACTGTATATCTGAAGAACCTCATGTTCATCTTTGAAAAAAAAACACTGCACAGTGTTCTTGAGAAATAGGCATATGGACCATGTACTCCTTCCTTTTTTGCCTATTTATAGGACTTCTACATGCACCACCATCAGCTGGCCAAACACTATTCCTTACAAGACGGTTTGTTTTGGCTGAATCTACTATATAAGAGGACTATCTAGTTGGAGCTTCAGCCTTGTCTACTGGCTTTGTCCATGTGTGCTCTCACAAGATACACAATATCTAGATTCGCAACTAACATTTGCTGCAAGCTGTTGAGATACAGTATAGGCAAGCTAATTTGGAGAGGGTACATTAACAGTTTTTGCCGTTTTCAAGGTCAAAGCAGTATGAAATAACCCCTGACTTTCTGAAAGATTTCAGCAATTGATTAGGTTAAGGATAAGTTCACATAGTGGATGTTGGCATGGATTCGGACTCTAAAATATCAGGGTAAAATGCTTGCAGTACACTTCCTACTGATTTAAATGGAAAAACAATGTTGTAATTTACACGGTTGCATTTTTTTCACTCACAGTTTTTATAAAAAGAAGTGATATGTTCATTTTTGGTGAGGATTCTGCACCAAATCCACATCTAAAGTTACCATTGAGATTACAAAGATCAAAAACCACATCAAAAACAACAAAAACATACAGAATTTTAAAGCAGATTCTGAGTTGTTTCTTTCAGCATAGAAAAACTCACTGTAAACTCTAAATTTTGCATATTCGTCAGCCATGGTATATGCATTCCTTTTATTATTATTAATAATATTTTTGCTTAGTTTTGATATTCTATAAATGACCAAGCCAAAGGAGAAGTAAACGAATAGCCCCAAAAGGGAACCTCCACTCAAAAAAAAGAACGACTGATCAATCAGAGACCACAATGCAAGGGAGACAAATAGAACTTTAACAATGTTAACTGCAATATAATTTACTAAAATGTCTTACATTTTTACATAACCAGAAAATATAATATAAAAATCAATAAAGATGGCACCACAAATACTTATATCAGAAGGTTCTTATTGTTCTTCAACTTGAAAGCACAATGGTTCTCTGAAATGGTAGCAGGGGTTTACTGAAGGGGTTACACAGAAAAGCCATATGGTGAAGAAGTAGAGGAAACAGATTTCACTGAAAGTGTATGGCAGCATGGCAGCCACCTTATGTTCTGGAGAAACCAGCCTTAGTTGGTTGTCCCAGCACCTCAGGGTCTAGCCATTACCTGAGGCTCCCTCCTGCGAGGCGATGTGGTGGCAGACTACTGTCACTTTGGCTGCCTTTGGGCACTTGATCTATACATTTGCTCAGAGGTGCCCAAGATGAATGCCAGATTTGCCTGAGAGAAAGGTTCTTGTAGAACTGACTCTCAAGGACACAGCTGTTGATCGGAGACCTTACAGCACAACATCTGCAGTCCAGACAGCAGGTTGGAGAGAGATGAGTGATTCCTTCTGGGTACACAACTGGCTTATTGGTTTCTGGGCAGTTCAGCGTAGTTCAGGTCATTGATTCAGGTCAGGTTGCCCAGACTTCGTAACTACATGAGTGAGTAATGGAACAAGTGAACTGCACTATATAATTTTCTTCAAGAAATATCTGTTCCTTAAAGGAAATGTCTCACCTAAATTTTTATCTGCCAGTTAAAACCAGACAGTAGCACATGTCCTTTTTTCTAATCTGTTTTTATTTTCTGATTGTAGATTTTTGTATTCTATTTTCTGAACATGATTACTGGGGCGGCCATCCTACCTGACCTGTTCTTAACAGCATTTACAAAGCATTAAAGAAATCTGTCACCTGGATCGTCGCTATTCATGTAAAAATATTGCCTAATAGCACAAGATTCTTTTCTCTCTGCGATTCTTGCAGTGACGTAACTGCCGGGGAAGCAGGAAGCGTGTGTGACAGTTTATTTTCAAGTTAGTTAAATATCGTGTTCAGGGCCCCTTCACAGCAGCAGCCGCTAATGTGATCTAATCTTACTGTCTGCTAAAGTCTCCTGGTGTGTCTGGGAATCAAACCCACAAGCTCCAAAGTATCAGTGGCAAAGCATTAACCCACACAGCCATAAAGGCTGCATTACAACTGATTAAAAAAATATGAGACTTCTACTGTTATAGCTGGCTAAATGTACATCTATACACATGACGACTCCCCTAACACACCTAGAACTGCTATATCTGTATATGACAGCTGTCCCAGCACACTTAGCTCTGCTATATCTCTATATATGAGCAGCTGTCATGTGTATAGATGTGCACTTAGCCAGCTTTAACAGTAGAAGTCTCATATTTTTTCAGTCAGCAGCAAGGCAGCTGGTATGGTCTTGTGGTTAGCTGCTTTGCCTCTGAAGCCGAAGGTCGTGGGTTTGAATCCCAGCAGAAACTTTTCTGAAATACAAGAACTGACTCCATATATGGACATACAGGAAGAGGCTGCATCGCATCGCTGAGATGGAGGTAAGTAGAAGTGTTTATTTTTTTTATATCCGACTTTTACTGCCATGGGGGAGCGGGAGGCACCTGATACTGGCACCTGATACTGGCACCTGGGGGGGGGGGGGAGCGGGAGGCACTTGATACTGGCACATGGCGGAGGGGGGTTGGCACCTGATACTGGCACCTGGGGGGGGAGGGGGGTTGGCACCTGATACTGGCACCTGGGGGGGAGGGGGGGGGGGTTGGCACCTGATACTGGCACATGGGGGGGAGACACCTGATACTGGCACATGGGGGAGAGAGGGGTTGGCACCTGACACTGGCACATGGGGGGGGAGGGAGAGAGGCACTTGATACTGGCACTTTTTTTGTGTGGGGGGGGTGGCACTATGATACTGGGACATGGGGGGGAGGCGCCTGATACTGGCACCTGGGGGGGGGTTGGCACCTGATACTGGCACATGGGGGGAGAGAGGCACTTGATACTGGCACTTTTTTCGTGAGGGGGAGCGGGAGGCACTTGATACTGGCACATGGGGGAGGGGGGTTGGCACCTTATACTGGCACCTGGGGGGGAGGGGTGGTTGGCACCTGATACTGGCACATGGGGGGGAGACACCTGATACTGGCACATGGGGGGGAGAGGGGTTGGCACCTGATACTGGCACATGGGGGGGAGGGAGAGAGGCACTTGATACTGGCCCTTTTTTTGTGGGGGGGGGGAGATGGCACTATGATACTGGGACATGGGGGGGAGAGGCACCTGATACTGGCACCTGGGGGGGAGGGGGGGTTGGCACCTGATACTGGCACATGGGGGGGAGGGAGAGAGGCACTTGATACTGGCACTTTTTTTGTGGGGGGGGGGGAGGGAGATGGCACTATGATACTGGGACATGGGGGGGGAGGCACCTGATACTGGCACCTGGGGGGGGAGGGGGGGTTGGCACCCGATACTGGCACATGGGGGGGGAGAGAGGCACTTGATACTGGCACTTTTTTTGTGGGGGGGGGAGATGGCACTATGATACTGGGACATGGGGGGGGGGAGGCTCCTGATACTGGCACCTGGGGGGGGAGAGGGGGGGTTGGCACCTGATACTGGCACATGGGGGGGAGGCACCTGATACTGGCACATGGGAGGGGGAGGGAGAGAGGCACTTGATACTGGCACTTTTTTGTGGGGGGGGGAGATGGCACTATGATACTGGGACATGGGGGGGGGGCTCCTGATACTGGCACCTGGGGGGGAGAGGGGGGGTTGGCACCTGATACTGGCACATGGGGGGGAGGCACCTGATACTGGCACATGGGGAGGGGGGAGGGAGAGAGGCACTTGATACTGGCACTTTTTTGTGGGGGGGGAGATGGCACTATGATACTGGGACATGGGGGGAGGAGAGAGGCACTTGATACTGGCATGTGGGGGGGGGGGGTTGGCACTATGATACTGGCACATGGGGGGAAGAGAGGCACTTGATACTTGCACTTTTTTGGGGTGAGATGGCACTATGATAATGGGACATGGGGGGAAGAGAGAGGCACTTGATACTGGCACATGGGGGGGTTGGCACTATGATACTGGCACATGGGGGGTGGGAAGGAGAGAGGCACTTGATGCCGGCACATGGGGGGAGATGGCACTACGATACTGGGACATGTGGGGGGGGGAGAGAGGCACTTGATACTGGCACATGATGGGGGGGGCATCTATGCGGACACTTACTGGCACATTATTGGGGGGCATTATGGGTAACACTAGGCCGGCAGCCTATCAGAGGCCAGACACTGAGGGCCATGTACTGGGGCACTTTATATGGGGCATTTTATACTGGTACATTATGGGGGGCACTAGCAGGAAGGGGGGAGAGGAGCACTCTGGGGGAATTTACTGGGGGCACTATATAGTGGTATTTTATACTGGCACAATATGGGGGCACTATGGGGATATTAGCTCAACTGGGGGCATTACAAGGGGGTATTTTTGCACTGTCACATTATAAGGAGAATTATTACTACTGGGGGGCATTATGGTGGGCTTTATTACTCCCCCATGGTATGACCCCCTAGTAGCAGCACCAGCCTCTCCCTGCTCTGCTATCCCTCTGTCCCTTCTCCAAATCCTTATTATGAAATCTTTCTCATTAGGATAAAACACAACATCAGCTCCGCCGAGCCCCCTGGCCAAAGTGTGGAAGTGGCGTCCGAGATCCCCAAGGGCCAAGCCAAGTAACTGTAAGTGTTCATGTGAAATATGTTTATGTTATACACATATAGCCTACACTGTGCCCCACAATGTACAGTATACCTCTATACTGTGCCCCACAATGTACAGTATACCTCTATACTGTGCCCCACAATGTACAGTATACCTCTATACTGTGCCCCACAATGTACAGTATACCTCTATACTGTGCCCCACAATGTACAGTATATACCGCTACACTGTGCCCCACAATGTACAGTATACCGCTACACTGTGCCACACAATATACAGTATATCGCTACACTGTGCCCCACAATATACAGTATACCGCTACACTGTGCCAAAGGAGTGGGGTTTACACAGGAGGAGGGAGGTGTGAAGCGCTCTGAGAGGGGCCCTTACAAATATTTGCTGTGGGGCCCAGTCACTTCTAGTTACGCCCCTGGATTCTTGTTTTCTATTTTCAGAAAATCCACTTTGTTCGTTATGCAAATCAGTCAGTAAGGGGCCCAGAGGGGCGTTATTTTCTCTAGAAGGAACTCAGGAACCACTCCATCTAGTTCCCAAGCACGCCCTCATGCAGACCCCAAGCACACCTCCTCCTCACTTAGATACTTAGAGACGCCCCTGTTGAACCGTATCCGCCCACCCCACCGCTCTGTCACAATCACACCATAACCCCGCCCACCATATCATTGCATTATCTCTTCCAAATCTCGCGCATATGCAGTGGCGTGCGCCATGCAAGGAGATGGTGGGTGGGGTTATGGTGTGATTTTGACTGAGTGGCGGGGTGGGCGGACATGGTGCAGCGGGGATGTCATATCTGTAACATCCTAGAGTTATGTTACTACACTCCTTTACCACGCTACAGCCTGTTAAGTGTATTTGTACTGTCATCTTGTGTAATTTAACATTACATCCTCAATAATGTGCATTTTCTAAGCCTGTTACATGTATTTGCTGTAATTTCCATGTACACCAGCAGGTGGCAGCAATGTGGCAGCAGAACCTTTATTCCAGTTTATTCCAGTTTAGCGCCCCCTCTATGAGCAGAAGTGGGCTGACCCATGTCCTGTCTCATGGGGAGGAAAGGAAGTTATAGTAAGTGTGCCAGCTACCCCTGCTGGGGAAGGCTGTGCAAGTAGGAGCTCACAGAAATAGGGATCCCAACTCAGAATCGTGCCTCAGCTGAGGCCAAAGCTCTCCATTCCCAGTCTCAGCCCTTCAGCCTCAACTGGTGACAAGCAAGCAGCCATCTCCAGAACTCCAGGACGAACCAATCTCTGTGAGCATAACTGTGAGTACCATCCAGAGACCAGGAGAAGCCAAATTCCTCCTCAGCTAGTCAGTCCCATACACAGCAGAAGATAGACAGAGCAGAAGATATAGATTCCTGACATATTCTCCAGGCATATGATAGAAGCAGAAGAGATAGTAATCCCTGCCACATATTGCCAATACCTGCTGGGACCCAAGACTATTGCTGTATCTCATGTGGAATAATGCTGCCTCCAGTAAAGACAAGTTGAATTATATTTCAAGTCTGGATCTCATTCATTACTACTAAAACCCTTAATTACTCCTACTAGCAACACACTAATTTATTGCAAGTGAGCCAGGATCCAGGAGGCCAGCCGTACCAAGGTAGTAGACACCGTTGACACTATACCTACTACCACACAGAGACATTACACCACTCTGGCATTCCTCACCTGGTACGTGAGTTGCAACACCTTAAAGGGCCCTGAGACTGTACCCTGCACGCGCTGCAATTGGCGTCACGAACAAAAACTCTTAACTATCATTTACACCTGACCCAGTCAGTGCATATTATTGCCCCAGTGTGCATTAGACCAATCCGGCTTACTGCATATCTGAGTGAGGAGGAGGTGTGCTTGGGGTCTGCATGGGGGCCGGCTTGGGCACTAGATGGAGGCGTGCCAGGGCTCCTTCAAAAGAAAATAACGCTACTCTGGGCACCTTACTGGCTGATTTGCATACTGAACAAAGTGGATTTTCTAAAGATAGAAAACAAGAATTGCAGAAAGAAAGGTACATCTGGAAATTAGGTACTGTGTGCTATTAGGCAGCAGGTAAGTATGAATCCTCTATTCCGGGGGAAGGCTGTGGGCACTTGCTTAAATATCAATATTTCCGGAAAATCCCTTTAAGGTTGTGATTTTGGAAAATTCTGGGACATGACCCTTTCCGCCTTAATCACCAAACCTGGAATCTAAGGAAACAATATGATTAAAACAAGGATGACTCACTGAGAAAGCAATTTATCTCCTTGAAAGCTTCCTGGATGGGTGCATTAACCCCTTAAGGACCAGGCTCATTTTCACCTTAAGGACCAGGCCATTTTTTGCAAATCTGACCAGTGTCACTTTAAGTGCTGATAACTTTAAAACGCTTTTACTTATACAGGCCATTCTGAGATTGTTTTTTCGTCACATATTGTACTTCATGACACTGGTAAAATAAAGTCAAAAAAATTAATTTTTTTGCATAATAAAATACCTAATTTACCAAAAATTTGGAAAAATTAGCAAATATCAAAGTTTCAGTTTCTCTACTTCTGTAATACATAGTAATACCCCCAAAAATTGTGATGACTTTACATTCCCCATATGTCTACTTCATGTTTATAGCATTTTGGGAATGATATTTTATTTTTTGGGGATGTTACAAGGGTTAGAAGTTTAGAAGCAAATTTTGAAATTTTTCAGAAATCTTCAAAATCCCACTTTTTATGGACCAGTTCAGGTTTGAAGTCACTATGAGGCTTAGATAATAGAAACCTCCCAAAAATGACCCCATTCTAGAAACTACACCCCTCAAGGTATTCAAAACTGTTTTTACAAACTTTTTTAACCCTTTAGGTCTTCCACAAGACTTCATGGCAAAAAGACATACATTTTAAGAATTTTGATTTTTGGGAAAATTTTCCAATATAATCAATTTTTTCCTGGAAAAAAACAAGGGTTAACTGCCAAACAAAACTCAAAATGGGTTGCCCTGCTTCTGTAGTTTGCAGAAATACCCCATATGTGGTCGTAAACTACTGTTTGGCCGAACGGGAGGACATAGAAGGAGGGGAACACCATATGGGTTTTGCAAGGCAGATTTTGCAGGACTGGTTTTGTTTATACCATGTCCCATTTCAAGCCCCCCCTTGTACCCCTAGAATAGAAATTGCAAAAAAGTGACTCCATCTAAGAAAGTACACCCCTCAAGGTATTCAAAACTGGGTTTACAAACTTTGTTAACCCTGTAGGTGTTCCACAAGAGTTAATGGCAGATGGAGAAACAATTTAGAAATTTCTATTTTTTGGAAAATTTTCAATTTTAACCCATTTTTTACAGCAATAAAGTAAGGGTTAACAGCCAAACAAAACTCAAAATGGGTTGCCCTGCTTCTGTAGTTTGCAGAAATACCCCATATGTGGTCGTAAACTACTGTTTGGCCAAACGGGAGGACATAGAAGGAGGGGAACACCATATGGGTTTTGCAAGGCAGATTTTGCAGGACTGGTTTTGTTTATACCATGTTCCATTTCAAGCCCCCCCTTGTACCCCTAGAATAGAAATTGCAAAAAAGTGACTCCATCTAAGAAAGTACACCCCTCAAGGTATTCAAAACTGGGTTTACAAACTTTGTTAACCCTGTAGGTGTTCCACAAGAGTTAATGGCAGATGGAGAAACAATTTAGAAATTTCTATTTTTTGGAAAATTTTCAATTTTAACCCATTTTTTACAGCAATAAAGTAAGGGTTAACAGCCAAACAAAACTCAATATGGGTTGCCCTGATTCTGTAGTTTGCAGAAACACCCCACATGTGGCCGTAAACTACTGTACGGACACACGGTAGGGCGTAGAGGGAAAGGTGCGGCGTGTGGTTTTTGGAAAGCAGATTTTGCTGGACTAATTTATTTACACCATGTCCCATTTGAAGCCCCCCTGATGCACCCCTAGAGTAGAAACTCCATAAAAGTGACCCCATCTAAGAAACTACACCCCTCAAGGCATTCAAAACTGGTTTTACAAACTTTGTTAACCCTTTAGGTGTTCCACAAGAGTTATTGGCAAATGGAGATGAAATTCGAGAATTTAGATTTTTTGCCAAATTTATTATTTGCTCCATTTTTTCCAGTAACAAAGCAAGGGTTAACAGCCAAACAAAAGTCTATATTTATTGCCCAGATTCTGTAGTTTGCAGAAAAACCCCCCATATGTGGCCGTAAACTACTGTACGGGCACACGGTAGGGCGTAGAGGGAAAGGTGCGGCGTGTGGCTTTTAGAAGGCAGATTTTGCTGGACTGGTTTATTTACACCATGTCCCATTTGAAGCCCCCGTAGAGTAGAAACTCCATAAAAGTGACCCCATCTAAGAAACTACACCCCTCAAGGTATTCAAAACTGGTTTTCCAAACTTTGTTAACCCTTTAGGTGTTCCACAAGAGTTATTGGCAAATGGAGATGAAATTCGAGAATTTAAATTTTTTGCCAAATTTTTTATTTACTCCATTTTTTCCAGTAACAAAGCAAGGGTTAACAGCCAAACAAAAGTCTATATTTATTGCCCAGATTCTGTCGTTTGCAGAAACACCCCATATGTGGCCGTAAACTACTGTACGGGCACACAGTAGGGCGTAGAGGGAAAGGTGCGGCGTGTGGCTTTTAGAAGGCACATTTTGCTTGACTGGTTTATTTACACTATGTCCCATTTGAAGCCCCCCTGATGCACCCCTAGAGTAGAAACTCCAAAAAAGTGACCCCATTTTAGAAACTACGGGATAGGGTGGCAGTTTTGTTGGTACTATTTTAGGGTACATATGATTTTTGGTTGCTCTATATTACACTTTTTGTGAGGCAAAGTAACAAAAAATTGCTGTGTTGGCACCATTTTTATTTTTTGTTATTTACAACATTCATCTGACAGGTTGGATCATGTGGTACTTTTATAGAGCAGGTTGTCACGGACGCGACAATACCAAATATGACAACTTTTTTTGGTTGTTTGTTTCAGTTTTACATAACAAAGCATTTGAAAAAAAGAAATGATTCTTTAGTGTCTCCACATTCTGAAAGCCATAGTTTTATTTATTTTTTGGGCGACTGTCTTGTGTAGGGGCTCATTTTTTTCGGGATGAGATGACTGTTTGATTGGCACTATTTTGGGGTGCATATGATTTTTGATCGCTTGCTATTACACTTTTTGTGATCTAAGGTGACAAAAAAATGGCTTTTTTTACACCGTTTTTATTTTTTATATTTTACGGTATTCACCTGAGGGGTTAGATCATGTGATATTTTTATAGAGCAGGTTATTACGGACGCAGTGATACCTAATATATATACTTTTTTTTATTTATGTCAGTTTTACACAATGATTTCATTTTTGAAACAAAAAAAATCATGTTTTAGTGTCTCCATAGACTGAGAGCCATTGTTTTTTCAGTTTTTGGGCGATTATCTTAGGTAGGGTCTCATTTTTTGCGGGATAAGATTACGGTTTGATTGGCACTATTTTGGGGTGCGTATGACTTTTTGATCGCTTGCTATTACACTTTTTGTGATCTAAGGTGACAAAAAATGACTTTTTTTACACAGTTTTTATTTTTTATTTTTTACGGTATTCACCTGAGGGGTTAGATCATGTGATATTGTTATAGAGCAGGTTATTACGGACGCAGTGATACCTAATATATATACTTTTTTTTTATTTATGTCAGTTTTACACAATGATTTCATTTTTGAAACAAAAAAAATCATGTTTTAGTGTCTCCATAGACTGAGAGCCATTGTTTTTTCAGTTTTTGGGCGATTATCTTAGGTAGGGTCTCATTTTTTGCGGGATAAGATTACGGTTTGATTGGCACTATTTTGGGGTGCGTATGACTTTTTGATCGCTTGCTATTACACTTTTTGTGATCTAAGGTGACAAAAAATGACTTTTTTTACACAGTTTTTATTTTTTATTTTTTACGGTATTCACCTGAGGGGTTAGATCATGTGATATTGTTATAGAGCAGGTTATTACGGACGCAGTGATACCTAATATATATACTTTTTTTTTATTTGTCAGTTTTACACAATGATTTCATTTTTGAAACAAAAAAAATCATGTTTTAGTGTCTCCATAGTCTGAGAGCCATAGTTTTTTCAGTTTTTGGGCGATTATCTTGGGTAGGGTATGATTTTTGCGGGATGAAATGGCGGTTTGATTGGCACTATTTTGGGGTGCGTATGACTTTTTGATCGCTTGCTACTACACTTTTTGTGATGTAAGATGACAAAAAATGGCTTTTTTTACACGGTTTTTTTATTATTTTTTTTACGGTATTCACCTGAGGGATTAGGTCATGTGATATTTTTATAGAGAAGGTTAATACGGACGCGTCAATACCCAATATATAAATATTTTTTTTATTTATTTAAGTTTTACACAATGATTTCATTTTTGAAAAAAAAAAAAAATGTTTTAGTGTCTTCATAGTCTGAGAGCCATAGTTTTTTCAGTTTTTGGGCGATTGTACTATGTAGGGGCTCATTTTTTGTGGGATGAGGTGACGGTTAGATTGGTACTATTTTGGGGGGCATACGCCGTTTTGATCGCTTGGTGTTGCACTTTTAGTGATGTAAGTTGACAAAAATGGCTTTTTTATACACAGTTTTTATTTTTTATTTTTTATGGTGCCTATCGGATGGGGTGGATCATGTAATATATTTATAGAGCCGTTCGTTACGGACGCAGCGATACCTAATATGTGTGTTTTTTCTTTTTTTTTCAATTTTTTATTAGAAAATCAGGGGAATGGGGCTTTTTTTTTTTTTTTTTTACTTGAAACTTTATTTTTTTATTCCAAACACTTTTTTTTTTAACTTTTTTTAAAACTTTATTTCTATCCCACTCTGATCCCCTCTGCAATGCATTACAATACATCTGTATTGTAATGCATTGCCTGTTAGTGTATGACACTGAGTCATACACTAACTGGTTGCCTAGGAGACCCAGCCTGAGGCTGGATCTCATCGGCTCCCGTAGAAGGCAGTTCCCGATGCCGTGCAGGGCATTGGGCAGCCTCTGCACGGCATCGGGCTGCCTTGTCACGCATCGGGTCCCCGCCACAGCAGCGCGGGGACTCGATGCGATCACTCACCTGCCGCAAACAACTTCTATGTCGCGGTCCGCGCGGACCGCGGCATAGAAAGGGTTAATCCGCCGGCATCGCTGTAAACAGCGATGCCGGCGGATACAGCAGGGGCCCGGCTACCAGGGACTGCCGGACCCCTGCAGTGATCGGGTGCGCACCGCTCCGGTGCCCGCCCGATCATCCTGCCGTACATGTAAGGCGGAATGCATTCTGGCAATGCATCCCCCGCCGTACATGTACGGCGTTCTGCGCTAAGGGGTTAAAGTAAGTATAAGACCCAACATGCCCTCTCCATGAATTCTTACCACTACAGAAAGTCAGCCCTCATACACACTGCAACCTAGTAATTGGAGGTACTTTTATAGGACAGTACAATGGTATGCAGATCCCTATGGCAATAGTGGTCCTCAGAGTGAGAGACATTGTAGAGCAGACTGCCAGGCACCACTTTTACCTAAGGACTCCAGGGATGAATATATGATGTCCCTATGGAAACAATAGTCGCCACTTTTCCAAAGTGTAAAGTCTGAACCAAATGGCCATACGCAAATTGATTGCGCCTGTACATACCTAGAGGTGCAAGTCTTGCTAAAGTAAGGCTAAAAGTATGGGCAGACTTGTTGCAGATAGTTCTGCACAACAACAAAAAATACATTCCATGCATCTGAAGAGGTTTGTTTTTGCAATGTGTGCAGATGAATGGAAGTCACAGCAACTTGTCCATCAAATCTGCAGACTCTGAACACACCCTTAAAGGGGCTGTCCGCTATTCCTCAGTATAGGTAATCAATATCAGATTGGCAGGGGGGGGGGGGCAACACCTAGGACCCCCCAGATCAGCTGTTTGAAGAGAAGGCAGAGCTTATACGAGCTCTGCCTTCTCTGCTCTGTGTACCTGCTCGCTGCAGCAATTGCAGGGGTGAGAAGGTGTAATTACAAGTATGGCGTTCCCATTCACTTCTATGTGATGGCTCAGTCTGTTCAAGTGAATACTACAGAGCCATCCCATAGAAATGAATAGGGAAGCAATACTTGTAATTACACCTGCTCACCACTGCAATTACTGCCGCGAGCAGGTAAACAGTGAAGAGAAGGCAGTGCTTGTATAAGCTCTGCCTTCTCTTCAAACAGCTAATCGGCGGGGGGGACTTAGGCCCACATGACATAGGCCATCAATATGTAAATTTTGAATGGGTCCGCAATCCCTATGATACAGTGGAGTGCTTCCGTGGGTTTTCTGTCTGTGTCTCCCCACTGCAAAAAAGTTGTGAACTTTTTTGCCGGGTGGACCATCGGATGCAGATCGCAGACCCCATTCTAGTGAATGGGTTCGCGTCCACAGACAGTGGGCACAAAAACAGTGCCCATGCATTAGGGCTGCACGATATGGGAATTTTGTGCGATTGCGATTAGGGCCCTAAAAATTGCGATAACGATATGCGATGCGATATTTTAAAGGAATTGTGCTAGAGGTCTATTTGCTTGGATTTTCCCATATGAGCCGCTGACGCGGCTGGGTATGACATAGTTATGGGGGATCTGTGGATGACGCTGTGTTGTGGGGGATCTGTGGAGGGTGCTGTTATATGGGGGATCTGTGGAGGACGCTGTTATATGGGGGATCTGTGGAGGACGCTGTGTTGTGGGGGATCTGTGGAGGGTGCTGTGTTGTGGGGGATCTGTGGAAGACGCTGTTTATATGGGGGATCTGTGGAGGACGCTGTGTTGTGGGGGATCTGTGGAGGACGCTGTTATATGGGGGATCTGTGGAGGACGCTGTTATATGAGGGATCAGTGGAGGACGCTGTTATATGGGGGATCAGTGGAGGACGCTGTTATATGGGGGATCAGTGGAGGACGCTGTTATATGGGGGATCAGTGGAGGACGCTGTTATATGGGGGATCTGTGGAGGACGCTGTTATATGGGGGATCTGTGGAGGGACGCTGTTATATGGGGGATCTGTGGAGGGCGCTGTTATGGGGGACCTGTGGAGGGCGCTGTTATGGGGGACCTGTGGAGGGCTCTGTTATGGGGGACCTGTGGAGGGCTCTGTTATGGGGGACCTGTGGAGGGCTCTGTTATGGGGGACCTGTGGAGGGCGCTGTTATGGGGGACCTGTGGAGGGCGCTGTTATGGGGGACCTGTGGAGGGCGCTGTTATGGGGGACCTGTGGAGGGCGCTGTTATGGGGGACCTGTGGAGGGCGCTGTTATGGGGGACCTGTGGAGGACACTTATGGGGGACCTGTGGAGGACACTTATGGGGGACCTGTGGAGGACACTTATGGGGGACCTGTGGAGGACACTTATGGGGGACCTGTGGAGGACACTTATGGGGGACCTGTGGAGGACACTTATGGGGGACCTGTGGAGGACACTTATGGGGGACCTGTGGAGGACACTTATGGGGGACCTGTGGAGGACACTTATGGGGGACCTGTGGATGGCACTGTTATAGGGGATGTGTGGGAGGACACATAGGGCCATGAGGGGGGCCAGCTTAAGACATATAGCATCTTATGCTGGTCCCCCTCATGTGTCCTAAACTGGGCACATAACTGCCCTTTGTGTGTAAAGTGTTTTACTAGTGTGTGTGTGTGTGTGTGTGTGTGGGGGGGGGGGGGGGGGGTGAAACACTCTCTTTCCTAACAGGTCCGGCCTCTGTACTCACTATGAATGCAATGCACCCTGAAGTGGGAGGAGCGTTACTAAGTGACGTCAGTCACGCGCCGGCCGGCCACCTCGCTTCCGCTTTCTGCAGAGCATTGCATTCAGAGTGAGTACAGAGGCCGGACCTGTTAGGGGAGAGATTGTTTCACCCCCACACACACACACACTAGTAAAACACTTTACACGAGCTGGCCGGCCGGCGCCTGACGTCACTTAGTAACGCTCCTGCTTCCTGAAGTGGGAGGAGCGTTACTAAGTGACGTCAGTCACGCGCCGGCCGCCACCTCGCTGCCGCTCGCTGCAGAGCATTGCATTCAGAGTGAGTACAGAGGTCGGACCTGTTAGGAGAGAGATTGTTTCACCCACACACACTAGTAAAACACTTTACACGCAAAAGGCAGTTATGTGCCCAGGGCCCCTTAAATAATCGCGGCATTTTCCGGTCGGCCAAATCGCCATATCGCATTTGCCGATTATCGCGATTCGATAACTTTTTCGATTTATCGTGCAGCCCTACCATGCATTGTGGACTGCAATTCGTGTGCATGAGCCCTTACAGAATGACTGGTTCAGTAATGTCACGTTTTCCTAATACTCCACAGAACATGAGTTTGAACGTTCCATAATAATTAAACTAAATTTCTGCAAAATGTTCTGCGTTCATGCGTTTACAGCATCCCGTTTATGCAGGGTATAAAGTATTATACAGCGTGTAATTTAGAAACATATTATTTGCAAAAATGAATGCTCACAGCTTGAGTGTTAAGTAATAATTCAGTAAAAGTATACTGCATAATTAGTGTTTGGGTGCCTTGTCCAACCAGACTGTGATCTGAGCGGTGTCTGACACAGATCTGCACACCTAGCAGCCAGGGAAGTCGGTGCCAGCACGTCAGGACAGGCACACCCCTCCCCCTCCGTCACCCGCTGCTGGCATTGTGTAAGGACTCCCGCTGTCTGATAGAAAGCAGAACATTAACTCTTGCCTCTCATTCTATAATTAAACAGTCAAGATGGTGGAATCTCTTGGTTCGAGGTTCACTGAATTTGCAGGAACTTTTTGAACATTTGCTACTCTCTAAAAAGGACTATAGATTTAGGGAGCGCCAAGGATACTTAAAGCCAGCTCTTCTGACATGTCTAAGTAGATATTTACATTCCCCATAAAATAGCATTTCTGGAGCATCCTTTCTTCTGTGCGTTGTGCCATTCTTGCATTAGCAATCGCTCGTCCCTATACTGAGGAGGAGATCGCTGCATGCAAAAGCAGTGGTCTCCTCCTCTAGCAAGCAGGCGATTGAAGGGAAGTTACATTTCCCTCTCGAAATTCGTCTGCTCTATCTGTCAGTGTAATAGGGACATAAGGCCACAATGTCTTTTAGGGCTTGAAGATTGGGAGGCCTTCACAAGATCTTTGAAATGCTCTCAGTGAAGGCCTTTCCTGGCCTATGTAAGATGTTTATCCTATCCATTAAGAAGGTCTTCTACCACCTACAGGTCAAACAGTACATGGAGTCTTAAATCAAAAGTGCTTCAACTCCTCTTACACGAAGGGCTGTATTACACCAACAGATTATCTGACAGCTTTTCTGACCAATCATTGGTCGGATGGCCATTTACACACAGATCTTTCGTTATACTACTGGTCTGACTGGACAGAAATTGGTCAGATAATTTGTTGGTGTAATACAACCCTACCACACCTATAACCTAACAATTAAAAAAGTTATAGCCATTTAACTAATGTGATTAACAATGGCTAAACTGTATCTGGTCTTGAAGGCCTAAAGTAGCCTGAACTAGCCTTTGTCTTCCTTGCCACCAAGCAAACTATATAGAGCAGCTCAGAAAACACTGAGATTGGACTTCTCTGAAGTGAACTGTTATATTTCATGTTGCATGATGAACAAAAAACATCTATTCTCTAGGATACACAGGAGAGATATAAGCAAATACTTATACCCCTTCCTTTCATTTGCGTCCACTACAATCCCTTGGTTGAACTTGGCAGATGTATGTCTTTTTCAACTGGACCACCATGTTCTGTAACCATGGTGTCTTCCTTGTCTGACATAAAATGTTCAAAAAGGTGAAGATTGTTTATGGAGCAGTGTGCCCATGACATCACTAATTAAGTTGGTTTCTCTTTGCTTCAGGATTCCTCTATCCTTCGATTGCTCAACAAGAGGTGTTAGGATTTATCAAGAATGCTGAAAACAAACTCAGTAATTTTTCAGATTTACCCGTACTGTACACAGGACAAAATGTTCCGGCAGAGACTCCCGAAGTTAGTGACATCTAGCCTAGGTAGAAGCTGTGACTGTCTACAGAGCAGGATATGATTTTTTATTTTTTTTTGAAACATCTCTTTATTGAAGTAGCAGGAATCATACAATGAGCACACCGGCAGATAACATACAAGGTATAAAGCAGTACATAGGAATTGCACAAATATACATCACTGCACGACTCCCCCACTTACATTTTATAAAACTTTTCACCCCACCCCCATCCCCCCGCCCCTGGAACCCTAGTCTGGCCATTGGATAACCCTCTTGAGCTACGCCTTCCCCTCCTTGAGATCACTCGCATCACCTTATATCTCCAGTTTCCCCAGTCTGTTAGCCAGTTGCGCTTCCAAGTACCATTTGGTCAGCTTGAATGGGCTCATCAACTCTTTGATTTCACAGAGGGATAAGAACTTCTCAACGAAACTCTTCCATTTTCTCATGAACTTCCCCACTAGCACTTCTTTGTCCTGTTACACTTCTAATCTTTCTAAATAAAGGATATCTTTCATCGTTCCGATCACTTCATCCCATGGTGGAACCTCCCTTTCCAACCAGTGTCTTAATAAAGACTTTTTCACAGACATCAGCAAAAGATGCACCCCTGCCTTAATAACCACTGATCCCATTTCCTAATCCTGGTTCCTCGGTATATAGTGGAAGATGCATTGTTGGGGAGTTAGCCCCACTACCACTCCCCAGACCGCTTCTATTGTCGCTACTGCTTGCTGCCACAGCGGTTGTAATTTTGAACACTCCCATATGGCATGCAGGAGCCCAGCCCTCGAGAGATCGCACTTGGGGCATTCTCGCAAATAATGCGTAGGCGCATCTTGATAGGACAGATTGAACGCATAAGTTGCCCTGTGCATTAGTCTCAGTTGCGACTCCCTCCATTGCTCATTATATGTCGCCCGCCGCAGACATTCCAGCCCCTCTCTCATTTTTTTCCCAATGTTTTGGTCTGCGAGTTCCCTCTCCCATGGTTTATAGGCCTGTTTAACTAGTCTTATTGTCTGAATATTGTGGAGCCTGTGGTGCAGGTCTGACAAAGACATAGGGGAGCTATCTCTGCCCAGCAGGGCCGCAAACCATGCCAACCTATCTGATTCGCCCAAAGAGTTCGCCTGCGCTCTGCAATAGCTTTTAATCTGCTGGTAGGGCAGGTACTGTGTGTCCGGAAGGTCATACTTCTCCTTCACTTGCTCCCAGGACAGCCACTGAGAACTGTTATGCTGCAACAGGTCACTAAGTCTCATGATGTTCTTGCTTCTCCATGTCTGGAATAGCCTATTTTCACTACCTTGGGGAAACGCTGGCAATGACCACAAAGGTAGCCTTGGTGAAATATAATAGGGGAGCCCATAAATCTTTCTAATCGCCTTCCACGCCATTAAAGTATCTTTTAGTAAGACCTCCTGCTTAATGTTTGTTGGGATGTCTTGTTGTTGGGATATGATTTATGGTCTGTGGTTATTGGCTGATCAAATTTAGGTGCAGCAATGAACATCCTGGCTACATGTACTCATGACGGGAATGTTGTCAAGTCCCTCAATGGAATATACTTGATATAAATGATGACACAACATCAAGCGAAGTCCAAACCATAAATGGTTTGGACTTCGTTTATAAAGTACATCCATGTAATTCTACACAGCCATGTTAGGTCCTCAAATTCCTCATTCTGCCCACAAACCTAACTACTTACCATTGATAAACAATGACTCGCAGGCAATAATTAAAGCCTTCAACCCCACATGGTTGACCTGGCCCCAGCTCATTAGTAATATTTGCAGACTGAAGGCGACTCCTCAATTTTATATGCAGTTGGGGAGTCCAGAGCCTTAGTGGTTCCTCCCCAACCCCAAGCCCATCCATTTTCTACCAACTTCAAAGATCCCCACCACCCCAGCTACTGCAATAAGACAAATCATAGGACCAGATAAACAAGCGTAAGTGTGGTTTGGAGGATCTTTCCCAGTTCATTCTCTTGGGAAAATAACTGCTAATCCTTCCCAGGCACCAATTCTTAATTCCTTTTCCCTACTCACCCCTCTGGTCACATAGTCTGGTGGCAAGCCTATATCCTTAAAGGGATTCTGTCAGCCAGATTAAGGCTATAGAGCCACTTACACGCTATGGTAGATCTCCTATGGCACTTCAGAACTATAGCATTGTCAAATTTATGATTGCATTCCTTTTTTCATAAAATATATTTTATATACCTGTCAATTACCTTTTAAAAGAGCCTAAGGGGCTGTGCCAAACGTCTGTGGAGCCCAGCTGTGCCCATTACGAGAGAGCCCAGCACCGCCCGCATCCCAAAGTACCCTCCTAGCTCCCCTGACGTCAATAAAAGGACTCAGCATAATCTCGCATGAGCGCCTGTACTCGTCATGTAAGCAACTGTGCGGTCTTCCATCCCTGTACTGGCATCAGCATCAGGGACCGGACTGCGCATGTGCCATGGAATGGGCACGGTTGGGCTCCACAGTCGTTTGGCACAGCCTCTTGGGATTTTACAAGATCCTCTTCTTGTGCTCTTCTGTCTTTCCATCAAATTCTCCAGGTTTTTTTTCCCCAATACTTCATACATCAAAATTTTGGTGTAATTTTTGAAGGAAGATTTGAAATAAATAAAGGTGTAGTTACTAGAGGCTTGTACTGAAACTGAAAGAGTCCCTTTACATTGTCTGATGATCTGGCAGATTATCGGAAACAAAACAGATGCTCCCAGTAAATGCCAGCTCTTCAGACGAGATGAGGTTTGCATTTGCATGCAGAAATCACTTCCGCTGTATGTGGACAAGTGATCAATACAGCGATCGCTTGTCCCTATAGATGATCGTTATTCCTGGGCACTGTTTAGATGGCACGATCTGCTGCACAGGAACAATACATTTCATTGCCTGCAGAACAACATGGTCACACGACAAATGAGCCACATGACTTATTTAACATGTTTTTACCACTTTCCTCAACAGCTTTTCATTAGTAGCACGCAACGTAAGTGCCATGTTGGGATATGCGACTGAAGGAAGCAAAGCAAATAAGAGAGAATTGATGCCTCATGCCATAGGAATATTCACCTGATCAGAGGGAAATATGTACACGTTTGTAACCCTCTTGGGGTAAAAGGAATTGGCAGCTCTGCCAAAATAACCTCTTCAGTGGGACCTCAGGATGTGGTCAGAAGCATGTGTCTACAAATAAAATAAATTTTTTTTAAAAAAAGTTTAATTTCTTTGTACCTCAGCCAATTCATTTGGTGAAATTATTCTCTAGGAGTGAGGAGAACATACAGTATAACTACCTCTAGCGTGCATGTAAGAGGGTTGAAAGGAACTACTGTACATGACCTCTAACAAGAAAACATATCTTATGAACTTATGCGCCATTATAGTATACTGTTGTTATGGGTCACAGTTGACCCGTTTAAGGAAGTAAAAAAGTTTCTGTTTACTGTGAAGGTAATGTGGTGATTACTATGTGACATTCTACCTCAATTGTAGTTGTGTCACACTTTAAAGGGCATCTGTCAGCAGATTTGTACCTTTGAAACTGGCTGAACTGGTGCATGTGGGCTTGGTAGCTGAAGGCATCTGTGTTGGTCCCATGTTCATATGTGCCCACATTGCTGAGAAAAATTAAGTTTTACTATAAGCAAATGAACCTCTAAGAGCAACGGGGGTGTTTCCGTTACACCCAGAGGTAAGTGCCGCACCCTCTCCACTTTGAGTGACATGGCCAGGCATGATCATGTTTTCACTGCCTGGCCCTGTCAATCAAAGTGCAGTGGGTGCGGCAGTTGTAGAGAGAGACTGTAAGGGAAACGCCCCCGTTGCTCCTAGAGGCTCATTTGCCTACAGTAAAACATTATATTTCTCAGCAATGCAGGTACGTATGAACATGGGACCAACACCAGCAAGGTGTCTTGGCCAATCCCCTGTCCAAGACGCAGGCCCGGATGCCTCCCACCCTGCACCTGGACCTTCACAAGCACCATCATATAGCACATCCACTTCTGTGTCCCAGCGGACCGTACAGACGTCCATACCTCAGGCCTTTGTACGAAAGCGCAAATACCCAGCCACCCACCCACCCACAGGCCATAGGACTAAATGCGCATCTTTCCAAATTGCTGGCCCTGGAAATGTTGCCATTTAGGCTTGTGGACAGTGAGGCTTTCCACAGCCTGATGACGACGGCCATCCCTCGTTACTCACTCCACAGCCGCCATTATTTTTTCAGGTGTGCCATCACCCGTGCCCTGACCAATGCAGTTATTGGGAATGTCCACTTAACAACTGACAGATGGACAAGTGCTTTGGCCAGGGACACTACATTTCTCTGATGGCACACTGGGTGAACGTTGTGGAGGCCAAAAGCAAGTTGTACCCTGGGATGGCACAGGTGCTACCGAAGCCAAGGATTGCGGGCCCTACCTCCATCAGGATTTCCGCCACCACATACATTAATGGCTACAACCCCCCTTCTCCTCCTCCATCTCCTTGTCATGGTCTTACCTTCTTACTGTTCTCCTTCGTTTGACATGTGCTGGCGGCCATCTTGGTTTCTGGGTTTCTTGTAGCCTCCCACCCTGCGGCTTCTCCTTCCCACTGGGAGGAGCTGGATGCCTAGCTCATATATATAGGAGGTCTGTGGCTTCAGTTCCTTGCTTGGTCCTCCTGTGTTCACATGCTTCTAAGACTGCTGCTGCTTCTGGTTCCTGATCCTGGCCTCGTCTGACTACCCCGTTGGTTCCTGATCCCGGCTTCATCTGACTACCCTGCTGGTTCCTGATCCAGGCTTCGTCTGACTACCCTTCTGGTTCCTGACCTCTGTCTACGCAAGACCCTGCTTCGGTTTAGCCATCCGTTTGGACTTTTGCTTACAGCTTGATTTTCAATAAAGCCTTCTTATTTCCACTTATCTCTTGTTGTACGTCTGGTTCATGGTTCCATGACACTCCTCCTCCACTTCCACATCTGAATTCTCATCTTGCAGCACCAGTCAGCCATCAGTCAGTAGCTGGAAGCAGTGTAGCACTGCAGGAGGGAAGCGGCAACAGGCCGTGCTGAAACTAATTTTCTTAGGTGACAAACAACACACAGCCGCAGAGCTGGGGCAGGGTATAATGGACCAGACTGAGCTGTGGCTCTTGCCACTCAACCTACAACCAGGCATAGTTGTGTCTGATAATGGCCATAACTTGGTTGCGGCTTTGGAGCTCGGCAAGCTTACACACATACCATGCCTAGCCCAAGTGTTCAACTTAGTGGTTCAGCGGTTTCCCAAAACCTACCCCAATTTGCCTGATTTACTGGTGAATGTGCGTGTGTGCCCATTTCCGAAAGTCATCTACAGCTGCCGCTGGTCTGTCAACGCTGCAGCCGCGCTTGCAATTGCCAACTCACCGACTGTTGTGCGACGTAAGCACGTGCTGGAACTCCACGTTCCACATGTTGGCCTGGCTTTATGAGCAGCAGAGAGCAGTAGTGGAATACCAGCTGCAACATGGTCGTCAGCTTCCACTCTTCACAAGCGACGAGTGGGCATGGATGTCTGACTTTTGTGAGGTTTTACGCAACTTTGAGGAATCAACACAGATGGTGAGCGGCGATGCCGCTATTATTAGCGCAACCATCCCACTTCTGTGTCTACTGAAACGCTCGCTGCTCACAATGAAGGTGGACGCTTTGCATGTGGAAGAGGTGGAAATGGGGGAAGACAGTACACAGGGTGATAGCCAAACCACGCTTAGTTCGGCTTCTCAGCGTGAATTGGATGATGAGGAGGAGGAGGAGCAGAAGACGGTTGCCTCCGCTACAGAGGGTAGTACCCATAGCAGTAGCAGGCTTATTCCATCTGTTCTGTGTGGATGGGCAGAAGAGGAGGAAGAGGATGAGGAGATTGAGAGTCATCCTCCTGATAAGGACAGTGAAGTCTTGTCTGTTGGGACGCTGGCACACATGGCTGACTTTATGTTATGCTGCCTTTCCCGTGCATTATACGCATTTTGGCCAACACCGATTACTGGTTGTTCACCCTTCTCTGCTACAAACATCTCTCATTCCTGTGGTGGAGAGGACTAGCAAAATGGTGCAATACCAGAAGGTCCTTGGGCAACCGTGGAGGGGAGATGAGGGGAACACACAGCAGTTCCAACAGAGGCAGGGCAACACTCTCCAAGGCCTGGGACAGTTTCATGACACCTCACCAGCACCCTCACCCTGATGCGCGGCCTAGTATCAAAAGGAGGGAAAAGTTTTGGAAGATGGTGAAGGAGTACATAACAGACCGTGTCAGCATCCTCAGTGATCCCTCTGTGCCTTACAACTATTGGGTGTCCAAGCTGGACACGTGGCATGAACTGGCGCTCTACGCCTTGGAGGTGCTGGCCTGCCCTGCCGCCATTGTTTTGTCAGAGCGGGTATTTAGTGCTGCTGGGGGCATAATAACTGATAAGCGCATCCACCTGTCAACTAAAAAATGCTAACAGGTTGACTCTTATCAAAATGAACAAGGCCTGGATTGCCCCTGACTTCTCTACTCCACCAGAGGAAAGTGGCTGAACATAAAGGCACTTTAAATGTGGCTTTTATGGTGTATTGAATACACTGTATTCCCATGCACCCCTTCCACCACAAAAAAGGGTATATGGTTCAATCTTCCTATTCTTGTCCTCAGGGGCATTGCTAGATTAAAACATTCAGGGCCTGGGCCCCTGATGTTTTGTCCCAGGCCCCGAATGTCCTACCTGCCAGATAAATCTAACTGTAATGCCGTCCTCACGGGCAATACAATTGAATCTAATGCAGTGGAAGATCTGAAGGACCTGTGGTGACATCACAGGTCATGTGACCAGTAAACCAGGCAGTGGTTGAGAAGGACCTGCGATTATGTCACCATTATATAACCAGTGCAGGAGAGGACAGCAGTGAAGAGAAGTCCAGGGGGAAGAAGCTATGGTGAGGTCTGTACATGAGGAGAGGTAAGTGTAGGGAGAGGCAGAGGAATGCTGGGAGTTGTGGTTATTTAACTGGGACTGTATTTTAGGGCTAAAGGGAGGGATATTATTTACATGGAACTGTATGTTGGAAGTAGCTGGGGGGTTCATGTTATTTACATGGGACTATATTTTGTTGGTTGCTGTAGGAGGGACTGATGTTATTTACATGGGACTGTATGTTGGAGGGGCCGGGGCAGGGTGATGTTATTTACATGGGACTGAATGTTGAGGGGCAATGTTATTTACATGGGACTGTATGTTGAAGGTGGCTGGTGGGGGGGAATGATGTTATTTACATGCGACTGAATGTTGAGGAGGTGATGTTTACATGGGATTGCATGCTGGAGACAGCTGGGGAGGGGGTGATATTATTTACTTGGGACTGTATGTTGAAGGCGGCTGGGAAGAAGGTGATGTTATTTACATGGGAGTGTATTTTGGAGGGGGCTGTAGATGGAGAGGGATGTTATTTACATGGGACGATATATTGGAGAGGGCTGGATAGATGGTGTGATGTTATTTACATGGGACTCTATGGTGGAAGGAAGAAAATATTGTTATTTACATGGGACTGTATATTGGAGCGGCTGAAGGGAGGGGACTGATGTTATTTACATAGGATTGTATTTTGGAGGGGGCAGGAGAGATTGTGTGATGTTATTTACATGGGACTGTATGGTGGAGGGAGGAATATAACTACAGGGGGCACTGCAGGGGGCGTTCTAAACACTGGGGGCACTTCAGGGTGAGCATTATAACAATAGGGGGCAGTATAAATACTGGGGACACTGTAGGGGACACTTTAGGCGTTCTTATTACTACTGGGGGCTCTATAGGAGGGACTTATAGATCTGCCTTATTTCTACTAAGAGCACTATGGGGGGGGCCTTATTACTACTAAGGGATCTGTAGAGAGCTTTATTACCACTGGGGGAACATAGGGGGGCATTATTTTTACTGGTGGCTCTGTGAGGGTATGTCACTACCAGAGCTTTGAGACGTTCTCACAGCTCTGTGTCTCCACCCCTGTGATGATGTCACTTAGAGTTTGGAGGTGTTCTCACTGTTCTGTTTCTCCGCCCCTGTGATGAGGTCTTTACTCCCAGCTGTTCCTCCTGCGTTTGATTTCCCTGCCTTTAAATCACCCCTCCTCCTATTGCAGGGCGTGGATTATATTTCTCTTTTCAGTTGTAGCTCTGCCTTGAGGATCTTCACTTGTTAAGCTATTAGTTCTCTGGACCTGTGTTCTGTTGCTGCAAGCACTCCGGATATTGCCAGCGGCCCTTGGATCCGTCTTCTCTGCGGCTGCAGCTCCATCAGCTAAGTGTGCAGACATTGTTGTGTACCTGGTGATTTTCTGACTGGATCTGAGGTGGCCACGGTTCCCTCCATATTCTGAGCAGGGCATCGGTGGCCGTGCCCCTTCCACTATTGTAGGGGTTACAGGGCTCATCAGTCTTAGGCATGCGGGCATGCCTCGTTCCACCACATAGATCCGGGCATGTGCTTTAGCAGCATAGGGAGAGTGTTGAGGGTCTGACAGGGGTCACCCTTTCTCTTCCCTAGTTTGGGTCCGGTCAGTAGCTCTTTTTACTGTGTATGCTCTTGTTACCCTTAAACAGCCGTGACATTATAATCCACCAAAACCGTCCTTGTTGACATGGATCCGCTTTCTGGCTTGGTTGACCGCATGCAGGGTCTTTCTTTGGAAGTAGCGGATCTCCGTCAATCTGTGACTCAGCTACAAGCATTGGGCTCTGCTCCGGCTCATGGAGTCTGTTGCGAGCCAAAGGTCTCACTTCCGGAAACGTTCTCCGGGGGCAGTGAGAATTTTGTTCGCTTCAGAGAGGCATGTAAACTCCATTTTTGTTTGTGTCCCCACTCCTCTGGTAATGAGGAACAGACGGTGAGGATTGTCATCTCCCTGCTCAGGGGTAATGCTCAGACTTGGGCTTTTTCGCTGCCATCAGGGGATCCTTCCCTTCGATCCGTGGAAAGATTTTTTGTGGCCCTGGGGCAGATATATAATGACCCGGATCGTGTTGCTCTGGCAGAATCGAACTTACGTGTTTTATGCCAGAACAAACTGTCGGAGATGGGCAGCTGATTCAGGCTGGAATGATACTGCACTCCGAAGTCAGTTCTGTCATGGTCTCTCAGAGGGTTTGAAAGATGCCTTTGCTTTCCATGAGAGACCAACGTCCTTAGAGTCTGCCATGTCATTGGCGGTACGCCTTGACAGGCGTCTAAGGGAAAGAAACAAGACCTCTCCGTCCAGCCATTGTCAGTCTAGGGGCAATGGTGCGGACTCATTCAGTATGCAGGGGTCTCATCCTGTCTCGCTCCCCTCTGAGGAGGAGCCCATGCAGCTAGGCCGACTTGCCCCTGATAAAAGAGGATTTAGTCCTCAGAATATGGTGTGTTTTTGTTGTGGGGGCATAGGTCATTTGGCAAATGTTTGTCCGTCTAGGAGATTTCTGAACTGTACTCATCAAGTTCTGCTTCATCTGCTACTTTGGGCAAAGTTGATGTGGGAATTGATGCTATTCCTCTGACCTGCAGTTCCCGTTTTCTCCTGTCTGCCAGGGTGGCGCTAGAGAGCAAAGTCATTCCTTGTGAGATTTTTGTCGATAGTGGAGCGGCCGTCAATCTTATTGACACTAAATTTGTAGCATTGTATGGTTTTCAGGTTTGTAAATTAGAAAAGGATATACCTGTTTTTGCTATTGATATCCAGCTAGCTGTAGGTGACACTCATGTGGAGGAGATATCTTGTTTTGTCCTTAACGGATTGCCTTCTCCTCTAGTTTTGGGGCTACCCTGGCTCACTAGACATAACCCCACTATTGACTGGCAAGGAAGGCAAATAAATGAGTGGAGTGACTTTTGTAGAGAGAATTGTCTCACAGCGACTTTTGCAGAGGTGTCTACTAAAACTGTGCCATCATTTCTCTCTGATTTCTCGGATGTGTTTTCAGAGAGCGGTGTTCAGGAGCTACCTCCTCACCGGGAGTTTGACTGTCCCATTAACCTCATTCCCGGCGCCAAGCTGCCAAAAGCACGCCTCTACAATCTCTCATAACCGTAAAGACTCGCAATGCGAACCTATATCTCCGAGAGTCTCGAGAAGGGGCATATTCGTCCCTCAAAATCGCCTGTTGCCACGGGTTTTTTTTTTGTTAAAAAAAAAGGTGGCTCTCTGAGACCTTGCTTAGATTATTGGAAGCTGAACCGTATCACGATTCGCGATCCCTATACCCTTCCTCTGATCCCGGACCTCTTCAACCAAATTGTTGGGGCCAAGGTGTTTTCCAAATTGGATCTGAGAGGCGCGTACAACCTGGTCAGGGTCAGAGAGGGGGATGAATGGAAAACGGCCTTTAATACCCCTAACGGGCATTTCGAGAATCTCGTTATGCCTTTCGGCCTGATGAATGCTCCGGCCGTCTTTCAGCATTTTGTTAATAGTATTTTCTATCATTTAATGGGGAAATTTGTATTGGTGTATCTTGATGATATTTTGATTTTTCCCCCTGATGTTCAGACTCATCAGGATCATCTTTTTCAGGTCCTGCAGATACTGCGGGAAAATAAACTGTATGCCAAGCTGGAGAAATGTCTTTTTATGGTATCGAAGATTCAATTTCTGGGTTTTCTCCTCTCTGCTTCTGGTTTTCGCATGGATCCGGAGAAGGTCCGTGCTGTGCAGGAGTGGGAGCTTCCTGAAAATCAGAAGGCATTGATGCGCTTTCTGGGTATTGCTAACTACTACAGAAAGTTCATTTTGAATTATTCCTCTATTGTCAAACCCCTTACTGACATGACAAAAAAAGGGGACAGATTTTTCCTCTTGGTCGGAGGAGGCGCTTGCAGCCTTTTCTAAGATTAAAGAGAGTTTTGCGTCTGCTCCCATCTTGGTGCATCCCGATGTTTCCTTACCTTTTATTGTTGAGGTGGATGCTTCCGATGTGGGTGTGGGTGCAGTTTTGTCCCAGGGCCCCTCTCCTGCCAAATGGCGACCGTGTGCCTTTTTCTCTAGAAAACTCTCCCCGGCAGAGAGAAACTATGATGTGAGAGATAGGGAGTTGTTGGCCATCAAGTTGGCTTTCGAGGAATGGCGCCATTGGTTGGAGGGGGCCAGGCACCCTATCACCGTTTTTACCGACCATAAGAATCTGGCGTACTTGGAGTCGGCCAGGCGTATGAATCCGAGACAGGCCAGATGGTCTCTGTTCTTCTCCAGATTCAATTTTGTTGTTACTTTCCGCCCTGGGATCAAGAATGTGAAGGCTGATGCTCTCTCTCGCTGTTTTCCGGGAGGAGGAAACTCCGAGGACCCGGGTCCCATTTTGGCGGAGGGGGTAGTTGTTTCTGCTCTATATTCCGATTTGGAGGCCGAGGTCCAGGCTGCCCAGTCTGAGGCACCTGCCCGTTGTCCCTCCGGGAAGTTGTTCGTGCCTCCTGAGCTACGTCACAAACTCTTTAAGGAACATCATGATACGGTTCTTGCTGGTCACCCCGGGAGTAGAGCCACGGTAGATCTCATTGCTCGGAGATTTTGGTGGCCGGCTCTTCGTAAGTCTGTGGAGGGTTTTGTGGCGGCTTGTGAGACGTGCGCTCGCGCTAAGGTCCCTCGTTCACGACCTTCAGGTTCCCTTCTCCCGTTACCCATACCTTTCCGTCCTTGGACACACCTGTCCATGGACTTTATCACGGATCTTCCTCGTTCCTCGGGGAAGTCGGTGATCCTGGTGGTCGTGGACCGTTTTAGCAAGATGGCTCATTTCGTTCCTTTCCCTGGTTTACCCAATGCTAAAACGTTGGCGATCATATTGTTAAATTGCACGGCATTCCCTCTGAGATTGTTTCCGATAGAGGCACGCAGTTTGTGTCCAGGTTCTGGAAGGCTTTCTGTTCACGCCTGGGGGTTCGGCTGTCCTTCTCTTCTGCTTTTCACCCGCAGTCGAATGGTCAGACTGAGCGCCTCAATCAGAATCTGGAGACATATTTGCGCTGTTTTGTGGCAGAGAACCAGGAGGATTGGTGTTAATTTCTCCCTCTTGCTGAGTTTGCTTTGAACAACCGTCGTCAGGAATCTTCTGATAAGTCACCATTTTTTGGTGCATATGGGTTCCATCCGCAGTTTGGGACATTCTCGGGAGGGGCTCTTTCTGGTTTACCTGAGGAGGAGAGATTTTCCTCGTCTTTGTCTACCATTTGGCAAAAGATTCAGAGTAATCTCAGAAAGATGAGTGAGAAGTATAAGCGTGTGGCTGATAAGAGACGTGTGCCTGGTCCGGACCTGAATGTGGGTGATCTGGTGTGGTTGTCTACAAGAAATATTAAACTGAAGGTTCCCTCCTGGAAATTGGGTCCCAAGTTTATTGGGCCTTATAAAATTTTGTCAGTCATCAATCCTGTTGCCTTCCGCCTTGATCTTCCACGGGTTTGGAAGATACATAATATATTTCAAAGATCTCTCTTAAAACCATATGTCCAGCCCACGGTACCCTCCTCTTTGCCTCCTCCCCCGATTTTGGTTGATGGCAATCTGGAGTTTGAGGTTTCCAGAATTGTGGACTCTCGCATTGTCCGCGGTTCTCTTCAGTACCTCGTTCATTGGAAGGGTTATGGTCCTGAGGAGAGGATGTGGGTTCCGATGTCGGACATTAAAGCCACTCGCCTTATCAGGGCATTTCATAGGGCTCATCCTGGGAAGGTGGGTCCTGGGTGTCCGGAGTCCACCCGTAGAGGGGGGTACTGTCACTACCAGAGCTTTGAGACGTTCTCACAGCTCTGTGTCTCCACCCCTGTGATGATGTCGCTTAGAGTTTGGAGGTGTTCTCGCTGTTCTGTTTCTCTGCCCCTGTGATGAGGTCTTTACTCCCAGCTGTTCCTCCTGCGTTTGATTTCCCTGCCTTTAAATCACCCCTCCTCCTATTGCAGGGCGTGGATTATATTTCTCTTTTCAGTTGTAGCTCTGCCTTGAGGATCTTCACTTGTTAAGCTATTAGTTCTCTGGACCTGTGTTCTGTTGCTGCAAGCACTCCGGATATTGCCAGCGGCCCTTGGATCCGTCTTCTCTGCGGCTGCAGCTCCATCAGCTAAGTGTGCAGACATTGTTGTGTACCTGGTGATTTTCTGACTGGATCTGAGGTGGCCACGGTTCCCTCCATATTCTGAGCAGGGCATCGGTGGCCGTGCCCCTTCCACTATTGTAGGGGTTACAGGGCTCATCAGTCTTAGGCACGCGGGCATGCCTCGTTCCACCACATGGATCCGGGCATGTGCTTTAGCAGCATAGGGAGAGTGTTGAGGGTCTGACAGGGGTCACCCTTTCTCTTCCCTAGTTTGGGTCCGGTCAGTAGCTCTTTTTACTGTGTATGCTCTTGTTACCCTTAAACAGCCGTGACAGGGTATTATTAATACTGGAGGGCTCATCTACAAATGGGGCACTTGGGGAGCACTGCAGGAGGCAGTGTTACTAATGAGGGCATTCTAGAAGGGAATTATTATTGGTGGGACTATGAGGAGTAGTGATGGCCAGTTCGCAGTGTAGCCTTCATCGGGCTGTTCTCGGAACTGCCTGCTCCCGGTGACCGCATGTGTTTCAGAGCGGCTTGCGGCGCAGGCACAGGTAAGGACTTACCTCTGCATCACCGGGCTTGGGAGTGAAGATGGCAGATCGCATGTGTTCGTCGGCGAACACTGCGAACTGGCCATCACTGATGAGAAGCACTATTACTATGGGGGCACAATTTTTTCCTCAGGGTAGTATTTGGGGGTATTTGGGAGCACAGCGAGCAGCAGGATAACACTCTGGGGACTCCAGGTTGGGGGATGATGATAGAAATGTGAGGATGCTAAGATGAATGTGTGTCACACTCTGCAGAGATGAGGCGCGTCTGAAAGTTGTATGGACCAAAAGGAGAAGATGGTGAGAAGATCTACATCGGAGGATACGTCACCTGGAGGCACTGGAAGTGAGAGGTATGTGCTGCTATATAGCAAGTACCGCAAAATGCAGTGTGCGGGGGAAGGGTCGAGAACTGGGCCATATTCATTGGGGCTTGGGCCCCGGATCTTTTGAGACCCTAGCAACGCCCCTGCTTGTCCTCGTCCTCCATCATATCAACATGCTTATTAGGCTGCCCTCGCTCCTTATGTTTTAGAGGGTCACCAGCAGGACCTCGTCCATAATGTTTTAGATGGTCAGATCAGCAGCAGGCCCTCACCCCTAATGTTTTAGATGGTCAGATAAGCAGCAGGCACTCGCCCCTAATGTTTTAGATGTTCAGATCAGCAGCAGGCCCTCAAATGTTTTTGAGGGTCAGCTCATCAGCAGACCCTCACCCCTAATGTTTTATATGGTCACATTAGCAGCAGGCCCTCGTCCCTAATGTTTTAGAGGGTCACCAGCAGGCCCTTGCTCCTAATGTTTTTGAGGGTCACCATCAGGCCATCAATCATCATTTTTCAAGGGTGCGTATGTGTAATAAAGGGTGTATTTGAGTGCAGTCGTTTTTGGCAGCCCTTTTACTTAGTGCATAGGCTTTATGAGTGTAGGAGTCCCACTACCTGAACAATTGTACCACAATGTGAATGAGGTCCTCCTTTATGTGATATACAGGTTGTATCGGAGTGCCTCTTCCTTGTAATTTTTGGCAGCACTTGCACTTTATATACAAGTAAATATACAGGAAAGATTCTTTCCTAACAATTTTTCCTCTAAAATAGATTTTATCTTAGTTTTGTGGGTATTATTGTCAGTCTGTAAAAGTGGCGTACTACTCAGACAATATTGTTCCCAGCAGCGACCTGGGAGTCCAAGATGCATCCAGACATCCTCCCAATGCTGTTCCCGAACCATTTAGGTGGTGTTTCCATCAATTTCTGACCTTTTCCTGTGAACAAGACACCCTCCCCTCTTCAGAGCAGGGAGTGCCTGGTTTAATGCTCTGGTTCTCCCAATGACTTCCATTGTGCTCGGGTGCTCTGTAGAGCACCCGAGCATCCCAAAGTGTTCTACTCGAACACCAGAGCACCCAAGCACTTTGGTGCTCGATCAACACTAAACATAAACTGAATTCAAAAGATTTGAGAATGAATAAGCTGACGCAGGCTAAGTTAATAAATACATTTACTAAGTGTGATTAAATATATGATAACATAAGCAAATCACAGACTGAATAATAAAAAGTAAATAGGTCACTAGTAGAGTTGAGCGAACACCTGGATGTTCGGGTTCGAGAAGTTCGGCCGAACATCCCGGAAATGTTCGGGTTCGGGATCCGAACCCGATCCGAACTTCGTCCCGAACCCGAACCCCATTGAAGTCAATGGGGACCCGAACTTTTCGGCACTAAAAAGGCTGTAAAACAGCCCAGGAAAGAGCTAGAGGGCTGCAAAAGGCAGCAACATGTAGGTAAATCCCCTGCAAACAAATGTGGATAGGGAAATGAATTAAATTAAAAATTAAATAAATAAAAATTAACCAAAATCAATTGGAGAGAGGTTCCATAGCAGAGAATCTGGCTTCCCGTCACCCACCACTGGAACAGTCCATTCTCAGATATTTAGGCCCCGGCACCCAGGCAGAGGAGAGAGGTCCCGTAACAGAGAATCTGTCTTCATGTCAGCAGAGAATTAGTCTGCATGTCATAGCAGAGAATGAGGCTTCACGTCAGCCACCACTGCAACAGTCCATTGGCATATATTTAGGCCCAGCACCCAGGCAGAGGAGGGAGGTCCCGTAACAGAGAATCTGTCTTCATGTCAGCAGAGAATTAGTCTGCATGTCATAGCAGAGAATGAGGCTTCACGTCAGCCACCACTGCAACAGTCCATTGGCATATATTTAGGCCCAGCACACACAGGCAGAGGAGAGAGGTCCCGTAACAGAGAATCTGTCTTCATGTCAGCAGAGAATTAGTCTGCATGTCATAGCAGAGAATCAGGCTTCACGTCACCCACCACTGCAACAGTCCATTGGCATATATTTAGGCCCAGCACCCAGGCAGAGGAGGGAGGTCCCGTAACAGAGAATCTGTCTTCATGTCAGCAGAGAATTAGTCTGCATGTCATAGCAGAGAATGAGGCTTCACGTCAGCCACCACTGCAACAGTCCATTGGCATATATTTAGGCCCAGCACACACACAGGCAGAGGAGAGAGGTCCCGTAACAGAGAATCTGTCTTCATGTCAGCAGAGAATTAGTCTGCATGTCATAGCAGAGAATGAGGCTTCACGTCAGCCACCACTGCAACAGTCCATTGGCATATATTTAGGCCCAGCACACACACAGGCAGAGGAGAGAGGTCCCGTAACAGACAATCTGGCTTCATGTCAGCAGAGAATTAGTCTGCATGTCATAGCAGAGAATGAGGCTTCACGTCACCCACCACTGCAACAGTCCATTGGCATATATTTAGGCCCAGCACCCAGGCAGAGGAGGGAGGTCCCGTAACAGAGAATCTGTCTTCATGTCAGCAGAGAATTAGTCTGCATGTCATAGCAGAGAATGAGGCTTCACGTCAGCCACCACTGCAACAGTCCATTGGCATATATTTAGGCCCAGCACACACACAGGCAGAGGAGAGAGGTCCCGTAACAGAGGATCTGGCTTCATGTCAGCAGAGAATCAGTCTGCATGTCATAGCAGAGAATCAGGCTTCACGTCAGCCACCACTGCAACAGTCCATTGGCATATATTTAGGCCTAGCACACAGGCAGAGGAGAGAGGTCCCGTAACAGACAATCTGGCTTCATGTCAGCAGAGAATCAGTCTGCATGTCATAGCAGAGAATGAGGCTTCACGTCAGCCACCACTGCAACAGTCCATTGTCATAAATTTAGGCCCAGCACCCAGGCAGAGGAGAGAGGTCCCGTAACAGACAATCTGGCTTCATGTCAGCAGAGAATTAGTCTGCATGTCATAGCAGAGAATCAGGCTTCATGTCAGCCACCACTGCAACAGTCCATTGGCATATATTTAGGCCTAGCACACAGGCAGAGGAGAGGTTCATTCAACTTTGGGTAGCATCGCAATATAATGGTAAAATGAAAATAAAAATAGGATTGAATGAGGAAGTGCCCTGGAGTCCAATAATATATGGTTATGGGGAGGTAGTTAATGTCTAATCTGGACAAGGGACGGACAGGTCCTGTGGGATCCATGCCTGGTTCATTTTTATGAACGTCAGCTTGTCCACATTGGCTGTAGACAGGCGGCTGCGTTTGTCTGTAATGACGCCCCCTGCCGTGCTGAATACACGTTCAGACAAAACGCTGGCTGCCGGGCAGGCCAGCACCTCCAAGGCATAAAAGGCTAGCTCTGGCCACGTGGACAATTTAGAGACCCAGAAGTTGAATGGGGCCGAACCATCAGTCAGTACGTGGAGGGGTGTGCACACGTACTGTTCCACCATGTTAGTGAAATGTTGCCTCCTGCTAACACGTTGCGTATCAGGTGGTGGTGCAGTTAGCTGTGGCGTGTTGACAAAAGTTTTCCACATCTCTGCCATGCTAACCCTGCCCTCAGAGGAGCTGGCCGTGACACAGCTGCCTTGGCGACCTCTTGCTCCTCCTCTGCCTTGGCCTTGGGCTTCCACTTGTTCCCCTGTGACATTTGGGAATGCTCTCAGTAGCGCGTCTACCAACGTGCGCTTGTACTCGCGCATCTTCCTATCACGCTCCAGTGCAGGAAGTAAGGTGGGCACATTGTCTTTGTAGCGTGGATCCAGCAGGGTGGCAACCCAGTAGTCCGCACAGGTTAAAATGTGGGCAACTCTGCTGTCGTTGCGCAGGCACTGCAGCATGTAGTCGCTCATGTGTGCCAGGCTGCCCAGGGATAAGGACAAGCTGTCCTCTGTGGGAGGCGTATCGTCATCGTCCTGCCTTTCCCCCCAGCCACGCACCAGTGATGGACCCGAGCTGCGTTGGGTGCCACCCCGCTGTGACCATGCTTCATCCTCATCCTCCTCCACCTCCTCCTCATCCTCGTCCTCCTCGTCCTCCAGTAGTGGGCCCTGGCTGGCCACATTTGTACCTGGCCTCTGCTGTTGCCAAAAACCTCCCTCTGAGTCACTTCGAAGAGACTGGCCTGAAAGTGCTAAAAATGACCCCTCTTCCTCCTCCTCCTCCTCCTCCTCCTGGGCCACCTCCTCTTCCATCATCGCCCTAAGTGTTTTCTCAAGGAGACATAGAAGTGGTATTGTAACGCTGATAACGGTGTCATCGCCACTGGCCATGTTGGTGGAGTACTCGAAACAGCGCAACAGGGCACACAGGTCTCGCATGGAGGCCCAGTCATTGGTGGTGAAGTGGTGCTGTTCTGTAGTGCGACTGACCCGTGCGTGCTGCAGCTGAAACTCCACTATGGCCTGCTGCTGCTCGCACAGTCTGTCCAGCATGTGCAAGGTGGAGTTCCACCTGGTGGGCACGTCGCATATGAGGCGGTGAGCGGGAAGGCCGAAGTTACGCTGTAGCGCAGACAGGCGAGCAGCAGCAGGATGTGAACGCCGGAAGCGCGAACAGACGGCCCGCACTTTATGCAGCAGCTCTGACATGTCGGGGTAGTTGTGAATGAACTTCTGCACCACCAAATTCAGCACATGCGCCAAGCAAGGGATGTGCGTCAAATTGGCTAGTCCCAGAGCTGCAACGAGATTTCGCCCATTATCACACACCACCAGGCCGGGCTTGAGGCTCACCGGCAGCAACCACTCGTCGGTCTGTTGTTCTATACCCCGCCACAACTCCTGTGCGGTGTGGGGCCTGTCCCCCAAACATATGAGTTTCAGAATGGCCTGCTGACGTTTACCCCGGGCTGTGCTGAAGTTGGTGGTGAAGGTGTGTGGCTGACTGGATGAGCAGGTGGAAGAAGAGGAGGAGGAAGCCGAGAAGGAGGAGGTGGCAACAGGAGGCAAAGAATGTTGCCCTGCGATCCTTGGCGGCGGAAGGACGTGCGCCAAACAGCTCTCCGCCTGGGGCCCAGCTGCCACTACATTTACCCAGTGTGCAGTTAGGGAGATATAGCGTCCCTGGCCGTGCTTACTGGTCCACGTATCTGTGGTTAGGTGGACCTTGCCACAGATGGCGTTGCGCAGTGCACACTTGATTTTATCGGATACTTGGTTGTGCAGGGAAGGCACGGCTCTCTTGGAGAAGTAGTGCCGGCTGGGAACAACATACTGTGGGACAGCAAGCGACATGAGCTGTTTGAAGCTGTCTGTGTCCACCAGCCTAAATGACAGCATTTCATAGGCCAGTAGTTTAGAAATGCTGGCATTCAGGGCCAGGGATCGAGGGTGGCTAGGTGGGAATTTACGCTTTCTATCAAATGTTTGTGAGATGGAGAGCTGAACGCTGGCGTGTGACATGGTTGAGACGCTTGGTGACGGAGGTGGTGGTGGTGGTGTTGGTGGTACATCCCCTGTTTGCTGGGCGGCAGGTGCCAACGTTCCTCCAGAGGCGGAGGAAGAGGCAGAGGCGGCAGCAGCAGAATAGGCCGAGGCGGCAGCAGCAGAAGAGGTAGCAGGGGGAGCCTGAGTGACTTCCTTGGTTTTAAGGTGTTTACTCCACTGCAGTTCATGCTTTGCATGCAGGTGCCTGGTCATGCAGGTTGTGCTCAGGTTCAGAACGTTAATGCCTCGCTTCAGGCTCTGATGGCACAGCGTGCAAACCACTCGGGTCTTGTCGTCAGCACATTGTTTGAAGAAGTGCCATGCCAGGGAACTCCTTGAAGCTGCCTTTGGGGTGCTCGGTCCCAGATGGCGGCGGTCAGTAGCAGGCGGAGTCTCTTGGCGGCGGGTGTTCTGCTTTTGCCCACTGCTCCCTCTTTTGCTACGCTGTTGGCTCGGTCTCACCACTGCCTCTTCCTCCGAACTGTGAAAGTCAGTGGCACGACCTTCATTCCATGTGGGGTCTAGGACCTCATCGTCCCCTGCATCGTCTTCCACCCAGTCTTGATCCCTGACCTCCTGTTCAGTCTGCACACTGCAGAAAGACGCAGCAGTTGGCACCTGTGTTTCGTCATCATCAGAGACATGCTGAGGTGGTATTCCCATGTCCTCATCATCAGGAAACATAAGTGGTTGTGCGTCAGTGCATTCTATGTCTTTCACCGCTGGGGAAGGGCTAGGTGGATGCCCTTGGGAAACCCTGCCAGCGGAGTCTTCAAACAGCATAAGAGACTGCTGCATAACTTGAGGCTGAGACAGTTTCCCTGGTATGCATGGGGGTGATGTGACAGACTGATGGGGTTGGTTTTCAGGCGCCATCTGTGCGCTTTCTGCAGAAGACTGGGTGGGAGATAATGTGAACGTGCTGGATCCACTGTCGGCCACCCAATTGACTAATGCCTGTACCTGCTCAGGCCTTACCATCCTTAGAACGGCATTGGGCCCCACCATATATCGCTGTAAATTCTGGCGGCTACTGGGACCTGAGGTAGTTGGTACACTAGGACGTGTGGATGTGGCAGAACGGCCACGTCCTCTCCCAGCACCAGAGGGTCCACTAACACCACCACGACCATGTCCACGTCCGCGTCCCTTACTAGATGTTTTTCTCATTGTTATGGTTCACCACAACAACAAATATATTATTTGGCCCAATGTATTGTATTCAAATTCAGCGGGATATAAATTTGAGGCCTAGTATTTAGGCGCTGGGTGACCGGTATGGATTTAGTGACAGAATTAGACTTGGAAATGCACAGAAGCGTGTGTGTGAAGTTATTCTGAATGACCCTATGTGCACCTTCAATATGATCTACCCTTTTAGGGATAGATTTCAAATAGCTCTGATATAGCAGAAACGACTAAATTATGAAATTGCTAAATTGGGAATTGTATTTCAACCCAGAACAAAAAATGTGCTTTGACGGACACTAAATAACTTTCCCAGCCACAACAGGACAGCGGTAACGAGAGATTTAGCGGGATATAAATTTGAGGCCTAGTATTTAGGCGCTGGGTGACAGGTATGGGTTTAGTGACAGAATTAGATTTGGAAATGCACAGTAGCGGGTGTGTGAAGTTATTCTGAATGACCCTATGTGCACCTTGAATATTATATACCCTTTTAGGGATAGATTTCAAATAGCTCTGATATAGCAGAAACCACTAAATTATGAAATTGCTAAATTGGGAATTGTATTTCAACCCAGAACAAGAAATGTGCTTGAACGGACACTAAATAACTCGCCCAGCTACAGCACTAGGGACAGATTTAGCTGGATATAAATTTGAGGCCTAGTATTTAGGCGCTGGGTGACCGGTATGGATTTAGTGACAGAATTAGACTTGGAAATGCACAGAAGCGTGTGTGTGAAGTTATTCTGAATGACCCTATGTGCACCTTGAATATTATATACCCTTTTAGGGATAGATTTCAAATAGCTCTGATATAGCAGAAACCACTAAATTATGAAATTGCTAAATTGGGAATTGTATTTCAACCCAGAACAAGAAATGTGCTTGAACGGACACTAAATAACTCGCCCAGCTACAGCACTAAGGACAGATTTAGCGGGATATAAATTTGAGACCTAGTATTTAGGCGCTGGGTGACAGGTATGGGTTTAGTGCCAGAATTAGACTTGGAAATACACAGTAGCGGGTGTGTGTGAAGTTATTCTGAATGACCCAATGTGCACCTTGAATATTATATACCCTTTTAGGGATAGATTTCAAATAGCTCTGATATAGCAGAAACCACTAAATTATGAAATTGCTAAATTGGGAATTGTATTTCAACCCAGAACAAGAAATGTGCTTGAACGGACACTAAATAACTCGCCCAGCTACAGCACTAAGGACAGATTTAGCGGGATATAAATTTGAGGCCTAGTATTTAGGCGCTGGGTGACAGGTATGGGTTTAGTGCCAGAATTAGACTTGGAAATACACAGTAGCGGGTGTGTGTGAAGTTATTCTGAATGACCCAATGTGCACCTTGAATATTATATACCCTTTTAGGGATAGATTTCAAATAGCTCTGATATAGCAGAAACCACTAAATTATGAAATTGCTAAATTGGGAATTGTATTTCAACCCAGAACAAGAAATGTGCTTGAACGGACACTAAATAACTCGCCCAGCTACAGCACTAAGGACAGATTTAGCGGGATATAAATTTGAGGCCTAGTATTTAGGCGCTGGGTGACAGGTATGGGTTTAGTGCCAGAATTAGACTTGGAAATACACAGTAGCGGGTGTGTGTGAAGTTATTCTGAATGACCCAATGTGCACCTTGAATATTATATACCCTTTTAGGGATAGATTTCAAATAGCTCTGATATAGCAGAAACCACTAAATTATGAAATTGCTAAATTGGGAATTGTATTTCAACCCAGAACAAGAAATGTGCTTGAACGGACACTAAATAACTCGCCCAGCTACAGCACTAAGGACAGATTTAGCGGGATATAAATTTGAGGCCTAGTATTTAGGCGCTGGGTGACAGGTATGGGTTTAGTGCCAGAATTAGACTTGGAAATACACAGTAGCGGGTGTGTGTGAAGTTATTCTGAATGACCCAATGTGCACCTTGAATATTATATACCCTTTTAGGGATAGATTTCAAATAGCTCTGATATAGCAGAAACCACTAAATTATGAAATTGCTAAATTGGGAATTGTATTTCAACCCAGAACAAGAAATGTGCTTGAACGGACACTAAATAACTCGCCCAGCTACAGCACTAGGGACAGATTTAGCTGGATATAAATTTGAGGCCTAGTATTTAGGCGCTGCGTGACAGGTATGGGTTTAGTGACAGAATTAGACTTGGAAATACACAGTAGCGGGTGTGTGTGAAGTTATTCTGAATGACCCAATGTGCACCTTGAATATTATATACCCTTTTAGGGATAGATTTCAAATAGCTCTGATATAGCAGAAACCACTAAATTATGAAATTGCTAAATTGGGAATTGTATTTCAACCCAGAACAAGAAATGTGCTTGAACGGACACTAAATAACTCGCCCAGCTACAGCACTAGGGACAGATTTAGCTGGATATAAATTTGAGGCCTAGTATTTAGGCGCTGGGTGACCGGTATGGATTTAATGACAGAATTAGACTGGGATATGGCCAAAAAATAAACAGACTATTGCTGGTTAAATGCACTTGGTGTGACAGCTTCACCCTGATGTAGGCTTTAGCCAAAAAACAACCACACCATTGAGGGTTAAATGCACTTGGTGACAGGCGCAGCTTGCCCCTGATTTAGTATATGGCCAAAAAATGAACAGACTATTGCTGGTTAAATGCACTTGGTGTGACAGCTTCACCCTGATGTAGGCTTTAGCCAAAAAACAACCACACCATTGAGGGTTAAATGCACTTGGTGACAGGCGCAGCTTGCCCCTGATTTTGTATATGGCCAAAAAATGAACAGACTATTGCTGGTTAAATGCACTTGGTGTGACAGCTTCACCCTGATGTAGGCTTTAGCCAAAAAACAACCACACCATTGAGGGTTAAATGCACTTGGTCGCAGCTTGTGCTGGCGCACCACAAGACACAAAATGGCCGCCGATCACCCCAGAAAAATGTGACTGACAAACGGTCTGTGCAGCCTAAAAACAGTGAGCAATTGAGGATCAGCAGCTCAATGATCCACAGCTGCAGATCGATCAGTTAATCAAGTCCTTTGGAGGAGTTAATCTGCCTAATCTCGCCCTACTGTCGCAGCCGCAACCTCTCCCTACGCTAATCAGAGCAGAGTGACGGGCGGCGCTATGTGACTCCAGCTTAAATAGAGGCTGGGTCACATGGTGCTCTGGCCAATCACAGCCATGCCAATAGTAGGCATGGCTGTGATGGCCTCTTGGGGCAAGTAGTATGACGCTTGTTGATTGGCTGCTTTGCAGCCTTTCAAAAAGCGCCAAGAAAGCGTCACAAAAGCGCGAAGAAAGCGACGAACACCGAACCCGAACCCGGACTTTTACGAAAATGTCCGGGTTCGGGTCCGTGTCACGGACACCCCAAAATTCGGTACGAACCCGAACTATACAGTTCGAGTTCGCTCATCCCTAGTCACTAGCCTAAATGGGGTGGAGACTCCGTTGATCATGCTATAACACATTGCTGTCTACCACGTTATAACACATGAGAGACACCCCAGGATGTAGGGAAAATCAATACTTACACCCTACCTAGGATGAATTTCTCGGTAGAGTCTCCTGAATGTATGTGTGTCACAGATTTTAAACCTTTTAGCCCCTTCCCCAGTATGCAGAACACATGTCTCTGAGATCACTCAGCACTCAGCAAGTCTTATCAGCACGATGGGGAATAGGTACTACATTAAAAGGAATGGTAATAATAAAAGGGAACAGAATTAGAGGGACAGAACCAATCAGTACTTAAAAAATACTCTTACAATACAGACGTTATGCATAGAGGCTGGCTGGACCCACAATGGGCCTCTGGTAGGTCCAGTGGGTCCCTGAAACATACTAGAAAGAACATCTGAAATATCATAAATCTAAATGCTGTTGTCACTTCCCTCCACCACTTCTCCCTGCAAGTCAAATAAAGTATATTTGTGTTAATTGAACAATCATTGTATTAGTTTCCTCCTCATTTTATTGATACCTACTTATTAATATTTTTACGCACTTTGATATCTATTGTGGCCGGAGTTGTTCTTTAAGGTAGACTTTTATTACACTTATCAGAGACATCTAGTGAACAGAATTAGTGTGAATCCTATAAATTTACATGAAGCCTGTGACAGCGCGGGGGCACTGACTGACTTATATTCATGACATATTGCTTTTCAGGAAACTGGCCCAATGAATAATTAACTCCGCTCACAAGATGGCTGATTCTGCTCTTTGTAACTAACCAGTCTAATTTAGCCATTAGATTTAATTTAGTATATGGATTATTAGGCCTTAACCCTTGCTATGTTTTCTCTTATCTGCCTACAATATCAGCCCCATACTAAATTTACCTAACTATACTATATAAACTAGGCACCCTTCTAACGCTGCTATCATGGTAGCTTTCAATCGCTTAAAGTTAAAGAGGTTTTCCTAGATGTCCATATTGATGGCCTATTAAGATAGATCATTAATATCTGATCATGGGGGGTCTGAACCAACAATGAAGCACCACTGATCAGCAGTCAGTTCACCGAAGCGCCGCAGGGTTTTCCTATATTCACTGGTCATATGGCCTATTTACAGCTCAGTCCCTTTAGAGTGAATCGGTCTGATCTGCAATACCAACTACGGGCACTATACAATGTGCTTGAAATGCTGTGAGGAGGACACGGCCTCTTTAAACAGCTGATTGGCGAGGGCACTGGGAACCACACCCTGAATGATCCTGCGAATAGGTCATAAGTATTGAGCTCCCTGTATTGAAACCCCCTTCAGCTTTTATGCAATTGCAGTGACCGGGTATGGGATGGCTCCAACTCTACTCTGGGTCCCTCGGACACCGTCAAGGTGACACCACATGTTGCTGCTCTTCGGAAGGTATGGTAAGGCGTGGTGCACCCCAATGAGAAATAAGTCCAGAGAGTCAGAGTCTGCAGTAAACCAGGGTGCTTTTTTACTGGAGTAATTCAGGTGCAAAACAATACAGGCAAGGCATAGGGCTGCCTTCTCCTGTCTGCTCCCTGGCAGAAGAAGGGTTTGATGCTGAGGAAAGGCCTGAGCTATCTGTCCCTCTCTCTCTCTCAGAAGGCTAGTACCCTGTCCAAAGGCTAGAGGCCCATAGTCTGTAGCTCAGTAGTTTGGGTGGCTCCTTGGTCACAGGGCTGGTGACCCATGGTCTGTGGCTCTGTATACCCATCTCAGCGTCTTCTTCTGGTCACTCATGCACTCCAAGCACTGGTCCCTAACTGCAGAACACTAGGGGCTCTGACTGTTCTTCTTATATACCATTTCTAGCTAGACTAGAACCTTCTAGTGGGAAGGGTGGACTGGAGAAATTCAGCACAAACAATTACAAGTTAGAACTTTAGTCTGTCATAGACTTACATTAGAGCTTCAATGATACCCTATGGCAATGACACAGCTTCCAGACATGACAACATAGCTAAACCAGACATTCAAAAGGTCAGTCTGTCTGATTTTGGTGGTAAACAAGTCTGGCTTTTTCCCTCCAAAACATGCCAAAACTCTATGGCAGCTGTGGAAAATTATCATCTTCTCATTCAAAGTCCCAAAAGTCTCTCAGTGTTCATTAACCCTTTCTACAGAGCCTCACAAATACAATGCAAATGAACAGGATACAGTATATATCACAACGTACATATAAAATGTAATTACACAGTATTAAACAGTGCAAGTTAACCCTTTCAAGTGAAATAAAGTAAGCACTGTATAACTTTGCATAGGGGAAACAGGGTCAAATGTCCACAAATGTCCAGATATAAAAGTACCCTGCTCCAGGGCACTACACAATCATACACTGTGAACCTCATTGGGACTTTCTGCAAGTAATGGTGATGGCTGTCAAAACTACCAGAACCCTGATGGACTCCATTTTAGAGGGTCTGTCAGTGACTGAATAGAACTATCGAATTATGGATCCATCATGACCTTATTTATGAATTGCAGCCATGATACTAGTGCTCACAGTGGCATAATCATAGCATTATTTTACTTACTTAAATTTATTACTATATGGTGACACAAGGAGTCGTTATAATTTTGAATTACAGAGCTGTAGGCATACAGTGTGCCGCCATATACGTCACTACATGTCACCATATTGTAGTGCTTAGAACTTGTCGCTTTTTCTCTCACAGATTATGTATACGTACATCTGTAAATTACCTCTGTGAGCAATGAAGAGGAAGACTCTGGGGTTATACATATTTAAGGGTGATAAATAGTCTCCCTAAAATGTGAAAGCTGAGTGACAGACAATGTAATCAGCACAACCAGATTGAGCTACATATAATTTATTTTTATTTTTTTACCACATAGTTTTTATAAATTTTTTACCAATTATACATACCAGATAGTACAACATGTAAAAATAAAGAAAGTTGTAAGTGGATGTATAATCCCTATATAAAACCTAATACACAATCACAACTTTTTTTTAGTTTAGTTAATTCTGGTAGGCCCTTGTACTTAGATAGATGGGGCCTCCAGATTCTTTTCATACCTCCTTATTTTGGGGTAACCACAAGACAGAGAGACGCGGAGGAGTGTGTGTAATGAAGTGGTTTAGTGCATGGAGTCCACCGGTGTCTGCACCTTGGCTCCCCCTGACCTACGCCCACCCTCTGTAAGCCATTTTCCTGAGGAGACATATTTATTAATTAAGAGTTGGTAGCCATGACAACGTCTGGTAATTCCAACTTAATAAGGGTCCTGCAACATGCAGTGGCACCAGAGAGGCTTGTAACGGCGGTGATTACTTTATCTGCCGGTTTGGAATGATGCCGGTGACATGAAAGCAGAGAGTTATAGACTTTCTAAAGGGAACTGTGCTCCTAAGATTTAACTGTTTCCCTGTTTGATGGAAGGAGAGCGCTGGAACCGTAATAGCAACGAGACGTTTTATTGAAAGCTTATCACAAGAGAGCCGAGCGTTCACTTAAGTTTTCATGCGTCATCTATAAAACTAAACTATAAAATCACTTTCCTGCTTTGCCTTTTCATAATCAGAATATGGAGAAATTATTAAGAAATAAAAGAGTCTAAATGAGCCCTATATTTTTGGCACCATCTTAATGGTGTTGCTGGGCCCCTTGTCACTTCCTGTTGTCATCCAGCATAATGTGACTACAGCATGTGTAAGTTGCGGAGGACCTCAGTGACATGAGGCATGATAATGGGGCCAGACTGAAAAAGTTATATTAGAATTTTTTTTAGGTTTGCGGTGAGATGAAATGTTATTTTTATGTAGGAAAACCCTACTTCGAAATATAAAGGACCTGTCACCTTTCCTGACATGTCTGTTTTAGTAAATACCTTATTTTCGCTCTATAAGATACATCTTTTTTTCCCCAAAAAATGGGGAGAAAATGTCAGTGTGTCTTATAGAGCAAATAGAGAAATCTTACCGGCATCCAGCAGTGTCATCCATTATGGCCTAGGTGTCAGCAATATAGCATGCTCCCCAGGACTACACTTGTTCAATTAGATGAAGGAATTGTGAGAGGTAGATGCTAGCATCAGGAAGACGTGCTTTGCGGGGCTCAGAGATGGCGTCGCCTACCTCTCCTTGGCGTACTGCTCCTCTTTATACCCTCGTCTCATTTGCTGGGACAGCGTCAATTTGTTCTCCACTTCCTCCTCAGTATAATTTCTCCCGGCCACCCGGCATAACCAGCAGCTCGAGGATGGTCGGGGAGAGCCGGAGCCCGATGATGTGCTACCTGCTGGTCTGTTCCCTGCTCTCTGTTCGAAGCATTAGGAGGAGAGCGCTACACCCGAGGGTTCATGACAAGGTAATGTGTGGGGTCACCTATCCTCATCTACACCCCGCACATGTACAACTCCCACACATGTTTTGCATGTTAGGGCAGAGAGTGTTATTGTCCACAATAAGGTCCCATTCACACGACCGTATCGGCGCCATACCCATGTTGTGGACTGAATATAGCCATGTGAACTCAAGAAAGCAAGATACAGCAAAAGATGGGACATGTCCTATCTTTTGCAGTGCGGAGGCACGGACCAGAAAGCCCACAGAAGGGCTTCGAAGAGTTACTGTAGGCTTCCGATCCATGGCTTCACAATGGAAAAGATAGGCATGTCCTTTATTTTGCCGTATCTTGTGAATCGTGGACAAATTCAAGCCAGTGGCTCCGCAGCATGGAGTTCATAAGGCCAGGGCCTGTGTATTGTGGGCCCGCAACACTGGCATGGTGGCCATACAGTCATCTGAATAGGGTCTAACTGTAAGGAAACACTATGGTCACTGTCAAGAGCCACAGCAAGCAAACTCAGAAACTGCAATTAGTCTTCTTTAAAGGGGTTATGTTTAATACTGATGACCTATCCTTAGGATAGGTTATTAGTATCTGATCAGTGAGGGTCTGACTCCAAGCACCGATCAGCTGTTTCCTAGGCCAGTGATGTCACATTCATAGGTCACATGACCTAGGACTATCTCAGTCCCATTCAAGTGAATGGGACTGAAGTGCAATACCAAGTTCGTCCACTATCCAATGAATAGTGCTGTGCTTGGTAAGCTGCAAAGAGGCCTCAGTGCTCACCAAAGAAAAGCTACCTCTTCAAACAGCTGATCGGTGGAGGTGCTGAGTGTTGGACCCCCACCAATCAGATAGAGATGGATAGGTCCCAAGGATAGGTCATCAGTATTAAACACTTGGAAAACCCCTTTAACTATTCTGGTAGTTAGGAAACTATGGTTGTCCTTAGGTTCTTCACCAGAGCCTGTTACAAGGCTGGATAGACCTGGCTGCTAACCCAGGTTATGTCTGCAGAGTAAGATCGAAGAAAACAAGTGTGAGTTTGCTACAAACAGACCTACCAGAAAGACTGGGGTTCAAAGAGTAGAAGAAAAGCAGGATCAGAATGAGGAGATATGGATACATCAAAAACAGCAGACAAAAGGTTAATCCAGAAACTAGCCACAGTCAGTAGACCAAAAGAATCAGTAGAAGCCAATTCAGCAGACAAGGGGTTAATCCGGAAAACTAGCCATAGTCATGATTCCAGGAGAATCAGTGGAAGCCAAGTCCAAAAATGAAGGGTTAATCCAGGAAGCAAGAAAGTTTAGTACACAGAGGCTTAAGAAACAGGTCTTCAGTTCACATGCAAAGTCTTAAATACCCTGCCTAACTAAGGTATTAGGTGCTGAGCCAGGAACTTGATTATTAGCTCATCTTCCATCCTCACTGCTAGGTCAGGGCAAGACTGGTCAACATTGTAACCCTCCCATCACAGTCATACACAGTATCTTGGCTGGGTAAACTCCTGACAATAGGACCTCTATGTTGCCCCCAGGACCATTTTACATTTGTGGTCCCAGTACAAATCCCCCTTTTCCCCAGAGTAGAGAAAAGTTCTAACCCATTCCACAGCAAAATTATGATCCTATACAGTCCCTTAACTTTAGAAGCCCCTGCCAAAGTACTTTAGAAAGAACCACCAGAAGGCCTTAAACAAATTGAGAAGGAGGGGTTGCAGCTGGATGGATTGCCCTGGATTGGTCCAGTGGCACTGCATCATGTTAGTAAAGTGTTAACGACGGCCACATTGAAGGTGTCTGGCCACTCAATTTCATATACCCGAGTGTGCAGTCAACATTCATATTTCTATGCAACCTATAGATGATCCTCACCAAGCAGAAGTGTAGCTATGAAGGGTGCAGTGGTTGGCTGCACACAGGCTTTGATGTCTAAGGTGACCTTCTGCTACATAAGACAACATCAATATTATAAATGGCACGTGGTATGTGGGGGCCCAGTTACAGATTTTGCATTAGGGTCCAGTAGCTTGAAGATATGGCCATCACAAAACTTTACAGGGGTTGTTGAGGATTTTTATATTGATGGCCTACCCTCAGAATAGGCCATCAATATCTGATTGGCAGGGGTCTGACAGCAACACAGCCAACTCCCAGCTGTTCTAGAGTAGCGCCATCCATTGTGTGGTGGTCAGAGTTGGTTACTGCTCTGCTGCTCCTATTGAAGTGAATGGAGTGCTGCAGTAACCAGCTCTGTCCTCTACACAATGGATGGAGCTGTATAGTTCTGGTCCTGGAGCTAATGCAGAACAGCTGATTGGCAGAGTGCAGGGTGAAAGACCTCTGCCGATCACTTGAGGAAAGACCATCAATAAAAAAAAAATCCAGGAAAATCTCAACTTTTTTGTGTGTTTTTGCTTTCAGTATAGTTCATAAATTGATTACGTATTTTCTGCGATACATTGAATTATATACAATTCACAACAGGGTGCGTGGATATAAATTGCAGTCAGTAATCTCAGCCTTTATTTATATAGTACTAATGCATTAAGCAATGATGTGGAAATAATGTATTCTGTATATTATTTTCTGGCCTGTGATCACCAGGCACTTCTAAACACCCACCGCAATATTTTGTCGACCACACGTATATATTTTAAAAATGATGACATTAAAATTACTTCCTGATTAATCGCAGCTAGGAAGCTACTATATCCGTTAACTTGAGCATCTGATTTATGCAGCTTGGTATTGTTCACACTCTGCTAATGGCTTGTTACTGCACCCAACCACAAAGCAGCGAACAGAATAAATAGAGAGAAATATGAGGATTTGTGCAACACTGGCACCCATACCATCCCCCGGCTTCTGTATAATATGACGCATCCAACTCTTGTGCAATATCCTGAGGTTTTCACACTGGAGAACAGAAAGTGGGAAGAGAGATGCAAGTGAGGGTGTAAAAGGGTACAAGAGGTTTGGTAGCTATGTGACGGAAATACACAAGAACAGAGTCCATCAGCAGAATAGCTATTCATACCGGTTACATAATATATGGGAGGCAGAGATATTGTGGACAGAGTCATTTAAGGCTGACCTGATCTGTCCCTGGTCAGTCCTGGAGTAGAGATATAATTGTATAGATTTCTTACAAGAAAACTGTATCTGACCTTATTTTCTCCATCAAGGCCTCATGCACATGACTGTGTCCGCAAACCGCAGATTCGCAAAACATAGATGTGGTCCGTGTGCATGCCGCATTTTGTTGTGGACCCATTGACTTCATTGGATCCATGGTCCACTCTTTGTTCTCTCTTTTGCGGAATGCACATGGATGACTATGAGATCATGGAGGGTGCTACGTCCGGGACCCCCCACCAATCTCATATTGATGACCTATCCTGAGGGATAGGTCATCATCAATATGTAAGTTCTTTAAATATGGCGATGGGTAGAGATGAGTGAACAGATTCTAAATTAATCGGATTCAACTCAAATTTTGTAACATTTCAAAGCGGATCCAAATTGGATTATTTGCTGATTTAATTTGAGTGAATTTTAGAAAGAGAGAGAAGAGAAAATAAGAAAAACAAATATTAATAATAATATATATTTATTTTTAATTTGAGAAACAAGAGAGAAAAGAGTGTCCTGGGAGACCCCAGAGTGTCATGCACAGATTTTCAGGCCAGTTGAGGCCCTTTCAATTCAACCAGATCCAAATCAAATTGGTCGACTGATTCGGCAGAATCAAACCCAATTCAAATAATGTTATCCTTTAGGATTTTATTTCTAAAGGCCGGACAGGGGTGGACTTATGAACAAGGACAGGGGTGGACTTATGAACAAGTAAGCTTATGCATTTTGATCAAAACATATACTTGCATGGCATGTGGATGTGCGATTCACATCTATTTCTCTACAGTTATTGCGTACCGTCACTCCAGTGACATCAGTCCGGAGCAGTCGATCAGGGGTCTGCCAGTTGCCCTTGCTGTACATATATTTAAGCCATCAAAAATATAGGTAAATCTTTACAATTCTGGTCATCAGAGCAGTCTAGTGTCATGCAAGGTACACTGTCAACGTTACAAAACACTAGACACTTGTACTTTATGAAGTGGAATGAAAAAAAAGTGCATCACGTTTCTCTGTCTTATACACTCATAGGGCCAGATTTATCATGACTCTGACAGCTCACTCCACTTTCACATATGGCTAAAGTCAGTTTTAGCCAAGTCAGATTTATGATCGGCCCTTTAAGACTGTAATAAATGTGGTTTGACGGTAGCAGTTTATCCGTCATTAAGCAGCTTTACAAAAGTCGCACATCTTTACGAAAGAGTCGCACGTTTTTTTTAAAAAGTCGCATGTTCTATTAAAAAGTCTCATAAGATAAGCATGGTCCTCACTGGAGTGAAATTGCGACTTTTTGGCGACTTTTTAAATAGTCCCAATAGTAAATCTGTCTAGAGATTAATTTACATAAGAAAACACGCCCACTTTCAGAAAACTGGCGAGCATAGTGCAGAGCAGAAAAAAGTCGCAAATTTGTGCGCAGTTTTAGCGTTTGGGACTTTTTTTGGGACTTTTTCACTCCATTATTCTGACCTGAGCTAATGATAAATCTGCCCCATAGTATGCACAGTACGATTCCACAGGACTTGATTCATACTGTATTATCAGATTTTCTAGTTTATCAGACATTTAAAAAAAATTGGCTGAAAATGCTGTATATAGTAAGGATGAGCGAACCAGTTCAGACTGATCCAATCCGGACTATTATTCAGACAGCAGACAAAACAGAATATTTTCAGGTTAGTTTCGGACGAATCCACTAAAATGGTGAGTAGCTCCATTTTAGGGCAAATGTCGGTGGGAAAAAAAAGCACTAGGGAGGAAGAGAGGGAACGGTTATCATATGACCCTGAGAGGAAGTGAGGAGGGGTCTTGCCCTAATTGTCTCCCAGGCTGACAGACAGCCTGGATGAGCCAATCAGTGCAGCAGCAGGCAGGGAGGTGCCCGATCAGAATGCCATTCTGTGCTGGGCTGTGAATGAGGGGGGGTCTTACAGTGTCTGCCAGGAAAACCATCTTAGGGAGTCAAAGATAGTGAAAAAAAAACTATCAGGAACAGTCAGAAATCACTCCAGCTTATTGCCAGGGACAGTGAAGGGAAAGGCTAAGATACCAAAGAACAACTGTGTGTATTGTGCACAATAGAGATAAGCAGGGCCACTGACAGACAGGGAGAAAGGAGACAGGACCTGTGGCCGACTATGCCTGCTATCAGAACTGCACCTCAAAAGCCGCTACCTGCAAGCAAATACTTTTATTTTACCCCATTTTCACAGACATCCTTTTTTTGTGGGGTTCAATTTAAAGGGAACCTGTCACCAGGATTTTGTGTATAGAGCTGAGGACATAGGTTGCTAGATGGCCGCTAGCACATCCGCAATACCCAGTCCCCATAGCTCTGTGTGCTTTTATCGTGTAAAAAAAAACGATTTGATACATATGCAAATTAACCTGAGATGAGTCCTGTACGTGAGATGTCATGGACAGGACTCATCTCAGGTTAATTTGCATATGTATCAAATCGTTTTTTTTACACAATAAAAGCACACAGAGCTATGGGGACTGGATATTGTGGATGTGCTAGCGGCCAACTAGCAACCCATGTCCTCAGCTTTATACACAAAATCCCGGTGACAGGTTCCCTTTAATTAAGCTGCATATATACGTGATAATTCCAGCAATACCCATGGTGTGCCATAAATGTACCAGTGTGTATTAAGGTCAAATTTAGCGTCAAGCCTCAGTTGTCCGTTTAAGTATTTTCAGTTTCTACACAATTCAAATTTACATTTTTTTTTTTTTTGGGGGGGGGGGGGGGGGGGATCATTAAAGTTAAAGAAACCAGCATATATATGTGAATACTACGAGACACAAGGTATAGCAGCAATCTACCTGTGTGTATTAATGAGGAATTGAGTGTCAAGCCTTAATCGGCCGGTAACGTATATTCAGATTCCACACGGTTAGAATTTCATTTTTTGCAGGGAGATTATTACATTTAATTAAATATATATATATATATATATATATATATATATATATATTTACTACAAGACACAATGTATAGCAGCACTCTACCTGTGTGTATTAAGGAGAAATCTACCATCAAGCCTCAATCATCTATTTACGTATATTCAGTTTCCAAATTTTCGCAATGTAATTTTTTTTTTGTGGGTTTAATTTACTTAAGCTGCATATATACATGATTACTGCAGCAATACACAAGGTATAGCTGTAATCTATCTGTGTGTACTAACAAGAAATTTTGTGTCAAGCCTGAATCATCCATTTACGTATATTCACTTTCCACACAGTTGAAATTTCAAAATCTTTTTTTTGGGGAGGGTGATGGGTTAAATTATATTGAGCATCATATGTACGTGATTATTGCATCAACACTAACAGTTCATTCCTGTTGAATAGACCGTCACGTTGTGTACGGCTGCATGCTGCGGCCTGCATCATGCCACTAATTCCTAAATCATCTGTTTGCGTGTATTCACTCTCCACATGGTTGAAATTGAACCATTTTTTTGGGGGGAGGGGTTAAATTTTATTAAGCAGCAGACATCAATGATTACTGCATCAATACCGACATTTTCACAGCTCAGGCTGATTACGATGAATAGACCTCACTGTCCTGCTGGTGTGGTGGTCCATCCTGCCACTGTTGCTGTCTGTCTGCCTACAATCACGTTCCATATAGTTGCTGCTGCGGCCTGCATCATGCCACTAATGCCTCTCAATCATCAGTTTACGTGTATTCAGTTTCCACACAGCTAACATTTTAAAATTTTTGGGAGGGGGGTTAAATTTATTTAACCTCCTTGGCGGTATGATTATGGCAGGAATTTTGTACCAAAAGTGGTACAATTTTTTGCATAAATATTTTATGGGCACAAATGACAGTAAAATGGCAGGCAAGGGGCACTGTACAGTCATCAAATGTCAGATCTGAGGTTATACAGTGTAATCCTCTCCGATTACAATATATAACCTCTTTTATGTGTGTTTGTCACTTTTATGTTTATATTTATTGAAATTTCCCGCCCAGTTCCGCTCCCATGCGCAGCTGCTGCTCGCAGGGAACGGAACCAGGAAGTCAAATGCCGGCCGGTGTTCTGCCAGATCTCTATGACTTGCGAAAAGTCTATACCAGAAGTGACGCGGCCGCACAGGAATCAGCTGGAGGAGGGTGTGCCCGGCGCTGCGCAAGCGCACATCCACTGGCTTAGGAAAGAATCGTTGCATTGCTGAGATAGAAGTACTTTGTGCACCGCGCGTGCGCACTTAGGGGTATAGAGATTTTGCAGCGCACAATGTTGCATCAGATCTCCCTACCCCGCACAAATCATCAGTTGCAGTTCATCCTGATTTGATCTGATAATTTGTGCACGCGTACGCACTCAGGGGTAGGGAGATCTGATGCAACATTTTGCGCTGCAAAATCTCTATACCCCTAAGTGCGCACGCGCGGTACGCGAAGTACTTCTATCGCGGCGCTGCAACGATTCTTTCCTAAGCCAGTGGATGTGCGCTTGCGCAGCGCCGGGCACACCCTCCTCCAGCTGATTCCTGTGCGGCCGCGTCACTTCTGGTATAGACTTTTCGCAAGTCATAGAGATCTGGCAGAACACCGGCCGGCATTTGACTTCCTGGTTCCGTTCCCTGCGAGCAGCAGCTGCGCATGGGAGCGGAACTGGGCGGGAAATTTTAATAAATATAAACATAATAAGTGACAAACACACATAAAAGAGGTTATACATTGTAATCTGAGAGGATTACACTGTATAACCTCAGATCTGACATTTGATGACTGTACAGTGCCCCTTGCCTGCCATTTTACTGTCATTTGTGCCCATAAAATATTTATGCAAACAATTGTACCACTTTTGGTACAAAATTCCTGACTTAATCATACCGCCAGGGAGGATAAAGTCTATACCGGAAGTGACGCGGCTGCACAGGAATCAGCTGGAGGAGGGTGTGCCCGGCGCTGCGCAAGCGCACATCCACTGGCTCAGGAAAGAATCGTTGCAGCGCCGCGATAGAAGTACTTCGTGTACCGCGCGTGCGCACTTAGGGGTATAGAGATTTTGCAGCGCAAAATGTTGCATCAGATCTCCCTACCCGTGAGTGCGTACGCGTGCACAAATCTTCAGATCAAATCAGGATGAACTGCAACTGATGATTTGTGCGGGGTAGGGAGAACTTATGCAACATTGTGCGCTGCAAAATCTCTATACCCCTAAGTGCACACGTGCGGTGCACAAAGTACTTCTATCTCAGCGATGCAACGATTCTTTCCTAAGCCAGTGGATGTGCGCTTGCGCAGAACTGCGCACACCCTCCTCCAGCTGATTCCTGTGCGGCCGCGTCACTTCCGGTGCGGCCGCATCACTTCCGGTATAGACTTTTCTCAAAGTATGGAGATCTGGCAGAACACAAGTGGAGGACATCGCCGGATCGCCAGCAGAAGGTGAAGACTCTGCAATGTTACCCCGAGCATGACTCGGGGTTACCGCTCCTGGCAGCTTAAATTAACCCCGAGTCACGCTCAGGAATACCGTCAGGGAGGTTAAGCAGCATACATATGTGATTACTGCATCAATACCGACATTTTCTCACAGCTCAGGCTGATTCTGTATGAACCTCATTTCGCTGGTGCAACAGTCCGACCGGGCCAGGGGTCTCTTCTACGAATGTTATGTGAGTTTTTAGAATTTTTGTCGGGACACCAGTTGCATTTCAGCAACGAGGGACTTGGTCCCCCTATGCAGAAGTTAAGGGTGGAACCCAGTTGTAGGAATGCCAGAGTGGTATGAGGGTGCCTATAGTGTCCCTTTAGGTGCGGCTTGGCACTTGTCATAGTGCTCCTACCTGGATATCCAGGACCCCAAGCATGATCGTCCGCAGCAGTGAAAATGGGGTGAAGATTTGAGGAATTGGTAGAATAAATTGAGTCCAGACTTGTATTGAAGTAGTTAACAGCTTTACTTGGCATAAACTTTCATCAGAAAATAATCTTCCAACTTTATCTTGAGGAAAGAAAGAGACAATGCAGCAGCACTCTGCAAATCAGACAAAGTACAACAATGCTTACAAAAATTATTGTGCTAATACTACGCTTATTTATAAAAGCGAGATGCTTGGACAATGCATTTTGTACAAAACCATCTAAGCCCGTCTGCCGAACGTCAAGGCGATCTCTGTTAGACGGGTCCTAACACTAAATACTACATGTTATGCGCCATAATGACCGCCATAAAATTCAGGGAGTGTTGGACCCACATGCATGTTGGATCCACTCTGCCTTTTTCCATTTTTTGTGCCAAAATGGCCTCCATTGCAAGGGATGCAGGTACCAACATGCATGTTGAGCCCACTCTATACCCTTCCTGGTGCTAGACAAAAAATGGAAAAAGGCAGAGTGGATCCAACATGCATGTGGGTCCAACACTCCCTGAATTTTATGGCGGTCATTATGGCGCATAACAGGTAGTATTTAGTGTTAGGACCCGTCTAACAGAGATCACCTTGACGTTCGGCAGACGGGCTTAGATGGTTTTGTACAAAATGCATTGTCCAAGCATCTCGCTTTTATAAATAAGCGTAGTATTAGCACAATAATTTTTGTAAGCATTGTTGTACTTTGTCTGATTTGCAGAGTGCTGCTGCATTGTCTCCTTCTTTCCTCTAGGTCTTTGCCATGGCAGCGTGCACCTGCGCACTGGGAGGTGCTGACTGACCCCCTTTTTTTTTGCAGATTTACAATGCTGGAGATGTGGCACTCCAGCGAGTCGTGCACTCCTGATTAGCCTGTCTGCCCTATAGGCTGATTTTAATTACTTTCAGTATAAAGCTGTAGCCTGCTCTCACTACATTGATTGGAAGCTGTCTAGCACCAGGAAGGGTATAGAGTAGGCTCAGCATGCATGTTGGTACCTGCATCCCTTGCAATGGAGGCCATTTTGGCACAAAAAATGGAAAAAGGCAGAGTGGATCCAACATGCATGTGGGTCCAACACTCCCTGAATTTTATGGCGGTCATTATGGCGCATAACAGATAGTAATTTGTGTTAGGACCCGTCTAACAGAGATCGCCTTGACGTTCGGCAGACGGGCTTAGATGGTTTTGTACAAAATGCATTGTCCAAGCATCTCGCTTTTATAAATAAGCGTAGTATTAGCACAATAATTTTTGTAAGCATTGTTGTACTTTGTCTGATTTGCAGAGTGCTGCTGCATTGTCTCTTTCTTTCCTCTAGGTCTTTGCCATGACAGCGTGCACCTGCGCACTGGGAGGTGCTGACTGACCCCCTTTTTTTTCCAACTTTATCTTGGCTATCAGCAGATTTTGGCTTTAATTATGGCAGGCAAACACATTCAGCTTTGCTACATCTGTACTCTTTCAGCTCTGCTATGCTGGCTGGCTTAAATAGGAACTTTTTCCTTTCTGCTGGAGGCTGCAACTTAGCTTTCTGTAGTCTGACTTGTCTTTATCTTAGGGATCTTTACTCCTAATTCTGGAGCTCTTTACTCTTTTCTCTTGTTCTAGCAGAGATGATGGTATTTTAACTGGCATTGGCAGGACTCGTCCAACAGGGACGAGGGCCTGCTGCTTCCCCTTAGAGGGGGTAAGCTAGACACAAGCTCTCCCCAAGATGGGGTAGGTTAGACTAACCTTTCACTAACTAAACTCCTCCCTCTCTAGAGAGGGCTAGAATGGATAGGAGGCTCCACTCTAGGAAAACTAGCTCTGCCGAGATTTCCGCCATCTGCTGGTAAACCAGGCACATTACATATGCACGGTCATTTGCAAGGAAAATAAACATACATTGTGCAGGACATGGCAATGAATACACAAGATGACACAGGACCAACCATTAAAGATAGTGGAGGGGCGCAACAAGTGGTAATGCCCCCTAGCGGAGCTTTACACTGGCGATGCCCCATCTTGCCACTGTTGCTGTCTGTCTCACCTCTAGCACATAGCTTGCATTATTGTGTACTGTATAGTCACTAAAGAGGACAATGTACCATAGCTCTGCTCCAAGCTGTAGCTGGCTCCTGCTGCGCCATACTATTCTGGATCCTAATAGACCCTCTTCTGGCTAATTACTGCAGAGGATGCTTGGAGGCCAGTTCAAACCACTGCATTCTGCGGACTGACTGGCTCCCCTTCAGCTCTGCACACATGTGCCTCTCTCAGGGACAGGCTGCCCACATGTACTTGAACAGGAACAGCTTCCTAGTCTGGTCACATAAATGCAGGTTCTACAGCTGCTACATATGCACATCTGTACACTGAGGCATAGTATGTGGACACAGAGCAATAAGGACATCTGCATAGAGCTATATAACAGAAATATGTAGCAATCATTCTAACATGGCATTAGCATAAGAGAAATTGAGGATAATTACTCGGGATGGAACACACTGTCCTGTAGTTTATGATTACAAAGTGTGATAGTGAACTCTGATACATATCCCTCTAACTTCTGACCCGTAGCATAGTGTTCACTGCTTGGACCTGAGTGATATTGTAGTATCATGGAAGCCAATGAAGCTGAAAATAAATATGTTTGGGGTATGTCCGATATGTAAATTCCTGGTTTCTCAATAGAAAAATTATGATATGGTACGTGGCACTCAAGGCACAATCATGGGTGCAATTAATTAGGTTCCCAACCCAGAATTATGAATAGAAAGCAACTTGAGCACTCCTTAGTTTCAGTTTATTAGTGCACCTTTTATTATGTTTCATTTTCAGGCAATCAACATATGTGAAGAGGTACAGTATGGGGGCACCGAGCATGAGGCACAGCATGGGACAGAGAGCATGAGGCACAGCATGGCTGGGGACAGGGAGCATGAGGCACAGCATGGGGACAGAGAGCATGAGGCACAATATGGGTACAGAGAGCATGAGGCACAATATGGGGACAGAGAGCATGAGGCACAATATGGGTACAGAGAGCATGAGGCACAGCATGGGGACAGAGAGCATGAGGCACAATATGGGTACAGAGAGCATGAGGCACAGCATGGGGACAGAGAGCATGAGGCACATTATGAGGGCACCAAGCATGAGGCACAGCATGGGGACAGAGAGCATGAGGCACATTATGAGGGCACCAAGCATGAGGCACTTTATGGGGGCACCAAGCATGAGGCACAGCATGTGGACAGAGAGCATGAGGCACAGTATGGCTGCACAGAGCAAGAGGCGCAGTATGGGGACACAGAGCATGAGGCACAGTTAGTATGGGGACAGAGAGCAAGAGGAGCAGTATGGGGGCACCAAGCATGAGGCACAGTATGAGGGCACAAAGCAAGAAGCACAGTATGGAGGCACAGTACATAAGACACAGTATGGGAGCACAGAGCTTAAGACACAGTATAGGGGCACAGGGCTTGAGACACAGTATGGGGGCACAGAGTATGAGACACTGTAGGGGGGCACAGAGCATGAGACACTGCATGGGGGCTTAGAGCATGAGACACAGTACAGGGGCACAGAGCAAGATGCACAGTATGGGGGCATAGAGTATGAGGCAAAGTAGGGAGGTACAGTCCAGGGGAATAGAGCAAAAGGCAAAGTATGGGGGCACAGAGAATGGGGCACAATATTGGGGCACAGAGCATAAGGCACAGTATGAGGGCACAGAGCATGAGGCACAGTACAGGAGTACAGGATTGATGCATAGTATGGAGGCATAGTATGGAGGCACAGTACAGGGGCACAGAGCATGAGGCACAGTATGAGGACACAGAGCATGAGGCACAGTACAGGAGTACAGGATTGATGCATAGTATGGAGGCACAGTATGGAGGCATAGTATAGGGGCATATTTTGGGGACACAGAAGAGGCACAGTATGGGGGCACAGAGAAGGATGGGATGGTCCAGTGGGACATTCAGCGGGGAGGGGGGATATTATACTTTAGAGAAGCCATAGCTGTATATCAAGAAGATAAGGAAATAAGAACAAGCAGCATGAGCAGCATCTCCAAAGTATAATATTCTCCCCGGACCAGCTGATCCTGCATCGAGTATATATTTCTATTATACCGTATTGTGCTATCAGTTTATTATATTGTTGGTATCTGAGGTCAGCACTACAGTGCAGAACATTTGTAGATAACTGCTTAATACTAAATACTAGACTAATTACCATCTCTGGTACCAATACGATGAAGTTTTTTTCACGTTATACTTTTCATACAAACTTTTGTATGTATTTTCACGTTATTTATTCTATTGTAAAGAAAGGTCATATCAGACAGAAGCATCACACATGTTGATTGCATTAAAATAAGACCAAATATAAAGATGCACTAATTTTACCTGAAACTAAGGAGTGCTCGTTACTTTCTATAGAAAATGACAAGCCACATCCAGTGCTGTATACGGGCTGCAACCCTGTGTAATCCTGTGTCTCATTATAGTAATCCCCATGTTACAGGCAGCTTTCTCTTTCCTTATTGTGTCAGTGAATAGATCCTCTACTGGAAGCTGCCTTTAAGAAGAATCCCCACGCCTCCATTTTTTCCTTTGACGGGCCTGAGAAGGTGCTCAAGGCTGTGTCTGTAGGACTCGGCCAATTTCATGACTAACGCGCTTATCCTACTCATGTGCACAATTAACAGCTTGGGAAATGTTTGCCGTTCTGCGCTAATAAGATGATGGCTGCTCTTTTCTAAAGTAACACAAGAGGGAAAAGGCAAAATCCATAGATCCTCCACCTCTCACAACAGCTCAATAAGGGCTGAAGGTAAAAAAAAAACCCACAAGGGCATAAAAAAATAAAAAAATTGGTGACAAAAAATTTCCTACAGTAACCTAAATATCATGAGTTTCTTAAGGGTGGATTCACACATAGGTTTTTGGTAGCATTTTTTGCACCTGCCCTTTTTGGACTATGTACCTAAGTACGTGCTTCCTTTGCTCCCATCATACAGTTCCCGTTGGTAATTGTTGTTTTTATCTCCTCATAGCTGTTTTGAAGAAATCACCTTCATAACATGCACTTGACATGCCCGAACTCCGTGACCTGGAGTCGCTGGGTTGCGTCCATGCAATCGCTGAGTCACACAGCCACCGCTGCAAGCCCAGCCATCCAGCTCTGATTGACATTCCTCTAGGCTGACTAAGTCGTCGCTGGTGCATTCGAAATCTTGTGAATTGCCAAGCTGCACAATGGCAGATTATCATAGGGGAGTTTGGGTCAGTAGCCACAGCCCCGACATTTCTGTGGGGCCCATCGCCTCCCAAAAAGCCCATTAGGAGGAGATCATGGTGCTCAAGGGAAAAAGTACCTGTGATGACCAGGGCCAGCGCTTCCATATAAGCAAGGGGGGCAATTGCCCCCGGGCATCCGAGGCCTTAGGGGCCCCCAAGCCCACCACCCGACACCGGCCAGTCCCGAGCCTTTTTTTTGTGAGGCCTCGCGCAAGTGGGGGCCTAGCTCTGGCTCCGGGAAGGGAGCCCTCGGTGGCAGGTCACAGGGAGATGAATGCTTCCATTGTGGAAGCGTTCATCTCCATAGTCATCTGTATCGCCGTCCTAATCTGTATCGCTGTCCGGCACTTGATACTGGCACATGGGGGTGGGGGGGATTTGGCACTTGATACTGGCACATGGGAATGGGGGGGATTTGGCACTTGATACTGGCACATGGGGGTGGGAGGGTTTGGCACTTGATACTGGCACATGCAGGGTTTGGCACTTGATACTGGCACATGGGGGGGGTTGGCACTTGATACTGGCACATGGGGGTTTGGCACTTGATACTGGCACATGGGGGGGTTGGCACTTGATACTGGCACATGGGGGGTTGGCACTTGATACTGGCACATGGGGGGTGTTGTCACTTGATCCTGGCACATGGGGGGTTTGACACTTGATACTGGCACATGGGGGTTGGCACTTGATACTGGCACATAGGGGGGAAGAGAGACACTTGTTACTAGCACATGGGGGGTTTGGCACTTGTTACTGGCACATGGGGCATGGAGAGGCACTTGTTACTGGCACATGGGGGACATGGAGAGGCACTTTTTACTGGCACATGGGGGAATGGAAAGGCACTTGTTACTGGCACATGGGGGGCATGGAGAGGCACTTGTTACTGGCACATGGGGGGACATGGAGAGGCACTTGATACTGGCACATTATTATGGGGCATTATAGGGGCTTCTACTGAGGCCACAAAGAAGGGGTATTTTATATGGGGGGGCTCTGTGTGGTACTAGTATTATCAGGGGTATTATCTGTTTCTGCAGTATAGTATTGGGGAGCACAGCAGCACAGTATTGGGGGAAGTAGGATAATTTTTCCAGAAGATGGGAGGATGATGGAAAAGTAGTAAACTCAAATTTGTTGTCAAACTGCAGAGACGGAAAATGGCGACAAAATGGTGCTCTGGTCTGAAGATCTTAAAGGAGAAGACGAGGACAGAGAACATCTACATCAAAGGAGACGTCACTGGATGTAAGAGGTATGGGGGGCGCTATATTTCTGTAGTGATGGGGGGGGCATTAAAGTCAGCAAGTGTCGTGTGGGGGGGGGGCCCTTATTGTTTTTCGCCCCAGGGACCCATTTCACCTAGAACCGGCCCTGGTGATGACATCATCACAGGTCCATTCTCCGTATTGCTGCAGGAGAAATTTGCCTTGGTTTTATGTGGAGATAACATAACGAAAAGTTGACAGAGGGTGTTACAGTACTTTCACACTTGCGGCAGAGGATTCCGGCGGGCAGTTCCGGCAATCCGGACGCAAACTGATGGCATTTGTCAGACGGATCCGGATGCGCATCCATCTGACAAATGCATTAAAATACTGGATCTGTCTCTCCGGTGTCATCCAGAAAAACGGATCTTTCTGGATTTTTTTTGCACTTTTAAAGGTCTGCGCATGCGCAGACCGGACAGCCGGATCTGTTTTGCCAAAACACTTAATGCCGGATCCGGCACTAATACACTTTAATGTAAATTAATGCCGGATCCGGCATTCTGGCAAGTGATCAGTATTTTTGGCCGGAGAGAAAACTGCAGCATGCTGCGGTATTTTCTCAGTCCAAAAAACGTAAGAGGGACTGAACTGATGCATCCTGAACGGAATGCTCTCCATTCAGAATGCATTAGGATAAAACTCAGTTTTTTTCTGTATTGAGCTCCTGTGACAGAACTCAATACCGAAAAAACGCTAGTGTAAAAGTAGCCTTATACTATATGCTGCATATTGTGGGGTGTTATACTGTATACTGCATACTGTGGGGTGTTATACTGTATACTGCATACTGTGGGGTATTATATACTGTGGGGTGTTATACTGTAGGGTATTGCATACTGTACAGTGTTATACTGTATACTGCATAGTGTGGGGTGTTATATTATGTACTGCATACTGTACTGTAGGGTATTATATACTGTGGGGGTGTTATACTGCATACTGACTGGTGCTGCATACTGTGGGATGCTATAATGTATACTGTGGAGTAGTATATATTGTGGGCTGTTATACTGTATACTGTGGGCACCATATACTATATACTATGGGGTGTTATACTGTATATTGTGGAGTGTTATACTATAAACTGTATATTGCTTTTGAGAACACCCACAGGATGGTAGGCCCCAGCTAAAATAATTTCCCCCATAGTGTAGGATTTTTTTTTACTGCCCCCAGCTTTAATAATGCCCCCCTATTTTGTGTAAATAATTTTTTCATAGTGCTTTAATAATACCCCTATGCAGGCCCCCATCTTAAATAATCTCCCCCATAGTGTAGGAATAGATTTTTTTAATGTCCCCAGCTTTAGGCCTCATGCACACGACCGTTGTTGTGTCCCGTGTCCGTTGTTCTGTTTTCCGTGATTTTCTGCGGACCCATTGACTTTCAATGGGTTCGTGGAAAATTCGGAAAATGCACCTGTCCTATTTTTTTCACGGACAACGGTTCGCGGACCTATTCAAGTCAATGGGTCCGTGAAACAACATGGAGGCACACAAGATTGTCATCCGGATCCGTGTCCGTTTTTTTTCGTATCATTTGCAAGGCAAACTTGACTTAGATTTTTTTTCTATTTCCTTCATGTCTGGTGATCCTCCAAAAATCAAGGAAGACACACGGAAACCAAAACGGACACGGATCACAGAACAACGGGACCCCTTTTTGCGGACCGTGAAAAAATACTGTCGTGTGCATGAGACCTTAATAATGCCCCCCATGTAGGGCCCCATCTTAAATAATTTCCCTTATGGTTTAAATAATGGCCCACCACAGTTTTTTGTAAAGTTTAAAAAAAAAAAAAAAAAACTCACCTTATCCACTTGCTCACGCTGCAGCCGTCTCTTCTCTCTTCACTGAACAGGACCTGCCGAAGGACCTGCGATGTGCGCAGTGATGTCACTGAGCGCGCTCACGTGGTTACGTCACCACGCATATCGCAGATCCTTCGGCAGGTCCTGCTCAATTAGAACAGACTGCTGCAGTGCGAGTAAGTGGATGAGGTGAGGTTTTTTTTAACCCCGAAATGGCCATATAGATAAAGTGTACCCGTTTTTAACGGCCGTTAGACGGGTGCACTCCTGTCAATCAGCCTTTAAAAACAGTCTTATTGATTTCAATGCGATACATTTTTTGCCGATTGGAAAACAGTAACTTATTCATCACCAAACACATGAGCAATATGGGCTGGGCATAGCATTTCTACAGTATGGATCCGCAACATACGGATAAAATATTGATGTGTTCCGTGTGCTTTCCGTATTTTTTTCGGACCCATTGACTTGAATAGGGCCTCGTACTGTGATTTGAGGACAATAATAGGACATGCACTACTTTTTTGTGGAACGGAAATACGGAAACGGAATGCACACTGAGTATCTTCCGATGTTTTTGCGGACCCATTGAAGTGAATGGTTCCGCATACGGTCCACAAAAAAAGCGGAACGGAAGCGGAAAGAAAATACTTTTGTGTGCATGAGCCCTCAAGGTGTGCCTTTCAAGAGTTTTTGGAGGTCTCGACTGGTCTGTATAAATTATAGTGATGTCAGTTCCTTTCTGTGATCCAACACAAGTCTCCTACATTTGTCAAACGTTTGTTCTTAGCAAATACTACTGTATTAGTCAGGCACAAACTCTTAATCAAAGTTTCCATTTAGAGGTCTAATCCCAGAGGAAAACTTTGTGATGCTGCATGTTCAGCAAGTTGTAATATTACCCATTAATAACATCATAGCTGAAATATTCTGCTAATTAGATATTAGGAGACACTTTAATTGTTGGAGTTCAGTCTGGGACACTAAAGTCCCCCTAAGCCACCCCTCTGCAGACCATTGCGTTTCCTTTCTGACACTCACCATATCTGATACGATTCTCTGGCAAGATTTACTTGGGTAAAACATCGGCCCAAGGGGAAGGAGAGAATAATAGTCTTAATTGGAACTGACGTGTGATTTTGGGATTAAAGAGCCGGCTGGCAGTGAAAAGAGCCGAGTTTATCCTTCAGAGCAGCACTAATGTAGAAGACTGACTTTCTAATCCTGCCGTGGAAGGGGCTGTAGCCCGCGGGGAATTGGCTGGGGCAAAGAGGGGTGCAGAGAGGAATTTTGCAGAACTGAAGAAAGTGCAGAGAGCACGTAGATAATATCAGGTATGATGGAGAAGGCTAGCAGAGAAATCCAATCATGATGGTAAGGAGAGGGTGATACTTCTTCTGTAGATCTTCGTAACTATGTGCATGCTGGAACAATACAATAGACACACATTATATCATTGTGAACGTGAAAGTGTGCTGAAAGAACCTGTGGATTCAGAAAGGTGAAGTATCATCTGTTCTTGCCTCAATGGGTAGTCAATGCTTATGAAGAGAACTATGAGATGGAAATTTTGGGAGGCAGCATAAGAACTGGGTCAGATTTACCAATAGGCAAAGGTAGACAAATATTTTTAGTGTGGCCATACCCTAAGGTGTGACCTAATTGATGGGTGGAACCCATGGTGCCAAACAACCTGTGATGTAGACTTTGGAGAATTTTAGTGAAAAAATTGCTGATAGGTCTATACTATTTACCTTGTGAGAGTTTCCTTTTGCTTCTTATTCGTGTTACAATATTTCTCCGTTGTTGATAAGGTACCCTCGTGTTCATCCAATACATTGAGTGGAGACTCTAATGTATGTGGGCAGCCCTGTCAGATTATGTCAGAGGGAGAAGAAACGGGTCAAGTGAACATTTTCATCTCATCCTTTTGTTCTCCCGGGAAATAGGTGTCTGGCAACGGTTTTCTCCACTCTAACCGTTGAAGTTTGGTCGAGCCAAGAGAAATTCAGGAGAGATAGCTATCAATCTGCCGACAACTATTGGCGTGTATGGTTGCCATTTAAAGGGGATGTCCACTCCTTTACAAGTGATGGCTTATCCTCAGGACAGGCCATCCCTATCGGATCAACTGGGGGTTCTAACATCCCGCATACCAACACTGCAATAACACTGTAGTTTCGGCTCCAACTTCCAGTGCCAAAGTTACTGCAGAATAGCTGATCGGTATGGGTTAGGGGTGTCAGACCATTAACAATTAGATAGCGATGGCCTATCTTGAGTATGGGCCATCACTTGAATTGAGTGGAAAAATTCCTTTAAAGCGTTAACCCATGAAAAATATGCATCACCTATTCACATGATAGGTGATAAATGTATGATGGCTGGGGGACCCACTGCTGATGATAAATGTACGATGGATGGGGGACCCACTGCTGGTGATAAGCGTACGATGGATCGGGGACCCACTGCTGGTGATAAATGTACGATGGATGGGGGACCCACTGCTGGTGATAAGCGTACGATGGATGGGGGACCCACTGCTGGTGATAAATGTACGATGGATGGGGGACCCACTGCTGGTGATAAGCGTACGATGGATGGGGGACCCACTGCTTGTGATAAATGTACGATGGATGGGGGACCCACTGCTGGTGATAACCGTACGATGGATGGGGGACCCACTGCTGGTGATAAATGTACGATGGATGGGGGACCCACTGCTGATGATAAATGTACGATGGATGGGGGACCCACTGCTGGTGATAAGCGTACGATGGATGGGGGACCCACTGCTGGTGATAAGCATACGATGGATGGGGGACCCACTGCTGGTGATAAATGTACGATGGATGGGGGACCCACTGCTGGTGATAAGCGTACGATGGATGGGGGACCCACTGCTGGTGATAAATGTACGATGGATGGGGGACCCACTGCTGGTGATAAGCGTACGATGGATGGGGGACCCACTGCTGGTGATAAATGTACGATGGATGGGGGACCCACTGCTGGTGATAAGCGTACGATGGATGGGGGACCCACTGCTGGTGATAAATGTACGATGGATGGGGGACCCACTGCTGGTGATAAGCGTACGATGGCTGGGGAACCCACTGCTGATGATAAATGTACGATGGATGGGGGACCCACTGCTGGTGATAAGCGTACGATGGATGGGGGACCCACTGCTGGTGATAAATGTACGATGGATGGGGGACCCACTGCTGGTGATAAACATACGATGGATGGGGGACCCACTGCTGGTGATAAATGTACGATGGATGGGGGACCCACTGCTGGTGATAAACGTACGATGGATGGGGGACCCACTGCTGGTGATAAACATACGATGGATGGGGGACCCACTGCTGGTGATAAACATACGATGGATGGGGGACCCACTGCTGGTGATAAACATACGATGGATGGGGGACCCACTGCTGGTGATAAATGTTTAGTGTGGGATAATCCCTTTAGGCTAAGACAGATCTTGAGGCTTCTTTAGGGGCCTCTTTTACAGACCCCACCAACAAAAAAGTCCTGCATGGCTTCCTGCATTATCCGACCCCTGTGGTGACGTCACTCCGGTCATCACATGTTCCATCACATGATCTTTTACCATGGTGATGGATCATGTGATGGATCATGTGATGACCGGAGTGACGTCACCACAGGTCCTGTTCCTGAAATGAATACTCACCACAGGTCCTGTTCAGCAAAGGAGACAGAAGAGATGCTGGCTACGTGATCAAGTGGACTAAGGTGAGTTAAATTATTTATTTATTTATTTATTTAATTATTTTAACCCCTCCAGCCCTATTGTACTATGCATTCTGTATTCAGAATGCTATTATTTTCCCTTATAACCATGTTACAATCTACAGAACACCGTTCCCAAGCCGGAACTTCTTTGAAGAAGATCGGGTTTGGGTACCAAACATGCGCGATTAGTGCAAAACGCTAGTGCAAAACGCATTACGATGTTTTGCACTCGCACGGAAAATCGCGGGTGTTCCCGCAACGCACCCGCACATTTTCCCGCAACTCGCGGGTGTTCCCGCAACGCACCCGCACATTTTCCCGCAACTCCCGTCTGAAAGAGGCCTTAGGCCGAATGCACACGGCCGTGAGCGGTCCGTGGAACCACGGTTGCTATGACGCCGTGCGCTCCCTGCTGCCGCCGCAGTACAGTAATACACTAGTATGATCTATGTCAGTGTATTTTTTTTTTTCATTGACATCAATGTACATTACATCCCGTCAATGATCCTGTCCTGGGAGGACCATGGTATATATGCCATACTATATGTACTTAATATTTTGCTGATCTTGCTTTGCATTAAGCCCCATTCACATGACCGTATTTTTGGTCTGCATCTGATCCGCATTTTTTGAGGATTGGGTGCGGACTCGTTCATTTCAATGGGTCTGCAAAAAATGAAGGCAGCATCCGTATGTTCATTTCGCTGTTTTGTAAAAAAGACAGAACATGTCCTAAACGTGTCTGTCTTGTAGACAAGAATAGGCGTTGTTACAATGGATCCGCCCCAAAAAACTGATGCAACACGGATGTCATCTGTATTTTTTGCGGATCCGCAATACGTTGACCGCAAAACAGGCAACAGTCATGTGCATGTTCCCTTAGGGCTCATGCACACCAATGTGTGCGGCTTGTGCCTATATTGCGGACCACAAACAGCGGGTCTGCAATATACAGGCACTGCCATGTGCAGTCTGCGTCACTTCGGTTTCCTTGAATGGGTCCACAATCAACCAGATACGCAGCAGAAACCCACAGAAGCCGAAAAAAATTGGATGTGTTATATTTTTTTTGCGGTGGGGACTGAATCTTGTTATTCGCGAACCCATTCAAGTGAATAGGTCCGCATCCACAAACAGCCAGTGCATTGCAGACCGCGGCAAGTGTGCATGAGTCCTTAGTCTAAGGCCCACTACACATGAACGTGTGCACCGCATAGTCGTGCTGCGGCCCGCAAAATGTGGGCTGCAATGCACGAACACAGTCCGTGGGGCAGCCACAGCGGATCGCGGACCCATTCACTTTAATGGGTCCGCGATCCGGCCGTTCCGCAAAAAGACAGGACATGTTCTATCTTTTTTCGGAACAGAAGTACGGGGCGAAATCCCACGGAAGCACTCCGTAGTGCTTCCGTAGGGTTCCGTTCCGCACCATTCCGCATCTCCGGAGTTGCGGACCCATTTAAGTGAATGGGTCCGCATCCGTGATGCGGAATGCCCACGGAACAGCACCCGTTTAAATGCGGTCCGCAATACGGCAACGGGAAGCACACATTCGTGTGCAGGGGGCCTAAGACTTTTAATACAAACTCTTAATTAAAAAGTTGATTGAAAAACCCAACAAGCGGGGACATTTAGGGGAGTAACATGTTGTGGCGTTCTACATACATATGTATCTCCCCCCCCCCCCCACCTCCTCCATCATAATGATAGGGTCAGCTGCTCAGCAATATTTTTCGGCATTAAATTAATTGAGCTCTTGGTGTCTAGGGGTTATGTGGAGGTTCATTATGACAAACCATCTCGGTCTGAGCAAATCCTACTCTGGGGTCACTTCAGAACTGTGTCTGCATTTTATAATTCTCTTAAAGTGAAAATCTGGCAAATCCAGTGATTAAAAATAGGGGAAAACTCATTGTATGGAAACAGAGAATCAGTAATTAACTTCACTTACAAGCTCAAAGCTTCCCATCTAGTCCCCCGGCATTGACCATGTCCTGAGTGAATGAAGCCAGGGGTTGAGGATTATGGAAGGTTTACAACATATAGGTAAAGGTCAGTCATTTTTTTTTTTATCTATTGCCATGTAAGATATCTTTTGTCCTCAAGGTATAGAGAACTAGCTGAAGACCCCCAACCATCTAATAGAATTTCTCAATCCTGAACCATAGATCTGAAATCTATATGTTCTTCATTAGGACACTAAGCAGTCCTTGAAAGCTGAGCTTAGATGAAGGCGAGGTGATGACAGCAGAGTGTCCGTCTCATCCATGGTCTGCTCTTCCTCGGAGGTGATGATAGGACCGGCAGGGAATAATAACTTCAGTGTCAAGTCCACTAATTCCTACAATATCCCCTATCTGTGTAATACATGCCCGGATTATCCCTGCCCATTATGCACATCCTCCACAGTCAATTGGTTCCCGCATACAGGCAATGTGTCTGCATTTATTGCATGGTGTAGGGTTGTCCTTGTATCTTCTTCTCAAGGGCTAAGGAATAGAATGGCTTTGAAAGGGGGCTGAAATTGGAAATATGTATCAGGAAAAGGAAAGAGCGGATGAATAGAGGGATGTGAGATTCAAGCCCCCAAGACCCTCCAGTGTTCAGACAGATAAGGAGTCAAATCTTATAGCTTTGGAGGTTCAGGTCAATAGAGATTGTTTTAATTGTCCAGCAGATAAGAGAGGGGTCATGAGAGGCGCATGGAGGAAGGGAAGCAGGCCGGTCACACGTTGCGCCAGATAATGGCTGAGTTATTTCGGGCTGTTATGCAGTAAGGAAGATTATTTTCTCCCTCCTATAAGCTGTACTTCTTATAGGCTCCATTTACCGACATTAATCATATACTGCACACAACCATTCTGTTCCTGCCCGTGCCCAATATTAACCCAATATAAACCTTTGTTGAAATGTATTATTAAATCCATGGATTTATTCAGATTTTTTATTTATTTTTGTCCTAGGATGAGGAGAGTTTTTGCCTTCCTCGGGATCAACGCTGCAGGATAATCGGCTGAACTGGATGGACGTGTGTTTTTTTTCAGCCTTAAAAAACTATGGGGGTACATTTAGCCAAACTGGTGTGTAAATGAAAACTGGCTTAGTTGCCCATAGCAACCAATCAGATATCAACTTTTATTTTCCAAATAATCATTTTTTTCCAATGACAGATTGAATCTGGTTGCTATGGGCAAATAAGCCAGTTTTCTTTTTCAGTTTATACTGAATACATTGCACTTTTATTTAGTTAAATGTTGGATATACAATGCAATATTTAAAGCGACTCTCCGGTTGAAGCAACAAATATCACAACCCGGACATATTCCCATTTTCACCCAGGCAGCCCTTCAGAGATGAGCATCGGAGCATCTCCCTTGCCTTGTGCGGTATTGCGCAGGGCAAAGGCTGTTATTACACTGCTAGGCGAAGGCTTTCTGGTGATTGCCCGTTTTACAGGCTAAAGCCCATCCATTAGTGTCAGTGATGTCACCAGGCTCACAGCTAGCTTCCGCCTAGCTTACCCATGGAGAGCCCGGTACATCATCGGAAAAAGCCTTTGAAATGCTCCGATGCTCATGTCAGAGGTCCTGCCTTTGTGAAAATGGGGATATGTCTGGTTTCAGCTCTGATGAACAAACAGAACACTTAGCAGGCAACATCCTTTTCATCTTTTCGGCTACAGATCTGCCAATTCTCGAGCTCCTCTTCTGTCATCCAAGATGGCCGCACAGCTTCTCAGACTGTGCATTTGGAAGTCCAGCCCTGTTCTTGGTTTGGCCAGCGCTGTTCACCTTAGTAGTTTAGGCCAATCCAAGGGCAGCTGGGAATGTCTTGGACTACCAAACACACAGCCTGCCCCTGGGGTAGCCAGAGGTATGGTTTGAGGCCAGACAGTCCAGCTTTCAGACTCCCTGTCCTCCGTTCGGAGCAGGGCCTGGACGGATGCAGGGATGTCCTTTAGAACAGCTCACGCTTAGACAGCAGCACTGCGTACCTGCTAAGTGTCCCTCTTTTGGAGGGAAAGTCCCTCTTTTTGACCCAAGTCCCTCTTTGATCTTAAACCCTCTTTTTGACCTGGGGAATTAATGCATAAATGTGCATTAATAAATGAACTAAATTGCTCCTTGTATCTGTATAGACCATAACTTCATTACTTTGTGCAATTTGGACCTAAAATAATCTATAATCTAATGATTTATGTGATAATATTTAAATGGATATTGAAGAGCAAAAAAAATAGTCCCAGGGGCTCCACATGCTGTAAAAAAATAAAGGGGCTTAAACTCACCTAACCGATCCCCAGCTGCTCCAGGGGAGTTAGAGGCGTGGCTTAGTATGAAAAACACTGCCGTTATGGGCGCCGCACATATTTTCCCTCTTTGCAATTTTCAAAAGTTGGGAGGTATGGCACTGTGCTGTCTGAGCGTGAGCTACAGGGAGAAAGTCACCTTCCCTCCCACCCCTGCAGCTGACAGAAGTTGACTTTACCTTAATTTTTTAAAACCCCGTCGGCTGAGGAGTGGGAGGGGGCATGGCCAAACCGGATCGGTGGCGCAGCTTAGCAGGGCCGGGGAGCGGGGTTTTATAGTCCATCTTGAGTGGCCACCCTATATGCACAAGCTGGTGCGACAAGCAGTGAGGCCATCTTGGATGACAAAAGAGGAAGTTCAGAAATCTGCAGCTGAAAAAATAAAGAAAATGAGGGAATCAAGTAAATGTTCTGTTTGTTCCTCAATATACAGTTTATTTTTCTTGAACTGGAGGCTGCTTTAACAATGCCCCTCAAAATTCTTTATTCTTAATTTAAACATTTTTGAGGTCATTTATCAAACTAGTATGAAGTAGAATTGGCTTAGTTGCCCATAGCAACCAATCAGATTCCACCTTTCATTTTCCAAAGGAGCTGTGAAAAATGAAAGGTGGAAGCTGATTGGTTGCTATTGGTTGCTATGGGCAGCTAAGCCAATTCTACTCCACATTTTAATAAATGGCCCCATTTGTGGCTTAAAGGGGATGTCCCATGACAAACACCTATCCCTTAGGCCTCATGCACGTGGCAGTTGCCAAGCCGTGGCTGTATTAGGGCCCACAAAAAGCGGGTCCACAATAAATGGGCACTGGCCATGTGCACTCCGCATCACGGATGCAGACCCATTCACTTGAATGGGTCCGCAATCCGGGAGATGCGGTGCAGTGCGGAACAGAGGCAGGGATCGGAAGCCTACGGAAGCACTACAGAGTGCTTCCGTGGGTTTTCTGTCCGTGCCTCCGCACCGCAAAAAAGTACTGCATGCAGTTGGATGCGGAGTGCGGACCCCACTCAAGTGAAAGGGTCCGCGATCCGCATGCGGCAGCCTCACGGTCGGTGCCCGTGCATTGCAGACTGCACAGGAAGGAGAGCAAAATTTTGTGTACTTGCAGTACGCCGCCCTGCAGGGTGAGACGAATGGTGAGGTCACAGGGGTAGTTACTAACCGAGGGTGGTTATGGTACTCACAGTCTTTTATATACCCTGGGCAGATGTACAGCAGTGATGGAGAGGCTGGCACAGGGGACCTCTGGGGCACTCTCTGTGTATAGGGACCAGGCCTGATGGTAGGTGAGGTGCCCTAGATGTTGCAGGTTTCTTTAATGTGCTGGTGGCAAGATCCCTTTAAATTCGTGACGCCAGTGTCGGTAACGGTGGCACACCGATTTATGGTAGGAATAATTGAGGAACACGATTTTGTGGTGAACCAAAACTTCCTTTTACTGGAAACAGTTAACTATTTACAGTCTTTTAGTCAAAGTTCCATATGTCAGCAGCAGTCACAAGCAGGCTTTACCACAATTGGCAGGCACAATGTTCTTGCAAGATACTCAGAGGGTTAAACACTTACAGATCAGGCTGCACTTTTCCTCAGAATCCTGTCTGTCTTTATCCCAAGGCCGGTATGCCCTATTGCTGGCTTTATCCTTGGTTAGAGAAAACTTCCTCAGGTATATGTCTCCTTGCTTTAAATATATCCTTCTGCCCTTCAGGTCTCAGGTTGGCTGGAAAGAACTTGGCTCTGCTTTGCACTGTTATAGGAACTTCAGGTTTCTCAGGAGGTAGCTTCTTCTCCTGGTGGCAACTAGAAGCCTGGGCTATCTAGCTGCATATCAGAAGCTGATTCCCAGCTACCCTCTGGCTAGGGTGCACACTTCACTTCTGGAATACACAGACTTCTGAACTACACAACCCCTTCCCTGAAAAGGACCTGACTATTTATACTAGGGGTTCCCTAGCTCCCTCTACTGTCTAGGAGGAGAAACTACACCCTGACAGGCCTGATACACAGATAACAGGGAAAATACACGTAAAAACATCACATAAAATACAATGACCCTGTCCCGCAGGAGGTGGGAACAACGTGGCCCAATTGACCCTTGTGTAGTGCCCACATTTACCTAGTGGGACACTACATACTTACATACAGCTAGTGGACTAGGTGACCAAAACTGTTCATCACAACCTTCAGAACTGTTGACAATAGTTGTAAGGCTGCATACACATCACCGTTTAGCTTTCCGTTCTTCTGATCCTTCAGAAGAAGAGAGAGAGAAAAAAATGAATCCGGTAAAAAAAAAAAATGATCCTTTTGCTTCAGTTGTCATCCGTTTGAGCCATTTCCATCCGAGATCCGTTTTTTTAGACGGAAACCAAAGTACTGCATGCAAGAATTTTTTTTTTCCATAAAAATAAATTATGGATCCCAGACGCAAATGGCTCAAACGGATGAAGGCATGATCATAGATGGACTTTCAATGGTGTTCATGACGGATCTGTCATGGCTATTTTAAAGATAATACAACTGGATCTGTTCATAACGGATGCAGGTGGTTATATTATCGTGACAGAAGCATTTTTGCTTGACGGATCCAGCAAAAACTGTTGTGAAAGTAGGCTAAAGGTACATTCACATCACGATTTAGATGTCCGTTCTTCTGATAAAAAAAAAAAAACAGGATCCTATAAAAAACAGATCCTTTTGCTTCAGTTGTCATTCGTTTGAGCCATTTCCGTCTGTGATCTGTCTTTTTTGGGATGGGAAAAAAAAGTCTTGCATGCAGTACTTTTGTTTCCGTCATGAACTTCATTGAAAGTCAGTGGGGGGTGGATCCTTTTTCTATTGTGTCAGAGGAAACGGATCTGTCCACATTGACTTGCATTGTGAGTCATAACGTCTTGCTCCTCACCACATTGCAGACAGAAAAACGCTGCTTGCAGCGCTATTTTGTCCGCGATGGGGACGCAACCAAACAGAACTGAATGCGTTCTGGTGCATTCCGTTTCGTTCAGTTCAGGTTTGTTCCCATTGACAATGAATGGGGACAAAACCGAAGTGTTTTCCCCGCTATTGAGATCCTATGACTGATCTTAAAAGCGGAAAGGGAAAGTGCAAGTGTGAAAGAAGCCTTACTTTGTTATAGTAGGAGTGACAGTCCTGGAGCACAAACTGCTGCTCTAGCAAGTAATACACTGTGGTTAGCACTAGAGATGAGCAAAATTATAGAAAATTCTATTAGCTACTTCGCAGAATTTCACTAAGAAATTCGCTTCATGACCAATTACGTAGTCGCAAAGTACATTTCTCTGTATGTAGATTGCCCACCCCCTGCCATTAAACCCCTTCAGATGCCGCGTTCATAGCTGATCGCGGCACCTAAGATAAAAAATGAGGGCTTTCAGAGGTTAATCAGTTAAAATAAAAAATACTTGCTTGAAGACCTCACACATGCTAACGTCATCACGCCGGCCGGCATACGTCACAGCGCACGAGATTTCACGCGGTATCTTCAATCAAGATGGCCACAGCCTGCTCTTCTTCTGCAAATAGATGAGGTCAGTATATATATATTTTTTTATTTTTACTGCCATTTCAGGGAAAATCGATTCGCTACCACGAAGAGTGAGGAAATTCGGCTTTGCGGCGATTCAAATTTTTCCTGAAATTCAAATCGAAGTCGACTTTGGATACTTCCATTCGTTCAACACGAATTAGCATATACGCTTTATCATTTTGGCTGAATATTGATTTCACACCAAGTAAAGAGATATTGAGTGGCCTTGTGTACTGAAAGGGTTTATCTTAGATTTTATGGGGCCACAAAATGCGTCAGTAAATCTACACAGAATCAATTCATGAGTGATCTGATTCGTAAAAAAAATATTCACATGTCTCCGCTGCTGAAGAATTTCCCTCTGTTGACAAGGCTTTACATCTTGCCTACCCCTGACAATCTCACGCCTGCGCTGCTGCTCCAAGTAGTGGCGCAAGCACAAAGGCTCTACTCCCGCTCCCAAAGCAGTGACTGTGCATGCGCCACCAATGGGACATAAACAATCATACAGCCTCTGTGTCTACACCACTCTCCGAGCTGGCGTAAGATTGTCAGGGCTGGCCGAGATGTCCAGCCCTCAATCATCTGGCAGGAGGGGCTTCTTCAGAGGAGACAGCCCCTCACAGGCCAAGAGCTCTTGTAGATGAGATGGATCATAAGAATCGTTTTGCTTATTTCTACTTCTGACCAGTGTGGACATCTTTTAATATTGTGGATCTATCCTCAGGATACGTCATCCACATCAGATCGGGGCACCCCTGCCGATCAGCTGTATGAGGAGACGGTGCGCGCAGTGCACATGTTCCGTTTCCCTTCTCTTTTCCTGTCCGCTGCTGTATGTCTATGGGACAGGAACAGCATCCAGGAAGAGAGAAGTGAGATAGTACGTGTGCAGCCAGCCAGTTGTAGGGGGAACATGTGAGGTTCACGGTGGACCCATCGGTCCACAGTTCATCAGTTTACTCACGGTTAGCAGAAAGCATCCCTGGGCTGGCAGCACAGTGTTGAGGTGGACAGCACGAAATCCTCCGGGGCACGCTCTGTGGTAGGAAGCATCAGCCAAGATGGTGGTTGAGGTGCCCTTGATGTTAGGGGTGCTTAGGGTGCTTGTTGCGGCTGAGTCCCTTGATGGTTTTGTCGTGATGCCAGTACCGTTAATGGTGGTATAACCATAGGTAGTAATAATGAGGTAGACAGTGGTAAGATGCAACTCACAACTTTTACTTTGGATGTCTCTTGGTTGCAGCAGTTCAAATATGCAGTCTCTTGATGGTACAGAGTTGATTCTGCAAATCCACTGTTGTTAGGCTGTCAGGTTTTGTGGTTTTGGAGCAGTGGTGTACCTGGTTCCTTTAGATGTGCTGAATCCTATTCCTTGTCTTTCCCTACAAGCTGAATATTTGTAGACAGAAAAACTCAACTGTCTCTTAGAAGTTTGGTTTGGCTGCCTGAAGCTATAAAAACCTCCACCATGCAAAGGAGTCTGTGGCCCTCAATAATGGCTCTTATCACCAATGAATTCCTAGGAATGCTTGTTTCTTTTCCAGGGAGGCAAACTCCTCTCCTACTGGTCAGGGATGCAAGTCTATAGTCCAGTTACAGAAGCAAAACGCTCTTCTGCGCCTCGCATCTGAGTAAACACCTCCTAGCGAAGTTGGCTCCACTCACTAATCTGTGTTGCGAAGTCTTCACTCTATCTTTCCTCCCACTAACTTGATCTGACTACCTCAGATCTGCTCGCTTCTGAACTTTATCCCCATCTAGTGGCGGGATGTATACATTACACCTAATAGGCCTGTTAACAGGGATTTTGCAGATACACAAATGCAAAGTTATACATGACAACCTAGTGCTTGTAATAGAGTAAAAAGTGCTTTTAAGCAGTGCCCACACACACATAGTGGGACGCTGCATGTGGACACGGTGTGCCCTGTCTCCTCATACAGCTGATCGGCAGGGGTGCTGAGTGTCGGACCCCTGACGATTTGATATTGATGACCTATCCTGAGGATAGGTCATCGATATTAAAAGTCTGGACAACCCCTTTAACCTACAGTGAAACTTCTCCAAAGACCACCTTTTTGAAAAGACTACTCCCTTATCCAGGTCACATTTCCCATGCCAGGTTTTTTGTTCCACCCTATGTTATAGCTATTTTCTTTGATAGGTTCACTGCCCTAAAAAAAACCTTTTTCAATGCAAATTTGGGTTGCTCATCTCAAAAAGGGTTCACTGTATAACAATTTTTGAGATTTCTCTCCTAAATGTTCTGTTATTATCATCATGAGCCAAGTCTGGTATGGCAGCTGAGCACTATTGAAAACAATGGGGCTGAGCTACAACGCCAAAAACAGCCCATAAACAAGGGTGGTGCCGTTTCTGGGATGAAAAAAAACAAACAAAAAAAGTTTATCATTCATCCGCTTTAGCTAAGCAGGGTTGCCGTTGAAACGTTTGGGAAAGATGGGCGAGTACCGCAGTAGAAGTTGGCATTTTGTGATTCCCACATTCAAAATGAGGTCTGAGTCACATAGCTGTTCCGATTTACAGCAGAAAAAAAGTGTACGGCATTGTGTGTGGTTGTCTTTAGGGCGCCCGTGTAAATCTCATTTTTGTGCACCCATTTGCTTGAATGAAGGAGTCAGGGCAAAAAATACTGCACACAGAGACTGATAATAAGCTCCAACATGAATAGGTCGGTGTGCTGTACGCGCGCAGTCCGCTGTGTCCGCAGACGGCGCATGGATGTAAAATACATCCGTCTGGATCTGGCCTAAGGGAATATAGAAGGACTTTACTTATTTTTGTTGGAAATGCTCTCTAATATCTTGTCCCATTAGACCGTATCCCATTAGCCTATGTATCACAGCATAAGACGGTCTGCTTCTGTCGATGGAGCGCCTTCTGAATTTATAAGCTCTCCTGATTTGATTAACTAACAAACATACAGTTTTCACAACATTGGAAATGATTCTAAATGCACTTGCAGCCAAAGCTTGAACGAATCGATACCAATTGCTCACGCTGTTATATTACGTGATTCTATTAGGGAGGGCCAAATCTGCACTTTTGGTTTCTGAAGAAGACAGGAAGCTTTTACAAAAATGTTCCATTCAATAGCAATTCTAACCCTAGTCTGCCTATTATGTGGGGGCACAGTGGAGATAATAGTGGATGGTCTATAGCTCAAAAGGAACAGGATTTGGCTTTTTTCCACCTCTAGTTTCTTCCACCTGTCCTTCAAAGAGTCAGGGTCAGCCGAGGCCTCTTTCCCACATCAGTGACAAGATGGTCAATGGTTCATCTGCGAAGATGTCCGTGAAGGATCCGTGTTTGGTCCGTTTGTCCGTTTTTTGCTCTGTGTGTGTGATCCGTATTCAACCTACACTGTTATGTGCGCAGAACACAGGAACCAGCCGCGTGAACTCTGCATCGCAGATGCGGACTCATTTAGTTGAATGGGTCCGCGATCTGCAAGATACGGCAAAAGATAGGACATGTCCTATCTTTTGCAGTGCTGAGGCACGGCCCCGAAGGCCCATGGAAGGGCTTCCAAGTATTTTTGCAAGCTTCTGATCCGTGCCTCTGCACCGCAGAAGATAGGACATGTCCTATCTTTTGCCGTATCTTGCGGATAGCAGACCCATTCAATGGGTCCGCATCCCCGATGAGGAATTCATACGGCCGGTGCTCATGTTTTGCAGACATCTATTTATGGTCTTGATGATCATAAGGTCCTGTGAATGGGCACTTAAGGCTGAGAATTGGTTTCCAGAGCAAAGATCTGTGAAAATGATGAACACAACACAGATGCCATTTTCATGGAGTATAATGTGCATGAGGGATCTTTAATCACGGACAATATAGCACGTGCCGCATGGATCCACGGTCCATGGTACACACATTAAAGTCAATGGATACGTGAGCGGTCCGGGGAGACCAAAGACGGCACATGTCAGCGAATCACTGAATGTGAAAGAGGCTGTAGGTTGCAGTACCTTCTATAGATGCCCGTCTCCTGGCCGATTTACAAACAAGGGGAGACATGAGGGGAATCTTTGAAGTCAGTTTTGCTTGAGTCTGGGTACTTTATATGTACCACATTTATCAATTGTTACAGGTTGTTTGATACATTTGTCTCATCCTTAAACCTAACACCTTTGTCTAGAAAAACTACTCCAGTTTTCCTACTCCACCTGAAGGTATGTTTTTTTCCGATTTCTTAAAAAAGTCTTAATAATAAATCTGGAGTCAATCTCATTAAAGTAGCTAAGCACAACCACTTTCTCACCCAAGTCCAAACACCCCCATTTTAAACTAGGAGACGTAGTTGCATCTGTCTTCCATAGGTTTAGGTAACTTAGGGTGGGATCAGGAGTAAAAGCCTTGTCCTTAAATCTTTATGGTCAGTCATGGAAATAATGAACTTTATATACTAATTGTTGTATATGACTGTAACATTGCTTTCTTGCAGGACAGGGACCATGCGTCCATATCTGACCAGGAGGACATCTGCTTGAGGTTTCTATGTTCACCTGTTGACCTTTTTCCTTTCACTGTGCACGTTGGGCACTCATGTTATAAATAATACCCGTTACTGACTCACAGCAAGCCACTTCCAGAAGGTGGCACTAGTGAGACGGTTCTCTTTCTCTAGGAGGCACAATTCCTATTTGCATAATACCCACTGCAAAAGCTACGTATTCTCCTTGCAGAATTCACACTAATGAAACAAGTTTTTTCTATCTGGAGGAAAGCTATTATTCCTATCAGATATAGATGCATATTAGACATACCTTAAAACTCCTGGGCACCAATGGGAAATCTGTAATGGGGCCCCTACTACTAATACTGGTGCCTTCTCATGTAATAGAGAGGCCTTTGGATCTCCTTAAGCAATGGTGCCCAAGCCCTGCTGTAACCTTGTACCTCTTACATTGCTGTTCATACCATGTTAGAACGTTCTGTACTCTTAATTGGCTTCCTGTGAATAATATATGTCAGACACATGGTTCAGGCACACGGCTCAGGCATACTTCCACTCTGTATATCAGCCATATATTTAGGTTTCAGGATAGGCTGCCCTGTTGTCTGGATCGAACTCGTCCTTCTCTTTACTCTTTACCTGCTTGATGTCGCAACCGCAGTGGCATCCCATTCACTTAGTTGTAATTACACCTGCTCACCGCTGTAATTGCAATGGCAAGCAGGTAAACCGTGAAGAGAAGGCGGTGTTCGTATGAGTGCTGCGGTCTCTTAAAACAGCTGATCAGTGGGGTGCTAGGACTTTGCCCCCCCCCCCCCTTGTTGATCTGATGAGACCACCAAAGACCAGAAAGAGTTTTTTTCACACAGACCCTCAGTCCTATGGAGAAAAAGAAACAGACTTGGGAATTGCACTATTCACTTGTATGGCTCTGTGTTCTGTTAAGTTGTGTACCTTATCATTATTTCTTTGGAGAGTAGGAGGAAACCCACGCAAACATGGGAAGAATATACAAACTCCATGCAGATGTCGTCCTTGGTTGGATTCAAACATAGGACCCCAACTCTGCAGGGTGCTAATGCTAACCACTGAGCTACTGTGCTGCCCATCACTATAACTATAAAATAAACCAAACTGATGACCAGTGACATGTCTAAGGTGTTTGCCACCCAGGGTGGGTCTCTTCTCTGGCTCTCACATACTTTAAAACATTGTGCCCCTTCACAGTAGTGATGCCCCCATTGTTCCACCTCACAGTAGTAATGCCCCCATTGTTCCACCTCACAGTAGTAATGCCCCCATTGTTCCACCTCACAGTAGTAATGCCCCCATTGTTCCACCTCACAGTAGTAATGCCCCCATTGTTCCACCTCACAGTAGTAATGCCCCATTGTTCCACCTCACAGTAGTAATGCCCTTATTGTGACCCCTCACAGTAGTTATGCCCACACTGTGCACTCCTTACAGTAGTAATGTCCTCTCTGTGCCCCCTCACAGTAGTAATACCCTCACTGTGCCCCCTCACAGTAGTTATGCCCACACTGTTCCCTCTCACAGTAGTTATGCCTACATTGTGCCCCCTCACAGTAGTTATGCCCACATCATGCCCCCTCACAGTTTTTATGGCCATATCATGCCTCCTAACAGTAGTTGTGCCCACATTGTGCCTCCTCACAGTAGTTATGCCCACACTCTGCACTCATCACAGTAGTTATGTCCACATTGTGCCACCTCACAGTAGTTATGCCCACATCATGCCTCCTCACAGTTTTTATGCCCACACTGTGCACGCATCACAGTAGTTATGCCCAAATTGTGCCTTCTCACAGTAGTTATGCCCACGCTGTGCACTCCTCACAGTAGTTATGCCCACATCATGCCCCTTCACAGTAGTTATGCCCACATTGTTGCCCCTCACAGTAGTTATGTTCACATTGTGCCCCCTCACAGTAGTTATGTTCACATTGTGCCCCCTCACAGTAGTTATGCCCACATTATGCCCCCTCACAGTAGTTATGTCCACATTGTGCCCTCTCATAGTAGTTATACCCACATTATGCCCCCTCACAGTAGTTATGTCCACATTGTGTCCCCTCACAGTAGTTATGTCCGCACTGTGCACTCCTCACAGTAGTTATGCCCACATTGTGCCTGGACATGGAAGTCATGCCCTCTCTGTCCCCCCTACAGGGTAGATATACCCTCTCTGTTCGCCCATAACAGTTGTTATGCCCCCTCTCAGTATAAATGTCCAATACCCACACACCGCACCTTATACACATGACACAGTATTCACACACACCATATGACGCTTACTCTATTCCCCCAGTTTAGTCCTCCTCCTGTGCAGTGCTTGGCTAAGAGAACCTTGACCACGTGACTGTGACATCATGGAAGGTCCTGCAGCTTCTGCTTGCTGTAGATGGTGAGCTGTTCCTTAGAATGTATGGCTTGTACCTCTGCCCACTCTCCAGTCCTCTGCTGGCTGCTAGATAGCTGGAGGGAGGTGAAAAGAGGAATGGGCTGGCGCTGGATATGGAGAAGAGGTGTCAACAGAGAGGATTATAAGCAGCACAGGAAGCAGGCTGTCAGGGAGAAGGAATCCTATAGCTGTTCATCTCCACAGCCTGCTGCCTGCAACATGTGCTGTGGTGCCCCCTATAGCTGGCACCTGCAACCCCCGCCTTCCCCCTTGGTACACCACTGCTGATGACAGAAGCCTCAGAGCTGTGTTACATAGTGGCCACCTGGCCAACAGTTACAAATTTTCAAGGCTTGTCCCCAATTTCCAGAGGCAGTCCCAGCAAATTCAGGTTGTTCCAGGCTAGAAATGGGTATGGCTTGTGTATGTGGCCTCCTCCAGACAGTCGTCTTTAGCCTCTTCCATTTTCTAACAATTGCTCCAACAGTTGATCTATTTTCACCAAGCTGCTTGGCAATTGCCCCGTAGCCCTTTCCAGCCTTGTGGAGGTCCACAATTTTGTCTCTGGTGTCTTTTGACAGCTCTTTGGTCTTGCCCATGGTAGTAGTTGGCGTCTGACTGACTGTGGGGTGGACAGGTGTCTTTAAAGAGCTCAGACAGGTGCTACTAAGTTAGATTAATGAGTGGAGTAGAGGTGGACTTTTTAAAGGCACAGTAACAGGTCTTTGAGAACCAGAATTCTTGCTGTTTCTCAGGTGTTCAAATACTAATGTTCAGCAGTGCAAGACAAATAAATTCTTTAAAAATCATACAATGTGATTTCCTGATTTTTTGTTGTTGTAAATGCTGTCTCTCAGAGTGGGAATGCTCCTACAATGTGAATTTCAGACCCCTCCATGATTTCTAAATGTGAGAACTTGCAAAATCGCAGGGTGTTCAAATACTTCTGTTCCTCACTGTATATGGAGGTAGGCCCTTCGCATTCAGAATACAGAATACTTATCTGTTCTCCCAGAACAACTCGCAAAATAAGAGAAGGTTTGGACTCCAAGGATTTCAGCGGGTCTAGCATAGATACACGTCTGCCCCAGTATTGTCCCCTGAGGGTTGTCAGTAATTGTCACTGTGTGTGGGCATTACATTTATAAAAAAAAAAAAATCAGCACACTTTTGATGCTAATAAATCTTCACTTTATTGCCATAAACAGAATAAAGGCAGATGTGACGTGTTTCGCCTAAACAGCTTTATGCTTGTTTGAAAAGGGCTATATAGCCGAAACGCATCACATCTGCCTGTATTCTGTTTATGGCAATAAAGTGAAGATGTATTAGCATCAAAAAGTGAGTGCTGATCCACTTCTTCTGCTTACATTACATTTATGGGCCATGGTTAATTTTGTGAACATCTTCAAGACCGAGCCATTTACCCCCTTCCTAACCAAGCTCTTTTTTGCTTTTTTTTTAGCACATCTGTCTTTGAAAACCATACTTTTTTCAGTTTGGTTATGTAAATATTGAATGCGCCTGGTTTTGGTCATCTTTGGCTTTATTTTCATGTCATTTTTATTTATTATTATTATTATTATTATTATTTTTAATGTAAAAATAAGGTAGGAAAATACCGTATTTTTGGCTTTAAAAGACACACCTTTTTTTCCCCCCAGTTGGGGGAAAATGGCAGTGCATCTAATAAAGTGAATTTTAGTGAGCTCTTCCATTATTGAAGCGCTCACTAGCATGCATTAGAGGCCAGGAGCGGGGAGTGAAGAACTGTGAAGCACTTCCTGTACTCACCCTCCCTGGTCTTCCTTCCTGGGGCCGACGCTGCTGTGTCCTGACTACGTACAGCGTCAGGTCGTAGTACGCGCACTATGACCTGACTCTGCATGCAGTCAGGTGACAGTGCAGCTCGGACCCAAGAAGACAGGGGAGCATGACTTCTGCAGAGACCAATGGATGTGGAAAAGAGCCACGGCGCAGGAGAGGTAAGAGCAGTTTTTTATTTTAATCTCATCTGAGGTCTGATGGTGCTCTAGCAAGGAACTCTGATTAAGGGGTCTTACATTAAGGGCTGATCTGAGGTCTGATTGGGGTCTGATATTGAGGGCTGATTTGAGGTCTCAAGGGCATCTGACATTGAGGGCTGATCTAAGGTCTGATGGGGGCCTGACATTGAGGGGGTAATCTAAGGTCTGATGGTGGTCTGACATTGAAGGCTGGTCTGAGGTCCGGTATGGGGGTCTGACATTGAGGGCTGATCTGAGGTCTGATGGGGGCTGACATTGAGGGCTGATCTGAGGTCTGATATGGGGGTCTGACATTGAGGGCTGATTTGAGGTCTGATGGTGGGCTGATATAAAGGGCTGATATAAGGTCTGATGGGGGCTGACTTTGGGGGCTGATCTGAGGTCTGATTGGGTCTGACATTGAGGGCTGATCTAATGTGTGATAGGGGTGTGACATTGAGGATTAATCTAAGGTCTGATTGGAGTCTGACATTGAGGGCTAATCTGAGGTCTGAATGGGAGTCTGACATTGAGGGCTAATCTGAGGTCTGAATGGGAGTCTGACATTAAAGGCTGGTCTGAAGTCTGACATTGAGGGCTGATCTGAGGCCTGACGGGAGTCTGATATAAAGGGCTGATATAAGGTCTGATGGGGGTCTGACATTGAGGGCTGATATAAGGTCTGATGGGGGTATGACATTGAGGGCCGATATAAGGTGTAATGGAGGTCTGACATTGAGGGCTGATCTGAGGTCTGATGGGAGTCTGACATTGAGCGCTGATCTGAGGTCTACTTACAGCTCTAAGATTGGTTGTACCTTGCTGTAAAGCCTCTTTATGGAGCTGACGTGAGTCTGCTAAGACATAGGAGCTTGTGTAGACTCCTGGCCCCCAGCAATCACATGACTGCAGGGCAAGAGCAGGAAGCAGAATTGCCTATTCCTGATCTCATTGAGCACCATGTATAGAAAAATCAGGAATGCAGGTCTTCTTTAACTCCTGAACTGCTGGGTAACAGTTCTGCTGCTGCTACAGAGACACAGAGAGCTACTCTCCATGTCCTGTATATAGGCAGAAATGACACCAGCTGCTCTTCACCCACTCTCTCATAAAAATTGAGTATCGTAGACAGATTGTAGACGAAAAACTGCTAAAAATTCCAGATGCAAGTCATATAATAATGTTAGAAATAATGTTATTCCACGTGATAGTTATAATTTAAGAACAGACCATGTAGGTTGTGCTTTCTTCCTATGTATTGGATTTGTGTGCCTAGCCAATTCTTAATGCCCTATGTGCCAGTTATGTAAGTTGCACAGGTCTTCACTAACTTTCAGCAAGTTCTCTTAGAACAACAAATTTTATGTATAGCTCTGGTTTTGCAGATCAGCCCTATATACTTGCATGATGATGAACTGCAATACCAGACACCGCGTGTTGGAAAGAGTGGTGCTGTGTCTGAAAAAAATTAGACTCATTTTTCTAATTGCATACATAAAACGGCCGACATTGACCTTTTAAACAGTCTTCTAGGCAGTTTCCCTTTTTAGCATAAAGGTATAGTGTCATAATTTCTTGCCCTGTTTTTTTTTTTTTTTACATTGGTTTTATTATTTCTTGCATTACACGTACAAATATGAAACTTTTTCACAATGTGTAAATATTTCACATATTTTATTAAATCATCAGCGGTTGGTATTACCCACTTCTTTGGACCATACCATTGAACGCTGCTTTATAATCAATTAGCAGTTTAATACATTATGGGAGAAAGGCCAAATGTCTGGAACTGTGGCTGCTCACTGGCTGAAATATTCATGTATCATCGTTTCCCACACAACGCTGGAGACGTTCTACTGCAAAGACTAGCGTACAACAAATTGTCGCAATATATCACGACACGTCACCCAGATTTGTACCTCAAAGAATTACTGGGTCAGCAAAATAGTAGATGGGCACGAACCAAGGGGTCACCTGCTGGGTGCTGTAATTTGGCTGGGAAGAGGGACAGCTTTGATTTTTGACTGGCTGTCAGCATATGATTCCTGCTTTATGGTTTAATGGGTGCATGAAGGGCACACAAAAGGTTTATAGACTAAAATCCCTAAATGCTTGCAAACTTTTACTCGTCTTCCAGGGCCTATAAATATTTTCTCAATCCCTCTCTCTGAGGCAATAAAAAATAAGACTGAGGTTAGCTGTGGGCCACTTGACATCATTTTGGCTCTTTGCTCTGCCTGATATTTCAGTATAAACACAGAAGGGATCTCATGTCCTACAGGTGAAGGTGACAAGAAAACGGTCCAAACTGAGGAGACATCTCAAGCGTCAAAAAGTGTAAGGTTGTAAAGACGTGTTAAGTGTAGACTGCTGAATGTGAGGTTGTTCCAGAGCAGGTTGAGGAGCTGGGAGGAAGACCCAGGAGACTGCAAGAGAATATGGTTATGCTTGAAGAAAATAAAACTGGGGCGGGTATGAGTAGAAACTTCCTAGGAATGATATGCTAGAGCTATATGCATATGTAACACATCCCTACCAACACTTAAGGCTCAGTCAGACGTCCATATGTTGATTTCCACTTCTGTTTCACAATTTTGCGGATTAGATGCGGACCCATACACTTCTATGGGGCCCCAAAAGATTTGGACAGCACTCTGTGTGCTGTCTGCATCTTCTCTTCTGTTACACGGCCCTGCAAAACAAATAAAACATGTCCCATACTTGTCAGAGAAAATCGGGATGTGGACTGATTGAAGTCTATGGGTCTGCAAAAATGCGGAATGCAATCTGTTGGTTTTTTTTTTTTGCGGACATGCTGAACTGACTGCAAAAAACTGATCTGCATTTTTGGCCCTCTGAATGTTCACCAAATGAAAGACCCATTTTACAAGCTTATCTATGAGCTTTTATTTAAATATTAGCACAAAAATCTATCATCTCACTATAGACATTTTTAAGGTCTAAATTGCACCAAATTATGAAAATATCTATAACTTGTGGTCTAATATACAGTTAGAAACCAGATAGGTAGTTTCTTAAAGGCTGTAGTCACCTTTGGGGGATTTTTTATTTTAGCATTTTACACATTTCCCCTAAGGCTGGATTCACACCTGAGCGTTTTACGCGCTGTAAAACGCTCAACAGGCAAAAACCAATGTTTCCCTATGGACATGGTTCTCACCTGAACGTACGAACACGCCCTATGCTCCAAGAAGTATAGGAGCTTCTTTGGGGCGTATTGTCGCGCGTAACACCTCTGTTTTTCATTGTGGTCAATAGCAAGAACGCGTATACGACGCGCGTTTCCAAAATACAAAAACGCCCCAAAAAACGCCTGATAAAAACGCCTGTAAACATCGCTTATCGAATACACTCTCTGTACAAATGTCAGTCTCTATATATTTGTAGAGTTGCAAGGGTGCGTCAGATAGAAGTCCTGACGACTGGATGTGAAGCCTTTATCTCTGAACTCCTGACAGTTCATAAAGTTCTTAAACAATTAAGCTAAATCAGTTTGACAAGAAATGTGCTATAATGAGAGTTTATGAGCTGTTGGGCTGCTGTACTCTTGAGAAATTTCAGTGCAACAGAAATAGTTTTGTCCTCTTCTCCAGATTTGTCCCTCCACACAATCCTGTCTCTGAGCTCTACAGGCAGTTCTTTCCTCCTTATGGCTTGGTTTTTGCTCTGATATACATTGACAGCTATGAGATCTTCAACAGACAGGGATCTGTCTTTACAAATCATATCGAATCAGTTGAATTTACCACAGGTGACTCCAATCAAGACATAGAAACAGCTCAAGGTTGATCAGGAGAAATGGTAGCCCCTACCCAGGTTAAATGTCAAGTGTCACAGCAAAGGGTCTGAAACTCTGAATACTTATGTCCATGCAATTTCTTTTCTTTTTTTTTTCTTTTAAAAATCTTTTTATTGATTTTATAACATGTAGTCAAGCAATACAGACAAAGGTATACAAACCAATATGTATCATGCTCAATAAATGAGTATAAGCATAGAGAGAGATTTGATGCAATAATTATTACAATAGGAGGACAAAGGCAAAATATCCTAAATGAGAGAGACTACCCGCACACAAGAGTAGGGCTTAAATAAATGGTCAGGGAAAGACTCTCCCATAGTTAGCAACACCAAGACCAGGATATACTCCCATAATGTGTGAGCGAGCAGAGTCCCCCATATTAACATGATTTTTAGACCTGTAGAATTAACCTGTCTTTCTCATATAAGCGAAACGCTGATCAGTACATATTGGAGGCGTATTCAAACGGACTTGTAGTCCAACAAGGAAACTGATGTAAACACAAAGAATGGGGTGGGGGGGGGGAGGAAAGAAGGAGGGGGGGGGGGGAGTTTGATTGACAGGACCAGATAAGCATCTAAAACTTTGTCCATGCAATTTCTTCTTTTTAATTTATTCATTTGCGAAAATTTCTAAAATTCAGTTTTCACTATCAGGTATTAAGTGCTGATTGATGGGGAAAACTTAGTTTTTTTTATTATTTTAGCACAGGGCCATAACAAAAAAATGTAAAAAAACAAAAAAGGTGAAATGGTCTCAAGACTTTCTGAATGCACTGTATATGATGTTCAAACCTATGGTGACCAGCAATTTTTTTTAGGGGCAAACATAGTACCCATTCCATCCCCTGTAGGACAGTAGAGTGGGGGACTCTATGGCTGTTACTCCATCTTTTTGTGATAATGTTGCTGAGGAGGAGCTCTGTGCAGGTCCTAATAACCCATAGAGTAGGGACAGACTGAGATAGGTTGCAGAGAAATCACATTGAAACATTTCCTCTTGGTCAACTATACTGAACATTTCTCATAGGACATTATAGTCTCATCAACTTCATGGACTATGATTTCATGTTTGCAATACATGTTTCTGGCGCAGTATGCTTATCCACAGTCAGAAAACGCAAAGTGATGTAAAACAACAAACTCACTTCTGCTACATCTGTATCTGTAGCCTCTGCCTCTAGTAAACCAAAGGTTATGACACTTGGCTGAGCCTATTGGTTTATTACACACCACCCGATGAAAGATACTCCCTAGTTTAGGATTTCCTGGAAGTGCAGCCGGCACTGGGCTTAGTTACAGTAAGAGATTCAGACACGCAACAGGAAAGCGCAGGTGCAGCAGGAAGCGTTTAACCCATTTTATGACTGCTCTACACTGGTAAAATCACTGGACGCCTACACTGCCCACATCACATCATTGTGATACATTAAAACAACCGCTGTTTGATTCCTCTGAAAAGTAAAAAGAGGAAATCGGTGGTTGGAGAGAAAAGAAGTTCCAGATTTTCACTTCTGTAAGGACATATTAGAAAATTATAATCTGAGAAAGTTCATCAATACCTTACAATGGTAAAACTGGCAACACAGCATCTTCAAAACTGCCAAAGAGAAACTTCATAAAGATAGAACAGAGATTTATGGTGGTCTGGGTCCTGAGCAGTGGCGTTACGGCGTAGCGTGGGTTGCCAGCACCCGGGGCAAGCCAATTATTGCGCCCAACCCAACCAGTGACCACGCCCCTTTTTTCAGATAATGCAGTAGATGCCATCTGCAGTCCTATGTAACACCACAGATAACACAGTGATAACTCTCTGAGTACAGATAATGCAGTAGATGGGTGTGAGCCCCCAGAACTCAGGACACACACAGTGTGACCTGAAGTCTGGGGCCAGGATGCGGCAGGGTGGGGCAAATTCTATATCCACCCCCCCATCCCAACCCTACCATGAAACAGATATTTGGATGGACATCACATAAATTGCTAAGAAATATACAGTAGAATACAGCAGCACATACCGCTTACATCGAGTGACCTCTCCTGTGATGTAGACCTTCCTCAGTGTCTTCATTCGTAGATAAGACCACCATGATACCTTATTTCAGCCATGTCTCGTCTCTGCAGAGTTTTACAGAAAAATTCTTTAGATTCCTCACTTTGCTATCATCTTCAGATAAAAGACCTCCCCTCCCCCTATAGTGCCTATAAGTATAATGCCCTCTGTATAAATAAAATATATAAAATGGCCCATCTTTGTTATTATTATAATGGCCCGCTCTGTATTATTGTAATAATGGCCCCTCTGTAGTATTATTGTAATAATGGCCCCTCTGTAGAATTATTGTAATAATGGCCCCTCTGTATTATTGTAATAATGGCCCCTCTGTAGTATTATTGTAATAATGGCCCTTCTGTAGAATTATTGTAATAATTATGGCCCCCTTCTTTAGTATTATTGTAATAATTATAGCCCCCTTTGTATTATAGTAATAATTATGGCCCCCTCTGTATTATAGTAATAATTATGGCTCCCTATGTATTATAGTAATAATTATGGCCCCCTCTGTACTATACTAATAATTATGGCTCCCTCTGTATTATAGTAATAATTGGGGCCCCCTCTGTATTATAGTAATAATTATGGCCTCCTCTGTAGTATTGTAATAATTATAGCCCCCTCTGTATTATAGTAATAATTGGGGCCCCCTCTGTATTATAGTAATAATTGGGGCCCCCTCTGTATTATAGTAATAATTGGGGCCCCCTCTGTATTATAGTAATAATTATCACCTTCTCTGCAGTATTGTAGTAATAATTGCCTCCTTTGTATAATGTACCCACCCCCATAGTGCCCCCATTATGGCCACTAGCCTGAAGCCTATGAGGAAGAATGGAGGGGACGGGAGCCATAGGCTCCCATGGCCCTGATTGAAGTACCTGCTGCCTGGTGCCCCCTGCAGTTTTGCGCCCAGGGCAATGGCCCCCATGCCCCCCCCCCCCACCACACACGCTATACCACTGGTTCTGAAAGCCTAGCTGTTCTCTAGAATCAAGGTGCTAAAGAATATGTTTGAGCACCCAGCAGCATCGGGTACTGCCACCTCCTTCTGGCCCTACTTGGGGGATCTGAAGATGGATATAGACTTGTGTTATAGTCTCTAGCTCACCCAGACATGGCTGGGGAAGGACCCAAGTTGCTACATGTAGTAATGTCCACTTTCACAATCAGTGCTGGTCTCAGAGCCTGAACCTCCAGACCCTTTGACAATCACACAATTTTCAATCAAAAACTTCTACAGTGGTATCAATCCTTTTACCTGCCTAATTTTACTTACCGTATATGCCGGCGTATAAGACGACTGGGCGTATAAGACGACCCCCAACTTTTACACTGAAAATATAGAGTTTGGGATATACTCGCCGTATAAGACTACCCCTTTTTCAACACACAGCAGTACATTACTGCATCCCACCACCATCCCTGGGTACCTCTGCCATCCCTGAATCCCACCACCATCCCTGGGTACCACTGCCATCCCTGCATCCCACCACCATCCCTAGATACCACTGCCATCCCTGCATCCCACCACCATCCCTAGGTACCACCGCCATCCCATGTTATCACCACCATCCCTGCATCCCACCACCTTCCTTGTCCTCCCTCCCTGCCTCCCAGACCCTAAACATGTGCCACCTATACCCTGAACATGTTTTTGTTATGTTATTCTTCATATTCACATTCACATATGCACATCTGCGCCGCACTTAGATACGCCGCACAGAGATCTCGCACATGCGCAGGAGCGAGATGTGAGCGGCCGTGAGGATCCCGTATATCCACGCTCGCCGCATGAAATCTCGCACATGCATAGGAGCGAGATGCGAGCGGCAGGGAGGATGGCGGTACAAGGAGCATACAAGGTACAGAGCAGGGGGGAGGCATACAAGGTACAGAGCAGGGGGCGGTATACAAGGTACAGCGCAGGGGGGGCATATGCCGTGGGTTACATCGCGCTGGGGATACAAGGCAATAGCCCGGGCTCTCTCTGTTGATAATTCGGACGTCCCGGCACTGCAGCGCCCGCCATACCCGGCGTATAAGACGACCCCCGACTTTTGAGAAGATTTTCATGTGTTAAAAAGTAGTCTTATACGCAGGAATATACAGTAATTTAATTCACACTGTATGTACAATTGTAATGGCCGGGTTTTGGGTGGACCCAACGCTATGTCTTGTCCCCCAGACACCGTCAAGGTGTCGCCACATGTTGCTGCTCTCTGGAAGGGATGGTAAGGTGTACTGCACCCCAATGGGAAATAATCCAGAGACTTAGGGTTTGCAGTAACCAGGGTGCTTCTTTACTGGAGGAATTCATGTGCAAAACAATATAGACGAGGCACAGGGCTGGCTTTTCCAATCTTCTCCCTGGAAGAAAAAGTGGTTCAAAGGTTCATTCAGTAGGCAGTCTTGTCCCCGACTACTCCATAACGCATGTATGTTTGGATTGACTGATCCTACTGTACATGTCTATTACAATAGCAAAAAAAAATCCTTATTTTCCCCAGTGGCAGACAGAGGACCATTGGGCAGGGACCCTCGAAATGAATGTGGTAAAATTTGACAAACATGTAAAGTCTTTACTGTACTGAATTGTTCATACACTGTATTATGTCCCTGTTTCTATGTTGAAATGTAAACTAAACCTAGAGTATAATACATTAAAGAGGTGTTCTAGTTAGAATAAGTAACTTATCCCCCATGTACAGTATCTGATAACTTGTAGATCGTGCGGGTGTGACCTCTTAATCCGTGCCGATTATGAGAACTGGGGACCTGTGTCCCTCATTTGAATTGAGTGCTGGTCAAGAATGCACGCCACCTCTCTATGGGACTGCTAGAGATAGCCCGGTCCATCACCCAGCTCTTTCTGACAGTCCCATATACTTTTAACGATGTTCAACTAGAGTTCCCATCACACAAGGACACGGGTCCTTTGTTCTTGTGATCATTCAGGATCCCAGCGTCAGATCCCCACTGATCTAACAATTTTTCCCTATCTAGTAGATAGGGGATAACTAGTTATGCGACCCCTGAAATGCCCCCCATATGCCCTGGCCCATCACACACAATGTAGTTACCTGGCTCCCCTGCACCCACGTCGCTCCTGGCCCCCGCACTGCCGACACTGCTTCCCCTTGTGCGTGGATGGAAACATCCAGTGTCAGGTGGGAAGTTTTTTTTGGGGGGGTTAGCCAATAGCAGTCACCCGCGATGCTAGGGAGGCTAGTCCCCGTTGCTGCCTGCCATTGGCTGGCTTATCCACCCCCCCCGACTCCGGATGTTTTCATCCGCGCATGGTGAGAGGCAGCGGCAGCCGTTCGAGGACCAGGAGCGACACGGGTGCAGGGAATCCTGGTAACTACATTGTGTGTGAGGGGCCCGGGCATATGGGAGGGCATTTCAGGGGTCGAATAACCCCTTTAAAAGGTTCCATTACTGGACAGGTCCTGTTATGTTAGAGCTAAAAAAAAAATCCCAATGAAATCAAAGTTAAAGGGGTTTTTGGGGAACTTAGAATAGGTCATCAACATCAGATCAGCCGGTTTGCTCCTGGCATCCCCAACAATCAGCTGATGGAAGAGATCGCAGTGCACCTGTACCAGGCACAGCTCCGTATGCTACCATATAGTTACGACAGCTTTCTCCCTATTCACTTGTATGGGATTAAGGTGCAGTAACCAGACATGGCCACTACACGGAGCAGAACCTGGAGAACTACAGCAGAGGTTCCTGATAGTGAGTATCTGCCGATCTGATAGGGTAGGTCATTAGTAGTAAAGTCCTGGGATGTATTTGAACCCTTTAATCCAATCAGAGGCTCCAAGACACTGTTATCTTGCAGCAATGGGGTCCTGGGTTTGAAACCCACCGAGGACAACATCTGTATGGAGTTTGAATCTTCTTCCCATTTTGCATGGATTCCTCCGGTTTCCTTCTACATTCCCAAAAATACTATAAAATGATAGGTTAAGTAGTGCCTACTCATGGAGCTTTCTCCTCTTCTCCCCCTAAGCTAAGCTAGCCCATGTCTCTATCATGAACGAGGCTGATGTTTGGGCCTGAGATACAGAAATTAGATTGCAAACCCCAGTGGGGCAGGCATTGATATGAATGTTGACAGTTGCTGTACAGCGCCATGGAATATGTTAGCATTTTATACGTGAAAGGAAATGGAGTTCTTGCACTGGTGTCTGCTGATGCCAAGGCCTTTATTACGACCTGATAATATGGTGGCATAGGTTAATTGGGAGGGGAAGGGAATTACAGGACAGATATCTGTTCTGGCAGGCGGCAGTATACGGCTACCAGTGTACAACCCTGTATTACCACTGATTATACAAGTGATAATTGTTCATGGGTGTCACAAGGAACGCCGAGTCCTTTGCTTGTATTAATAGTCCAGCATTAGGGTGTGCAGAGGATAAGCTTCTCCAGTTCCCGTTCTCCCTGACCCATATCCTGATGTAACAAGTTATCCTTAAATATCGCCCGTCCTTAGAGATCCTTCATCTGCCTTTGAAGATGACTCATGCCTCCTCCCTCTTTTGCTGCTAGTTAAACAGAGATGTATTGGGCATTGCTTGTGCCAATTGGTAGCAACCAGCTCACACCCAGTGTTCTCCAGCTTTATCCTGGCACGCCCAGAAACATAATCAAATTAAACTCTGTTAACCCTTGTATTTTTTTTTTCTGCCAAATTATTCAATCTGTACTAGTTTCTTCATTTACAAACATGTCTGTCTATACTTTGTCTATTACATTAAGGCCTCTTTCACACGAACGTTGTGCGCCCGTGGCGGTATTGCGGCTCGCAATACTTGGGCACTGGTCCGTGTGTACCCCGCATCACGGATGAGGACCCATTCACTTGAATGGGTCCGCAATCACAGAGATGCGGAACGGAACCATGGATCAGTGTTTCTGTCCGTGCCTCCGCACCGTAAAAAAATATAACTTTTTCTATTTTTTTTTGCGGTGCGGACGGCTCTTTGACCCAGTCAAGTTGAATGGTTCTCGATCCGTCCTGGCCGCCGCATGGACGGTGCCTGTGCATTGGGGACCGCAAATTGCGGTACGGAACGGTTGCACAATGTTCGTGTGCAAGAGGCCTAAGAGGCATTTTCCCTAAGAGTAACAGAGAAAAAAAATAGCACAACTAACTATATAAAGTTTGTACAAGTATAGTGCCTTCAACACATAATATGATATGCAAAGTCCCTTTTAGAGACCCTCGGGATATCAATATATATTCCTACTCCAATGGTCAAAAAGACCTAGAATCCCTTTGGGGGTCTCTAACTAATGTTAAAATTAATATTTTTAATGATATGTATTAAAAGAAGATTTGTACTTCACACACAAGAGAAGAAGGAATGTATAAAATTATCAGTGTCTGATGACAAGTGAGCTGAATCCTCTTATGGTGACTACCACGGTCACTAATTAAGTGTATCGGTTACCACGGACAGCATAGAGGTAGGTGTGTCATTAGGAAGGAGTCATGTTTATGCTTCACATATATATCACATGTATCCGGGTGAACAGTACGGGTCTCATCCACCCGTCTGTCACAGCCATTCACAGACACTCAGTTGATATTTTGTGGCGGTCTCTAGACAGAGGCACACCACCTGCTACATGTGTGCACAACTGTCAGAGCCTGCAATCTCTATTCCCTGCCAGGGATAAACGTGCTGCAACTATGTTGCCGCGTCTCGCCACTCGCTACAATTTAGTTGGTCCTCAGCTGAACCTTCGCTGTGGACCTGCCTCTATTGCTATTGATAGAGGTCTGTGCAGTGGCCTGATCCCTCAGTCTCCAACGCCCCTGACACACTTGCTGTCCCTCGTCCTAACTATAATCCGATCCTCACTGCCATACAACTGTCTAAAACTTGATCACGCTATACCACCCCTCCCGACATGTTTCGCCACATCAAGTGGCTTCGTCAGGGGATGTGGGGTATATATGTGCGCGCGCCACAAATGACCCTCCTATATACCATTTAATACCCCGCCCATCTGTCAGTCGCGGCCACTCACAGTTCGATGCCGCCAATCAGGAGTCCCAGGGTAACAGGAGACGTCTGCAGACGCGTATCCTGTGCGCACCCCTGCTCCCACGTCACTAGCACTCGCCAGTAAACACACGTCGATTCCATAAGTCCTGTAGTACCGACATTACATGCATGAAGCAGAGGGCTCTGGATGATCAATGGTGTACTTGCATGTTGATACCTCAATACTGCTATACAATATCAAATATTAATTGCTTAGGCCCCCTACACATATATGTGCAGCTATCCAGCTCAGTTCCCCTTCAGTGTGAAGTGCAGCAAGCCCCTGAGGAGCCAGTGCAGAGGATGGGAGTGGTAGTGGCCCTGATGAGGTATTATGTCATGGTGTACTCCCTCACTCCCCTAAACGCCATCTCCACATTTGTTCTGACACAGTCATGGAGCTTCCTCTCCTTTAGCTAAACCAGCCCACTTCTACATCATGGCTCAGGCAGAGAAAGGGCTTTCTCAGGCTCAGCCTCGTTCATGATAGAGACATGGGCTAGCTTAGCTAAGGGGGAGAAGAGGAGAAAGCTCCATGACTATCTTGGAACTATAGTGAGCCACTGACTGCAACTAAAAGACTTTTTATGTCACCCCCTTAAAAATTGAATGGATTAATAGTAAAACCCTAGTGATCTAGAGTTTAATGGTAGAGTTCCTGCAGTTTTGGGGGTAGTAAATGCTTTCTTGCTCCAGTGTCATGCTCCTTGGTGTCGAATACAAGGAGGTTCCCTAAGAAACAAGGGCTTTTGCTTAGTTGCCTATTTTGCCACCTCCTAAAACCAGCCCTGGTCTCAGCACGGTTCTCCTTCAGGACACACCTTTATTAGCGAGACGGGAGAACTGTGAGAATAACGCGCTCTGAAAAGGCGTGGCGCTGCCCGGGGCAAAATTAAACACAACTGCACGGCAAGATGTATGGATTGTGTAAAATCTCGGTAAATGCCTAAATGTAAAAACATTGCAGCGTTCCATAGGTTCTGGTATTTTTATGTAATATTTTAGCTTACATGAGGGATATTGCTTTTTTTTATGGTATTAATTCCCACCGTGCTTCAGAATGAAAGTAGCAGCATGACTGTAAATTTAGGGGCATTTCAGTTATTACATTAGGGTTCTTGCAGGGGCGGACATACCGCCTGTGCAGCTGGTTCAGCTGCACAGAGGCCCAGCAAGGGAGGGGGCCCATTCCAGTGCCAGCAGAGGCGTTTATTCTTTTATCGTATCATATTTTTCATTTCCTACCTCTGCTAACAGGGTAACCTGGGCACCTTGGTGTGGAGGTCGGTTAGCACTTACTGCGAATCTGCTGCCCGTTTGTGTCTACAATCCATAGCTGTAGGACCTTCGATGACATCATAGTCATGTGATCTCTTCAGCAGTGGAAGTGGAGGTAGGACCTGTGATGAGGTCACCTTCATGTGACCAGTGCAGAAAGAGGCAGCGCTCAGCAGTGGAGACCTGTGATGCCATGGAATGATTGTAAGTGTCAAAGAAATGCTGGGAGATGTGGTTCTCCCCATTATACCTCCTCCCTGCTTAGTGGGAGGGAAATATGTTATTTAACTAGGACTGTATGTTAGAGGGGCTGAAGGGAGGGGAAGGGTGTGAGTTACATAGCACTGTATGTTATAGAAGACTATAAGAAAGATATGTTTTGTACATGGGACTGTATGTTATAGAAGATTGGAGGGAGATGACTGGTGTTATTTACATGGGACTGGATATTTTAGAACACTGGAGGGTAAGGAGTGATGTTATTTATATGGGACTATGTGTTGGAGGGGGTGAAGGAGGGGATTTAAGTTATTTACATGGGACTGTATGTTATAGAGAACTGTAAGGAAGAGATGTTATTTATATGGGACTGGAGGGAGAGGACTGGTGTTATTTACATGGGACTGCATGGTATACAAGACTGAAGGGAGAGGAGTAAAGTTATTTATATGGGACTGCATGGTATAGAAGACTGTAAGGAAGATAGGTTATTTACATGGGACTGTATTATACAGAAAACTGGTGGGAGACGACTGGCGTTATTTACATGGGACTGCATGGTATAGAAGACTAGAGGGAGAGGACGGGCATTATAATTTATGGAGACACTACAGAGATGATTATAACTCTGGGGGTATGGCAGGATGTATAATTACAGGGGGCACTGCAGGGAACATTAAAAATACAGTGGGCAGTGGTGGAGGGCATTACTACTACTGAGGGCTCTATAGAAGTGCCTTATAGATTATAAGAGGTGCCCTATAGGGAGGCCTTATTAGTACTGAGGGCACTGTAGGGAGCCTTATTACCACTGGGGATACTATTTGGGGGTGGCTTCCGCCTGGCTGTGCCTAGGGCAGCATCAAATCTAAATATGGACCTGGCTCCACAGCAGTAGCAGGATGTAGGTCCATATTTTGATTTGATGCTGCCCTAAGCACTTTAGTGCCAGCTTCCCCCCCCCCCCCTCCCCCAATGAAGTCCATAGACCATGGTAAAATGCTCCCTAGGCCTTTAGCTATCTCTCAGGACTCCACTGCCAGGTGGAAGCCACCCCCAATTAGTATCCCCAGTGGTAATAAGGCTCCCTACAGTGCCCTCAGTACTAATAAGGCTTTCCTATAGGGCACCGCTTATAATCTATAAGGCACTTCTATAGAGCCCTCAGTAGTAGTAATGCCCTCCACCACTGCCCACAGTATTTATAATGTTCCCTGCAGTGCCCCCTGTAATTATAATACCTCCTGCCGTAAATTATAATGCCCGTCCTTTATGCTTTGGGCAGAGTTAGAGACGTGACCTAGTATGAAAAGACTATATATACATATTGTAAACATATTCACAGGATGTGTTTTATTTGCACATATATGTTCATATTTGTATGTTTGTATGTGTGGTTTGGCGGGGGAAGGGGGGGGGCTTTGCACAGGGGCCCTATGCTGCCTGTGTCCGCCCCCATGGGTTCCTGTTATGTATACTTGGATTTCCAGTGGCCGCAGACTCTTTTTTATGAACTCTGTTGGAGAGATTCGAGCACTGTGCTAATTACATTCCTCAAATGCACCATAATTCAGGCCTTTATTAAAATTCAACAGGAAGACGGACAGAGAATTCATCTCTGGCCTCTCTGCTGTCCAGGCCCTGACGCCTGTGTCAGCCAGGGAGGTTTTACAAGCTGTGAAGGAGATGAATTATCATTGAAGTGACTGGACTTGGGACAATCTTTCTATCACTCAGCTTCTCTCATACCACGTGAGCTAATGACATCTCTAAAGGACCGGCTCTTTTTGTACGACTTAAATCAGAAAGCAGTTTCTGGGAATTTTACACTTATAATGGGTAAATATATCCTCAATACTCCATGTTCCTGTCGTCTATACAAGCAAGGACTGTTTGGCCATATTTAAAGGGGCTCCATATCTTACAATATCAAAAATAATGATTTTGGCTCAATATCCCCTTTAATTATAGCATATATGTTAGATGCCTATGCCTCGTGCTAGCCTGCAAAGGGAGAGTGTGTGGGCCTGGAGAGGATGGGAGTGGTGGCTGCGGCAATGAGGGTGGGGTTCAATCCTTCTTCCTCTGGGGGCACACCCTGGGATTCAGGGATCTCCTGCATGATGGTGGCTGTGGGGCCCTTGCTATTAGGTGAATGGTAACCAGGATGCAAGGCAGGAGAACAGAAGCCTTGAAGGGTTGGAACGTGGAGACCAAAAACCAAGTTGTCTTGATTATAATTAGTGTTGATCGTGAATATTTTAATCGCGAAAATTTATCGCGAATATTGGCACTTTGAGAAATCGCAAATATATATAATATAGTGCTATGTCTTCGTAATCGCAAATATTCTAGATTTTTTTTTCATCAGTACCCATGATCGCTCACTGCTTCTTGCTTGTGGGCCAATGATAAGGCTGCAATGTCTTTGACTTTAGAAGTAGTGTTGATCGCAAATTTACGTATCACGATTTTTTTATCGTGAATTTTCCGATTGCCGATTTTTGCAATCAAGAAAATAATGACTGGAGATCACGAATTTGCGAATATAATACCAAATCTATATAATACCATGTGATTCTGTTAAATCTGCCTTATAAGTTTCAATTGTCTCATTAGTATTAGTGTTGAGCACGAATATTCGAATAGCGAATTTTAATCGTAAATATCAGAACTTGAGAATTTGCGAATATTTCGGATATATCGCTATATATTCGTAAAATCAAATATAATAATTTTATTTTTATTTTTTTACAGTACACATGATCCCTCCCTGCTTCTAGCTTGTGGGCCAATGAGAAGGCTGCAAGAGCTTAACTTCCCAAGCAACCAATAGGAAAGTTGCCTACCCCGTACTATATAAGAGAAACTCCCCAGCAGCCATTTTGTGCTCTTTCATGTAGTTGTGAGAGAGAGAGAGGAGTGTGATCTTTGTGCTGTTTCTGTGTTTTAGTGTTTTATTGTTTCGTGTGGGTAGTGATTAGTGTGAGCGTCTTTTGTCTTTGAAAAAAAAAACTAAAAAATAAGTATTTTTCAGTGTTTTAGAGTTAGTGTTTTAGGTTTTCATGTGGGTAGTGATTAGTGTCAGCGTCTTTTTTTCTGTGCTCAGCTGGGTACCACTGCCCTTACCCAGCACCTGAGAGTCAACCACTGGGAGTGGGAACAGATGCAGGGTGGTCGCAGCAGCGCCAACAGCAGTGCGCAGGGGACAGCAGCTGCTGCCACAGTCCTGCAGCCACCCCACCCCCTTCCAACAATGCATTCCCAATTCCTCTCCTAGAGGTGCTGGTACCGGCAGCCAGACCTCTGCCTCCTCTGCACCCTCATCTATCGCCTCCACTGCTGTCCGGCAGTCAGCCGTCAGTTGCCGACGCATTTTAACGCACCACGCCCCCGGTACCGACGTGTGCGTTCACTTAATAGTCTCCTGGCAAGGGTTATCGATCAACATCTGCTGCCCTTCAATATTGTGGACTGCAATCCATTCTGGCAGATGTTGGAGCAGGCCCAACCCATATGGCATGTCCCCAGCCTCCATTACTTTGCCAGGACCGGCGTCTCTGCCCTACACCAGCACATTGTGCAGAATGTATCCCTGTCGCTGGATTATGCTGTCAGCAACAAGGTACATCTGACAATGGATGCCTGGACCAGCAGACATAGGCAGGGACGATACATCAGTTTTACAGCCCATTGGGTGTCCCTCCGAGGCGCCGGGGTGGGATCATCAGATGTGGCGGCATCTCAGTTTGTGGTGCCGCCCCTGGGTGTCTGGAGGAGAACTGCTGCTCACCCTCAAGCCACTGTCTCCATCGCTGCTGAGCCCCCCAGCAAGCGTCCCTATAGCTAGGCAAGTGTGGGGCACGTCCGCTGCCAGGCTCAGGTCCACAAGTGGCTGACACCCTGAAGGCTCCAAGCAGGTATGGTTGTTTGTGACAACGGTAGCAACCTTCTTGCCGCCCTCAATGCTGGCAGTCTAACACACGTACCCTGCATGGCACATGTCCTCAACCTTGTGGTACAGAAATTCCTACGCACATACCCAAGGTTGAGCAACATCGTGCAACGTGTATGTAGGATTACCAGCCACTTCCAACACTCCCCAACCGCCACCTCGTCCCTGTCCAAAGTGCAGCAGGACAACAGCCTGCCACCTCACAGGCTGATTGTTGGCAGCGTGATGCGGTGGAACTCCACCCTCCACATGCTGGAGAGGTTGTGGGAGCAGCAACGGTCGGTGAAAGAATACCTGCTGGAACAAGGCACTTCCAGGCCATCACACCCACTACCCTACATCACCAATGCGGAGTGGGGGCAGATACATCAGGTCTGCCACGTGTTGGCCCCATTCGAGCAGGCAACCAAGGTGGCCAGCAGGAAGCATGTCGGCCTCATTGACGTGCTCCCCATAGTGTTCCTGCTGGACAGGACACTAGATCGCCTACTCGATGCTGGGGAGAGTGCCTTGGTGGAACAAGAAGAGGCAACAATGCTCCACCAAGACCAGGCCCAGGATGAGGAGGAGGAGGAAGAATTTGTTGAGGAGTTTGCCAACGTCCAAGAGTCTGGGCCTGGCCGTGAGGGAGAGCCGATGCTGGGGGAGCCATTAGTCTGGGGGTGGGGCGACTCCCACAGGGAGCAGCAGCAGAAGGACCAAGATGTCATGGTCCTGGGCAGCCAAGAAGAGTCATAGCGGGCTGTCCTCTTCCCCATGGCTGCCCACATGCTGCAATGCCTCAGGAGGGACTCCCGGATCAAGAAAATTAAGGAGAGGGATGATTTTTGGTTGGCCACCCTTTTAGACCCTCGCTGCAAGGGGAAACTGGAGCAGTTCATCCCAACCAGCCAGAGGGATGCCCGTATGAATAACCTGCGGGCCTGTCTAATCCTCCGGCTGGAGCAGGCAAACCCTCAGCCTCACACTCCAGTTCTCCCCGCCCATCTCACCTCATCCAGCAGGTGGCTGGCCCAAGCAGCTCCAGCAGAGTAGGTGATCTTATGGGTTATATGAGGTTGTTCTACCTGTCTGCATGATCCAGTAGCAGCAGCAGCAGTCACCACCAGCGGCTGGCCCGCATTGTGGCAGACTACATGGGTTCCGTCTGTGCTTCCGACAGCATGATCACCGATGACCCCATGGAGTACTGGGTTTCCAGGCTGGAGACCTGCCGTGAGCTCGCTCAGTATGCGCTGGAAGTACTGTCTTGCCCCCCCACCAGCGTACTGTCTGAGCAGACATTCAGCGCGGCAGGTGGGGTGGTCACCGACAAGCGGACCCGTCTGTCCACTCCGTGGACAGACTGACATTTATCAAAATGAATGACTTCTTGGCCCCCACCATCGGTTCCGGGCGCTGAAGGGTCCCTTGTCAATCCTTCTCCTTGGCTCTCCCTCACAAACTTCGTTGTTTTTTAATATATTTATTTATTATTAACTTTATATATTTCTGTATTGATGAAATTATTTATGTATTTATTGATTAATTTATTTATGTATTTATTTATGGATGCATTTATTAATATATTTATTTATTTATTGATGACTTTATTTATATATTTCTCTATTGTTGAATTTCTTTCCTTTTTTGGGGGGGCGAACAATTGAATTTTTTTTCCAATCGATGAGTTTATTTATATTTTTTATCATTAATTTATTAAACCTCTTATTGATTTATTCATTCATTTTACTAATTTTTGATATATAGATATATATATCTATATATATGTTAAGCATTTAGGCCTCATGCACACGACCGTTGTTTTGGCCCTCATCCGAGGCGCAGTTTTTGCGGCTTGGATGCGGACCCATTTACTTCAATGGGGCCGCAAAAGATGCGGACAGCACTCAGTGTGCTGTCCGCATCTGTTGCTCCGTTTCGTGGTCCGCAAAAAAAATATAACCTGTCCTATTTTTGTCCATTTTGCGGAACACTTACGGACACCATCCGTGTTTTGCCGATCCGCAATTTGCATACCGCAAAACACACAACTGTCTTAAGCCTGTTAGAATAACGGGCGCTGAGGTGCGCAAACATTATTAGTAACAGTAGATCTTAAATGTCAAGGGAACTTGACCACATTGGCTTTTTGTGTCGAATAACTCGATTAAATTGATTAATCGTTTCAGCCCTCGTATAGTGTAACCCTTAGTCCTCTGTGTGATCTCTGGACACTGCCCTCTATACATAAACCATACTGGAAAATAGACCTCTCAGATACCAATTAGTGCACAGTGCTCCACGCGCTGCCTGCACCGGTCTGCTCTCAGTTTCCATATCGGGCACATCGAGTCTGGAGAAGAACACTGTGGTAACGCAGCCTGCAGCGCCGTGTGCTGATTCCTCCAAGCCAGAGGGAAGCAGGACTGGTGGGGTTTAGCAGCGGCTATCTCATCCTCCTTTTGTCTGTGAAGAGTTATGGTTACTGACGCTCGCACGACCCGTAGATGATCAGCGCCACACACACGCCATGCTCCAGCCATCGGCAGCACCCAGCCGTCCTCTGCCCGTCAGAGCACAGAAGCCAGTGAGGAACCAGCTTGCCTTGTCCCGGGTGTGGAAGTGTCCCCTGCTCTGCCATCGGGACCAGTTCCCCTCCCCTCGGTGATGACTCGGGGTCTTAAGTGGCTGCCTCCAGTGCGCAGCCTGGATCATCGATCGCAGGTCATGCTGCAGTACAAACCTTTAGCTGCGAGGCTTGGCTACACACGGGGGGTAGTGTCACACAGCCCGGGGAAGACTTTACCAGGAAGGGGCTGACAGGCACCGGGGAGCACCTCTACTGTCATCCAGCATAGCGGATTTTGTAGTCTGTTTTGAAGACATGTGTTCTGGAGTTACATAGAACTGCCGGTAAACTTACCCCACAAAACGAATGCAGCTGTGCTTCATCTTTGTGGACTTGACATAGAAAATCAGATCCTGCAGGTTCCAGAAAAACGTACAGCAATCCGTTCCTCTACAAAGCAGATGTCTGGAGGGGGAGAAGAATGCAGGGCTTCCAGGGAGAGATGGGGTAGATAGATATATACATGTGGTCCATTATGTTATAATCTATCTACCCCATCTCTCCCTGAAAGCCCTGAAATCTTCTCCCCCTCAAGACATCTGCATTGTATATGACCGGATTACTGTACTTTTTTCATGAACTTAAAGGAATATGAATTTCTATGTCAAGTCCTCAAAGCTGCATTTGTTTTGTGGGGTAAGTTTACCGGATGTTCGATGTAACTCCAGAACACATGGTGCCTTCAAAACAGACTCCAAACTCTGCTCTGCTGGATGACAGTGTAGGTGCTCCCCGGTGCCTGCCAGCCCCTTCCTGGTGAAGTCTGCCCTGGGCTGTGTGACACTACCCCCCGTGTGCAGCCAAGCCTTGCAGCTAAAGGCTTATTCTGCAGCATGACCTGCGCTCGATGATCCGGGCTGCGCACTGGGCGGTCGGGTGATACCAGTTATAACACTGGATTGATCCATTGCCCGCGGCTGTTATTACGCTCCGTAAGCGAGAAGTTAGGGAGCTGTATCTAGGACTCCCCTTCCCTCCTCCTTGCATCTCTAATATACGGTCACAAGGGTGTGTTATAACTGGTATCACCCGACCGCCTATATAGGGAACTAGCAATCCTTATCAGAGACTTATCGGTTCCCTGAATTTTGTTCTTTTTAAAAAAAATCCTGATGATTTCCCCTGATTGTTTTTGTATCTGAACATGAAATGTGCATGTAGGAATTGGGATTAGGATAGGGTTATAACAGGACCAGTATACAGGGAAAGGTTGCGGACGGGGTTGCCCTTCTAAGGAGTGCCCTGTGGTGAGGTTGCTCTGATTTCTAGAAGTTAGGGTCAGCCTTGTTCCTTTACCACAGAGCTATATTAGGGTTATACTAGATCCCGTGACGCCAAGCAGCCAACGGTCCCACTGAAGATATTGCACTTCTAGATATCTGGACACGGGCTGTTTCCTGAATCCTACCGACTATGGTTGCCTCTTTTTAGTGCCGCCGTGCACTTTTATTTCATTTTACTTATTTTGGTGCCGCTGTGCACTATAGTCTTTACCTACTGCTGCTTATGTTTATAATCATCCTATTATAATTATTTTCCAAGGACCTATTTTTTTAATACTACATGATTAAAAGTTATGTTGATCACTAGTTCTGTTTTGGTTTCCTGATTTTTAGTGATCTATATAATTGATATCACGTTATTCCCCTTTTCTTCCCAACTATGTGTATGCTTTATACTACAGCGTTACCATTTACCTGCTGCAGTCTGCCCTGCTTCTGCTGAGTTTGGTCTAGCTAGGTGTAGGCCTTATACTATACCCTTAACAATTACCTGCTTCTGCTGTCTGTCCTGATCCTGCTGAGGACTACCATCATGGACCACTTATTCCCTCTTTAACTTTATCAACTATCGAGCATTCGAATTCTCTTAAACTGGTGTGCATGCTTTATTTTTTGCGCATGTGCTTTATTCAGCATATATTGTCAATATTTACATATATATATATATATTTTGCCAACATCAGGTGGTGGTGGAGCATCTGCATGCTGGGAGGGTCCAGCATTCTCTCCCTCTTCCTCCTCTAATGCCGAGACCACAACCACCCTCATATCCTCTGTAGAAGGCCTGTGCCGGCCGACAGAGGGAACTGGAACCCCTATAATCACACAGTGTTCAAAATTTAGACAAACAGCTCAGAACTCATAATCAATGCAAATTCACCCCTAATGACCGGGCTATTTTTCACCTTTCTGCCCAGGCGATTTTGACAAATCTGTCATGTATCACTTTATGTGGTAGTAACTTTAAAATGTGTTTACTTATACAGGCCATTATAAGATTGTTTTCTCCTCACATATTGTATTTCATGACAGTGGAAAAATTCAGTCGCAAAATTTCATTTCTATTTTTTTTTTAAATAAAAAAATTTACAAAAAATTTGATCACTTGGTATTATGCTTTTTGTGAGGTAAGGTGTAAAAAATGGCTTTTTCCACACGGTTTTTATTTTCTTCTATTTACGGTGTTCCCCTGAGGGGATAGGGCATGTGATATTTTTATGCTAATGGTTATTACGGACGTGGCGATACCTAATATGTATGCTTTTATTTTTGTATTTTATTATTACACAATAATAGCATTTTTGAACCAAAATAAATCATGTTTTAATGTCTCAATATTCTGAGAGCCGTATTTGTTTTATTTTTTGGGCGATTGTCTTTTTGCGGGATGAGGTGACGGTTACATTGGTACTATTTTGGGGGTCATACGCAATTTTGATTGCTTCGTCTTGCACTTTTAGTGATGTAATGTGCCAAAAAAATGGTTTATTTAGCACAGTTTTAATTCTATATAATTTTATATAATTTATATAATTTTTATAGAGCTGGTCGAACTGGACACGGTGATACATAATATGTCAACTTTTTTTTCACTATTTTTTTAAATTTTTATTTAACTTTATCTTTTAACTTTTTTTTTTACATTTTTTTTTAGTTTATTTTTTGTCCCCCTCTAGGATTACAATGCATTACAATACTTCTGTATTGTAATGCATTGGCTGTAAGTGTATTACCAGTGTAATACAGGGGGCTGGATCTTATAGGCCCTCCCAGAAGGCAGCCACGATGCCTAAGGAAGTCATCTGGCTACCTTCCCTGCCATTGTGTCCCCGTCACAGCAGCACGGGGACCCGATTGAGACCCCCCACATGTCTGAAGCTCGCACGTGCCTCGGTCATGCCTGACCGTGGCCGTGCAGGGGTTAATGTGCCGGCATCAGTGATTTCACCAATGCCAGAGCATACAGCAGGGGTCCGGCTATCAATGACTGCCAGACCCCTAACCCTGATGTACGTCATCGGGCGTTAAGGAGTTAAGTGGGGGATGTATCTAATGTAATGATGTATAGGGCCTTTTACTGGAATACAGAATGATGATTGCAGTTTATGTATATATATACACACACACACACACATATATATATATATATTTCTGTGTGTGTAAGGGTACTTTTACACTTGCAGCAGAGGATCCGGTGGTTCTGTCGCCGGAACTGCCTGCCGGATCGGGCAATCTGGATGCAAATGGATGCATTTGTGAGATGGATCTGAATGCGGATCCATCTCACAAATGCATTGCAATACCGGATCCATCTTTCCGGTTGTCATCCGGAAAAAACGGATCCGGTATTAATTTAATGGTCTGCGCATGCGCGGACAGAAAGAACGGATCCATCTTGCTGGAACACTTAGGGCTGGCTTTCAATGGAAATTAATGCCGGATCTGGCATTCCGGCAAGTGTTCAGGATTTTTGGCCGGAAAGAAAACTGCAGCATGCTGCAGTATTTTCTCCGGCCAAAAAAACGTAAGAGGGACTAAACTGATGCATCCTGAATGGAATGCTCTCCATTCAGAATGCATTAGGATAAAACTGACCAGTTTTTTTCCAGTATTGAGCCCCTAGGACGGAACTCAATACCGGAAAACAAAAACGCTAGTATGAAAGTTCCCTAAAACGCACAAAATCAGCCGGTTACATTATACATCTGTACCTCGCTGTGTGTATAAATATATATATATATATATATATATATACAGTACAGACCAAAAGTTTGGACACACCTTCTCATTCAAAGAGTTTTCTTTATTTTCATGACTATGAAAATTGTAGATTCACACTGAAGGCATCAAAACTATGAATTAACACATGTGGAATTATATACATAACAAAAAAGTGTGAAACAACTGAAAATATGTCATATTCTAGGTTCTTCAAAGTAGCCACCTTTTGCTTTGATTACTGCTTTGCACACTCTTGGCATTCTCTTGATGAGCTTCAAGAGGTAGTCACCTGAAATGGTTTTCACTTCACAGGTGTGCCCTGTCAGGTTTAATAAGTGGGATTTCTTGCCTTATAAATGGGGTTGGGACCATCAGTTGCGTTGTGGAGAAGTCAGGTGGATACACAGCTGATAGTCCTACTGAATAGACTGTTAGAATTTGTATTATGGCAAGAAAAAAGCAGCTAAGTAAAGAAAAACTAGTGGCCATCATTACTTTAAGAAATGAAGGTCAGTCAGTCCGAAAAATTGGGAAAACTTTGAAAGTGTCCCCAAGTGCAGTCACAAAAACCATCAAGCGCTACAAAGAAACTGGCTCACATGCAGGACCGCCCCAGGAAAGGAAGACCAAGAGTCACCTCTGCTGCGGAGGATAAGTTCATCCGAGTCACCAGCCTCAGAAATCGCAGGTTAACAGCAGCTCAGATTAGAGACCAGGTCAATGCCACACAGAGTTCTAGCAGCAGACACATCTCTAGAACAACTGTTAAGAGGAGACTGTGTGAATCAGGCCTTCATGGTAGAATATCTGCTAGGAAACCACTGCTAAGGACAGGCAACAAGCAGAAGAGACTTGTTTGGGCTAAAGAACACAAGGAATGGACATTAGACCAGTGGAAATCTGTGCTTTGGTCTGATGAGTCCAAATTTGAGATCTTTGGTTCCAACCACTGTGTCTTTGTGCGACGCAGAAAAGGTGAACGGATGGACTCTACATGCCTGGTTCCCACCGTGAAGCATGGAGGAGGAGGTGTGATGGTGTGGGGGTGCTTTGCTGGTGACACTGTTGGGGATTTATTCAAAATTGAAGGCATACTGAACCAGCATGGCTACCACAGCATCTTGCAGCGCATGGTATTCCATCCGGTTTGCGTTTAGTTGGACCATCATTTATTTTTCAACAGGACAATGACCCCAAACACACCTCCAGGCTGTGTAAGGGCTATTTGACCATGAAGGAGAGTGATGGGGTGCTGCGCCAGATGACCTGGCCTCCACAGTCACCGGACCTGAACCCAATCGAGATGGTTTGGGGTGAGCTGGACCGCAGAGTGAAGGCAAAAGGGCCAACAAGTGCTAAGCATCTCTGGGAACTCCTTCAAGACTGTTGGAAGACCATTTCAGGTGACTACCTCTTGAAGCTCATCAAGAGAATGCCAAGAGTGTGCAAAGCAGTAATCAAAGCAAAAGGTGGCTACTTTGAAGAACCTAGAAAATGACATATTTTCAGTTGTTTCACGCTTTTTTGGTATGTATATAATTCCACATGTGTTAATTCATAGTTTTGATGCCTTCAGTGTGAATCTATAATTTTCATAGTCATGAAAATAAAGAAAACTCTTTGAATGAGAAGGTGTGTCCAAACTTTTGGTCTGTACTGTATATACTCATGGTGAGATGAATGATGTAACCGGCTGATTTGCTACATGTCACACCAGTTAATAAGTAATCATTTGTGAAGGGATGAAATATTTATTTTTATAACTGCATATATACATTACAGAGTGTTGGCGAGAGATACAAAACTAACGTAAGCATTGTACCTGATCTCTCTGATCCGCTCCAAATTCCTCCTCTTCAAATCCGACTATTTTTTTTAATATTGCCATCCTAGGGTGATTGCCCTTAAACCTCATCTTGAGCTCGGAACTGATCTCCCTCACAATGGCCTGCTTCTCAGAGTGGACCCGGGTCCGGTCATAGCCCCGCTCCAACATGCACTGCAGGATAAAGACACAAGCATATAATCCCAATTTTTTTAATACAAGTATTTTAAATAATGTCCTCAGCAAAATATCAAAAAGTACTTTGTCTTCGAAGGGGAAATATTAGATTTAATGTTACCGTTATAAGATCATATTCAATTGCAATTGTATGCGTGTGGGGTCTAAGCTAACGGATATGGCCAGCTGAGCAGAGATGTACCTGTCTAGTGAAGTGACGGTACGGTATGGGGTGTACAGCTGGTTCGCCTCCCCGTGGTGCACCCTGGGTAACTCTAAATGAACCAGCAAATACTGGCGGTAAGACAAAGAAAGCTTCTCCTGAGTCCTGACCAACAGGACACAAACTCTAATCTATAGACTGTGTTTGTGGGTGCGTGTGTGTGGGGGGGGGTTGTATATAGTGTGCGGCAGGAAAATGGATGTGCAATGTGCATGTGAGAGATATTTCTATGCTGTCCGTACAGGCTGTAATGTTACAACAATACTTAGTGCACCAATCAGTAATATCTACTCAGACCTGATAAAAAGTTATATGTATCGCGAAAAAAAAACATTCGGATCATAAGTGATGATTTTCGCAATCACAAATATTTTATAACACTCTATCTACATATAAAGCGATTGGTCTGACATGCATGTGAAATGTACCCAAATACACTGGTGTAATGTGAAATTACTTACAGTGATCAGGAATTCTTCCTCACTGTCTCGAAAATTGCTTCTACCATCTTTTCCAATTGTCTCAAACTTCGGGTAGTTCAAAAACAGTTACTAGACCACTCCCTTTTTATGCATTGAGTTAATTTTACATAGCGATTTTAGTAATAAAATAAAATGTAAACGAAGATAGAGAATTTGCGAATATATGACGAATATTCGAGAAATATCGCAAAATTGAATATTGCCCCTGCCGCTCAACACTAATTAGTATCTCCAACAGTCTATCATATGCACATACCAAAACTTTAAGGCATAGACGAGAGTCCCTGTCAAGGATTAGCAAGTGCGAGCCAACTGTGCCAACTAACTGGTTTGGAGTAGAGATGAGTGAATCGAAGTTGACGAAGTGGAAATCGAACCGAATTTCATGAAAGATTCGATTTGCACTGAATCCGGATTTCCTCATGCCATGCATGCAGCCAATCAGCAGCCAGCCCTGTGATGTCACAGCCCTATAAATAGCCTCAGCCATCTTGGATTCTGCCATTTTCCAGTGTACTTAGTGCAGGGAGAGACGTCAGCACGCGCTAGGGACAGTGCTAGAAAAAACTAAAACTTTTATTTTGCTGTATAGAAGTTCAGGGAAAGGATAGGGAGGAATCATTCCACAGTATTGAAGCAGAACAGGGTTCAGTAGGTGAGGTTACAGCCTGGGTAATAGGAACAATCCTATTACACCTTGCTGCACTGACTGCGGATGCAAATTGCTATTATACAGCTCTGTAATTCCAGCAAACTGTTCTTGTTATTGGGGTGCAATACAGCCATTAACAGGTTTTATTACAAGGAAATATTTATACGTCTTATTTGCCCTTGTGCGCTGCAGTTATATGTCCTAAAGCATTTTTTGGCTTGTATTAGTGGGAAAAAGGGCTTATTAGCCATTGTGTGGTGAAGTGAGAAAATTACAGCCCTTTTTTGCGTGTATTAGTGGCAAAATACAATATATATATATATATATATTATTTGCCTTTAAGCTGTGCAGTTATATGTTCTAAAGCCCTTTTTGGCATGTATTAGTGGACAAACAATATATATTATTTTCCGTTCAGCAGTGGAGTTATATGTTCTAATGCCCTTTTTGACGTGTATTAGTGGCAAAATATATATATATATTATTTGCCGTTCAGCGGTGCAATTATATGTTCTAAAGCCTTTTGTGGCTTGTATAAGTGAAAAAAAATAAGGGCCTATTTGCCGTTCAGCGGTGCAGTTATATGTTCTAAAGCCCTTTCTGGTGTGTATAAGGGGCAAAAAACAATATATTATTTGCCATTCAGCAGTGCAGTTATATGTTCTAAAGCTTTTTGCGGCCTGTATAAGTGGAAAAAAGTAAGGGCCTATTTGCCATTCAGCAGTGCAGTTATATGTTCTAAAGCTCTTTTTGGCGAGTATTAGTGGCAAAAAATATGTATATTATTTGCCGTTCAGCGGTGCAGTTATATGTTCTAAAGCCTTTTGTGGCGTGTATAAGTGGGAACAATTAAGGGCCTATTTGCCATTCAGCATGCAGTTATATGTTCTGAAGCCCTTTTTGCTGTGTATTAGTGGGAGAAAAGGGCTTATTAACCGTTGTATGGTGAAGTGAGAAAATTACAGACATTTTTGGGGTGTTTTTTAATTTCCTTTTAATTTATTTATTTTATCTAACAGTATGTCCGACAGAGAAATGCCAGGCCCTTCAAGGGGGAGTGTCAGAGGCCTAAATGTTTCTGACGCAGGCACAGGTCACAGCAGAGTAAGGGGGCGTGGCAGCAGGAGTTGCAGTAAGAGGCCTGAGCTCCCGGTGTCATCTAGCGGTCGTGTCTTAACCAGCAACCCAGCGGTTCTTGGATGGTTGACTCGGTCCTCCACTTCGTCCCAAGTGACATCATACACCCCCAGCCAAGAGTTGGTGGGTTCGTCAGACACAATCCTTAGTTGGTATGGCCCAGGAGCAGGCCCTGTGCCCTCACCTGTCCTCAACTTGCCTCTGTCCTTTTCTGTTCCCTCGGCCAGATAAGTATTATATGCTGTGGGCTAAGCTCCACTATACAGCGAGGACGAGCTACTAGAGGAAAGTCAGCAGCTACTGGCCAGCCAAGATGTGAAGCAGACATTCGCTGCTTCCTCCGGTAAGCGGCCAAGAGATGATGAGGAGAGTGTCGTTGGAGCTGGTGTTGCGAGCAGTCAGGCTCCTGATCCAGGGACCGTTGAGGAGGAGGACATCAGTGACGTGCAGACAGTACTTGATGATGATGATATAGCTGATCACAATTGGGAGCAGGGTGAATTAGGTGCTTCATCATCGGGAAAAGAGGGTGGCAGCTTGCCCATGAGGCTGCGGCTGAGCCAGCAAGTTGCTAGCATGGCCGGGATTCAGCAGGGTGGCAGCAGTAGGAGGTCGCGAGCCAAACATGCCAGGGGTAGACCAACCGCTTTGCAGGAGCTTACCTGTGCAGAAAGTAGTGGTGCAGGGGTTCACGGAAGCAGTGGAGGTAGCAGTCAGTCAGTGCGGAGTGTTGGGGGTAAAATCACCTACTCGGCGGTGTGGCAGTTTTTTGTTAAGCCGCCAGAGGAGGTGAACATGGCCATTTGTAGAATCTGTGGGTGTCACCACCAGACATCTGAGAAGCTCTGACAGACGTTCTTCAGAACCTCCTCCTTGAGGTTTCTTTTGTTTTGCTTTCGTTTTCTAATCTCATTAGCCTCTCTCAGCTGTCATGTAGTTGCACTGATTGCATTCCTTTAAAGCCCTTCCCATACTGCATCACTTTGCGGTTTATACAACTTCCTGGAGTGTGTGCATGCTGGATGCTACTACTGAGTCTTCTACAGATAAGTTTTGTTCATTTATTTGTGTTTTCCTGTTTGCTGGATCCCAGGTGACCCTGACTCCCTCCGTATCAAGTATAGGGAGCCGGTGGTTGTGTCCCCTCACTATTATAGGGTGTTCAGGTGTTATACAGTCGAGGAACGAGGATATGCGATCATCTACCATTGAGATTTTTGAATAGGCTGAGCAGTTAGGGAGAGAGCCAGGTCTGTTGCAGGGCTCTCCCTTTGGTTCCTTAGTTTTGGATCCAGTCAGTCGGATCTTCATTTTGTGTCTTCTAGTTTTCTGTACACCTTCCGTGACAGTGGGCAGAAGGTGAAGCGTGGCCAGGGTGCCAATGTTGGCAGCACGGCCTTGGTTCAACATATGCAGCGTCACCATAAAGTGGCCTGGAAGAACCGTGGCTCCAATGTGGTGGCCCAGTCTGCCGCAGCAACCGCTGCATCACCCAGTGGCACACACCTGATTTCAGGCAGTGAAGGCTCCACCACCTCAGCTGAAGGGAGCTGTCTGTCCTTCCCATCATCTACTGGTCTTGATGCTCCTGCTCCTCCTACTCATAATCAGTCATTCCGGCAACAATCGTTCACCGAAGCGATTGCCAAGAGACAACGGTATGCATGCACTCATCCAACGGCGCAGAAGCTGAATGTGCTCCTGGCCAATTTGCTGGTGCTGCAGTCCCTCCCTTTCCAAGTGGTGGAATCGGCACCTTTCAGAGAATTGATGGCTTGTGCCGAGCTGAGGTGGAGAGTCCCAAGCCATCATTTCTTTGCCAAAAAGACAGTACCAGCCCTGCACACACATGTAGAACAGAAGGTGGGCCAGTCCTTGAGCCTGTCGGTGTCTGCCAAAGTGCACGGCAGGGCCGACGTGTGGAGCTGTAACTACGGTCAGGGACAATACATGTCCTTTACTGCCCACTGGATGAATGTGGTTCCTGCACAGCCACACCAGCAGTAGCGTAACTAGAGTGTTATGGGCCCCAGTGCAAACTTTAGATCAGGCCTCCCCCCTTCATTTTTACAAAGAGGCGGCAGATTTTCTTTATACTAAGCCCAATGCATGGCTACACTCACCCAGTCCTAACTAATAAAATCTGGTCCTACCTCATTCAGGGTTTCGCTGGCATCGACGTGATGTCCACTGGATACAGAACAAGGTCCCTGTGGTGAGAAAAAAAGAATAATCATAAGGGATGGTGACTGCCCCTGTAAAATCATCAGCAGGGGGCGCTGTGCTGGTCAGTAAGACTGAGCTATGGCAATATATAGCAGGGTAATCTAGGACATTTCACCTAAGTGCTACCACACAGTACTAATGTCCACATTGTGGCCCCTCACAGTACTAATGCCCACCTTGTGGCCCCTCGCAGAAATTGAAGGGACCACCTTGCAGTCCCTTCAAAATAGTTATGTCCTCCTTGTGGCCCCTCACAGCAATTATGCCCACCTTTGTTCCTGTCACAGTAGTTATGCCCACTTTTGCGCCCCCTCTCTTTTTATTATACCCAGATATGTGCCCCCTTACAGTAGTTATGCCCAGATATGTGCCCCCTCACAGTGGTTATGCCAAGATATGTGCCCCCTCACAGTATTTATGCCAGATTATGTGCCCCTCACAGTAGATATGCCCAGATATGTGCCCCCTCACATTGGCTATGGCATATTATGTGCCCCCTCACTGTAGTTATGGCCAGATATGTGCCCCCTCACAGTAGTTATGCCAGATTATGTTTCCCCTCACAGTAGTTATGCCCAGATATGTCCCCCGTCAGAGTAGTTATGCCAGATTATGTGCCCCCTCACAGTAGTTATGCCCAGATATGTACCTCCCTCACAGTAGTTATGCCAGATTATGTGCCCCTCACAGTAGATATGCCCAGATATGTGCCCCCTCACAGTGGTTAAAACAGATTATGTGCCCCCTCACTGTATTTATGCCCAGATATGTGCCCCCTCACAGTAGTTAGAAACATAGAAACATAGAATGTGTCGGCAGATAAGAACCATTTGGCCCATCTAGTCTGCCCAATATACTAAATACTATGGATAGCCCCTGGCCCTATCTTATATGAAGGATGGCCTTATGCCTATCCCATGCATGCTTAAACTCCTCCACTGTATTTGCAGCTGCCACTTCTGCAGGAAGGCTATTCCATGCATCCACTACTAGTTATGCCAGAATATGTGCCCCCTCACAGTAGTTATGCCCAGATATGTGCCCCGTCACAGTAGTTATTCCAGATTATGTGCCCCCTTACAGTAGTTATGCCCAAATATGTGCCTCCCTCTAAGAAGTTATGCCAGATTATGTGCCCCTCACAGTAGATATGCCCAGATATGTGCCCCCTCACAGTGGTTATGCCAGATTATGTGCCTCCTCACTGTAGTTATGGCATGATATGTGCCCCCTCACAGTAGTTATACCAGATATATGCCCCCTCACAGTGGTTATGGCCAGATATGTGCCCCATCACAGTAGTTATGCCCACATATGTGCCCCGTCACAGTAGTTATGCCTACATATGTGCCCCCTCACAGTAGTTATGCCCAGATATGTGCCCCGTCACAGTAGTTATGCCAGATTATGTGCCCCCTTACAGTAGTTATGCCCAAATATGTGCCTCCCTCAAAGAAGTTATGCCAGATTATGTGCCCCTCACAGTAGATATGCCCAGATATGTGCCCCCTCACAGTGGTTATGCCAGATTATGTGCCTCCTCACTGTAGTTATGGCCAGATATGTGCCCCCTCACAGTAGTTATACCAGATATATGCACCCTCACAGTCGTTATGCCCACATATGTGCCCCGTCACAGTAGTTATGCCTACATATGTGCCCTCTCACAGTAGTTATGACAGATTAGGTGCCCCTCACAGTAGATATGCCCAGATATGTGCCCCCTCACATTGGCTATGGCATATTATGTGCCCCCTCACTGTAGTTATGGCCAGATATGTGCCCCCTCACAGTAGTTATGCCAGATTATGTTCCCCCTCACAGTAGTTATGCCCAGATATGTCCCCCGTCAGAGTAGTTATGCCAGATTATGTGCCCCCTCACAGTAGTTATGCCCAGATATGTACCTCCCTTACAGTAGTTATGCCAGATTATGTGCCCCTCACAGTAGATATGCCCAGATATGTGCCCCCTCACAGTGGTTAAAACAGATTATGTGCCCCCTCACTGTATTTATGCCCAGATATGTGCCCCCTCACAGTAGTTAGAAACATAGAAACATAGAATGTGTCGGCAGATAAGAACCATTTGGCCCATCTAGTCTGCCCAATATACTAAATACTATGGATAGCCCCTGGCCCTATCTTATATGAAGGATGGCCTTATGCCTATCCCATGCATGCTTAAACTCCTCCACTGTATTTGCAGCTGCCACTTCTGCAGGAAGGCTATTCCATGCATCCACTACTAGTTATGCCAGAATATGTGCCCCATCACAGTAGTTATGCCAGATTATGTGCCCCCTTACAGTAGTTATGCCCAAATATGTGCCTCCCTCAAAGAAGTTATGCCAGATTATGTGCCCCTCACAGTAGATATGCCCAGATATGTGCCCCCTCACAGTGGTTATGCCAGATTATGTGCCTCCTCACTGTAGTTATGGCCAGATATGTGCCCCCTCACAGTAGTTATACCAGATATATGCCCCCTCACAGTGGTTATGGCCAGATATGTGCCCCATCACAGTAGTTATGCACACATATGTGCCCCCTAACAGTAGTTATGCCCACATATGTGCACCCTCACAGTCGTTATGCCCACATATGTGCCCCGTCACAGTAGTTATGCCTACATATGTGCCCTCTCACAGTAGTTATGCCAGATTAGGTGCCCCTTCACAGTAGTTACTCCAGATTAGGCGCCCCCTCAGTAAATATGCCCACTTTTGTGACCCCTCATTCTAGTTGTTGCCCCCCGCTTTTTCCTCCAGTCTGCAGCTTTATGGAAAAAAAAACACATACTTACCCTTTTCCCTGATGACGTGCTCCCACAGTCACATCGCGAAGCTGGCTGTGCTGAAGGCCGATTCCTGGGCTTTCATTGCTGCTCCCACAGGCAGCAGCGGAATGTACGGCTTGCAGGGGGGGGGCGGGAGCGGAGAGGGCTCCCTGCTTCACTCTGGACACAAACAGCCCGGCAGTGACAAGAACTGCCGTGTGAGTGCGTGCGCCCCCCCCCCATTCTTGCCTCTGCGCCCCATCTTGTCTCTGCGAGGGTGCATATTACACATGTTTTAAGAGCGCTCTGACGGGACCCGGCATTGTCACTCCACTTTATGTCAGGCCCCGTCAGAGCACTCCCATTACATATGAATGCAGCGGGCCCCCTGCACACCAGCAACTTGGCCAGGTGACACCGCTCTCGCCTCCATGTTCTCATGATGTTGGTCCTGCAACAATGTCCGCCTCTGCCTCCTCATCCTCCACCATGTCCTCAGCTTCCACTGCAGGGACAATTCACAGTGCCCCTCCAGCATACCACATGTGTAGGGAACGACTGTGTCACGCTGTTCTGCACCTCTTTTGCCTGGGCAAATGGAGTCACACATGGGAGGAACTGCTCCATGTCCTTCATCAAGAAATCGAATTCTGGCTTTCTCCACGACAACTCAAAATCGGAACCATGGTGACCGACAACGGGAGGAACATGGTGTTGTTGCTGCATCAAGGAGGGCTGAGCCATGCGTGTTCAATCTGGTTGTCAAGCAGTTACTGAAGTCTTCTACCCATCTTCAAGACATCCTAAAAATGGCCAGAAAACTGCATGCGCTTCAGCCACTCGTACACCGCAAAACACACCCTCCTTGAGTTGCAGTGGCAGAAAGGTATCCCCCAACATAGGCTGATATGTGACTTTTCCACCCGTTGGAATTCCACCCTCCATATGTTGGACCGACTATATGAACAGAGAAAGGCCATAAACGATTTCTTGATGATCCAAGCGGACAGGAATACTCCCCTGTGTAACTTCGATGTCAGCCAGCGGCAGCACATGCGTGAAACCTGCCATTTGCTCAGGCCCTTTGAGGAGGCCAAGTTATTTGCCAGTCACCAGGACTATGGGATGAGCAATGTCATTCCACTGCTTCATGTCCTGGAACAGATGCTGGTAAATATGGCTGGTCAGGGGACTGGAGATGTGGCGCCTAGATCTCAAGCCTCATGAGCCCTGTGGGGGCTGAACTGAGGGAGGAGGAGGAGGACATTGGAGCACAAGCAATGTGTAGTGAAATGGGTGGTTTTTCTATACAGGTGACAGAAGAGAAGGAGTAGGAGCAGCCAGAGGAGCTACAGGGTGATGAGGAAGATGAGGCAGAGGACCCAGACACACCGTGGCAGTATGCAGCGGAGATGGAGGCAGGGAGTCCCTCCGAGTCACTTGCACAAATGGCCCAATGCATGCTTACTTGCTTGTGTAATGACAGCCGAATTGTCACCATTCAGCAGAGGGATGACTTCTGGCTCTCCACCTTGTTGGACCCTTGCTACCAATCCAAATTGGGGGCCTTTTTTACACCCGCTGAGAGGAAGGACAAACTGAACTACTATAGAGACATCCTATGTACAGGGAGTGCAGAATTATTAGGCAAGTTGTATTTTTGAGGATTAATTTTATTATTGAACAACAACCATGTTCTCAATAAACCCCAAAAACTCATTAATATCAAAGCTGAATATTTTTGGAAGTAGTTTTTAGTTTGTTTTTAGTTTTAGCTATTTTAGGGGGATATCTGTGTGCAGGTGACTATTACTGTGCATAATTATTAGGCAACTTAACAAAAAACAAATATATACCCATTTCAATTATTTATTTTTACCAGTGAAACCAATATAACATCTCAACATTCACAAATATACATTTCTGACATTCAAAAACAAAACAAAAACAAATCAGTGACCAATATAGCCACCTTTCTTTGCAAGGACACTCAAAAGCCTGCCATCCATGGATTCTGTCAGTGTTTTGATCTTTTCACCATCAACATTGCGTGCAGCAGCAACCACAGCCTCCCAGACACTGTTCAGAGAGGTGTACTGTTTTCCCTCCTTGTAAATATCACATTTGATGATGGACCACAGATTCTCAATGGGGTTCAGATCAGGTGAACAAGGAGGCCATGTCATTAGATTTTCTTCTTTTATACCCTTTCTTGCCAGCCACGCTGTGGAGTACTTGGACGCGAGTGATGGAGCATTGTCCTGCATGAAAATCATGTTTGCAGACTTCTTCCTGTACCACTGCTTGAAGAAGGTGTCTTCCAGAAACTGGCAGTAGGACTGGGAGTTGAGCTTGACTCCATCCTCAACCCGAAAAGGCCCCACAAGCTCATCTTTGATGATACCAGCCCAAACCAGTACTCCACCTTGCTGGCGTCTGAGTCGGACTGGAGCTCTCTGCCCTTTACCAATCCAGCCACGGGCCCATCCATCTGGCCCATCAAGACTCACTCTCATGTCATCAGTCCATAAAACCTTAGATAAATCAGTCTTGAGATATTTCTTGGCCCAGTCTTGACGTTTCAGCTTGTGTGTCTTGTTCAGTGGTAGTCGTCTTTCAGCCTTTCTTACCTTGGCCATGTCTCTGAGTATTGCACACCTTGTGCTTTTGGGAACTCCAGTGATGTTGCAATATGAAATATGGCCAAACTGGTGGCAAGTGGCATCTTGGCAGTTGCACGCTTGACTTTTCTCAGTTCATGGGCAGTTATTTTGCGCCTTGGTTTTTCCACACGCTTCTTGCGACCCTGTTGATTATTTTGAATGAAAAGCGCTTGATTGTTCGATGATCACGCTTCAGAAGCTTTGCAATTTTAAGAGTGCTGCATCCCTCTGCAAGATATCTCACTATTTTTGACTTTTCTGAGCCTGTCAAGTCCTTCTTTTGACCCATTTTGCCAAAGGAAAGGAAGTTGCCTAATAATTATGCACACCTGATATAGGGTGTTGATGTCATTAGACCACACCCCTTCTCATTACAGAGATGCACATCACCTAATATGCTTAATTGGTAGTAGGCTTTCGAGCCTATACAGCTTGGAGTAAGACAACATGCATAAAGAGGATGATGTGGTCAAAATACTCATTTGCCTAATAATTCTGCACTCCCTGTAGTCAGTTGGCCGTTGCCTATCTGTGCTATTGTCCATCCTCTCGCAGGTCTGACCGGAGGGGCCCTCTGCACTCACGTTCCTTGGCCATGGCTGCTGTGGCTATAGGTGTCACGGCCTTTGGTGTGCGGCAGTCTTGGAGAGACTTCCTTGCACTGACGCTGAGTCCGCTAATCCCCCCCCACCCCATTTGTTGGTGCCCTACTTGCTTCCCCTTTTCAGTTTGGGAGGGCTTTGAGAGGTGGGAGTGTCATGGCCTTTGGTGTGAGCCATGACATGGTTGCCGTGCATGCTGTTGCCAGCAGCAACCTGTTGTGGTTACAGCATGTAGGTGCCTCCTCCTTTCTCCTTGGGCCTCCCTGTCTTGTGCCGGAGGGGTTAATTAACTAGCTGGTGGGGATTTAGGTGTGTCCTGGGTGTGGCCACGAGGTTTATATTACCTGTGGCTTCCAGGCTGGAGTCAGTTGTACTCCAGCCTTGTTTGGTGATGGAGCTCTGCTCCTTTACTGGGTGATCCTGCCCAGTCCTTTAGGTCCACCTTGTTGGACATAAATTGTCTTCCCATTCTATCCTCCATGTTCCCCTTCCTTACCTGTGTGGGTTTATGTTCAGGGTGTGGTGTCTCGTCTTGTTGTTACATGTCTGGTCAGTTGGTGTTTTATGTCCAGCATGTATGCAAGTCATACCCTGTTTGTTGTGCCTCCATAAGGGGGCTCCATGGTTTCCCCGAGGGATGAACCAAAAGTCAAGTCAGTAAGCTGTTGCTGGAGTGCTGGTTCCTGTGTGTCAGTACGTACTTCATCCGTTTGGTGTTTGGATTGCAGTACATTTGTATGGGTTCCAGTTTACCTTGGTGTGGTCTTCTGTTGTTCTTTTGTGCCATCCGGCAGCTGCAGCAGGTAAGTTACCATGCCTTCCTGGGTTCTTGGTTCAGTGGTTATCCCCGCCACTGGATACTTACCTGCTGTTCTACTTGGCTTTCTTTCCTTGCTGTTAAGCATGTAGAGACTCCTGCTCTTCAGTGTCTTGGAAGAAACGGTCGTCTCTCCCCTGCTCCTATGTGAGGGATTATCAGGGCAACTCAGGGTCCTAGGTATCCTGGGTGTGAGCCATCCTACTATCCAGGTCCGCTCATACGGCGAGGAGTTAGGGCAAGGATTAGGGATGCTTTAGGAGGAGACCTGATCTCGGCATCCAGGCCTAGCTGCTTCCCTGCATACCTAATATCGTACTGTGGGGAGTTTCCCCCACTCCCCATCGTGACAGTAGGAGCAGTTCTAGCTCCATCAGCAGCAGCTTGAGTCTAGAGTCGCTGATGAGCAGCTTTCTTCACCCACCTAGTGAAGAAACTACTCACCAGCAGCAGCAGCAGCTATACCTGGAGCAGGACCTGGACACCCCCCTGCCACCCCACATTCAAGATCCGCTTGACTACTGGGCAGCTAAACTGGATTTGTGGCCGCAACTGGCAGAGTTTGCCCTGGAAAAGCTGTCCTGCCTGGCCAGTAGTGTGGCATCAGAGCGGGTGTTTAGTGCGACGGGGGCTATAGTTCCCCCAAGAAGAACCCTCCTCTCCACCTAAAATGTGGAGAGACTGTACTTTGTCAAGATGAATCAGGTGCAGATCAGCCAGGATTTCCACCCACCAATGCCTGATGCACCAGAATAGATCATCCATGGTGCCAAACCAATACTTTGACAAAAGTGATCGGTTTCTTCTGGCTACCTGACTCAGCTACTATTTTGATGCTGCCACTCTCCTTCTTTCACCCACCATCTTCAGCTGGTACTGGTATTTCCACCCACCTCCCCACTCTGTCACCGGGTCACTCTGTGGTCTCCTGATGCTGCTGCCACCTCCACATTATGTCACCTTGCCACTTTGTTGTCTTCTGATGCTGCTGCCACCTCCACACTATGTCACCTTGCCACTCTGTGGTCTCCTGATGCTGCTGCCACCTCCACACTATGTCACCTTGCCACTTTGTTGTCTTCTGATGCTGCTGCCACCTCCACACTATGCCACCTTGCCACTCTGTGGTCTCTAATGCTGCTGCCACCTCCACACTATGTCACCTTGCCACTCTTTGGCCTCCTGATGCTGCTGCACCTCCACACTCTGTCATTATGCCACTCTTTGGTCTCCTGATGCTGCTGCCGCCACCTCCACACTCTGTCATTGTGCCACCCTGTGGCCTCCTCCTGATGCTGCTGCTACCGCAACCTCCACACTCTGTTATTGTGCCACTCTGTGGCCTCCTGATGCTGCTGCCACCTCCACACTGCTATTGTTTCACCCTGTGGCCTCCTCCTGATGCTGCTGCTGCCGCCACCTCCACACTCTGTCAAGCGCCCCTGTCTACCTTAGGCTAGGCCAGACACAGCCTCTGCGCGGGGGATCATGTAGAGTATACCGCTATGGAATCCCTCGAGGGGCTCTTCGCCACCAGGGTGACCCTCTTACCTAAACCCCTGGTCCCAGGTCAGCACCGGAATGCTGACAGGAAGATCCAGCTGCCATGGGTTGTGTGCGCTGCTTACAAGAGACCATGGAGGGAGTCCTTTGTTTCCAGGAGAAGCTGCAGCCCAAGCCAGAGATCCTTATCCCGGGGGTTATTGTTATGACGGATCAGAGGAAGGGCAAAATAATCTGTGACGTCAACACCAACTTACGGCTGACACCCTCTCCACTCTGTGTGGGGGGCTCTACTTGTATAAGCGTTTAATAGAACAGGTTCTGTAGACATCTATGTGGAATCAGCTGCTGACGGTGTAAAAGGAGTGCGCTTCTTCTTGACGCTAACATTGACCTGTAAGGCTGAGTTCACACTTGAGTTATTTGGTCAGTTTTGTCCCCGTAACTGCCCTAATAAGTGAAGTGTGCAGTGATTCTAAGAGCGACGTCTGTCATCTGCATGTCATACTTTCTCACAGTATTGTTTCACTACCACAGCAGACTCATGCGTTGCGGGAAAATGCATGATTTTTCAGCGCGATTGCAAAACATTGTAATGTGTTTTGCACGCGCGTGAGAAAAATCGCCATGTTTGGTACCCAAACCCGAACTTCTTCACAGAAGTTCGGGTTTGGGTTAGGTGTTCTGTAGATTGTATTATTTTCCCTTATAACATGGTTATAAGGAAAAATAATAGCATTCTTAATACAGAATTCATAGTACAATAAGGCTCGAGGGGTTAAAAAAATAAATACAAATAATTTAACTCACCTTAATCTACTTGATCGCGCAGCCCGGCTTCTCTTCTGTCTTCTTCTTTGCTGCGCACAGGAATAGGACCTTTGATGATGTCACTGTGCTCATCACATGGTCCAATCACATGGCTCATCACCATGGTGAGGGACCATGTGATTAGATCATGTGATGTGACGTCACTACATGTCCTTAGCCGGCAGCTCAACATTGCAGAAGAAGACAGAGAACCGCAACTACGCGATCAAGTGGACTCGGTGAGTTAATTTTTATTTATTTTTTAACCCCTCCATCACTATTTTACTTTGCATTCTGTATTCAGAATGCTATTATTTTCCCTTATAACCATGTTATAAGGGAAAATAATACAGATCGGGTCCCCAGCCCGATCGTCACCTAGCAACTATGCGTGAAAATCGCACCGCATCCGCACTTGCTTGCGGATGCTTGCAATTTTCACACGGCCCTATTCACTTCTATGGGGTCTGCATTGCGTTAAAAAAGCAGAATAAAGAGCATGCTGCGATTTTCACGCAACGCACAAGTGATGCGTGAAAATCACCGCTCGTGTGCACAGCCGCATAGAAATGAATGGGTCAGGATTCAGTGCGGGTGCAATGCGTTCAACTCACGCATTGCACCTGAGCGGAATACTCGCCCCTGTGTGAAAGGGGCCTTACTGAAAGGCACAGTCTTCTACACCACTAAAAGGCTCTCTGCAGCCAGGAAATAGTCGTTTTTTAATGTGATTCGCCACGAATAAATTCAGCGAATTTGTCGAATCAAAATTTTTAAAAATTTGCTTATCTCTAGCATAGAGTTAACCCTAAGGGCATTATTCTGGAAATTCCCTGGTTTTCAACCTTTAAGCCCTATACATGGATCTGGACTTTGCTGTGGGATAGAAACAATATCACTACCTCCTGGGATGGTCCTAGTGTAGTTGTGGTCGAGGCTACAGCCGAGAGCAAGCGCTATGACGAACCGGGAACCTGTCAGGAACCTGATTACCTGACTAAAATGGCTGGAGGTGTGCCCTTAGCCATGCCGAGGGTAGACCTAAAAGGGGGCATACCCTGATGAGTAAGGAGAGAAAAAGGAGAGGGAGGGTGGGGCACCGAAAACGCACGCAAGTGAAGGAGGGGGCGTGCTCCCTTTTAAGCGAGCCTACGCCCCTCCCACAAATGCAGGCTGACATGTCAGCCTTTTACTACTTGTGGTCGAGGCTACAGCCGAGAGCAAGCGCTATGACGAACCGGGAACATGTCAGGAACCTGATTACCTGACTAAAATGGCTGGAGGTGTGCCCTTAGCCATGCCGAGGGTAGACCTAAAAGGGGGCAAAAACCACACCTGAGTAGGAAGAGAGAACCTTTATTGCAATGATCAATTACAGTACCAAACTGTGAAAAGCCTGTGAAATCTCAGCTTGGGGTTCGGTATGTAGCGAGTGAAGCAAGAGGAGCGCCAGCGGCCCATTCTCCGGATGACGTGGCCGGGAACGTTATGCTTTGAAGCCGCGGATGCTGCCCCAATACGGAAGGAGTGCCCTGAAATGGCCTTTGGGTCGAAACCCAAGCCCGAAGCCAGGGTGCGCACGTGCGAGATGAACTGGGAGGTCGTGAGGGCCAAGGCCTGGAACGGGAGCAACGGGCTGTCTGGGCCTGCGTCTCCCAGGGCTGCTAGCAAACTCCCCAGCACCTGGACCGGGCACCAAGCGTTGGCAGATTGGTAGAAGCGTACCTCCACCGGTGGACCTACCTGCATGGTTTTGGACGTGAGGAGGTACAAGGAGAAATGGTCGTCGTGCCATGCCAGCTGACCCCTGGTTAAACCCTTGGCCCTGGCTGAACTGCGGGTGAATTCGCCTGGTCTTAAGAACCCGTAAAAACCGAGGTACATTGCTGCTTTGATGACTGTGCTGGAAAGGAGCCCAAAAGGAAAGGCGTCTAGGGAGGAGGAAAGCTTTCTAAACAAATCCCCTGACACCGGCTGCCTGGACGGGATGGCCACGTGGTTGCTTTTCTGAACGCCCCTGAGGGTTGCCCTGACTGCTTGGGAAAGGAAAACCGACCTGCTTTCGGGGTCTTCTAACATGGAGAAATGTTGGACCCCGGACAAGTACAATTTGATGGTGTTGAAGGATAGCTTGAGATCCTTGTGACAGTAGGCAATGAAAGCTGTGATGTACGTGGTCTTATCGGTGTCTCGTCTCGGATGCAGATCCGTGAACCTGTTGAAGGTGTTCCATGCGGTCCTGTAGTTTCTGGCAGTGTTACGAGATAAAGACTCCTGCATCAAAGATTTAGCTGAATCAATGAGAAAGTTTAATCCATCACCAGATTTTGGTACCTCGGAGGAGATAGCCCCACACGGTCTGCCTCTGGCATGACCTGAAAGAAAGTTTTAAAATTAAAGCGGGACAAGGCGTCTGCGGCCACATTATGTACTCCTTGAATGTGTCTGCATGCCACATGGAAGTTATGTTCCAATGAAAGCCAGACTAACCTGCGGACAAAGGACATGATCTGGGGAGACTGTGATCTGCCCCTGGTGACTATGTCCACCACTGTCTGATTGTCGGTTACAAACACCACTGAAGAGTTGGCCCATGTACTGCCCCAAACCTGGGCTGCTGCTACAATCGGGTAAACTTCCAACAAGGGGGACGATTTCAACGCGGCTCTAGCGGATGACACCTCTGGTGGCCAGGCACCCGTTTTTTTTGTTTTTTTTTTGGTACGTGAGCCTGAAACGTAACAGGTAGTAGATGATGATAAATGTAATACATAAGCCTGAAGCGTGACAGGCAACGGATAACATATTAACTTAACCCTGAAACGTGACAGGTAGCCAACCTGGAAAGGAAAACGTAAGCCTGAAGCGTAACAGGCCACAGATTAAAAACAGAAAATAAAACGTAAGCCTGAAGCGTAACAGGCAACAGATAACAAATAAACTTACGCCTGAACCGAGACAGGCACCCAACCTGGAAAAAAACGTAAGCCTGAAGCGTAACAGGCAACAGATAACAAATAAACTTACGCCTGAACCGAGACAGGCACCTAACCTGGAAGAAAAACGTAAGCCTGAAGCGTAACAGGCCGCAGATTATGAAAAACAAACGTAAGCCTGAAGCGTAACAGGCAACAGATAACAAATAAAAATTTAGCCTGAACCGAGACAGGCACCCAACCTGGAAGAAAAAACGTAAGCCTGAAGCGTAACAGGCCGCAGATTATGAAAAACAAACGTAAGCCTGAAGCGTAACAGGCAACAGATTATGAAAAACAAAAAATAACGGCAATGGAATACAATGAAAAAGAACATACGTAAGCCTGAGGCGTGACCAGATGACAGATGATGCATGACAAGAGTGAGCAGCATGAGTGTGACAGACACCCGGACGGAAATTGACGTGAGCTATGAACATGACAGGCACCGGATGAAACCTTTGCACGGCCTGGGAAGCCGCAGGCTGCAAATGGACCAAAGCACAAGTCTGAAAGTGACAGGCCTATGATGGACGGAGGAGCGGATGCCTGGCAGGGTGCGGCCATAGGAAGGCCAGAAGCGAAGCCTGACCGTGCCGTCCATCGATCCATAGGCCTGCCCCAAACAGCCAACTGAGATGAAAGTGCCGCCGGCATGGTGATGAACGTGACTTGGTACATGACGAGACAACCAGTGACTGAAAGTGACCCTACCCGCGGGTGAGAAGAACCAAGGAAGTTGCTTAGCTACATGCACTAAGAAGTGTGGTAAGAACAATGGTATTTTACCAAAACTCCGTGGATTGCGAAGTGACAGAGCGACGGTCGGCTCGGACTGGATCGAGTGAGAGCAAAAACTGGTTAATGCGCACCGAAAAAGGCGTAGCACCTGTGGTTTGGAAAAGAATTTAGATGCCGTGAGGGGGAGAACCGCGGACCTGCACGCGTCCTCACAGTCAACAATAACAAGCCGTTTTTATTTATTTATTTATTTTTTTGAAAAGACACCCGCAAGCCAGAAGGGGGCGCTGAGTGACCCCAATTCCTTGCCAACCGTGCTACGACCTGCGGGGCTTAATAGCCTCAATACCACAATTGCCCTACCATGAGACAAGCCATTCTTCAGATACCCCCCCCTGATTATGATTGACAGTAATGACACCCGCCAGCCAGGAGGGGGCGCTCAAGGCATGCAGCGGGGCGGGGTGCCGACACCGTTGCTGAGGCAACGAAGACGCCGCCTGGAGAATCAGCCTGCACACCCACGGGCCTGCATGGCCGGAATGCCGCCCCCGGCGTGAGAACAGCCGGGGACCGGATGGCGCGGCCACATTGAGTGCCCCATTCCCTCGCCGGCTCCGCCCCCCATGCCAAGGGCGCCGGGGCCATGGATTGCACCGGCGCCATGACGGGAGAAACGCACGCCGCGCGGCACCCGCCAGCGCCGAGGTCACGTGGGTGGAAGCCGGGGACGCGAGCTCGTTGCCGGGGCAACCAGGGGCCGAGCCGCCAACCCCAGACCTAGCGTCCCACGCGACCCCGGTCAAGCAGGAAGTGCGGCGCAGCCCGGCTGGGAGCTGAGTGGGGACCGCTGAGGGCGCGGGGAAAGGAGCGGAGAAGCGGAAGGAGGGGAGCACTTACCCGGTTAGTCCGACGAGTGCGACGGTGGACCAGAGGAGCCCTACTTACCTGAGAAGGCGCGCTGTGAGGGAGGGCGTGACGCTCGTGGTGGGAGATGGCACCGAAAACGCACGCAAGTGAAGGGGGGGGCGTGCTCCCTTTTAAGCGAGCCTACGCCCCTCCCACAAATGCAGGCTGACATGTCAGCCTTTTACTACTTGGCAGCTGAAAACCGCAACAGTCTGATCAGGCACTAAGGCTAGAAGGCTGGTTTTAGAGATCCAATTGGTCTTTATTAAAAATATTTAGGCGTTCTGTCACAAAGGGTTAACTGTTAATCTAACTGTGTGAATGATACTTTCACTTTGTGCCTAATACCCCTTATCTGTAATTAGTAAAAGGTGCTATAATGAGTGTTTATCAGAGGTAAGGACTAGGAGCCCTTCAGCAACCTGCCAGATGAAAATACAGATACTCTAGATAAACACAAAGCTGTACAGGGAAAATGGCTAACCTTTTTTTTTTTAAATAAAGACCAATTGAAGTTTGTAGCTCAATATGACTATAATGCAATAATAATAATAAAAAATCCTACCAAAAGGTGTTCACAGACTTTAAGATCTGTAGAGGTCATGTTACACAGGGGTGATGATTTTTGCAGAATGTAATTTAAATAAATGAATGTAATTAATACATTAAGCAGAAACACTTGGCGATTTAGGAGCAGTTAAAGCCTGGGCATTTAATTTGAGTTTTTCACTCCTATTTATCTCATAGTCAAGTACATTCTGTCTTCAGCCCTGAGTATCCTGCAGTGCACTGAGAAGGTGTCATTGGAATCGTCTGCAGGATTCGCTGCCCAGTTCCACTCTTCTCCTCTCCCCTTTGATCTTTCCATCCTGCCAACTCGAATCTCCCCAGCTTGTACGAGTGCCACTTCTCCTCCCATCAACGCCTTAAAGCTCATCTTCACATAAGCCCTGATGTTCCACCAACGCCTTCCCTTTTGTCGTTCCTGGCTCAGGTTCTTGTGCTGCATTGAATAGTAGACGGATTTTGGAAAACAGACTGTTTCCTGATGGTGCCAAGCAGCAGCAGCTCTCTGTATCCTCAGCGCTGCTTCTCATTTTCACAACTAATTGTCCATTCATCATCTCCACCATGACCGCGGAGCATTCCTCCACACAAGACATAGTAACCACCCACCATGGCCTACATTAATATAATCATCAAGCAAACATAAGTAGCTAGATTATTAAATACGGCCAATTAAAAATGCTGTCAATAGGGCTTAAAAGGGAATCTTTCATCAAAAACAAACTTTATTTGATGAAGCATGTAGGGAAAACAGTCAGAAGTGTGATTTCCAGTGAAAAACAGTTTATTTTTTTTTATATCAAAGGGCAGCCCTCTCCAATTGCCTATGATTTCTGTGTGATCCCGGTAATTAACACAAAGGTACTCCCGTTGGTGAGGAAATGCATCATTCAAGATCTATGCGCCAATATCCAAACATTTCATTTGATGTTGTGTATTACATTTTTCCAGTCATATTATTATTTAAAGCCTTACTTTAGCATTCGGTGGCGAATGGTTACAGATATAAAGGACTGCTCCAGACTGTGAAGACATTAGTAATCTCGACATGATGAGATAGATTGACCTACCAGAGTACAGGTGATCCTTCAGAGCAGCTATTGCTAGTATGCCCAGCAGTTTACAATACAATAACCAGTGGATGTGCACGTTATTATTTTATGCACTTATATAGCGCTGACATATTGCGCAGCAATGGAGCTCACAATCTAAGTTCCCTATCAGTATGTCTTTGGAGTATGGAAGGAAACCGGAGTACCTGGAGTAAACACACCCAAACACAGGGAGAACATACCAACTCCATGCAGATGTTGGATTGGTCCAACCCAGGACACCAGTGCTGCAAGACACCAATGCTAACCACTGAGCCACCGTGCTACCTATGTTCTGTATGGATGAAAGGTGGACCCTCAAGGAACCCAAGTCTGACACTGGTAGTACTGATGAGGAATATGTTATTGGGATGTGGCTTAAATAACAATTGCCTAAAGGGGTTGTCTCGCCATAACATCTTTTCACCAATCCACAGGATAGGTGATAAGTACATGGTTGGTAGGAGTCTGACTGCTGGGAAGCTCACCCATCCCGAAAACAGTACCATGACACACATAAAGGGACATTATAGGCCGCACTATACCACTCAGCATCCTTACACCTGGGACACGCATTCTATATATAGAGGGCCCTAGGGGGAGGTGCCCGTTGCAATTTTGGCGTCACGGACAGGATTTACTTGCATGCCTTTATACTATAATGCCTACAGATTTGACAGACATCCCACTAAAAATGACTTTACTACGTTTATTACGAGACCGGTGAGGAACTGTTTGTGGGACGTCGTACCGTCAAGCGCCCCTGTCTACCTTAGGCTAGGCCAGACACAGCCTCTGCGCGGGGGATCATGTAGAGTATACCGCTATGGAATCCCTCGAGGGGCTCTTCGCCACCAGGGTGACCCTCTTACCTAAACCCCTGGTCCCAGGTCAGCACCGGAATGCTGACAGGAAGATCCAGCTGCCATGGGTTGTGTGCGCTGCTTACAAGAGACCATGGAGGGAGTCCTTTGTTTCCAGGAGAAGCTGCAGCCCAAGCCAGAGATCCTTATCCCGGGTCTGCCCCCGCCACCAACTTACCAACTGGGATGTATGTCTACCACCATGTTCACCTACAGCCCGATGGTGGTAAACTATCAGCTTCCCTGGAAGTTGACGTCGACGATAGAGAGGGCTTCCTGAGATTCATCAACGCCACTGGAGGATCGTTTACAAGAGGCAAGAGGTTCCGGTCCGGTGAGACAACAAATTGCTGCAGCCATGGCTAGTGTGACCACTAGGTCACTACCAAGATTGTCCACAAGATGTCGACAGAGCACCACGGTAGCAGCAAGTCTGACATACAAGAGGCTGGAGCACCCTCTTCTTTCGTTCAGCAGCTCTAGCAGTGAGGAGGATCTTAGGTACCTCCTCTAAGGAGCCCCTCTGCTGTATCCTTCATCAGCATGCTGAAGAAAACCATGAACTAATAGGAGCCATTTCATGGACTGGACTTGACAGGTTAGGACGTGTTGGCTGTTTTGTGTGTCTTGTTGCCCCGTTTTGCCCTCACCCAGATGGCCCAGTTACAGGAAAATGCTTCCCAGTTGCGAACGTCTGCGCACCATTCCTTTTTCCCCCTTCTCAGGTTAAGTGGGAGCCCCCTTTGAAAAAAAAGGGTTCTCATTATTATTGCTGCACCTTATACCCTATGTGGACTACAAATATTATTGCCTCATGTGGATTACAAAGTACTTTTGCACTACAGATTACAGTTTGGTGCACTTGATCCGCCAGCACTGAAGAAAAAGACTTTAATGTGAATTGTATTGCACTATGCTATTGGTTTATATATTTACACTAGTGTTTTTACAGGTTCCATTGTATGTACTCTTTTACAGGTACCGCAATGTGACCAATTATGCACTTTTAAATGGACTTTGGACTTTATGTAGTTAGCCAGATAGCTAGCACAGTACTTTCTAGCTCATATGGACTGCCTCTGAGGACTTTAATGTAGGTCACATTAGAGGGGCAAAGGGGCAAAGGTTTAAAAGTAATATCAGGAAGAATTACTTTACTGAGAGAGTAGTGGATGCATGGAATAGCCTTCCTGCAGAAGTGGTAGCTGCAAATACAGTTGAGGAGTTTAAGCATGCATGGGATAGGCATAAGGCCATCCTTCATATAAGATAGGGCCAGGGGCTATCCATAGTATTCAGTATATTGGGCAGACTAGAAGGGCCAAATGGTTCTTATCTGCCGACACATTCTATGTTTCTATGTTTCTATGTCACAAGCAGATCCAACACCGTCAAGGGTAACCCCGATGCTAATGTGTGTTTAGAGGGAGTAGCCCTCATGGAGATATGGGAGAGAACCGGCTCCTCCTCCTAGTTTGTTATGTCCTAAGGCCTTGTGCACCGCCTAAAGGAAAATATGTTTATCTACCTGTTTAGTCATCAAGGTGACCGTGCGAAAAGTTTTATATAGACCTTGGTGCTAGAAAGGGAATACAGGATGAAGCCACCCTTCTATTTGGGAGCGTCTTATAGCAGCGTGGAGGGATTACAGTACATGACACCCCAACGCTCCATATACGACTGTGACCACATTGTGGAGTATTTGAGAACTTTGTGCAGTCTTTTTGGTTCGCTGGTTATTACTGAGAAGGGCAAACTGTGAATAGAAACCGTACTCATACGGGCAGGAACCTAGTCGTAGTCATCTCTATGTCAGTCTATGTTCTTATGCAGCACTTTAACTTTTCCTTGGGTACCCTTAGAGCACATCCTAAGCACAATCCGAGGACGGCTTGCTCTTAAGTAAGGGGGAATGTAACACCCCAGGGTGGTGTTACCAAATCTGCACCTTGCTACTGTCTTTATTGGTCTAACTCAGAGGTGGGCAAACTTTTTGACTCGTGGGCCACAGTGGGTTCATATATTATACCCGGGAGCTGGACCAAGAGTAGATAGATAGGGTGTTTGTGTGAATTAATATAAATTAAATTTAAATTTCGTAACATTAAAGGTTCAGTTTATTTCACGGTAGAAAAGCATAAAAAGAGTTATTGTACAAAACTTTTATGCAATGTATTTCTTTCATAACATAGTATGTATAACTCACCTTCAATTTTAGTGGGAACAGTGTTGTTGGTCTCCTTTTTTTGCTAAGGCATCAAAGTCTGGAGTTAGCTTTGTTGTAGTTCCCCTCATAATGTGCCAGTATATAGGGCCCCCATAGTGCTTCTCTGTTTTCTCCATAGTGCCCCCCCCCCATATTTTGGCAGTATATAGGGCCCCAATCGTTCTTACCCTCTTCTCCATAGTGGCCCCCATAGTGCTTTCCCTCTTCTCCATAGTACCAATCCATATTGTGCCAGTATATAGGGCCCCCACATCCCTTCTTGCCACAGTATACTATAAATAATAAAAATAATAAATACATATACCTACCTTATGCTGCTGTCCCGCCTGTGTCCCGGCCTGTGTCCCACTCTGTACGGCTCAGGCGGTGCGATGGTTCCTGCACCGGCCTCTGATATGCTACAGGCCTAGCGCCTGTAGCCTATCAGAGGAATGGACAAGGGAGAAGCCTCTCCCCTGCTCCTCCGCACCATTCACCTGTCCTGAGGACGGCGATACAGATGAATATGGAGATGAGCGCTTCCACAATGGAAGCGCTCATCTCCACTCCTGCTGCCTCCGGACAGCTCTGCAGGCTGGATAAAAAGGCCCACCGGGCCATAGTTTGCCCATCACTGCTCTAACCTCATGTCATCTTGTGCATTTTATTCCAGGTTCTCCACACTGTGCATTTCTAATGTTATGTAACTGCTTTATTAAATGTAATTTACCTGGTTCACCAGCAGGTGGCAGCAAATATGGCAGAGCCACTGGAGAGAAGTGGGCGAGTCCTACTTTCTGCAGGAAGGGCGGGGCAGAAGTTCGAGTTGGTCTAGCTTACCTCCTGCTAGGGGACATGTGTGAAGGGGTACGTCTCTGCTGGACGTGCCCAAGCCAGCCAGAGCACCCTCAGCTCTGCTGGCCATGGAGTCCAAAGCTTAAAGCCTCAGGAGCCAGGAGGAAAGTTCCCTGGCCAAATCTAGAGACAGACCATACAAAGAGAAGTGCAGCATACAGAAGAAGCAAATTCATACAGTCAGCCTGTCATTACATCAGAGCCAGAGAGAAACAGATGCAGCAGAGTCAAGGTTACCTGCAAGTTTTGATGCTAAAGCCTGCTGGGACCAAGACAAAGTCTGTAAACTGTTTTGGAGAACGTTTATGCAAAGTAAAGCTGCTGTTCAACTACATACAAGGCCTGGACTCAATCTTTCTTTCAAATCCCTCCTATTTATTGCTTCGGAGCCAAAGCCTGTGGTCCAGCCGTATCCAGGTAGGAGCACTGTGACACACATAAAGGGACATTTTAGGCCGCACTATACCACTTGGCATTCCTACACCTGGGACGCGCATTCTACAGTATATATAGAGGGCCCTAGGGGGAGGCGCCCTTTGCAATAGCCTGTCCTCAGGATAAATCCTCAATATTGGATTAGCGGAGATCCATCTTCCGGCACCCTCACGATCACCTGTTTTAGAAAGCCACAGCAATCATTGGACTTTATCACACCTTAACAAGCACAGCGCCATCCACTGGATAGCGGCTGTGCTTCGTATCGCAACCTAGGCCCATTTACCTGAATGGCCCAGGCCATGTTCCCACAGAGCGCCACTACCTTTTCACACAGCTGATCGTGGACATTTAACCCCTCAGATGCTGTGGTCAAATATGACCATGGCGTCTGAGAGTGCTAAAACCCGGAAGCACGCGTGTCCAGGGCAGAAATGCTTCCACTCGGTGGAAATCGGGGAAAGCGTTCTATGAACATCATGAGCCTGTACTAGGCTTCTAGGCTCATTACTTGTATATTACAATTCAGGCCAGCAGATGGCAGCACTGAATTGTAATATACCGTAGCAATTTCTGTATAGGATAATAGAGCAAGTTCCATTATTCTATGCAAATTGCCATCTGATGATTGCAAGATAGGGTCCACTTGAGGACCTAAAAAAAAGTTAATATTTTTTTTTTTTAAACATAAAAAAATAGAATCCAAATTAATAATCAATTAAAGAAAATAATATCATGGTTCATTTTCACATGCAAAAATGCCTGTACTAAAAAAAATCTAAAAAACATACGCTGAATGGTGTAACAGAAAAAAAAAAATGCTATTTTTCATCACTTAACTTCCCCCAAATTTTTTTATAAAAAGTTATCAAAAACTCATACACACTCCAAAATGGTATTAGCAAAAACTACAGATCGTCACACAAAAAATTAACCGTCACACATCTCCATATACATAATGTAAAAAATGTTTTAGGGGTCATAATGTGGCAATGACAAGAAAAAAATTTTTTCAAAAGTTTTTATTTTTTTCAGTATTAGGCTACTTTCACACTAGCGTTCGTCGGTCCGCTCGTGAGCTCCGTTTGAAGGGGCTCACGAGCGGACCCGAACGCAGCCGTCCAGCCCTGATGCAGTCTGAATGGAGCGGATCCGCTCAGACTGCATCAGTCTGGCGGCGTTCAGCCTCCGCTCCGCTCGCCTCCGCACGGACAGGCGGACAGCTGAACGCTGCTTGCAGCGTTCGGGTGTCCGCCTGGCCGTGCGGAGGCGTGCGGATCCGTGCGGATCCGTCCAGACTTACAATGTAAGTCAATGGGGACGGATCCGTTTGAAGATGCCACAATGTGGCTCAATCTTCAAGCGGATCCGTCCCCCATTGACTTTACATTGAAAGTCTGGACGGATCCGTCCGAGGCTATTTTCACACTTTTTTTTTTGCCATTTTAATGCAGACGGATCCGTTCTGAACGGAGCCTCCGTCTGCATTATTATGAGCGGATCCGTTCAGAACGGATCCGCCCGAACGCTAGTGTGAAAGTAGCCTTAAAATGCAAGAAAAACTATACAAGCGGGGTATTGCCGTAATCGTACTGACCTGAAGAATCAAGAGCATAAGTCAGTTTTAATACATAGTGAATGTTGTAAAAACAAAACCCATGGCAGAATAGCTTTTTTTTGTCCAATTCCACTCCAATTGGATTTTTTTCCAGCTTGCCTCTACATTAAATGCCATATTAAATGGTGGCATTAGAAAGTACAACTTGTCCTGCAGGAAAAAAGCCCTCATATGGCTATGTGAACGAAAAAAAAAAAAAAAAATGGCTCTGGGAAGGCAGTGTGCGAAAAACGAAAATGTGAAAATGGAAAATTGCTGCGTCAGGAAGTGGTTCATTATAAATAACAATATTAGCTGAAGGCAGATTATATTCCTGTATAGATGTCAGGAATATCATATGTTCCCTGTCCATAAAGATGGCAGGCAAGTATGAGGCAGAGTTCTTGTAAGAGGTTATGGGACATCATGGCTGACTTCATCAGATAAGCAGAGCTCTTAGGCCTCTTTCACACGGGCGTCAGTTTTTTTGCCCGGATAAGAGGCGGGTGCGTTGCGGGAAAATGCGCGATTTTTCCACGCGAGTGCAAAACATTGTCATGCGTTTTGCACTCGCATGAGAAAAATCGCGCATGTTTGGTACCCAAACCCGAACTTCTTCACAGAAGTTCGGGCTTGGGATTGATGTTCTGAAGATTGTATTATTTTCCCTTATAACATGGTTATAAGGGAAAATAATAGCATTCTGAATACAGAATGCTTAGTATAATAGGGCTGGAAGGGTTAAAAAAATAAAATAAAAAAAGTTAACTCACCTTCTCCTCTTGATCACATAGTTCCCGGTCTCTTTACTTCTTGAATGAGCTGTGGGCTAAATGACCTGTGGTGATGTCAGATCACATGCTCCAATCACATGGTCCATCACCGTGGTGATGGAGCATGTGATCTGACGTCACCACAGGTCCTTTAGCCCACAGCTAGTAAAGAACAGACCGGGAACTACGCGATCAAGAGGAGAAGGTGAGTTAACTTTTTTTATTTTTTTTTAACCCTTCCAGCCCAAATATACTATGCATTCTGTATTCAGAATGCTATTATTTTCCCTTATAACCATGTTATAAGGGAAAATAATACAGTGAATAGACTGTCTCCTAGCAACCATGTGTGAAAATCGCATAGCATCCGCACTTGCTGGCGGATGCTATGCGATTTTCACGCACCCCATTCACTTCTATAGGGCCTGCGTCGCGTGAAAATCGCACAATATAGAGCATGCTGCGATTTTCACTCAATGCACAAGTGATGCGTGAAAATCAACGCTCATGTGCACAGCCCCATAGAAATGAATGGGTCAGGATTCACCGCACGCATCGCACCCGCACGGAAAACTCGCCCGTGTGAAAGGGGCCTTAGGGTTTCTAGCATTTTAAATCCTCACAATTGCTACCTCCCTGGCTTCATTCTGTAATTCTCCAAACCTTTTTTTGCTTGTCTTTGTTAATGAGCATTTGTGATGTGGCTTTGAGTTATTGCTGCCCTGCTGTTAGGGTACTTTCACACATGCGGCAAAGGATTCCGGCAGGCAGTTCCGTCACTGGAACTGCCTGCCGGATCCGTCAAAACATATGCAAACTGATGGCATTTTTCAGACAGATCAGGATCCTGATCTGTCTGACAAATGCATTGAAATGCCGGATCCGTCTCTCCAGTGTCATCCGGAAAAACGGATCCGGCATTCTTTTTGCACATTTTTTTGCGGTCTGAGCATGCGCAGACCGCAAAAACTGATCAGTTTTGCCGGAACACTCGGGGCCGGATCTGGCATTAATGCATTTCAGTAAGAAAAAATGCCGGATCCGGCATTCCGGCAAGTGTTCCGGAATTTTGGAAAGAGATAAAACCCATGTTGAAGTATTATCTTCGTCCTGAAAAGGCATAAAGAATGAACTGAAGACATCCTGATGCATCCTGAACGGATAGGAGGTTGGGTGGAAATCTAGGATCTACCTCTAGCTTAGTTAGCCAGTCTTAGGAGAGAGTTTGTGAGAGGAAGGAAGCTTTATGCACCTTTTTGCTAGGCCCAAGAAAGTTTCAGAGTGTAACAGAGCTCTGTGACTTACTGCAAGATCTACGGAAAGAAAGAGAAAGAAGAGAACTGCATGGCCGAGCATTGGAGTCAGCAAGGTAACCTGCTACTACAGCCATTCAGACTTTGCTGCTGTGGGGGACACTGGTAAGATACCCTTAACATCTGGACATGTCCTGGTCAGATGCAGTGTATCCCGCAGTGGACACTACAACCATTATTGCCAAGGTATGTACTGTTGCCAGCCATAGATTCTACCGAGAGAGACTTTAGCAAGATAGAGAAGGAAGAGGGCCATAAGTCCTATCCTTGCCTAAACCCACATATTGTTATCTGGGCGAGAGTTGCACTGTGTATAGTTAGAGCTGTGTTTTGCTATAGTTGGATGTACTATATTGAACTCTCATTGTACACTACTGTAAGGAGAGATGTTTATTTTTTTTAGCTCTGGCCCGGTTTTCTGACTCCTACACCATGCACTGAACATTGCACTCTACACTCCCTCCCTTGCACCCATACAATCACCTAATATCAAGGGTACTCATTGGCCCACAAGCAAGAAGCAGTGAGGGATCATGGGTACTGATGAAAAAAAATCTAGAATAGTCGCAATTACGAAGATATAGCACTATATTCTAGATATTTGCGAATTCTTGAAGTGCCAATTTTCGCGCTAAAAATTGACGATTAGAATATTTGCGATCAACACTACTAATATCCAGAGTAAACACCGTTTGCAGCATGGACAGCAGCTAGACGGGCTGGGAGTGACTAAAAAATGTCCTGGTAGGTTTTCACAGGTGTCTGGTACCATGGTAACTGCAGTGCATCCCAGAGCTGCTGGAGGATGCGTGGGGGAGGATCCATAGAGTGAACACGATTATCGATGTAGTCCCACAGATGCTTAATTTGGTTCAAGTCTGAGTACTTAGGTGGCCAGGGTAGTACTTGGAAGTCCTAGTCATGCTCTTTCAACCAATGTTGGATATTTCTAGCTGTGTGACATGTCGCATTGTCTTGCTGGAAGATCCCATCCACCCCAGGGAAGACAATTACAATGTATGTGATCTGCAAGGATGGATTCATACCCAAATCAGTTGAGAGTGTCTTCCACATGGTTTCCACGTAGCTTAGCCCCAATAGTGCTATCTGTTCGAAATAGCAGCGTGCAAACCATTCAGAAACTGCGTAATTTCAGAAATACTGCGACCCTTGGCCAAAAGCCAATATTCATCCATGTTTGCAAATCTGATAAATCGCCCCTTTTACCTATGACAGTAACGAGGGATATGTGTGCAGACAGCCTATCACACGCCTTATATACCCACCAAGCCGGCTCACAACATGTCACTTCCTACATGAGCTACGAGCTGCCAACACTAAAAGTGGTCATGATAATGTGACTGTGTATGTATGCATTATATATTTATATGTATATTCATCTCATTCCAACCGTCTAACAAAAGGCGATTAGAAGAATTTACCTGCAGTATCTGGTACCTGGACAAAGAGGTCTTTCTAGGTTTTTGTATGTAACACTGATGGTCCATGCCCATTGGCAACTCCCTGGTCCCAGAGAGCATTGACACCATATTGCTCAGCTGTCCTCCTGCCTGGTTTCTCCAGTGATACGCGCCTGTCGGAATCTCTTTATTGCTCTCCGGAGAATTGTTTGGCCTATCCTCTCTATGCTGGGGCTGCAACATCATTCTTGCTTGCTGTTCTATAGCAAGAGGTGCTAGGGTATTGAAGGTACTTTTCCTTACAGGAATGTGCCTGAGCAATGAGTTCACTAGCTTGCTAGACCCTGGGAAGTTGTGGTGTTATTCCATTCTGATTAGCCATGCTCAACCTCTTCCTGTTTACCAGATTCAACCCTCTGGTGTCTGATCTGACTTCTGCCTGACTCCTGTATTGATTCCTATCCACTTGCATTGACTTGCTGCCTGTTTACTGGATTTTACAAAGTCTGCCTGCCTTCCACTAACTATGCTGCAGTCTATTCCCTTGTGGAGAACCTCTGGTGTCTCCTGGCCTGCCTGGCATACCTGTCACTGAACAGAAACAGACTACTCCAAGAGGTACTGGATTTATGGTTCCCCTGCAGTGGAGTCCAGATCACTACATAGAGGTTTAAGGGTGAAGAACAGTGAGGCCGAGGATAACAACCTTAGAAGTAGCCCCAAGCCAAATCTGTCACAATGGGTCCATACCCTCTTTGTGACAGGATATAAGCCAACATTCACATGCTACTCTGGTTTCCTTATGGAGGTATCATAAGTATTATAGTTTGGCTCCCCAATTTATTCAAAATTTTAATTCAATTTTATAATTTAACTGAAATTTTGTCCACAGGTTTTGGCTTCATAAATTTAAGAAATCATACGTGGTGAACATCTTGCTCTGGGCAAGTATGATTAGATCATATATTTTCTGAACATCTATCATAAAACTTTATGTTCTCTATGACAGCTTAGTTCCTGATGCAAATTCCATATGTTTAACTTGTATTGGGTTTGACCAACTACATTTTGAAAATATAATTTTGTGCTTAGAATTTGTGCTGTTCATTATTACAATCAGGATAAAAATGATAGAATTCAAATATTTTTTTTTTAAATTAAGTAACTTTTGTTCAGCAAATACAACATAAGAGATGGCAATGGCTGGAACAAATTGCTAAATACCAACCTTTTTCATGATCATTCTTCACTGGGATTTTGTCTTGAAATTATTTTTTTTTTTTTTTAAAAGGAGTAAGAATTAATTACTAACTCAAAGAAAACATAGAATGGAGCTCCACTCTGCAATGACTACTGTACTTTCAGTAGCAAGTATATTAAGAACTTAAAGAAGCACTTCCACAAAATCTTTACTCTTTGCCCTATTAGAAAGGTACATGATGCAAATTGTAGTGCAGGTAGCATAGTAACATCTAATATATAAAGCTGAGTGTGTGTGTATGTCCGCTAAAGGAATCTGCACCGTCGCATTTACAATCACAGAATTTGACACACAGGTATATCAGGTGTCCGGGAAGGTTTTAGACCAGGTCTCAGCTCAAGAAGCTTGGTCACATGACCCTTATCAGCCAATAGAAATAAAATAGAATAGAAGCTTGCAGGTCCTCCAGCCTCCACATACACAGTTTTACTCCAGGCTTCCATAACAACCCAGCCATTTATCTTCACTGCTGTAGGAGAGCTTTAAAGGAAATCTGATACCAGGATAATCGCTATTGCAGTAAAGCCATGGCCGAATAGCACTTAGTACCTTATTTCAAGATGTGCCTTTGTTCCAGCAATAGATGTTTTTATCCGCTGAAAATCCAGTTTATTTGGTCTGCAAATGAGCCAGTAAGGTGCCCAGAGGGGCGACAATCTTGCAGAAAGGAGCCCAGATACGCCCCCTGCCACAATGTGTCCACCCTCAAAAGACTTAAACCCCGCCTCCAGGTCCCGCTAATCCACGCCCCTGATCTGGTTAGGCCACGCCCCCCCCCATGATGAGCCGACGGGGATTGAAAAAATGAAGGTAAAAATCAACTTCTGTCAGCTGCAGGGGTGGGAGGGAGGGTGACTTTCTCCCTGCAGCTTACACTCAGTCAGCACAGTGCTGCTGTCTTAGAGTTAGCTGTTCAAACGGACACACCCCTGATTTGGTTAGACCATGCCACCTCCCACTCCTCATAAGACAGATTGAAAAATTGAAGTTAAAAATCAACTTCTAGGTCCAGCTAAGCTATGCCCCGATCTGGTTAGGCCACGCCCGCTCCACTCCTCAGCCGACAGGGATTGAAAAAATGAAGGTAAAAATAAACTTCTGTCAGCTGCAGGGGTGGGAGGGAGGGTGACTTTCTCCCTGCAGCTCACACTCAGACAGTGCAGTGCTGCTGTCTTAGAGTGAGCTGTTGAAAAGGACACGCCCCTGATCCAATAAAGGACACTGTTAAGAGGGCGGGCCCCTGTGGAGGTCACTGTCAAGGGGGTGGTATGCTGTGAAAGTCACTGTTAAAGGGGAAGGCTGCTGTAAAGGTCAAAGTTTAGGGGGTGGGCTGCTGGGGAGGTCCAATTTTAAGGGACGGGGCACTGTGGGGGGGTCAGTGTTAAGGGGGGCTGTGGAGGTCACTGTTTTGGGGGAGGGGTGCTGTAGATGTCACTGTTATAGTGGATAGTGTTGAAATCTTTTAACGACACACACAAACATTAAATGAAATAGATTAAATATACCCGAGCAAAGTCGGGTCCTTCTGCTAGTAGTTTATAAGGCTGAAAAAAGTCATCTGTCCATCTAGTTCAGCCTGTTATCCTGCAAGTTGATCTAGAGGAAGGCAAAAAATAAAAATAAAATGTGAGGTAGAGGTCAATTTTCCCCACTTAAGGGGAAAGAAATTCCTTCCTGACTCCAATCAGGCAATTAGAATAACTCCCTGGATCAACGACCCATCTCTAGTAGCTATAGCCTGTAATATTATTACACTACAGAAATACATCCAGGCCCCTCTTGAACTCTTTTAGTGAACTCACCATCACCACCTCCTCAGGCAGAGAGTTCCATAGTCTCACTGCTCTTACCGTAAATAATCCTCTTCTATATTTGTGTACAAACCTTCTTTCCTCCAGACGCAGAGGATGTCCCCTCGTCACAGTCAGAGTCCTGGGGATAAATAGATGATGGGAGAGATCTCTCTACTGACCCCTGATATACAGACGTGGACAAAATTGTTGGTACCCTTTGGTCAATGAAAGAAAAAGTCACAATGGTCACAGAAATAACTTTAATCTGACAAAAGTAATAATAAATTAAAATTCTATAAATGTTAACCAATGAAAGTCAGACATTGTTTTTCAACCATGCTTCAACAGAATTATGTAAAAAAATAAACTCATGAAACAGGCATGGACAAAAATGATGGTACCCCTAACTTAATATTTTGTTGCGCAACCTTTTGAGGCAATCACTGCAATCAAACGCTTCCTGTAACTGTCAATGAGACATCTGCACCTCTCAGCAGGTATTTTGGCCCACTCCTCATGAGCAAACTGCTCCAGTTGTGTCCGGTTTGAAGGGTGCCTTTTCCAGACTGCATGTTTCAGCTCCTTCCAAAGATGCTCAATAGGATTGAGGTCAGGGCTCATAGAAGGCCACTTTAGAATAGTCCAATTTTTTCCTCTTAGCCATTCTTGGGTGTTTTTAGCGGTGTGTTTTGGGTCATTGTCCTGTTGCAAGACCCATGACCTGCGACTGAGACCAAGCTTTCTGACACTGGCTAGTACATTTCTCTCTAGAATTCCTTGATAGTCTTGAGATTTCATTGTACCCTGCACAGATTCAAGACACCCTGTGCCAGACGCAGCAAAGCAGCCCCAGAACATAACAGAGCCTCCTCCATGTTTCACAGTAGGGACAGTGTTCTTTTCTTGATATGCTTCATTTTTTCGTCTGTGAACATACAGCTGATGTGCCTTGGCAAAAACTTCGATTTTTGTCTCATCTGTCCACAGGACATTCTCCCAGAAGCTTTGTGGCTTGTCAACATGTAGTTTGGCATATTCCAGTCTTGCTTTTTTATGATTCGTTTTCAACAATGGTGTCCTCCTTGGTCGTCTCCCATGTAGTCCACTTTGGCTCAAACAACGACGGATGGTGCGATCTGACACTGATGTTCCTTGAGCATGAAGTTCACCTTGAATCTCTTTAGAAGTCTTTCTAGGCTCTTTTGTTACCATTCGGATTATCCGTCTCTTAGATTTGTCATCAATTTTCCTCCTGCGGCCACGTCCAGGGAGGTTGGCTACAGTCCCATGGATCTTAAACTTATGAATAATATGTGCAACTGTACTCACAGGAACATCTAGTTGCTTGGAGATGGTCTTATAGCCTTTACCTTTAACATGCTTGTCTATAATTTTCTTTCTGATCTCTTGAGACAGCTCTTTCCTTTGCTTCCTCTGGTCCATGTCGAGTGTGGTACACACCATATCACCAAACAACACAGTGATTACCTGGAGCCATATATATAGGCCCAATGGCTGATTACAAGGTTGTAGACACCTGTGATGCTAATTAGTGGACACACCTTGAATTAACATGTCCCTTTGGTCACATTATGTTCTGTGTTTTCTAGGGGTACCATCATTTTTGTCCATGCCTGTTTCATGAGTTTATTTTTTTACATAATTCTGTTGAAGCATGGTTGAAAAACAATGTCTGACTTTCATTGGTTAACATTTATAGAATTTTAATTTATTATTACTTTTGTCAGATTAAAGTTATTTCTGTGACCATTGTGACTTTTTCTTTCATTGACCAAAGGGTACCAACAATTTTGTCCACGTCTGTATTTATACATAGTTATTAGATCTCCCCTCAGTTTTGTTTTTTTATAATCTTTCAGGGAACTGTAGTCCCCTCATTCCAGTTATTACTTTAGTTGCCCTCCTCTGAACCCTCTCCAACTCTGCTATGTCTGCCTTGTTCACAGGAGCCCAGTACTGTACACAGTACTCCATGAGTGGTCTGACTAGTGACTTGTAAAGTGGCAGGACTATGTTCTCATCACGGGCATCTATGCCCCTTTAGATGCAACCCATTATCTTATTGGCCTTGGCAGCAGCTGCCTGACACTGGTTTCTACAGCTTACTAGCCTATAGTTTCCAGGCTCTGTTTTTAGACCCGTTTTGAAAAAAACTGTGGAACACTCCCTGTCAGTATAGAGTCCTTAAATATCGCAAATAAGGGTCTGGCTATGACATTACTTAATTCTCTTAGGATACGGCGGTGTATGCCATCTGGTCCTGGCGATTTGTCTATTTTAATCTTTCTAACATGCCGCTGTACTTCTTCCTGGGTCAGACAGGGCACTTTTAATGGGGAATTTACTTTTACATTCTGCATATCATCTGACAGTTTAATAGCTTTGCTTTCTCCTAATCGCTCTCTGCAACTCCCCCCTCATTACTCTGTAAAGGGCCGACACCTTAAAATTTATACTTTTTACCATTTATATAATTGAAGAAAATTTTAGGGTCAGTTTTTCTCTCTTTGGCAATTAATCTCTCGGTCTCTAGTTTGGCTGCTTTTATTTGTTTTTTACATATTCTATCTTTTTACTATAATTTTTCTGTGCTTCCTCGCTACCCTCCTGTTTTAGTGATTTAAATGCTTTCTTTTTGTAATTTATTGCTTTCTTTATAGTTCTATTTATCCACATGGTTTTTTTCTTGTTCCTTAACCTTTTATTCCCATAAGGTATGTACCTCTCACAATTAGATTTTAGGATGCTTTTAAAAATATCCCATTTTGTGGCTGTATTTTTATTTTTGAGGGCTTTGTCCCAGTTAGTTAGGCCTATGGCTTTTTTGAAGTTTGGTATTTTTGTTCCTCCCTGAAGAAACACTCTTTTGAATGACAATTGGAAGGTTATTACTTTATGGTCACTATTTCCCAGGTGTCACCCAACCTGCACATCTGTTATCTCAGGTCTATTGGTTAATACTAAGTCCAGTATGGCTGTCCCTCTAGTCGGGTCCTGAACCAGTTGGGAAAGGTAATTGTCTTTGGTTATTGCCAAGAACCTGTTTCCTTTAAGAGATATACAGATTTCAGTTTCCCAGTCTATATCTGGGTAGTTGAAGTCCCCCATAATAACGACTTCATTATGATCTGCCGCCTCGTCTATCTCGTTTAGTAGCGTTTCTGTGGACTCTGATATGTTAGGTGGTTTATAATAAACTCCTATTAGTATTTTATTATTGTTTTTGCCTCCATGTATTTCTACCCAATCTTAATCTTCTTACCGGTGACTGTACTTGTGAGTTATAACCTCCCTTCTGATCCTCAGCTGTGTCATGCTACAAACACTCTGCCTCCTGTGAAACTAACATTGAGGTTCCCATAGAAATACATAGAAAACTTGGCTTCCTTATAAGGTGCTGTGTTATTTGGAGAGTGTTTGTCACATGACACAGCTGAGTTTTAGAAGGGAGGTTATAACTCACAAATGCAGTCACTGGTAAGAAAATTAACTTCACTACAGTTTGCATCATGTACCTTTCTAACAGGTCAGAGAATACATGTTGCCACTGATCTGCCTTCAACTATCAAGCACCCTTTCCAGTCTTCTTCCTTCACATTAATTATTAACTGTACTTCATCTTTAAAGGGGCTGTGCTAAGGTAGAAAAGTATCCCTTTTCCACCGGGGGATGAGTATCTGATAGCTGGGTCTGACTTCTGGGATTGGGACCACTACAATCACAAGAATGGGGGTCTTAGAAATAAACAAGCAGTCCTATAGAGAATGATTTCTCCTAATCTGTGTGCATCCCAGTGGTTGACCACTGATCAGATAGTTATTCCTATTCTGTGGATCGGGGATAGGTTTCTAGCTTCGCACAGCCCTTTTAAGTAAAGCTGGGCATACTGAACTGCTGGGTTAAATAGTAACTGCTACTATATGTTTATACCCAGGACCATAGCCAAACCAAGTAGCACTAAATAACATCCAGCAACTTTAAAGGGATGTCTGATGGAATATACTTTTAGATAATGAGCAGAATGGTGCAAAAAAATAAAATAAAGTAAGCATCACTCACCTCACGGATACTGAGTCACTGAGGTCTCCACTTTTTGGTCTGGGCTCAAGAAACCAGAAACGGCAGAAGATGTCCTCTCATCCAATCACCAACCTCATCAATGACCTGCCTCAGCCTGTGACTGGCTGAACAGACTTCTGCCGTTTTTTGTTTGTCAAGCCAGAACCAGGAAACAGAAATTGAAGGACGTGCCGGGTCCTTCAGAGAAAGTCTCACCTAGAATTATTTTCCACTTTCCTTTTATAATGAAGCTCAGGATGAATATTTTGATTATATTATTAGGCAAATCAAAAGATACATGGACTGGTTTGTGTTGCTGTTATAGGTAGGGGGTAAAAGTCAGCATGGATATGTGTGTTTTTGTAGCTTTCAAAATAACAACATCAAGTTAAATTATGTAAGGTCGGGACACTTGTGAAGCCCCAGGGTGAATTCAGTGAAGTGTGAGAGCCATTATCAGCATTAACAGCCATTCACTTGATTGTCTCATAGAGATCAATAATAGTTTCTCCGGAATGCAAGTGAGATGTTCTATTGATCTGTCATCACACACATACAGAAGAACACCAGAGAAGACCTGAACCAAGGGACTAAATATTGTAATACACCACAACAACGAAGAGTCCCCTGCCATATGTCTCGGTAGCTATACCAAGAGCCATACTCTCTTTTTTAAGAATATGCACCTTCACACTCTATCCCATTACCAAGATGCTTCACGTCATGCCTTCTTCATTAGTGATGGAATTTTCCACCAATTGACAATCTATTTTTGTTTCACATGTGTGTCCTTTTCATAGTACTTTACATGCATCAAGCTGGGTTCATGAATTACAGATTTTCAGTACTTGAAAGACAGAAATTCTTTAGGTGCTAAGTAGCTGAGCAAAGCAATATTAGTGATTCAGACTTCTTCCTGAATTTACCCCAAAAATTCATATTCTAACAAACCTGAATTTATTGTGATTTGTTTCAGGCAAATCACACACAGAGACAGAGAAAGAGAGATCACCTTCCAAAAGAACAAGAGTACTAAGTGTTTCTAGCATAAATTTCCCTGGCTAGCTGAGTGGCCCTGATAGTACTCTTGAGGATGCTCTACTTCATTAGATAGACCACCATCATTAGGTATCAGATAGGCTTAGTGTTCTTTTCTTTTTGAAAGGAAAGCTAATTTGAATATCTTTCTCTGAAGTCCAAAGGTATGCAGATTGGCTTTTCTTACAAAATGAAAAGAACACTAAGCCTATCTGATGTCAGCAGATGTAATACATGTTAATTTGCGTATATATGTTCCAGAGAAATGCAGAGCAGCATTGGCTGGGCCACAATACTCCACATGCATACTAGGTGGTCTCCATAATGAAAAAGAGCACTTTTGGAAGGAAAACTGACTTGCACATCTACTCACAGAAGTGTAATACTGAGACATTCAATACTATGGTCCTTTTGAAAGGATAACAAGCTTGCATGTCTCACTCAGATTAATATTATGAGTTGGTCTTTCATGTCTTCTAGGACTTATATGGTTCTCTGATATTTGAGAGAGAAAAATGTGAGTCCTAGGAGACCTTAGAATGTTATATACTAATTATCAGGGCAATTAGAGCTTATTTGATTCAGGCAGAATTTATCTGGATCTGAATAATTATTTCAAGAAGTTTGCTCATCTCTAGTGCCAAGCTGGTTTTGTAATGGATTTTCAACATAAGAGAACACATTGTTGCTTGTATACCACAATAGTATGGACATTCTGGGTCCCATTGTCATTACCACAAACCCATGTGTGCACAAGCTGCCGATTATCATTCAGGAGTCATTTGATATTACTAAGGTGTAAGCAAGACCAGGAAGTCTAAAGATCCACCAAATTTATGAAAGTGGCTCATACGCTATGCTAAATTTTGTACATCTTGCTAGACGTTAGATACTTTTCACTAACCACTTACTTGTTAGCTTACTTTGCACTAAAATTTTAATGGACTCTTGGCACATATCACATTTTAAGCCACATCCATTAACCCCTAGGCTATGCTTGTGAGGTGCAAAATTGAGCCAGAAGTCTGACACATTCAGCTTTTAGTAAATCTTTATGAACGCATTCAATCCATAAATTGTAAGAAGTAACAATTACATCCCCAAACAGATGACTCCTTCCCCATCTAAATTTAAAAAAAGGAAGCTAGCCTTGGTTAAAAAAAAATGCTGCTGTTTTCTGCCCACAGCATCTATGTAGCCCTAAATGTCTTCATAAGTACATCTGTCCTCTACTAAATGCTTACTATTAAGGACTATTTTTAAAGTTGCTTGACTTTTTATTTTAGATATGTAGTACCCCAGACCTGGGGTACTACTATTGTAAACAGTTTGTAATGCAATGCAATGAAATGTCATGCTATACACTTTGTCAACAGCAGATATTGTATGGTCTGCAAAGTTTGACATAAGGAAAGGAACTTACCATTCCGTTCCTCCCCTCTTGGTAGGGAAGAGCAGAGCTAGTGACAGTCGGTTTTACAGTTTGAGAGAAGAAAGTGAGGAGTGATGGCGCATGTGATCCATCTCTTGCTCCTTCAAACCATGTGAACCACAGAAGCAGCTCATCTATGAGGACAACATTTCCCCAGAGAGACTGCAGAATCCTAGGCTACAGAAGATTTGTAAACTACGGCGTATATGTGTCAGAAGAGTGATCAAGCAATAAAGCTATCAAGACTCTGCTGCTAGGTGGTGGTAAACACGTTAAGACACCACCACTGCAGTTCAGGACAGGCATAGCTAGAAATCTGCATCATATTGTGAACACCTACGGATATAGGTGCCAGAGCAAGCCATAGGGATGGGAATAACAGAAAAATACAGCATCAGCTAGCAAACTTTTGAGTGTCTTCTACTGCCACATTACCTGCCACCATACCCTATTATCTGGGAGGAGAAAAACTGTTCTTTGTACGAACTGCTGCTGGATGTGCTGCTTTCTGTTTTTGCACTCAGTAAAGAAAGATTTTTTTTGTTCTACAATCTCTGCCTGGTTCTTTTATCATCGCCTTTTTCACTGCAGCGAACACCAGGGAGCGACGGCCTTAGGTAGGACAACATGACACAACTTCTCATCAGGGCCACTACCCCTTCATGTTCTGCAGTGGCTCCTCAGGGGCTCACTGCAGATGCATTGGCACAAGTTAGAGGATATAGCCCTGGCATTGAATTAAAGAGGTTGGGCAGTGAAATTATTTCCCATTAAAGTGAACTGGATGAGCAGTTGTAGTTACACTGCACCTCCATTTCAAGTAAGATGGCATGCAAGCACCACAACCTCTTCAATCAGCTGATCATCAGTGGTGCCAGGAGCTAGACCCTCACTCATCTGATATTAGTGACCTATCCTGAGGATAGATCTTTAAAATACTGTCACTGCACAACCCCGTTAAATGCATAGCTATCATTTAATTGCTGCTCTTTTGTAGAGTAATAGTCTGTGAAGAGATGTCTCCTGAGAAAAGAGAACCATATTTTGCTAGCACCACTTACCGTATTTAAAAAGGCTTACTATAAGTCAAAGTCCAACTTTATAGCAAGCCAGGTCAGATATTTATCTGTAGACAATTGTTTCAGGGTGCTTGCCCCTCATCAGTACAAAATAGGATTCTGGCTGGCTGGGTGCAATGCCTTGGAAGCAGCTTAAGCAGGGTACTGAGTCTCCTTAAAGAGACCAACCCTGTGTGGAGACTTACTGCAAGTGCTCTATGGTATGGAGACTTATCGACAATGCTCGATGAGAAAACAATATGCAAGTCAGATTTTGACTCATAGGGGGCCACTTCCAAAAGATGGTTCTCTCTTCTCAGGAGACACCTCTTTGCATAATATTTTGCCATAGAGCATTGCCAATAAGTCATTATATCATGGAGCAACGCCAGTAAGTCTCCACACAAGTTTCTTTAAGGAGACCCAGTACCCTGCTTAAGCTGCTTCCAATGCATTACACCCACGCAGAATCCTACTCTGAAAAAGCTGTCTACAGATGGATATCAGGCCTGGACATTTTCACTTGTCATATTTCAAGGCTTGCTAAAAAGTCAGATTTTGACTCATACGGAGCCACTTCCAAGAGGTGGCGCTAGTGAGATGGGTCTTTTTTCCTCAGGGTACTCCTCTTTGCATGTTGTTTTCTTGTAGAGCATTGCCAATAAGTCTGCACAGAGGGCTGGTTTCTTTAAGGAGATCCAGTACCCTACTTAAAGGGGTTATCCTATAATAATTGTGTGTGTCTTTTCTGCTGCAGTTCCCTCCCTGTAACTGCCACATCTTCTAACAGAACACATGGCTGGTGGCAGTTAAAGATTTAAACTGAGCATGCTTGACCAGCTCAGTGAGATGGACAAAAAATAAGGAAAATAACAAACAGCAGGTGGCGCTATGCAGATACATTTTATTAAATAACTCACTGGCTATGCAAAAATTTTATTACATGCAATTACAAAAGTATTTAGATCCAGGTGCTGGTTTGAAAAATGTAAAATATGTTTTGTGGCAAACCCCCTTTAAGTAGAGGGATAGTGACTCAACTGTTTGCCCACTACTGAACCTCTGAACCTATGCGCCATCAGGTTCTATCTAGACCTGCATTGGTCTTTATAAAGCTATTCCTGCCTTTATTTCATGTCGCTCTTGAACCACGTCTCTTCCACATGGCCCGTAAATCAGATTTAATATGAAGCAATGAAGAATGCACAAAGCCAGAGATGGGAGAAGAGGAGGGGTATATTGCTTGGCTCACAATAAAACCACATTAAAAAAGAAACCAAGCCTTTAAAATCTCGTAATAAAATAGTTGCTGAATGGCTGCGTAATAAACTATCTGCTTTCAATAAATATTTGGCGGTTATTCTATCAGAACTCTGGTAACAAACAGTAGGCATGTTACAGAGATCTGGCTTAATTTGTCACAAGATTTATGTGATCCATGTGTATTGGCATTTCTTAGAACCCTTTTATTAGCCTTTATTGCTAAAATCCCATCCGTAGCACAGGGGTTAACCTGGCAGCCCGAGAAGGGCTAAACGGTTTGCGATCTGATGCCAGAAAACCCGCTGTGAAGTGGGAAGATGGCTCTTCGTATAAAGCATCCCGGTGTCAGGAATTCTAAACACATGGCAGCATTTTGCAAAACACTTTCTCCCCTAATAAATAAACCTCTTAGGGATGCGAGACGCAACGCTCAGGGAGTCGCAAGCACAGAGCTTGTTGGCAAGAGCTGGAATTGGGTTATTGACAAATCAAGAGGAGGAGGGTCCTGGCCCCGGTCATTTTGGCAAGACGCTGCAAAGCCTTGTACACAACGATATGGAAAGGACGGCAGTGTTTATGGCAGTGCATTATTAAGACTGGAAGGGACGCCCACAATGTAGTCACAGCTGTCTTTGTGTTTCTGTCTGCTGTTTGGGAAAATGTACTCAAGAATAGATGACGGCAGCGCCGGTGTGATCGAGACATGCTCATTTGAATAGGTAGAATGTATTTTGAGTTGAAGTGGGAACTATCATGGAAGCGCCACTGCGTTTAAAAATAAAGAGGATAACCTCATCAGATAAAATTGCCCTTTTGTATTTTACGGCACTCTGCCATATGGCTGGGTTATTGATCTGCTGTCTTCTGGAAAATTTCATTTTTTTTTTCTTTTAAATATATGCCAGCTTATTTTGCTGTAAAACATGTAGCCTGCAGATTGAGGTAAATTATTAAGGGGGTCTTTCATCACAATTTAAAGGGCATCTGTCAGCAGATTTGCACCTATGTAACTGTCTGACTTGTTACATGTGCATTTGGCAGCTGAAGACATCTGTGCTGGTCCCTTGTTCATATGTGCCCGCATTGCTGAGAAAAATGTTTTAATATATGCAAATGAGCCTCTAGGAGCAACAGGGGCATTGCCATTACACCTAGAGGCTCTGCTCTCTCTGCAACTGCCGCACCCTTTCCACTTTGACTGACAGGACCAGGCAGAGAAAACGCAATAATGCGTGGCCATGTCAAAAGGGAAAGGATGTGGCAGTTGTAGAGAGAGCGGAAGCTCCAGGTGTAATGACAACGCCCCCGTTGCTCCTAGAGGCTCATTTGCATATATTAAAACATAATTTTTCTCAGCAATGCGGGCACATATGAACATGGGACCAACACAGATGCCTTCAGCTGCCAATGTAACAGGTCAGCCTGTTTCATAGAGACAAATCTGCTGATAGATGCCCTTTAAACAAATTTTATTCCTCTGCAAGTAGTTTTGAAATGATCTGATACTCACCTTGTCGATCCCCCCGCCTCTGCCGTTCTGATGGCGCCTGAATCTCCGCGGCCCTCCACTTTCTGCTCCTGTTCTTGACATAGCAGGAAAAGGCTGCGGTGATGACCTGAGCAGTATTGACAGTGACTTCATGCCATGGTGAGAAACAGGAAGTGAAGGGCAGCTGGACCCAGGCTCCATCGCAACGATCGGAATGGCAGTGGCGGGGGATTGTCAAGGTGAATATAAAATCTTCTTTTTAACAATTTGCAGGACAAGGAACATTGTTTTTAATATGACAAATTCCCTTTTAAATCACTAGTGATATATAATATAGAGACAACTATCCTTTAAATATTAGGGTGGGTTCACATATGCATTTGCAATTCTGTTATACTGTTTCGTTATAACGGAATATAATGGAATTTAAGGACGGAATGCAAAACAGAACCCTTTAGAAGCCTCCGTTTGGCTCCCTTCTAATACATTTCTATAGGTAAAAATAACGGTTCCGTTTTGTTCCATTATGTATCACAGGAAAAAAAGTCCTGTTTTGCATCCTGTCCTTAAATTCCGTTATATTCCGTTATAACGAAACAGTATAACGAAATTGCAAATGTATATGTGAACCCACCCTTAGAAAACAAACAGTACACCATCACTTCTAAAGTGGTACGGGACTGCTAAAATAGAAGTCGGGACTGACCCCCGACCAACTACACCTTCCTAAGAGTTATCAATATGAATACTAGTAGATCCGATAGGGACCTTAGTACTACAAAAACTCTGCACTAACCATGATTATATTTCAGACTCACTTGACGTACTGGCCCCTAGTAAGGAACTGCAACAGTAATCATAGACTGGTAACTAGTCAAATCCTCGGCTCTACAAATATTGTGCTACAGTACTCGCTTCCTCCAACCAGTCTTCACTAGCCGTGGTGTCTCCAAAAAGGGTACTCTGGAATAACACTCCACTGCAGATCTGCTCCTCGCACACCCAAGCTGGTGACGCGTCTCTTCTTTAGTCCAGAATACCCTTTTTGGAGACATTATGCGAAATGAAGATTGGATTGGAGGGAGAGAGTACTGCAGCTCAATATTAGGAGAGTTGAGGACTTGACTATGCCAGTTAGTGTCCAGTCTATGCTGAATACCGTTGTAGTTCCCTACTAGAGGCACCAAGTGAGTGTAAAATCAACTTGCGGAGCTGCCTAGGGGGATGAGGGGACAGGGTGTAACTGCACACTACACTGCCCTACAATAGATGGTAATGATGTGTTCCTGCCTACAATATGCCATCATGGCTGAGCAGCCTGACAGGAGCACTCAACAATATGTAGTATATGGAAGTTGCAGAGTGTAATGTGTAGTGAGGCACCGGTACCCTCATCCCGCTAGGCAGCTCTGCAAGTAGAAGCAACTAGTCCTGTTCACATTCTAGGATAAGTTGCTGGTGGCTATCTTAATCGGAACGTGCCTCCATGAAAATGCAGAGCAAGCTGCAGCATGTCATAGAGCAAGAGGAGTTGATATATAGTTTAATGGGAAAATATTCAGTAAAACTCGTGATTTATTCATTTACATTCCTGTGTGTTCTGGGCTTTGAAGTCCAGGAGGCGGTCCTATCAGTGACTGACAGCTATATCTGTATACACAGTCATAGAGAGAAGGCTGTCAGTCACTGATAGTACCGCCTCCTGGACTTCAATGGCTCTATAACATGTTGCCTGGAACTCATATACCAAGTTCAATATGACAGGTTCTCTTTAAATCATTCCTGGAGAACCCCTTTAAGTCTCTTTAATTTGTGACAAGAGTTGATCACAGACAAATAAAAAATTTGTATAATGAGTATGTCATTTTTTCTCTCTCTACAAAGTGAAGTTTCCAGTGTACTTCGGGGTGACCGTTCTCTTGCATATAGGAGCCCCCACCATCATTTTGTGATCAGGAGGTGGCTTCATGTTTAATGAAGGGTGTTAACCAAAAACGTTTCCTATGAATTTACATTTACACAAATGGTGTTTTGGGGTCTGAATTGCATCAATAAAAGTCACTGAAGCTGGTTTACAAATTAAGCGCTGTTCTATTCTTTATTTTGGATATATAAGTGGGGTGTGAAGGGATTGGGATTGGATTTGGGATTGGCAGAGTAGATGGCAATTAGTGTTGAGCGAAGAAGCAAAGAATCCGAAGCGGAGTTCGGTCCGAAGTCTAGGAAAAGTTTGTTTCTAAATAAATCAGAATTTCCTCACATTTCAGGGTAATGAATCCGTTTTCCTAAAATGGAGGCTGCACGTCTTAGAAAGGGAACGTAAGTGTAGAAGAGACTAGCCTGGAACGCAAGATCACCCATAATGCCATGCAGCCAGCTAATCTGCAGGTAGCCACCATTTTCCTTGTGGGCTGTGCATAAGGAGAGATGTGAGAAGATGTTCATTTACTAGGTAAAGTGTTGCTGCAAACTCTTAACAGAGAGTGCAGGGCAATATTGGAGCGGGAGAGTGCAGGGAGACTGCAGGGAGAGCATAGGAGACTGCTGCACTACAGACTCTGCTACAATTTATCGCCGAGTACAGAACTGTGCAGTGCACCAAAAGTCATAGCTAATCCATATTGTTAGCTGTAGAGTTACTGTGCCGTCAGTATTACAGGCAGGTCTAATTTATCGCCATGTACATTAATGTACAGTGCACCAATATTCATAGCTAATCTGTTCTGTTAGGCTACTTTCACACTAGCGTTCGATCGGATCCGTAATAATGCAGACGGAGGCTCCGTTCAGAACGGATCCGTCTGCATTATATTAGCTAAAAAAAGCTAAGTGTGAAAATAGCCTGGGACGGATCCGTCCAGACTTTCAATGTAAAGTCAATGGGGGACGGATCCGCTTGAAGATTGAGCCACATTGTGGCATCTTCAAACGGATCCGTCCCCATTGACTTACATTGTAAGTCTGGACGGATCCGCACGGATCCGCACGCCTCCGCACGGCCAGGCGGACACCCGAACGCTGCAAGCAGCGTTCAGCTGTCCGCCTGTCCGTGCGGAGGCGAGCGGAGCGGAGGCTGAACGCCGCCAGACTGATGCAGTCTGAGCGGATCCGCTCCATTCAGACTGCATCAGGGCTGGACGGCTGCGTTCGGGTCCGCTCGTGAGCTCCTTCAAACGGAGCTCACGAGCGGACCAGCGAACGCTAGTGTGAAAGGAGCCTTAGTGGTAGAGTTACTGTGCATCAGTGCTAAAGACCACTGTAACTTTTTGGCAGATTTGCCTGGATATACCTGATTTATAACGATTCATGACAAATTAAGGCTACTTTCACACTTGCGTTTTTGCTTGATCCAGCAGGGATCAGCAAAAACGCTTCCTTTACTGATAAGACAACCATCTGCATCGGTTATATTATCTTTAACATAGAAAGGACGGATGGATCATGAATGCCATTGAAAGTCAATAAGGGACGGATCCGTTTTCTATTGTGTCAGAGAAAACGTATCCCTCCCCATTGACTTGCATTGTGGGTCATGCCAGTTTTGCTCCGCATCCCATGATGGAAAGAAAAACACAGCATGCTGCGGTTTGCATTCCGGTATGGGAACGCAACCAAACGGAACGGAATGCATTTTAAAGCATTTAGTTCTGTTCAGTTACGTTTTGTCCCCATTGACAATGAATGGGGATAAAATTGAAGCGTTTTTTCTTCGGTATTGAGATCCTCTGCCAGATCTCAATACCGGAAAATGTAAACGCTAGTGTGAAAGTAGCCTAATTTGTAACTAATCAAATTTCTCATCGAACTTGGGCGAAGCTGCCGAATCTAATTTTTCAAAACTTCGCTCATCTCTAATGGCAGTGTAAGTGGACCCCACAAGTTTACAACCTTCTCTCTTGCTACTTCTTACTGGGTTGCCCACTGTCCCAGTGGCATAACATTATTTTTCTGGGCCCAAACGCAGAATCTATAAAATGGCCTCCCCTATACAACTGCTGTCTTCATAGGATGAGACTGCCATCAATACACCCCCTAACAGTTGTGTCTATATGTCTTTGTATTGTGGTTAATGTTCTGTGCACGGTGTGTTGTTAATATAGTGTCGTTATATGGTGTATTATGGTAATATAAAAGCCGGAAAGTGAATGGTTTCTTAGCAGTTTTTTGTTCTTTTCTATAAAAGGTAAAAATACAACTCCAGAAAGAAACTGTAAGGCTGGATGAGTAAGACCCTCATCAAGATTTCCTCACAGCAAAAAAACATGTTAGAAACGTGAACTTATCTGTAAATCCTTTTTGTGGTTCAGTCACGTTCTGAAAATAAACAGCTCGCATTGTGTTGTGCAATACGGGAGGCGTCATAGTGCCATGACCAGAGGTTTCACATTCGGTCAATTTTTACGGAAGGTTATTAGTTATAAGAGGTGACTGGACAGTGTGTTGCGGTTGTATGTGCACATGATGGACCTGGATGATTCCTGCTCTGGAAGGAAGGACACTCATACCAGAAACCAGTTGTGAAATATCTAGAAAAAAACACTGAATTTTATATCATAAATTCCTTAAGGACACAGTCATATTTTGGTTTTATGGTTAGAACTCAGAACCATCAAAGGGGTTCAAAGGGGTATCAAAGGGGTTGTTTGGTTTTTATAATCCCATTCTGTGCTGCACCTGGACTCCCAACGATCAGCTGTAACCTGTGGAGGAAGCCAGCACCAAGGGGGAGATTTATCACGACCGGCGCTTTCTGTGCCAGTCTTGATATCCCCTGCACTGCCGGAGGATGCATATAATTTATAACAAGGCTTAGGTCTCATCATAAATTAGGCACATCCTAATTTATGTTTGTGCTCCTTAAAGAGACATCTATTTCTGACTTCATTTGCACCAGAAAACTGGTGTAAATAAAGAAAAATTTGTTGCGGCTGCTGGCCACGCCCCCTTTCTGAAAAGTGGCGAGTATGGTGGAAAATAAAATTTGATGCAGACTAATAGGCCTTCGTTAGATTCGGTAAGATCAAGTGGTTTCAACGTTAGATCTCATATAATTACAGAGATATTTCACATAAACAGAGATATGAGGTAATATGACATAAGGGGGGGGGGTAGCCTTTCAAAAAGTACAGTATCAGCACCAATTTAGAGATGATTGGAGGATATACAGCCGAGTGATACACAAATAAAATACATTTCCCTAAATAGTTGAGGTGCTTGAATGCATTTTTAACAGTTAACTCCAGAGTTTAGTGTCAATTTAAAGTAGGGCTTGTAAGTGTAGTATAGAATACCGAAACATCACTGAGATATATTCCAAACAGTGACCGATACCGCACCGATGTTCTATCAACATTACAGACAGTGACAGATACCGCACCGCTTTTCTATCGACATTACAGACAGTGACAGATACCGCACCGCTGTTCTCTCAACATTACAGTTCTTGTCAATTATTTTTGACTTTTGAGCTATAGTATGAAAACCATATTCTTCACTTATTCCATTCACCTAGATCCATATCTAATTCCTGTGTATCTTAGGGTAACACAATTTTTCACGTGTAATTCTGTTAAAGATAGATAGACAGACAGATAGACAGACAGAATTAGGTAATAGATTTGGTAGGAGGTGTCGTGGCAGTCCAAAGTTTAACTACCGTATTTTCGGGCGTACAAGCCGCCTTTCTAACCCTAGAAATTATTTTCAAAAGTCGGGGGTCGTCTTATACGCTGGGTATAAGGCAGCACAGGGGAGGAGGAAGCAGTCCCTCCCTCCCCTCTGTGCTGCCTGCTGCCACCAATGATGAGAGAGGGGCGGAGGAGGGGCCTGTTATAGATATACAAATTACCAGTACTGGTACTTTTTTGGCCAAGGGGCTGACGCCGTTTTGTGCCCAGACGCGCCCCGAATCCTGAATCCCAGCGCCGCCCCTCTCTTAATGTATTCACTGCACTCGTTCGTTCTTGCTGTGAGGGAGGAGGGAATAGAGGAGACAGCGCCAACTAACTGCGCATGCGCAAGATTACGAGCAGCTTCGGAAGATAGTTTAGTCACTGCACTTAGTTTTTTTAATCTTCTGAAGCCACTTGAAATCTCGCGCATGCGCAGTTAGTTGGCGCTGTCTCCTCTATTCCCTCCTCCCTCACAGCAAGAATGAACGAGTGCAGTGAATAAATTAAGAGAGGGGCGGCGCTGGGATCCAGGATTCGGGGGGCGTGTCTGGGCACAAAATGGCTAGCCCCCCTATTTAATACTACCTAATATCTGTGTTTTTATGTGAAATATCTCTGTAATTAAATGAGATCTAACGTTGAAACCACTTGATCTTACCAGATCTAACGAAGGCCTATTAGCCTGAATCAAATTTTTCCTGAAAATTGCATGTGGGGGGGCTAGCCCCCCTCATTAATCACTTAATAAGTCTGTAATTATGTGAGATCTAACAAAACAACTAATTGATCATACCTGATCTAACAAATATCTTCCAAAATAGCTAATTGTTTGGTCAATTTTTTGATAAGGGGGGGGGCTGATAACGGGTTAGCCTCCCTGCAAATAACTGTTAATATCTCTACTTCTGTATGAGCTCTAACGCAAACAACAATTAATCTAACCTGATCTAACAAAGATCTAACCAACTGCATATGTTTTGTTCAAACATTTTGATATGGGGGGGCTAACACTGCTGAGGTGATCTTTTGTACCTTTCACTGCTCTTGATGATTGATGGCCTCAAACTAGAGAACATAATTAAAGAAACACCAAACCTAGTGATAAATGATAAAAGTGAACAGGCAATTATCTTGACCCCAATGTTGCAGCATTTTCTACACGTTCCTGAAAACTACAGATGATGTATCTAATTTTGGATGGCGAATTGCTGAGGGTGTTGGGAAGGGTACATTTTTTTTTTGTCCTACTGCAGAAGAGCAGAAGGGGGAGACTCCTGATGCAACTAGTTGTCTTACAGCCAGACCCATAACAATAAGGAGGAGGTAACAGAAGGCAGATCTCCTGGTACACAAAGAAAAGATTTTATTTATATACAGTACAGACCAAAAGTTTGGACACACCTTCTCATTCAAATAGTTTTCTTTATTTTCATGACTATGAAAATTGTAGATTCACACTAAAGGCATCAAAACTATGAATTAACACTGTGGAATTATATACATAACAAAAATGTGTGAAACAACTGAAAATATGTCATATTCTAGGTTCTTCAAAGTAGCCACCTTTTGCTTTGATTACTGCTTTGCACACTCTTGGCATTCTCTTGATGAGCTTAAAGAGGTAGTGACCTGAAATGGTCTTCCAACAGTCTTGAAGGAGTTCCCAGAGATGCTTAGCACTTGTTGGCCCTTTTGCCTTCACTCTGCGGTCCAGCTCACCCCAAACCATCTCGATTGGGTTCAGGTCCGGTGACTGTGGAGGCCAGGTCATCTTGCGCAGCACCCCATCACTCTTCTTCATGGTCAAATAGCCCTTACACAGCCTGGAGGTGTGTTTGGGGTCATTGTCCTGTTGAAAAATAAATGATGGTCCAACTAAACGCAAACCGGATGGAATAGCATGCCGCTGCAAAATGCTGTGGTAGCCATGCTGGTTCAGTATGCCTTCAATTTTGAATAAATCCCCAACAGTGTCACTAGCAAAGCACCCCACACCATCACACCTCCTTCACGGTGGGAACCAGGCATGTAGAGTCCTTCCGTTTACCTTTTCTGTGTCGCACAAAGACACGGTGGTTGGAACCAAAGATCTCAAATTTGGACTCATTAGACCAAAGCACAGATTTCCACTGGTCTAATGTCCATTCCTTGTGTTCTTTAGCCCAAACAAGTCTCTTCTGCTTGTTGCCTGTCCTTAGCAGTGGTTTCCTAGCAGATATTCTACCATGAAGGCCTGATTCACACAGTCTCCTTTTAACAGTTGTTCTAGAGATGTGTCTGCTGCTAGAACTCTGTGTGGCATTGACCTGGTCTCTAATCTGAGCTGCTGTTAACCTGCGATTTCTGAGACTGGTGACTCGGATGAACTTATCCTCCGCCGCAGAGGTGACTCTTGGTCTTCCTTTCCTGGGGCAGTCCGCATGTGAGCCAGTTTCTTTGTAGCGCGTGATGGTTTTTGTGACTGCACTTGGGGACACTTACAAAGTTTTCCCAATTTTTCGGACTGACTGACCTTCATTTCTTAAAGTAATGATGGCCACTCGTTTTTCTTTACTTAGCTTCTTTTTTCTTGCCATAATACAAATTCTAACAGTCTATTCAGTAGGACTATCAGCTGTGCATCCACCTGACTTCTCCACAACGCAACTGATGGTCCCAACCCCATTTATAAGGCAAGAAATCCCACTTATTAAACCCGACAGGGCACACCTGTGAAGTGAAAACCATTTCAGGTGACTACCTCTTGAAGCTCATCAAGAGAATGCCAAGAGTGTGCAAAGCAGTAATCAAAGCAAAAGGTGGATACTTTGAAGAACCTAGAATATGACATATTTTCAGTTGTTTCACTTTTTTTGTTATGTATATAATTCCACATGTGTTAATTCATAGTTTTGATGCCTTCAGTGTGAATCTACAATTTTCATAGTCATGAAACTAAAGAAAACTCTTTATTGCAATATGAGACAAAACAGGATCTAGGGAGGAAAGTAATGCATGAATTGCTGGAATAAATTTTTTTTTTTTTTAGCATTTTATATGTTTTGTGTTCCTTTAATATTAAATGGTATTTATACTACCGTACTTATTTAACATACTACTTAAATAATGTTCTGCCTGACTACTACATGTTATGATATCATACTCCAGTATCTTCAGGCTAGCTATTTAGGGTTATAACATCAACCTTAGGGCTCGTTCACATGAACGTGTGATGCCCGTTGCCATATTGCGGAAAGCATTTGCGGATCCGCAATACACAAGCACTGTTCGTTGGCCATTATGCATCACGGATGACGACCCATTCATTTCAATGGGTCCGCAAATCAGGAGATGCAGAATGGAAGAACGGAAAGGAGCACTACAGTAGCACTACGGAGTGCTTTCTGGGGTTCCGTTCCGTGCTTCCGCACCACAAAAAGATAGAACTTGCTCTATCTTTTTGCGGAACTGAGGGATTGCAAACCCATTCAAGTGCATAGGTCTGCGATCCCCATGCACCTGCCCCATGGACGGTGCCCATGCATTGCGGACCGCATTTTGAGGTCCACAACACTTTCATGTGAACAAGCCCTTAGGCCCTTTTTTTCTGTTTCCGTTCCGTTTTTGCGGATTCCATTTGCAGTTCGTATGCGGAACCATTCATTTCAGTGGTTCCACAAAAAAAATGGAATGTACTCCGTATGCATTCCGTTTCCATATTACCGTTCTGCTGAAAGATAGAACTTGTCCTATTATTGCCTGCAAATAACGATCCGTGGCTCCATTCAAGTCGATGGGTCCACAAAAAATACGGAATGCATACAGAACACATCCGTATGTCATCAGTTTTTTGCGGATCCATGCCCAGTTTGCCCATGTGTATACTGTTAAAACAGAAACATAAAATTTTTAATCATTAACGTAATGTTAATGATTAAAAATTTTATGTTTCTGTTTGCAATCCACTAACAACGCATACGGAAACCATACAGAGATTTTTTGCGGAACTACGGAACGGAAACAGAAACACAATGGAAACAAAAAACGGAACAACGGATCTGTTAAAAACAGACTGCAAAATACTGAAAAAGCCATATGGCCATGTGCGAGAAGCCTAAGGACCCTTTCACACGGGTCTGTTCACATGAGCAGTGATTTTCACGCATCACTTATGCGTTGCTTGAAAATCGCAGCATGCTCCTCTTTGTGCGTTGCGGTGCGATAATCCACGCAACGCAGGCCCCATAGAAGTGAATGGTGTTGCGTGAAAATCGCAAGCATCCGCAAGCAAGTGCGGATGCAGTGCGATTTTCACGCATGGTTGCTAGGTGACAGTCTATTCACTGTATTATAAGGGAAAATAATAGCATTCTGAATACAGAATGCATAGTATAATAGTGCTGGTGGGGTTAAAAAAAATAAAAAAAATTAACTCACCTTCTCCTCTTGATCGCGTAGTTCCCGGTCTCTTCTTTACTAGCTGTGGGCTAAAGGACCTGTGGTGACGTCAGATCACATGCTCCATCACCACGTTGATGGACCATGTGATTGGAGCATGTGATCTGACGTCACCACAGGTCATTTAGCCCACAGCTAGTAAAGAAGAGACCGGGAACTACGCGATCAAGAGGAGAAGGTGAGTTAATTTTATTTTATTTTTTTAACCCCTCCAGCACTATTATACTATCCATTCTGTATTCAGAATGCTATTATTTTCCCTTATAACCATGTTAGAAGGGAAAATAATACAATCTTCAGAACATCAATCCCAAGCCCGAACTTCTGTGAAGAAGTTCGGGTTTGGGTACCAAACATGCGCGATTTTTGTCACGCGAGTGCAAAACGCATTGCAATGTTTTGCATTTGCGCGGAAAAATTGCACGTGTTCCCGCAACACACCCACCTCTTATCCGGGCCAAAAATATGACGCCTGTGTGAAAGAGGCCTTATGGTGAAAACTGAATTCTTGACTGAGAAAAAGACAAACAAAAGCATCTAAACTATATTCTGCAGCCGCACACTGGTGGCAGATTCTATTTGGTTTGATCTAGAAAATATAGACCATGGGGGTCATTTATAACCAAATATACACCACTTTTTGGTGTATATTTGGCGCAGGTTTTGTCGCAAAGCTCATTTGTGGCAAAACGTGTGACTTTTCCCATCTACATGTAACGTATGATAGTTCTAAAAAAGGGGGCAGGGCTTGGGTGGGGAAAAGTGCGGCCTGTCTCATTTATCACTTTCTATGCTAGCAAGGAAGCTTGTGTAGATTTAAAGGGGTTTTGCCATCTCAGACAATGGGGGCATATCGCAAGGAGCCGCACATGCGCTGTACGCTCGCATTCACTTCTATGGGAGCAGCGCTTGGTGGTCGACGAACCCCGGGAAATCCGGGGTCCTCCAGCCACAGCGCTCCCCGCTTCGCTCTCATTGTAGGTGCGGGTCCCGCATCTATCAGACAATAAGGGCATATCCCTTTAAGGCTGTTGTATGCAGTGGTGGATGCGGCCAGTGCCTCTACATAACTTAGACGCATCCAGTGCCAGCGTAGGGTTATTAGGACCAGCGTCTAAAATTCTGGTCTTAATAAATGATACCACAAATGCCTAGTTTATTTCCGCAGGACTATGGGGGGCATGTATTAACATATATACTCCACAATAGTGGTGTATATAAGTCACAGATTTTTTCGCAAGCCATTTTGCTGCAAAATATGCAACTTTTCCCTGCTCACGTCACTTTTCTGAAATGGTGAGAAAAGGAGACATGGCATGGGCAGAGAAGCAGGTAGGCCAGCAGATTTTTATATCCAAACTGGATTCCCAAAAAGTTGGGACACTAAACAAATTGTGAATAAAAACTGAATGCAATGATGTGGAGATGGCAAATGTCAATATTTTATTTGTAATAGAACGTAGATGACAGATCAAACGTTTAATCCGAGTAAATGTATCATTTTAAAGGAAAAATACGTTGATTCAAATTTTCACGGTGTCAATAAATCCCAAAAAAGTTGGGACAAGTAGCAATAAGAGGCTGGAAAAAGTAAATTTGAGCATAACGAAGAGCTGGAAGACCAATTAACACTAATTAGGTCAATTGGCAACATGATTGGGTATAAAAAGAGCTTCTCAGAGTGGCAGTGTCTCTCAGAAGCCAAGATGGGTAGAGGATCACCAATTCCCACAATGTTGCGCAGAAAGATAGTGGAGCAATATCAGAAAGGTGTTACCCAGCGAAAAATTGCAAAGACTTTGCATCTATCATCATCAACTGTGCATAACATCATCCAAAGATTCAGAGAATCTGGAACAATCTCTGTACGTAAGGGTCAAGGCCGTAAAACCATACCGGATGCCCGTGATCTCCGGGCCCTTAAACGACACTGCACCACAAACAGGAATGCTAATGTAAAGGAAATCACAGAATGGGCTCAGGAATACTTCCAGAAACCATTGTCAGTGAACACAATCCACCGTCCCATCCGCCGTTGCCAGCTGAAACTCTACAGTGCAAAGAAGAAGCCATTTCTAAGCAAGATCCACAAGCTCAGGCGTTTTCACTGGGCCAGGGATCATTTTAAATGGAGTGTGGCAAAATGGAAGACTGTTCTGTGGTCAGACGAGTTGCGATTCGAAGTTCTTTTTGGAAATCTGGGACGCCATGTCATCCGGACCAAAGAGGACAAGGACAACCCAAGTTGTTATCAACGCTCAGTTCAGAAGCCTGCATCTCTGATGGTATGGGGTTGCATGAGTGCGTGTAGCATGGGCAGCTTGCATCTCTGGAAAGGCACCATCAATGCAGAAAAATATATTCAGGTTCTAGAACAACATATGCTCCCATCCAGACGTCATCTCTTTCAGGGAAGACCCTGCATTTTTCAACAAGATAATGCCAGACCACATTCTGCATCAATCACAACATCATGGCTGCGTAGGAGAAGGATCCGGGTACTGAAATGGCCAGTCTTCAGTCCAGATCTTTCACCTATAGAGAACATTTGGTGCATCATAAAGAGGAAGGTGAAACAAAGAAGGCCCAAGACGATTGAACAGTTAGAGGCCTGTATTAGACAAGAATGGGAGAGCATTCCTATTTCTAAACTTGAGAAACTGGTCTCCTCGGTCCCCAGACGTCTGTTGAGTGTTGTAAGAAGAAGGGGAGATGCCACACAGTGGTGAAAATGGCCTTGTCCCAACTTTTTGGGGATTTGTTGACACCATGAAATTCTGATTCAACATATTTTTCCCTTAAAATGGTACATTTTCTCAGTGTAAACTTTTGTTCCGTGATTTATGTTCTATTCTGAATAAAATATTAGAAGTTGGCACCTCCACATCATTACATTCAGTTTTTATTCACGATTTGTATAGTGTCCCAACTTTTTTGGAATCCGGTTTGTAATTGAAAAATTGCAGCACACAGTTTTTCTCTTTGCTTATTTAAATTTTAATTTTTTTATCATCACATGATCAAGTTCCAGTGCAAATTTCACAGCTATATATATAGAGAATAATGACCAGACGTTTCGGCCTGTCAGGGCCTTCTTCAGCGGTCTTAAATCTTTAATGCTGTTTCTCAGGTATGTTGCGCTGTGCTGCAATTTTTCTATTATTTGAGTACGACTGAACAAGTCCTTGCTGGCACCAGTGAACCAAAACAGAGTGCGGTACTTCAAAATCTAACACAACACGGCCAGCAGGTTTTTGGCGTCGAAAATTGCTTAAATCTATGGCAGCAAGAGAGCTAGTGTACATTTAAGTCTGTTGCACGGCCTGCTGAAGGAGGTGCCAAACTTATGTAAAGGCTTACGCCTCCACCTGACTTTGCCGCTTCCTCCAGCAGCACAGAGGGACTTAAGACCAGTTTGGAAAACGCTGGTCTTAATAAATCTCCCCCATGGTTTTGTGGATTCTGAAATCTGTCTTCTGCAGCTTGAAGACAAGACATGTCCCTTCTTGTGCAGTGTGTAGACAGCTGCCACTCAAGGTTGAGCCCTGTTTAATCGAGCCAAGCCGCAAGCAGGTCCACAGCATCCAAAGTGAACAACTCCAAAGTGAACAACTAGGTTCTATACCCAATGGATTTTGACAGCATCAAAATCTGACGTGTGAATGTACCCCTAAAATAAACGTGCTAAAAAATATACATAAACCTCTTAATTCTATGTATACTAATGCCAGAAGCCTGACTAATAAAACTGGGGAACTGTAATTAGTTATGTGTGAGGAGGACTATGACATAGTGGGAATGACTGAGACATGGCTGGATGATAGCTATGACTGAATGTACAGAGTTACAGTCTGTTTAGAAAGGATCGCCAAAACCGGAGAAGGGGAGGGGTCTGCCTTTATGTAAAGTCCTGTCTAAAGCCCACAGTCCAAGAAGATATAAGTGAGGGACATGAACATGTGGAGTCACTGTGGGTAGAAATACATGGAGGCAAAAATAATAATAAATTACTAATAGGAGTTTATTATAAACCACCTAATATACCAGAGTCCACTGAAAATCTGCTACTAAACGAGATAGACAAGGCGGCAGATCATAATGAGGTCATTATTATGGGGAACTTAAACTACCCAGATATAGACTGGGAAACTGAAACCTGTGCATCTCATAAAGGAAACCGGTTCTTGGCAATAACCAAAGACAGTTACCTTTCCCAACTGGTCTAGGACCCGACTAGAGGGACGGCCATACTGGACTTAGTATTAACCAATAGACCTGACAGAACAACAGATGTGCAGGTTGGGGGACACCTGGGAAATAGTGACCATAAAGTAATAACCTTCCAATTATCATTCAACAGAGCGTTTCTACAGGGAGGAACTAAAATACCAAACTTCAAAAAAGCTAAATTTAGCCAACTAAGAGAGGCCATAGGCCTAACTAACTGGGACAAAGGCCTCAAAAATAAAAATACAGCCACTAAATGGGATATTTTTAAAAGCATCCTAAAAGCTAATTGTGAGAGGTACATACCTTATGGGAATAAAAGATTAAGGAACAAGAAAAAAACAAATGTGGATAAATAGAAATGTAAAGAAAGCAATAAATCACAAAAAGAAAGCATTTAAGTCACTAAAACAGGAAGGTAGCAAGGAAGCATGGAAAAACTGTAAGGACAAAAATAAAATATGTAAAAAACAAATAACAGTAGCCAAACTAGAGACCGAGAGATTAATTGCCAAAGAGAGCAAAACTAACCCTAAGATGTTATTCAATTATATAAATGGTAAAAAGTATCAATTTGAAGGTGTCGGCACTTTACAGAGTAATGAGGGGGGAGTTGCAGAGAGCGATGAGGAAAAAGCAAAGCTATTAAATATTTTTTTCTCCACTGTTTTCACTTGAGAAAATAAACTGTCAGATGAAATGCAGAATGTTAAAGTAAATTCCCCATTAAAAGTGCCCTGTCTGACCCAGGAAGAGTGTTAGAAAAATTTAAATAGACAAATCGCCAGGACCAGATGGCATATAACTCCGTATCCTAAGAGAATTAAGTAATGTCATAGCCAGACCCTTATTTCTAATATTTAAGGACTCTATACTGACCGGGAGTGTTCTACAGGATTGGTGCAAAGCAAATGTGGTGCCAATATTCAAAAAGGGTCCAAATACAGAGCCTGGGAACTATAGGACAGTAGGTTTAACATCCGTCGTGGGTAAACTGTATGAAGGTTTTCTAAGAGATGCTATCTTGGAGTACCTCAATTAAAATAAGCAAATAACACCATATCATCATGGCTTCATGAGGGATCGGTCATGTCAAACTAATTTAATCAGTTTCTATGAGGAGGTAAGTTCTAGACTTGACAGCGGCGAATCAATGGATGTCATATATCTGGACTTCTCCAAAGCATTTGACACTGTACCGCATAAAAGGTTAGTATATAAAATGAGAATGCTTGGACTGGGAGAAAATGTCTGTATGAGGGTAAGTAACTGGATAAATGATAGAAAACAGAGGGTGGTTATTAACGAGACATACTCAGATTGGATCACTGTCACTAGTGGAGTACCTCAGGGGTCAGTATTGGGCCCTATTAGCTTCAATATATTTATTAATGATCTTGTAGAAGGCTTGCACAGAAAATATAAATTTTTGCAGTTAACACTAAACTGTTTAAAGTAATTAACATACAAGAGGACCGTATACTGCTACAGAGGGATCTGGGTAGATTGGAGGCATGAGCAGAAAAGTGGAAAATGAGGTTTAACACTAACAAATGTAAGGTTATGCACATGGGAAGGAATAATGCAAGTCACCCGTACATACTAAATGGTAAAACAATGGGTAACACTGACATGGAAAAGGACCTAGGAATTTTGGTAAACAGCAAACTAAGCTGTAGAAACCAGTATCAGGCAGCTGCTGCCAAGGCCAATAAGATAATGGGTTTCATCAAAAGGGGCATAGATGCCTGTGATGAGAACATAGTCCTACCACTTTACAGATCACTAGTCAGACCACAAATGGAGTACTGTGTACAGTTCTGGGCTCCTGTAAACAAGGCAGACATAGCAGAGCTGGAGAGGGTACAGAGGAGGGCAACTAAAGTAAAAACTGGAATGGGGCAACTACAATACCCTGAAAGATTATCAATATTAGGGTTATTCACTTTATAAAAACGACGACTGAGGGGCCATCTAATTACTATGTATAAATATATTAGGGGTCAGTACAGAGAGCTCTCCCATCATCTATTTATCCCCAGGACTGTGACTGTGACGAGGGGACATCCTCTGCATCTGGAGGAAAGAAGGTTTGTACACAAATATAGAAGAGGATTCTTTACGGTAAGAGCAGTGCGACTATGGAGCTCTCTGCCTGAGGAGGTGACGATGGTGAGTTCACTAAAAGAGTTCAAGAGGGGCCTGGATGTATTTCTGGAGTGTGATCCAGGGAGTTATTCTGATTGTCTGATTGGATTTGGGAAGAAATTTGTTTCCCTCTAAAGTGAGGAAAATTGGCTTCTACCTCACAGTTGTTTTTTTTTTGCCTTCCTCTGGATCAACTTGCAGGAGGACAGGCCAAACTGGATGGAGAGATGTCTTTTTTTCATCTATGTTACTATGTTACTATGTATGTATGTTAACAAGGGGCAGAATCTAAAATTATTTGGAGGGGAAGATCAGAACCAATGTTAGAAAATCTTATCACACCAAAACGAAAGTGTAACTGAGGCTTGAAACAAACTCTCATCAGTTGTGGTTGGGAAATTTATTTATTTTTATTTATTTATTTTATGCACTTATATAGCACTATTCCGCAGCACTTTACAGACATTAGCATCCAACTGTCCCCAATGGGGCTCACAATCTAAAGTCCCTATCAGTATGTCTTTAGAGTGTAGGAGGAAACCGGAGTACCCGAAGGAAACCCATGCAAACACGGGGAGAACAAACAAACTCCATGCAGATGTTGCCTTGGTTGGATTTGAACCTAGTACCCCAGCGCTGCAAGGAATCCAATGTGAATTTAAACATACCTGGGAAAAATATATATATAAGATAAATAAGAATTAATAGAAGTACAGAATGGGTGGACCAGGGGGTCGTTTTCTGCCATCAATCTTCTATGTTTTTATACTGCAACTTTAAGGAAGAGCATGGAGAGTGATAGAAGCCAACAATACAGTTTGTTCTGTCTCTGTTATTCTTCTTCTAGTCGATCTCCACTACAGGAGCTGCATACATTTGATTTAATTGGTACGTATACCTCACTGAAGAGTCCATCTTTACTTCTCGTCTTGCCCCCTTGGCACATTCTAACATATGACAAAAATGCTATTGAAATGGATGTCTCCTGCCTAGATTAGTTCACACTTGAGCTGATTCTCTGCAGCCATGCTATGCAAATCGAGTGTGGACTTCTTCTTTCTCTTAAATGCAAGTGATGAAAAGTGGGGAATTCTATCCTGCGAGTAGATCTGTGCACATTGCCAAACATCTCACAGATGGCTGGTAGTTGACCTCCAGTTTGTACGAAGCAGCAGAGAGACTTCTGCATGCAGTTTCATTTATTCATCTCTTGCCCCCATTAATTCTGCTTTCCAAACCTCAGTGAATCCCTTCTATACGACTCCTTGTTCTGATCTTCTCATGCAAATCACACTATTCCATTCTGTTCTGTTGGCTGATGATGAATTCCTCCAACTGTGAATGTTTTCTCTCAAAAAACTAGCAGGACTATGCCTCAATATATCTTAGATAATTATAATAGACCATACGAGGCTCCGATTTATGGGGTTGTCATAGAGACATCATAGAAGGTGTCACTTAGGACCCCCTCTATTAGCCAGAGCCGAGAACTATTAAAAAGAAAAACTTTCACTTCAGAGAACTCTACATGACCATGTTTTACACCTTCTGATAACAGATTATGTGGCCCCATGCAGCTTCTCCGTGTGGAAGTTACAGCAGACAGACCCATTGAGATTAACCTATCTCTGGTGGGGGTCACACCTAGAAAGGGGCTTGTCTAGATAAAACAAAGCTTTCAAATCTCCATAAACTTCTCTTTTCTCTGATATTCATATGACCAATAATGATTAGCGATGAAGGATCATTGATTCAGATACAGCCCTCTTCATCGCCATCATACATATGCATGTAAGGGATCCTTAGGATCTTTCTCAAGGATGCGGTATGCCAGACCGACAGGGGAATTATACGTGAGGTCACGGTGTGAGCATTAGGTAGGCCGGGGGAAATACAGTTCTGGGTACTCACGGTTATGTCGTCCCTGGGCAGGCCTGCACAAGTGAGGAGAACGGCACAGGAATTCTCTGGGGCACACTCTGGTATAAGGGACACAGGCCAGATGTTGGTTTGAGGTGCCCTTGATGGTCTGTATTAATGTGCCTATGGCAAGGTCCCTTGCAGTCGTGACGCGAGTACCTTTTGTGGTGGTACAACCATTTACTGTAGTGTTAACTGAGGAATTGGAGACTGAGACAAGGATGGTGCAATCCAGCTTATAACTTTTACTGAACGTTTCTCCTGGTAACGGTAACATCCAAGGAATAAACAGTCTTTGGTACATCCAGATATGAAATACAGTCTCTCATACATACGGGGGTAGGATATTGTAAGTCCTCAGATAAAACAGGCTCTTTGTCTTTTATATACATGAAAGCTACTGCTTTAAACTAGGCTTTTGAAGTACAAAAGTCTTAGGCCTCATGCACACGACAGTATCTTTTTGCGGTCCGCAAAAAGGGGCTCCGTTGTTCCGTGATCCGTGTCTGTTTTTTTTTCCGTGTGTCTTCCTTTATTTTTGGAGGATCTCCAAACATGAAGGAAAGTAAAGTAAAAAAAATTCAAAGTTTCGTTTGCCATGAAAATGATAGGAAAAAAATGGACGTGGACGCGGATGACAATCTTGTGTGCATCCGTGTTTTTTCACGGACCCATTGACTTGAATGGGTCCGCGAACCGTTGTTCGTGAAAAAAATAGGACAGGCCCTATTTTTTTCACAGACTGGAAACACGGATCACGGACGCGGATGACAAACGGTGCATTAGCCGAGTTTTCCACGAACCCATTAAAAGTCAATGGGTCCGCAGAAAATCACTGAAAACGGAACAACGGACACAGGACACAACAACGTTCGTGTGCATGAGGCCTTAGGCTTGTATTAACTCTCGCCTTATTCTTGTCACGGAAGGTGTACAGGAAACTAAAAGACACGAAAGGAATATTCGACTCACTGGATCCAAAACTAAGGAACAAAAGGGAGAGCCCTGCATCAGACCTGGCTCTCTCCCTGACTGCTCAGCCTATGCGAAAATCCCAATGGTAGATGATCGCATATCCTAGTACCTTGACTGTATAACACCTGAACACCCTATAATAGTGAGAGGGCACGACCACCGGCTCCCTACACTAGATACGAAGGGAATCAGGGTCACCTGGGATCCAGCAAACAGAAAAACACAAATGAATGAACAAAACTTATCTGTAGAAGACTCAGAAGTAGGATCAGCATGCACACACTCCAGGAAGGAATATAAACCGCAAAGTGAAGCAGTCTGGGAAGGGATTTAAAGGGATGCAATCTGTGCAACTACATGACAGCTGAGAGAGACTAACGAGATGAGAAAATGAAAGCAAAACAAAACGAAGCTCAAGGAGGAGGTTCTGAAAGACATCTGTCAGGGCTTCTCAGATGTCTGGTGGTGACAGTACCCCCCCTTCTACGAGTGGACTCCGGACAGTCAGAGCCCACCTTCTCAGGATGGGACCTATGGAAAGCCCTGATGAGACGAGTGGCCTTAATGTCCGTCACTGGGACCCACATCCTCTCCTCAGGACCATAACCCTCCCAATGAACGAGGTACTGGAGAGAACCGCGGACAACACGAGAATCCGCAATCCTAGAGACCTGAAATTCAAGATTACCATCAACCACAATCGGAGGAGGAGGCAAAGACGAGGGTACAATGGGTTGGACATAAGGTTTTAATAAGGACTTATGAAAAACATTATGGATCTTCCAAGTCTGAGGAAGAACAAGACGGTAGGCAACAGGATTGATGACGGACAAGATTTTGTAAGGCCCAATAAACTTAGGACCCAACTGATATTCTTAGTAGACAACCACACCAGATCACCAACATTCAGGTCTGGACCAGGCACACGTCTCTTATCCGCCACACGCTTATATCTCTCACTCATGCTCTTTAGATTATACTGAATCTTTTGCCAAATAGATGACAAAGACGAGGAGAATCTGTCCTCATCAGGTAAACCAGAAGACCCCTCTCTAGAGAATGTCCCAAACTGCGGATGAAACTTACCAGGAAAGGTTAAAAGACCTTAATATGTATAGCTTGGAAGAAAGAAGAGACAGAGGGGATATGATAGAAACTTTTAAATACATAAAGGGAATCAACTCGGTAAAGGAGGAGAGCATATTTAAAAGAAGAAAAACTACCACAAGAGGACACAGTTTTAAATTAGAGGGGCAAAGGTTTAAAAGTAATATAAGGAAGTATTACTTTACTGAGAGAGTAGTGGATGCATGGAATAGCCTTCCTGCAGAAGTGGTAGCTGCAAATACAGTGAAGGAGTTTAAGCATGCATAGGCATAAGGCTATCCTTCATATAAGATAGGGCCAGGGACTATTCATAGGATTCAGATATATTGGGCAGACTAGATGGGCCAAATGGTTCTTATCTGCCGACACATTCTATGTTTCTATGTTTCTATGAAACCCATATGCACCAAAAAATGGTGACTTATCAGATGACTCCTGACGACGGTTATTTAAAGCAAACTCAGCAAGGGACAAAAAAGAACACCAATCCTCCTGATTCTCCGCCACAAAACAGCGCAGATATGTCTCCAGATTCTGATTGACGCGCTCTGTCTGGCCATTCGACTGTGAGTGGAAAGCAGAAGAGAATGACAACCGAACCCCCAAGCGAGAACAGAAAGCCTTCCAGAATCTGGAAACAAACTGCGTGCCCCTATCAGAGACTATGTCTGAAGGAATACCATGCAATTTGACAATGTGATCAATAAATGCCTGCGCCAGCGTCTTATCATTGGGCAAGCCAGGAAAAGGGATGAAATGCACCATTTTGCTAAAACGGTCCACCACCACCAGAATCACAGTCTTCCCCGAGGAACGAGGCAGGTCCGTATTGAAGTCCATGGACAGATGTGTTCAAGGACGGGAAGGAATGGGTAAGGGAAGGAGAGGACCTGAAGGTCGTGAATGAGGGACTTTGGCACGAGCGCAGGTCTCGCAGGCTGCCACAAAACCCTCAACCGACTTACGAAGCGCCGGCCACCAGAATCTCTGAGCGATGAGATCCACTGTGGCTCTTGCCCCCGGGTGCCCACCAAGGACAGTATCGTGGTGTTCCGTAAAAATCTTGTGTCTTAAAGCGAGAGGCACAAGCAACCTCCCAGGAGGACAAAGATCAGGAGCCTCTGACTGGGCTACCTGAACCTCTGCCTCCAATTCAGGATAAAGAGCAGAGACCACCACACCTTCAGCCAAAATGGGACCCGGGTCTTCAAAATTCCCACCTCCCGGAAAACAACGTGACAGGGCATCCGCCTTCACATTCTTAACCCCAGGGCGGAAGACCATCTGGCCTGTCTCAGGTTCAGACGCTTGGCTGACTCCAAGTAGGCCAGATTCTTATGGTCAGTAAACACGGTAATAGGGTGTCTGGCTCCCTCTAGCCAATGGCGCCATTCCTCAAAAGCCAACTTGATGGCCAACAACTCCCTATCTCCCACATCGTAATTTCTCTCTGTGGAGGAGAGTTTCTTCGAGAAAAAGGCACACGGATGCCATTTGGCAGGAGAGGGACCCTGAGACAAGACCGCACCCACACCCACCTCAGAAGCATCAACCTCAACTATGAAGGGTAGAGAAATATCAGGTTGTACCAAGATGGGAGCGGAAGAAAAACTCTCCTTGATATTAGAAAAAGCCTTACGCGCCTCTATCGACCAGGAGGAAAAACCTACCCCCTTTCTAGTCATATCAGTGAGTGGTTTAACAACAGAGGAATAATTCAAAATAAACTTCCTGTAATAATTGGCAAAGCTCAAAAAACGCATCAGCGCCTTCTGATTCTCAGGAAGCTCCCACTCAAGCACAGCGCAGACCTTCTCGGGGTCCATGCGAAAACCAGAAGCGGAGAGAAGAAACCCCAGAAATTGAATTTCTGGAACCGCAAACACACATTTTTCCAGTTTAGCGTACAATTTATTCTCCCGCAGGATGAGCAAGACCTGACGTAAGTGTTCCTTATGAGTTTTGAAATCAGGAGAAAAAATCAAAATGTCATTTAGATACACCTATACAAATTTCTCCATTAAATGATAAAAAATGCTGTTAACAAAATGCTGAAAGACGGCTGGAGCATTCATCAAACCAAAAGGCATAACCAAATTCTCAAAATGGCCCTCAGGGGTATTGAAGGCCGTCTTCCAGTCATCTCCTTCTCTGACCCTGACCAGGTTGTATGCCCCTCTTAGATCCAACTTGGAAAAAACTTTAGCCCCAACAATCTGGTTAAACAGGTCAGGGATCAGAGGAAGCGGATAAGGGTCACGAATTGTGATACTGTTAAGCTCCCTGAAATCCAGATCTTAAAGAACCATCTTTTTTCTTAACAAAGAAAAAAAACGCGGCAACAGGTGACTTCGAGGGTCGTATGTGTCCCTTTCTCAGACTCTCATAGATATAAGCACGCATAGCGATCCTTTCAGGTTGGGAAAGATTGTATAAACGAGATTTAGGCAGCTTGGCGCCTGGGGTGAGATTAATAGGGCAATCGTACTCCCTGTGCGGGGGCAAGTCCTGAACACCACTCTCAGAGAAGACATCCGAAAATTCAGAGAGAAACGATGGTACAGTCTTAGTAGAAACCTCAGAAACAGATGTCGTGAGGCAATTCTCTCTGCAAAAGTCACTCCAACCATTTATTTGCCTCGCTTGCCAATCAATGGTGGGGTTATGTTTAGTGAGCCAGGGTAGCCCCAACACTAGAGGAGTAGGCAACCCGCTAAGGACGAAACATGACACATCCTCAACATGAGCATCACTCACAATCAAACGGATATTGTGAACTATGCCCTTTAACGATTTCTGAGAAAGTGGAGCGGAATCAATAGCAAAAACAGGTATATCCTTTCCCAAAGTGCATACCTGGAAACCATGAGTTATAGCAAATTGATTATCAATGAGATTGACAGCTGCTCCACTATCTACAAAAATCTCACAAAAATGTTCTTGCTCTCTAGCGCCACCCTGGCAGGTAGGACAAAACGGGAACTACAAGCAAGCGGAAAACCTTCAATTTCCGCATCAACCTTGCCAATAGTAACAGATGGAATGTTTTTAGAGGATTTTTTCCTTTTTGTTACTTCATTACTCTCAAAAGACTGTCTGAATCTCCTAGAGGGACAAACATTTGCCAAATGATTTATACCCCCACAACCGAAACAAACCTTCCTATGAGGACTAAATCTTCCACTGCCAGAGGCAATCAAACTGAGCTGCATGGGCTCCTGCTCAGAAGGGATTGAGAGCGACTGAGACCCCTGTGCACTGAATGAGACTGCCGCACTGTTCTGGGACTGAGTATGACAGGAAGGAGTGATCTCTCCTCTCTCTCTAAGACGCCTATCAATACGAACGGCCCGAGACATGGCAGAGTCCAAGGAGGTAGGTCTCTCATGAAAGGCAAATGCATCTTTCAATCCCTCTGAAAGACCATGGCAAAATTGACTCCGGAGTGCAGCATCATTCCAACCAATATCAGCTGCTCATCTCCGAAATTCTGAGCAGTATATCTCTGCGGATTGTTTACCCTGACATAAAAGACGTAGTCTAGACTCAGCCAAAGCAATACGATCTGGATCATCATATATCTGACCCAGGGCTAAAAAAAATTAATCCGCTGAACGGAGAGGCCGTGCCCCCACTGGCAGCGAAAAAGGCCCAGGACTGAGCGTTATCCCTGAGCAGCGAGATGATGATCCCCCACCCTCCGTTCCTCATCACCAGAGGAATGGGGAAGTAGGCGAAAATGGATTTGCAAGCCTCTCTAAAACAAACAAAATTCTCACTACCCCCGGAGAACGTATCCGGGAGCGAGATCTTAGGCTCAGAACAAACTTCATGAACACAAGCTGAACCGGTCACTTGAAACTGAAAAAGAGTCTTACGGAGATCTTCTACCTCCAATGAAAGACCCTGCATGCGTTCAGTCAAAAGTGAAACCGGATCCATGCTTGAGACGGTTTTGGCGGTTTATAATGTCACGGAAGGTGTACAGGAAACTAGAAGACACAAAAGGAATATCCGACTCACTGGATCCAAAACTAAGGAACAAAAGGGAGAGCCCTGCATCAGACCTGGCTCTCTCCCTGACTGCTCAGCCTATGCGAAAATCCCAATGGTAGATGATCGCATATCCTTGTACCTCGACTGTATAACACCTGAACACCCTATAATAGTGAGGGGGCACGACCACCGGCTCCCTACACTAGATACGGAGGGAGTCAGGGTCACCTGGGATCCAGCAAACAGAAAAACACAAATGAATGAACAAAACTTATTTGTAGAAGACTCAGAAGTAGGATCAGCATGCACACACTCCAGGAAGAAATATAAACCGCAAAGTGAAGCAGTCTGGGAAGGGATTTAAAGGGATGCAATCAGTGCAACTACATGACAGCTGAGAGAGACTAACGAGATGAGAAAATGAAAGCAAAACAAAAGGAAGCTCAAGGAGGAGGTTCTGAAAGACATCTGTCAGAGCTTCTCAGATGTCTGGTGGTGACAATTCTAACCTGATTTAAAGGTGGTTTTCAGAATCCTTGAACCTCTATTTCTGGTGATTTTCTGACAGTTGGCCTAACTGTCCTCAGGATTTAAACTGGAAGGTGTGGATGCCAGAAGCTGCGTCCTACACCTAATTGCAAAGGTGCCTTGCAAGCCTTTGAGTATGGCCGTTTGCTATCCTTTGACTTGAAATACATATAATAATCCCCTTGAATACTTACTGTAGCAGCTTGTCACTGGTCACCCCGGAGGAGCGAGCTGTAGAAGTGGACTTCTCACCTCTGAGCTGACTCTTGCGGCTTTAACCCTGGACTGTGGAGCCAACAGGGAGAGAGCAGAGAGGCAGGAGGCCTCCCTCTAGCAGGAAGCTACATCATGGCTGCTCTCTGACTAGACTTCACTCTACTCTGCCTAATCTTGGGCCTGAGCTAAGCTATATATACACTGTAACACTGCCCCATCTAGTGGAGAAACTAGTGTAGTGCACCCTAACTAGGCCTGTGTAAAGGATCTTACACATAAAATCACATAATGACATGGGAGAATATGACATGAGATGAAGTACAGCATACAGGCATAATATATGACAAAAAAAAACACAAAAGTATGGGGTGCCAACGATCACGAGTGGGACACTGCAAGGATAGCAGTAAGAAACAGGTGAACACAGCTGTAAGGGCGGGATAACATCAGTGTTATGGATTCCGTTTTTGTTTTCCGTTGTAACATGGTTAGAACGGAAAATAACGGAATCCATAAGACGGAAATCAAAACGGAAGCCTTTAAGAAGCATTCGTTTTGATCGGTCATAGTAGAAGTCTATGGGAATCATAACTGACCCGCCTGGTTCCCGTTATGCAAGACGGAAAAAAAAGGACTTTTTTTTTCCATTCTGCATAACGGAAATTAGACGGATCCGTTATGATTCCCATAGACTTCTACTATGACCGATCAGTACGGAATGCCTCTTAAAGGCTTCCATTTTGCATTCCATCATAATGCAAATCTATGAGCAGCATAACGGATCCGTCCTGGTTTCCGTTATGCAGGACTGGACTCCTGCATAATGGATACCAGGACGGATCCATTATGCTGCTCATAGATTTGTATTATGAAGGATCAAAACGAAATGCCTCTTAAAGGCTTCCGTTTTGACTTCCATCTTATGGATTCCGTTATGGAATATATAACGCTGATGTGAACCCGCCCTTACTCTTTCCAACAGGGTTGCTTTGTCGTCTGGTGACATTGCACCCGCTTTACTCAGCAATGAACATGGCTGATGTGTTGTTGGTTGCAAGTAAGCTACCCCTACTGCAAGCTACCCTTAACTATACCGGGTGTGGGTGCTGCTTAGACCCTCTCTAGGTGCTGAGGTAGTGTGCCAATCAACATGCACTACTAGCCTCTGCTGCCAACTACTACACAATATGCAGCTGGTTATCTCTCCACCATTGTCTGTGGCCCTCGCTCTATATGTCTGACCACAAAGTCCTCTGGGGCATTTCTAATTTATAGGATAGTAGTAATGTGCTAAGCGGTGCATAACCACTACACCAACCTCTGACACAGACCAGTTTATATGGCCAGTAACCCTTACACTGTCAGCAATTTGCAATACAATGAGCGTAGGTTGTTCATAAGTGAATTTACATTATTTACCGTTTATCTTTTGCACACTTTCAGAGTCCATGTAATGCGTCTACACTAATGGTTGTACTGTCTCGTTCACTCTTTAGTAGGAGAGGAGGGTGGCATAAGCCTATGTAGTTCATCATCATTATTAGCAAAGGAGGGTAGAGCCACCCTTGATTCTCACTGGCCCTTACCTGTAGACTAGGGCCATAGAAGAAGATTTTCCATTAGGCGTTAGAAGTGCACAATTTACGGACTATTGGGTTCATTTATCAAACTGGTGTAAGGTAGAACTGGCTTACTTGCCTATAGCAACCAATCAGATTCCACCTTTCATTTTCCAAAAGAGCAGTCAAAAATGAAAGGTGGAATCTGATTGTTTGCTATGGGCAACTAAGCCAGTTCTATTTTACACCTGTTTGATAAATGACCCCATATGTCCTGGATTTTATATGTCAAATCTGTTGGTTGACTCGGTGGTTCCACACTGCCATAACACACAACATTTATGTCTATCTGGAGGTCTACAACTGACTTCAGCCAAAGACATAGGGGGTCATTTACTACTCAGGCGCAGATCTGTAACTTTTCCCGCTCACGCCAGGTCAAAAATTCTCATTTATCATTTTTCCGCCTGTTTTAGACGTAGAAAAGGTCTAAATGTAAGACAACTAGGAAGCCGTCTTGCATTAAGACTGGCGCTGGATGCGCAGAAGTTATGGAGAGGCCGGTGCCAGCGTCTAAAACGCCGGTCTTAATACATGACCCCCATAGTTGCCTGCCTATTTTGTATGTGTTAGCTAGGCGCTACACATTTGTAAGTATCAGGTTGGCTTCTGGCAGTCTTGTTTCATGGAGATAAGGGCAAACGCATGATTGCTGATATTTAAGCTGTCGCTGTACTTTGATGAACAACTATTGGCCTGTTGGGTGAGGCAAAGAGAACAAACAATATTTGCTAATTTGCACCCAAAGGGCAAATAGCAGCAGCTTTTGCCGGTTATAAATATCAGGTATAAATACGATGTACATTCCGCAGAAGCTGTTGTTGGTATAAATGTCTAAAAATGCTGTCATACAGGATGTAGGAGATATGGTCTCCCATCAATGTTCCCTCTGTCTGTAGCCAGTGATCAGCACCTTCTAAGCTGGGTATTCTGAAACAACCCCCGATACATCGCCATATAGGGCCCAGATAATAATTAATCCTAATATTGCACAGTGTCCAGTTACATCAGGGCAACCCATAGAATTTGTAGGCCGTCTGACAAGACAAAGTGTTGCCTCCCTGGTGACTTATTAAGTAAATGGGCTGATGTTGACATAACTGGTGGTCTAGCATACTTAGGGTACTTTCACACTAGCGTTTTTCTTTTTTCGGCACTGAGTTCCGTCCTAGGGGCTGCTGCGGTATTATCTCCGTCCAAAATTCCGGATCAGTTGCCGAAATGCCGGATCCGGCATTAATTTACATTGAAATCTATTAGTGCCGGATCCAGCATTAAAAATACCGCAATGCCGGATTCGTCCTTCCGGTCTGCGCATGCGCACAACGGTAAAAATGTGAAAAAAATATATAACGGATCTGTTTCAGATCCGTCTACAAATGCTGTCCGTTTGCATGCAGATTGCCGGATCAAGCAGGCAGTTCCGGTGACGGACCTGCTTGCCGGATCACTCTGCCGCAAGTGTGAAAGTAGCCTTAAAAGGGGTTGTGTCACTTAAGAAAATAGCATTTATTATGTAGAGAAAGCTAATACAAGCCACTTACTAATGTATTGTAATTGTCTATATTGTCTCCTTTGCTGGCTGGATTTATTTCCCCATCGGATTATACACTGCTCGTTCCCATGGTTATGACCACCCTGCAGTCCATCAGTGGTGGTCATGCTTGCACACTATAGGAGAAAGCACCAGCCTATGTGTGCTCCCATGGTCCCGGCCACTAAATAGGCAGGTGTTTTTTTCCTATAGTGCGCAAGCACGGCTACTGCTGATGGATTGTAGGGTGGTCATAACCATGGAAATTAGCAGTGTATAATGTGATCAAAAAATGAATCCAGCAAAGGAAGCAATATGGACAATCACAATACATTAGTAAGTGCCTTGTATTAACTTTCTTTTCTGAAGTGAGACAACCCCTTTAAGAAGTTGCAATGGTGGCTTAAAGGGAATGTTTCATCAGAAAAGGACCTATAATCACGTGTATAATCCCGTTTTTATGTTTAACATATTTTACCCTAATAAATGATTTCTTTTTGGTGGCTGATGCCTTCAAATCTGTAAAATGGTGGCCACCATTTTGAGTGATTCATGCAGCACAAGGCACAGACGTTTCAGATTTGCCAAATTAAAATTTTTGGGGGAATTTCGTAATGAATTTGACTCACAGGACCAGGCATGTACTGTGCATATGCCAACTGAAGACTCAGTGGCACATGCGCAGGGATTACAGAGCTAGGTAAGAGGTCAGTGACGATGCCTGGTGCTGTCGGTCAAGGTCGGATGGCTGAGGATGGAAAGTAAAGATCATATACGTGATATAGTACATGACATTCTCTTTCCAACTAAGCTAGAACCAGCCCTGTACCTCACATGGATCCAGAGATCTCCCTATTCATTGCTAGAATTGTTCAGCTAGATTTGCAATGCACCCACAGGACCACATCTGGGGTACCCCTCGCCCCTTAGGAGGTTTCTACGAAATATGTCCCTCTTATAGAGCAAGTTAACGTGACGCCAGCTGCGGTTAAGCAGCGGAAGCTCAAGGCTCCCTTTGCAGATATTAATGTTAGTACCCAGGATAGGATTGCCAGAGTGGTGCAGGGTGGCTTACAGTCTCTGTACATGTTATGTACACGTGTCACGGTGTTCCTACTTGGATATCTGTGGATCCCAGATGTGATGTGGCACGAAGCAGTGCAAAAGGGGTAGTTGAACTTGGATGATGAACAAGTGGAATAAATGGAGTCCAAACTTTGTAGTAACGTTGAACAGTTGCTTTTACTTGGCATGAATTGGTAATCCAAACAGCTTTTCAAGCGATATATTGGTCATCAGCAAGCATAGGAATAACTTTGGCAGGCAAATACTTCTCTGCAACAATCTCAGCTCTGCTATGCGGTAGCTCTCTCAGCTCTGCTATATTTTGATGGATAAATAGGAAACTCTTTCTCTCCTGCTGGAACTTAAGTTAGCTGTAGTCTGTCTCTTACATATAATCCTAGGAAATTCTTGTCCTGGCTTTAGAGGACCTCAAGCTTCTGCTCAGGATGGAAGGAGGCAATGCAAGCCCAGAAGAGGACAAGCAACCATGTAGAATTCAGAGGCAGGGTCTCTGGGCCTAGCAGAGCAGGCAGTGCTCTGCTAGCCAGCACACAACCTCTCCCTAAGGAGGGTAGGACTAGAACTCGACCTGGAGGGGAAGGCTAAACTGCACACTAACTTCTCCCTAACACAGAACTCCTCCCTCTATCTACAGAGCCTGGAAAGAAGCAGAAGGTTCCTCTCCAGAGAAACTATCTCTGCTAATATTGCCACCATCTGCTGGTGGACCTGGTTATTGCACTCAAACATAACAGTTTCAGGAATAAATATGCACGTTATTAAGCTATGACACAAAATACATCAGATATTATATATTAGCACATAGGAAATGGTAGCAAGGTGTCAAAAGAAGTGGTAATGGCACTCTGGGTCATTACAGATTTATATCAAGCTGGCAGCTGAGGAGGTGTGTCCTTTCTGCTGCAGCTCAGGGGTTGTGTTATTTCTGCTGTCACAGCTCAGGAGGCAGAGGAAGGATGGAACTCAGTGAGGTGGACAGTAAAATAAGAACAACATCAAACAGCAGGTGGTGCTATACAGAAACATTTTATTGAATAGCTCAGTGGCTTTACTAAATAGTTCATTACATGCAATTACAAAAGTATTCAGATTCAGATGCTGGTTTGAAAAATGCGGAATATTTTTCTTGGAACAACCGCCTGAAGGAACGGCGTTTGCTTATGTCAACTGTGTAGTAGAAGTATGTCACAGATTACTAGCAGGAGAGCAGTGGCGCTGCTTAGAAGTATGTCACAGATTACTAGCAGGGGAGCAGTAGCGCTGCTTAGAAGTATGTCACAGATTACTAGCAGGGGAGCAGTGGCGCTGCTTAGAAGTATGTCACAGATTACTAGCAGGAGAGCAGTAGCGCTGCTTAGATATATGTCACAGATTACTAGCAGGGGAGCAGTGGCGCTGCTTAGAAGTATGTCACAGATTACTAGCAGGGGAGCAGTGGAGCTGCTTAGAAGTATGTCCCAGATTACTAGCAGGAGAGCAGTGGCGCTACTTAGAAGTATTTCACAGATTACTAGCAGGAGAGCAGTGGCGCTACTTAGAAGTATTTCACAGATTACTAGCAGGGGAGCAGTGGCGCTGCTTAGAAGTATGTCACAGATTACTAGCAGGGGAGCAGTGGAGCTGCTTAGAAGTATGTCCCAGATTACTAGCAGGAGAGCAGTGGTGCTGCTTAGAAGTATGTCACAGATTACTAGCAGGAGAGCAGTGGCGCTGCTTAGAAGTATGTCACAGATTACTAGCAGGGGAGCAGTGGCGCTGCTTAGAAGTATGTCACAGATTACTAGCAGTGGAGCAGTGGTGCTGCTTAGAAGTATGTCACAGATTACTAGCAGGGGAGCAGTGGCGCTGCTTAGAAGTATGTCACAGATTACTAGCAGGGGATCAGTGGCGCTGCTTAGAAGCATGTCACAGATTACTAGCAGGGGAGCAGTAGCGCTGCTTAGAAGTATGTCACAGATTACTAGCAGGGGAGCAGTAGCGCTGCTTAGAAGTATGTCACAGATTACTAGCAGGGGAGCAGTAGCGCTGCTTAGAAGTATGTCACAGATTACTAGCAGGGGAGCAGTGGCGCTGCTTAGAAGTATGTCACAGATTACTAGCAGGGGAGCAGTGGCGCTGCTTAGAAGTATGTCACAGATTACTAGCAGGGGAGCAGTGGCGCTGCTTAGAAGTATGTCACAGATTACTAGCAGGGGAGCAGTGGCGCTGCTTAGAAGTATGTCACAGATTACTAGCAGGGGAGCAGTGGCGCTGCTTAGAAGTATGTCACAGATTACTAGCAGGGGAGCAGTGGCGCTGCTTAGAAGTATGTCACAGATTACTAGCAGGGGAGCAGTGGCGCTGCTTAGAAGTATGTCACAGATTACTAGCAGGAGAGCAGTGGCGCTGCTTAGAAGTGTGTCACAGATTACTAGCAGGAGAGCAGTGGCGCTGCTTAGAAGTATGTCACAGATTACTAGCAGGGGAGCAGTGGCGCTGCTTAGAAGTATGTCACAGATTACTAGCAGGGGAGCAGTGGCGCTGCTTAGAAGTATGTCACAGATTACTAGCAGGGGAGCAGTGGCGCTGCTTAGAAGTATGTCACAGATTACTAGCAGGGGAGCAGTGGCGCTGCTTAGAAGTATGTCACAGATTACTAGCAGGGGAGCAGTGGCGCTGCTTAGAAGTATGTCACAGATTACTAGCAGGGGAGCAGTGGCGCTGCTTAGAAGTATGTCACAGATTACTAGCAGGGGAGCAGTGGCGCTGCTTAGAAGTACGTCACAGATTACTAGCAGGAGAGCAGTGGCGCTGCTTAGAAGTATGTCACAGATTACTAGCAGGGGAGCAGTGGCGCTGCTTAGAAGTATGTCACAGATTACTAGCAGGAGAGCAGTGGCGCTGCTTAGAAGTATGTCACAGATTACTAGCAGGGGAGCAGTGGCGCTGCTTAGAAGTATGTCACAGATTACTAGCAGGAGAGCAGTGGCGCTGCTTAGAAGTATGTCACAGACTACTAGCAGGGGAGCAGTGGCGCTGCTTAGAAGTATGTCACAGATTACTAGCAGGGGAGCAGTGGCGCTGCTTAGAAGTATGTCACAGATTACTAGCAGGAGAGCAGTGGCGCTGCTTAGAAGTATGTCACAGATTACTAGCAGGGGAGCAGTAGCGCTGCTTAGAAGTATGTCACAGATTACTAGCAGGGGAGCAGTGGCGCTGCTTAGAAGTATGTCACAGATTACTAGTAGGGGAGCAGTGGTGCTGCTTAGAAGTATGTCACAGATTACTAGCAGGGGAGCAGTGGCGCTGCTTAGAAGTATGTCCCAGATTACTAGCAGGAGAGCAGTGGTGCTGCTTAGAAGTATGTCACAGATTACTAGCAGGGGAGCAGTGGCGCTGCTTAGAAGTATGTCACAGATTACTAGCAGGGGAGCAGTAGCGCTGCTTTGAAGTATGTCACAGATTACTAGCAGGGGAGCAGTAGCGCTGCTTAGAAGTATGTCACAGATTACTAGCAGGGGAGCAGTGGCGCTGCTTAGAAGTATGTCACAGATTACTAGCAGGGGAGCAGTGGCGCTGCTTAGAAGTATGTCACAGATTAATAGCAGGAGAGCAGTGGCGCTGCTTAGAAGTATGTCACAGATTACTAGCAGGGGAGCAGTGGCGCTGCTTAGAAGTATGTCACAGATTACTAGTAGGGGAGCAGTGGTGCTGCTTAGAAGTATGTCACAGATTACTAGCAGGGGAGCAGTGGTGCTGCTTAGAAGTATGTCACAGATTACTAGCAGGAGAGCAGTGGCGCTGCTTAGAAGTATGTCACAGATTACTAGCAGGGGAGCAGTGGCGCTGCTTAGAAGTATGTCACAGATTACTAGCAGGAGAGCAGTGGCGCTGCTTAGAAGTATGTCACAGATTACTAGCAGGGGAGCAGTGGCGCTGCTTAGAAGTATGTCACAGATTACTAGCAGGGGAGCAGTGGCGCTGCTTAGAAGTATGTCACAGATTACTAGCAGGAGAGCAGTGGTGCTGCTTAGAAGTATGTCACAGATTACTAGCAGGGGAGCAGTAGCGCTGCTTAGAAGTATGTCACAGATTACTAGCAGGAGAGCAGTGGTGCTGCTTAGAAGTATGTCACAGATTACTAGCAGGGGAGCAGTAGCGCTGCTTAGAAGTATGTCACAGATTACTAGCAGGGGAGCAGTGGCGCTGCTTAGAAGTATGTCACAGATTACTAGCAGGAGAGCAGTGGTGCTGCTTAGAAGTATGTCACAGATTACTAGCAGGGGAGCAGTAGCGCTGCTTAGAAGTATGTCACAGATTACTAGCAGGAGAGCAGTGGTGCTGCTTAGAAGTATGTCACAGATTACTAGCAGGGGAGCAGTAGCGCTGCTTAGAAGTATGTCACAGATTACTAGCAGGAGAGCAGTGGCGCTGCTTAGAAGTATGTCACAGATTACTAGCAGGGGAGCAGTGGCGCTGCTTAGAAGTATGTCACAGATTACTAGCAGGGGAGCAGTGGTGCTGCTTAGAAGTATGTCACAGATTACTAGCAGGGGAGCAGTGGAGCTTCTTAGAAGTATGTCACAGATTACTAGCAGGAGAGCAGTGGCGCTGCTTAGAAGTATGTCACAGATTACTAGCAGGGGAGCAGTGGCGCTGCTTAGAAGTATGTCACAGATTACTAGCAGGGGAGCAGTGGCGCTGCTTAGAAGTATGTCACAGATTACTAGCAGGGGAGCAGTGGTGCTGCTTAGAAGTATGTCACAGATTACTAGCAGGGGAGCAGTGGAGCTTCTTAGAAGTATGTCACAGATTACTAGCAGGAGAGCAGTGGCGCTGCTTAGAAGTATGTCACAGATTACTAGCAGGGGAGCAGTGGCGCTGCTTAGAAGTATGTCACAGATTACTAGCAGGAGAGCAGTGGTGCTGCTTAGAAGTATGTCACAGATTACTAGCAGGGGAGCAGTAGCGCTGCTTAGAAGTATGTCACAGATTACTAGCAGGGGAGCAGTGGCACTGCTTAGAAGTATGTCACAGATTACTAGCAGGGGAGCAGTGGCGCTGTTTAGAAGTATGTCACAGATTACTAGCAGGGGAGCAGTGGCGCTGCTTAGAAGTATGTCACAGATTACTAGCAGGGGAGCAGTGGCGCTGTTTAGAAGTATGTCACAGATTACTAGTAGGGGAGCAGTGGTGCTGCTTAGAAGTATGTCACAGATTACTAGCAGGGGAGCAGTGGCGCTGCTTAGAAGTATGTCCCAGATTACTAGCAGGGGAGCAGTGGTGCTGCTTAGAAGTATGTCACAGATTACTAGCAGGGGAGCAGTGGCGCTGCTTAGAAGTATGTCACAGATTACTAGCAGGGGAGCAGTGGCGCTGCTTAGAAGTATGTCACAGATTACTAGCAGGAGAGCAGTGGCGCTGCTTAGAAGTATGTCACAGATTACTAGCAGGGGAGCAGTGGCGCTGCTTAGAAGTATGTCACAGATTACTAGCAGGAGAGCAGTGGCGCTGCTTAGAAGTATGTCACAGATTACTAGCAGGGGAGCAGTGGCGCTGCTTAGAAGTATGTCACAGATTACTAGCAGGGGAGCAGTGGCGCTGCTTAGAAGTATGTCACAGATTACTAGCAGGGGAGCAGTGGCGCTGCTTAGAAGTATGTCACAGATTACTAGCAGGAGAGCAGTGGCGCTGCTTAGAAGTATGTCACAGACTACTAGCAGGGGAGCAGTGGCGCTGCTTAGAAGTATGTCACAGATTACTAGCAGGAGAGCAGTGGCGCTGCTTAGAAGTATGTCACAGATTACTAGCAGGAGAGCAGTGGCGCTGCTTAGAAGTATGTCACAGATTACTAGCAGGGGAGCAGTAGCGCTGCTTAGAAGTATGTCACAGATTACTAGCAGGGGAGCAGTGGCGCTGCTTAGAAGTATGTCACAGATTACTAGTAGGGGAGCAGTGGTGCTGCTTAGAAGTATGTCACAGATTACTAGCAGGGGAGCAGTGGCGCTGCTTAGAAGTATGTCACAGATTACTAGTAGGGGAGCAGTGGTGCTGCTTAGAAGTATGTCACAGATTACTAGCAGGGGAGCAGTGGTGCTGCTTAGAAGTATGTCACAGATTACTAGCAGGGGAGCAGTGGCGCTGCTTAGAAGTATGTCACAGATTACTAGCAGGAGAGCAGTGGCGCTGCTTAGAAGTATGTCACAGATTACTAGCAGGGGAGCAGTGGCGCTGCTTAGAAGTATGTCACAGATTACTAGCAGGGGAGCAGTGGTGCTGCTTAGAAGTATGTCACAGATTACTAGCAGGGGAGCAGTAGCGCTGCTTAGAAGTATGTCACAGATTACTAGCAGGAGAGCAGTGGTGCTGCTTAGAAGTATGTCACAGATTACTAGCAGGGGAGCAGTAGCGCTGCTTAGAAGTATGTCACAGATTACTAGCAGGGGAGCAGTGGCGCTGTTTAGAAGTATGTCACAGATTACTAGCAGGAGAGCAGTGGTGCTGCTTAGAAGTATGTCACAGATTACTAGCAGGGGAGCAGTAGCGCTGCTTAGAAGTATGTCACAGATTACTAGCAGGAGAGCAGTGGTGCTGCTTAGAAGTATGTCACAGATTACTAGCAGGGGAGCAGTAGCGCTGCTTAGAAGTATGTCACAGATTACTAGCAGGAGAGCAGTGGCGCTGCTTAGAAGTATGTCACAGATTACTAGCAGGGGAGCAGTGGCGCTGCTTAGAAGTATGTCACAGATTACTAGCAGGGGAGCAGTGGTGCTGCTTAGAAGTATGTCACAGATTACTAGCAGGGGAGCAGTGGAGCTTCTTAGAAGTATGTCACAGATTACTAGCAGGAGAGCAGTGGCGCTGCTTAGAAGTATGTCACAGATTACTAGCAGGGGAGCAGTGGCGCTGCTTAGAAGTATGTCACAGATTACTAGCAGGGGAGCAGTGGCGCTGCTTAGAAGTATGTCACAGATTACTAGCAGGGGAGCAGTGGTGCTGCTTAGAAGTATGTCACAGATTACTAGCAGGGGAGCAGTGGAGCTTCTTAGAAGTATGTCACAGATTACTAGCAGGAGAGCAGTGGCGCTGCTTAGAAGTATGTCACAGATTACTAGCAGGGGAGCAGTGGCGCTGCTTAGAAGTATGTCACAGATTACTAGCAGGAGAGCAGTGGTGCTGCTTAGAAGTATGTCACAGATTACTAGCAGGGGAGCAGTAGCGCTGCTTAGAAGTATGTCACAGATTACTAGCAGGGGAGCAGTGGCACTGCTTAGAAGTATGTCACAGATTACTAGCAGGGGAGCAGTGGCGCTGTTTAGAAGTATGTCACAGATTACTAGCAGGGGAGCAGTGGCGCTGCTTAGAAGTATGTCACAGATTACTAGCAGGGGAGCAGTGGCGCTGTTTAGAAGTATGTCACAGATTACTAGTAGGGGAGCAGTGGTGCTGCTTAGAAGTATGTCACAGATTACTAGCAGGGGAGCAGTGGCGCTGCTTAGAAGTATGTCCCAGATTACTAGCAGGAGAGCAGTGGTGCTGCTTAGAAGTATGTCACAGATTACTAGCAGGGGAGCAGTGGCGCTGCTTAGAAGTATGTCACAGATTACTAGCAGGGGAGCAGTGGCGCTGCTTAGAAGTATGTCACAGATTACTAGCAGGAGAGCAGTGGCGCTGCTTAGAAGTATGTCACAGATTACTAGCAGGGGAGCAGTGGCGCTGCTTAGAAGTATGTCACAGATTACTAGCAGGAGAGCAGTGGCGCTGCTTAGAAGTATGTCACAGATTACTAGCAGGGGAGCAGTGGCGCTGCTTAGAAGTATGTCACAGATTACTAGCAGGGGAGCAGTGGCGCTGCTTAGAAGTATGTCACAGATTACTAGCAGGGGAGCAGTGGCGCTGCTTAGAAGTATGTCACAGATTACTAGCAGGAGAGCAGTGGCGCTGCTTAGAAGTATGTCACAGACTACTAGCAGGGGAGCAGTGGCGCTGCTTAGAAGTATGTCACAGATTACTAGCAGGGGAGCAGTGGCGCTGCTTAGAAGTATGTCACAGATTACTAGCAGGAGAGCAGTGGCGCTGCTTAGAAGTATGTCACAGATTACTAGCAGGGGAGCAGTAGCGCTGCTTAGAAGTATGTCACAGATTACTAGCAGGGGAGCAGTGGCGCTGCTTAGAAGTATGTCACAGATTACTAGTAGGGGAGCAGTGGTGCTGCTTAGAAGTATGTCACAGATTACTAGCAGGGGAGCAGTGGCGCTGCTTAGAAGTATGTCCCAGATTACTAGCAGGAGAGCAGTGGTGCTGCTTAGAAGTATGTCACAGATTACTAGCAGGGGAGCAGTAGCGCTGCTTAGAAGTATGTCCCAGATTACTAGCAGGAGAGCAGTGGTGCTGCTTAGAAGTATGTCACAGATTACTAGCAGGGGAGCAGTGGCGCTGCTTAGAAGTATGTCACAGATTACTAGCAGGGGAGTAGTAGCGCTGCTTAGAAGTATGTCACAGATTACTAGCAGGGGAGCAGTAGCGCTGCTTAGAAGTATGTCACAGATTACTAGCAGGGGAGCAGTGGCGCTGCTTAGAAGTATGTCACAGATTACTAGCAGGGGAGCAGTGGCGCTGCTTAGAAGTATGTCACAGATTACTAGCAGGAGAGCAGTGGCGCTGCTTAGAAGTATGTCACAGATTACTAGCAGGGGAGCAGTGGTGCTGCTTAGAAGTATGTCACAGATTACTAGTAGGGGAGCAGTGGTGCTGCTTAGAAGTATGTCACAGATTACTAGCAGGGGAGCAGTGGTGCTGCTTAGAAGTATGTCACAGATTACTAGCAGGAGAGCAGTGGTGCTGCTTAGAAGTATGTCACAGATTACTAGCAGGGGAGCAGTGGCGCTGCTTAGAAGTATGTCACAGATTACTAGCAGGAGAGCAGTGGCGCTGCTTAGAAGTATGTCACAGATTACTAGCAGGGGAGCAGTGGCGCTGCTTAGAAGTATGTTACAGATTACTAGCAGGGGAGCAGTGGCGCTGCTTAGAAGTATGTCACAGATTACTAGCAGGAGAGCAGTGGTGCTGCTTAGAAGTATGTCACAGATTACTAGCAGGGGAGCAGTGGCGCTGCTTAGAAGTATGTCACAGATTACTAGCAGGGGAGCAGTAGCGCTGCTTAGAAGTATGTCACAGATTACTAGCAGGGGAGCAGTGGCGCTGCTTAGAAGTATGTCACAGATTACTAGCAGGGGAGCAGTAGCGCTGCTTAGAAGTATGTCACAGATTACTAGCAGGGGAGCAGTAGCGCTGCTTAGAAGTATGTCACAGATTACTAGCAGGGGAGCAGTGGCGCTGCTTAGAAGTATGTCACAGATTACTAGCAGGAGAGCAGTGGTGCTGCTTAGAAGTATGTCACAGATTACTAGCAGGGGAGCAGTAGCGCTGCTTAGAAGTATGTCACAGATTACTAGCAGGAGAGCAGTGGTGCTGCTTAGAAGTATGTCACAGATTACTAGCAGGGGAGCAGTAGCGCTGCTTAGAAGTATGTCACAGATTACTAGCAGGGGAGCAGTGGCGCTGCTTAGAAGTATGTCACAGATTACTAGCAGGGGAGCAGTGGCGCTGCTTAGAAGTATGTCACAGATTACTAGCAGGGGAGCAGTGGTGCTGCTTAGAAGTATGTCACAGATTACTAGCAGTGGAGCAGTGGCGCTGCTTAGAAGTATGTCACAGATTACTAGCAGGGGAGCAGTGGTGCTGCTTAGAAGTATGTCACAGATTACTAGCAGGGGAGCAGTGGCGCTGCTTAGAAGTATGTCACAGATTACTAGCAGGGGAGCAGTGGCGCTGCTTAGAAGTATGTCACAGATTACTAGCAGGAGAGCAGTGGCGCTGCTTAGAAGTATGTCACAGATTACTAGCAGGGGAGCAGTGGCGCTGCTTAGAAGTATGTCACAGATTACTAGCAGGGGAGCAGTGGAGCTTCTTAGAAGTATGTCACAGATTACTAGCAGGAGAGCAGTGGCGCTACTTAGAAGTATGTCACAGATTACTAGCAGGGGAGCAGTGGCGCTGCTTAGAAGTATGTCACAGATTACTAGCAGGGGAGCAGTGGCGCTGCTTAGAAGTGTGTCACAGATTACTAGCAGGAGAGCAGTGGCGCTACTTAGAAGTATGTCACAGATTACTAGCAGGGGAGCAGTGGCGCTGCTTAGAAGTATGTCACAGATTACTAGCAGGAGAGCAGTGGCGCTGCTTAGAAGTATGTCACAGATTACTAGCAGGAGAGCAGTGGCGCTGCTTAGAAGTATGTCACAGATTACTAGCAGGGGAGCAGTAGCGCTGCTTAGAAGTATGTCACAGATTACTAGCAGGGGAGCAGTGGCGCTACTTAGAAGTATGTCACAGATTACTAGCAGGGGAGCAGTGGCGCTGCTTAGAAGTATGTCACAGATTACTAGCAGGGGAGCAGTGGTGCTGCTTAGAAGTATGTCACAGATTACTAGCAGTGGAGCAGTGGCGCTGCTTAGAAGTATGTCACAGATTACTAGCAGGGGAGCAGTGGTGCTGCTTAGAAGTATGTCACAGATTACTAGCAGGGGAGCAGTGGCGCTGCTTAGAAGTATGTCACAGATTACTAGCAGGGGAGCAGTGGTGCTGCTTAGAAGTATGTCACAGATTACTAGCAGGGGAGCAGTAGCGCTGCTTAGAAGTATGTCACAGATTACTAGCAGGGGAGCAGTAGCGCTGCTTAGAAGTATGTCACAGATTACTAGCAGGAGAGCAGTGGCGCTGCTTAGAAGTATGTCACAGATTACTAGCAGGGGAGCAGTAGCGCTGCTTAGAAGTATGTCACAGATTACTAGCAGGGGAGCAGTAGCGCTGCTTAGAAGTATGTCACAGATTACTAGCAGGAGAGCAGTGGCGCTGCTTAGAAGTATGTCACAGATTACTAGCAGGGGAGCAGTGGCGCTGCTTAGAAGTATGTCACAGATTACTAGCAGGGGAGCAGTGGCGCTGCTTAGAAGTATGTCACAGATTACTAGCAGGGGAGCAGTGGAGCTTCTTAGAAGTATGTCACAGATTACTAGCAGGAGAGCAGTGGCGCTACTTAGAAGTATGTCACAGATTACTAGCAGGGGAGCAGTGGCGCTGCTTAGAAGTATGTCACAGATTACTAGCAGGGGAGCAGTGGCGCTGCTTAGAAGTGTGTCACAGATTACTAGCAGGAGAGCAGTGGCGCTACTTAGAAGTATGTCACAGATTACTAGCAGGGGAGCAGTGGCGCTGCTTAGAAGTATGTCACAGATTACTAGCAGGAGAGCAGTGGCGCTACTTAGAAGTATGTCACAGATTACTAGCAGGGGAGCAGTGGCGCTGCTTAGAAGTGTGTCACAGATTACTAGCAGGGGAGCAGTGGCGCTGCTTAGAAGTATGTCACAGATTACTAGCAGGAGAGCAGTGGCGCTGCTTAGAAGTATGTCACAGATTACTAGCAGGGGAGCAGTAGCGCTGCTTAGAAGTATGTCACAGATTACTAGCAGGGGAGCAGTGGCGCTGCTTAGAAGTATGTCACAGATTACTAGCAGGGGAGCAGTGGCGCTGCTTAGAAGTATGTCACAGATTACTAGCAGGAGAGCAGTGGCGCTGCTTAGAAGTATGTCACAGATTACTAGCAGGGGAGCAGTGGCGCTGCGTGCCTATATCAATAATATGTCCACTAGCCGTTTATGAACACTTGGCCCCTGGGGGTCTCTTCATTAATTTTAACTGCAAAATCAAACCTGAAACTTTGTTTCCCTCCAGCCCTCCCCTCATAATAAAAATGAAGAGCCTTTCAGAAAGAGAGAGAGAGAGAGAAAGAGTAACCTAATTTTGCAAAATTCTTCCCAAATAGAAAATCAATAGGTGTCTTTCCAGAAGCAATTCTGCAGAAATAACGCTGAGATCATAAATAGTTCATGACTAGTTTGTGTCCAATGATAACGGTATTTGTCTGAAAGTAAAAATCAATGCGGCTTTATTGATGTTGGGAAGATTAAGGGGCCGTTGTGTTTGGAAACCTCTTTTTATACAGTTTGCAACGCTAATAGTAGTAATGAAAAGAGTATATATAATACAGGACCTATCGAGATACATTGAGTACTGGGAGTTTATTTAGACTATGAAGATGGCATAATAATTATAATTATCAATGTTGTATTCTCGGCACCAGTGATATGTAGGACTCTTGTTACATAGTTATTATCGGTAAGTTACAACATAGCATGGTAAATAAGGGGTTGTCCAGCAGTTTGTGATGGCTTATCCTCTGGATAGGCCATCACTAGCTGATCAGCTGGGGTCTGCCGATCAGCAATTTTGGTACAGCTCCGTTGCTGGAAGCCAGTGCCAGAATTACGGAGCTCTGTTAAAGCGATTTTCTGAGATATTTAAACAGATAGGTCATCGGTATTTGATCATGGGGGGGTTCGTCACCCAGGATTCCCACCAATCAGCGGTGTGCTGCGCTGACAGTAGATCTGCGTCCTTCTCTCAGCTCCCCAATTAAGAGTAGTGTTGATCGCGAATATTGGCACTTTGAGAATTAGCAAATAACTAGACAATAGTGCTATAGCTTCGTAATCGCGAATATTCTAGATTTCTTTTTTCCATCAGTACCCATAATCCCTCACTGCTTCTTGCTGCAATATCTTTGACTTTAGGAGTAGTGTTGATCACGAATTTTCGTATCGGTAATTTTTATCGCGAATTTTCCGATTTCCGATTTTTGCAATCAAGAAAATAATGACTGGAGATCACGAATTTGCGAATATATGATGAATATTCGCCCAAATTTTCGTGAAATATCGCAAATTCGAATATTGCCCCTGCCACTCATAACTGATTAAGCGCCATACAGCGGCTGTGCTTGGTATTGCAGCTCAGCCCCATTCACTTCAATGGGGTTGAGCTGTGTCTAGGCCATGTGAGCCATGAGCGTGACGGCACTTGGTCTAGGCAAAGCTGGAAGACCACCACCAGCTGCCTTCTCAAACAACTGATCGGTGAGGGTCCCAGGCATCGGAGCTTAACCAATTAGATACTGATGACCTATTCAGAGGATAGGTCATCAGTAAAAATATCTCAGAAAACCCCATAAACTGTGAAGTGGAGGGAGCTCATTAATAGAGTGCTGCTCCCATTGAAGTCAATGGGAGCAGTACTGCAGTGATGTGCTCATCTAACTCAGTGACCCTCTAAAATTCATTCTCCTGGACTGTTGACTAAATCCTAGCATTCAGACAACCTGTGTAAGGAAGACATTCTTCAACCTGGGCTGTTCTCACATGACCACCTGACTCTGGCTGTGGGATTGGATCTGATAATCAAGTGTTCCTATTCAGCTGAATAGAGGTCATTTACTAAAGACTGGCGTTTGACATGCCTTAGTAAAAAAAAGCCCACTTGCAAAAGATGCAACCACTTTATTAGGCCTCATGCACACGACCGTTGTTTTGGTCCGCATCCGAGCTACAGTTTTTGCGGCTTGGATGCGGACCCATTCACTTCAATCCGTTGCTCCGTTCTGTGGTCCGAAAAAAAAAAAATATTAACCTGTCCTATTCTTGTCCGTTTTGCGGACATATCAATGGCTGTTCCACAAATTGCCGAACGCACAAGGACGCCATACGTGTTTTGCCTATCCGCAATTTGCATACCGCAAAACACACAACAGTTGGGTGAATGAGGCCTTAGGAGTTGCAGTCGTAGGTTTACAGCGTAAATTGCAGTATATTAAATGTGTTGGACTGTGGTGGCCTCACTCTCTTCTGCTAAGCTGTAAGAACGGCATGAAAAATAAAAAGACCCAACATTTTTTGCAACAAATTCAGCAATTTTTTTTACACAAAAAAACAGGCGTAAATGACATCACCCCCCCCCCAAAGTAAGATTTGGTCTGCTGCATCTGTACTGTGAATTCTAACTGAAAACTACCTCCTGTAAATGACGTGGCCCAGACCTGCTCCGAGAACATAGTGAAGTATTGTGTCACTTCCAATTTACTCTTCCTGAGGTGGACACCTACAGAATTGCAGAACAGGTCAATAGCGGCAGCTCCTTCTAGTCAGGAGGCTCCTGCTTGTTATCTTGTGGCAGGTTATCAGGAGACAGTCATTTGTTGGCTCCTAGTGACATCTGTCAGGACGTGTAAGCGGAGGTCAGACGATCATTACTTGGATATCTTCTCCTTGCTGTGTCTTTTGGGCAATCACCAGCCCTGTCCAGACTTCTGTTACTAGGTATAGGAACCAGGTTTTAATGCGATTAGGACTATAGATAGTGCTGACAGTGGACTAGGACAAGCAATTTATATAAACCTTGAATTCTACCTTTGCTGAAGAATCCATAAAATGTACATTTCTCTATTTTTTTTGGGCCAGCCTGCAACAGGTTCTTTCCTAAGCAGTTGGGTCTGAAGACGTTCCTTAGATGTGATACAAAACTGCCTTTAGTCTGTCTATGATGTCTGGGAACTACCTATAAAATCTGAAATCCCCGAATAAATGTTTTATCTTTTGAACGTTCCATATTGTTTGTGAATTCATAGAGAGAAATTCTGACAGTTCAAGCTCAACACCCTGCAGATTGCATGTGGTGAGGTCAGCAGCAGTCACCATAGTAGATTCTTGGCTTCGCTGTCCATCCTATAATTTATCATTTTGCCTGGCCTGGCTCTCCGCCAGTTCTAGGCCGCCAAGGAACGGAGAGACGAACACAATCAATGAATCATCCCTAATAATTACATTTAGCTAATGAAAATGTATGTAATTGATATTTTATAACTATTTTTGGAAGTTGAAGACTTTAATGGTATTGATCTTAAGCCGAGGAGCCTTTCCTTCCATTATCTGTTGGAGGCAGCTAGAGTGTCCACTCAGACAGCCGCACTCCACCTGATAGTTAACCCCTTCTCAGCCATAGCAATTCACTGACAACTTTGGCAACAAATGTCATAGCCAGCCTTTTAAAGCTCCTGGGAAGTGATGGCCAGTTTGCATTGTTCGCCCACTAACACATGCGGGCTGCCATCTTTTCTCACAAATCTGGCGAGGCACAGGTAAGTCCTTACCTGTGCCTGTACGCGAGCCGGTCTGAAATCAAATGCTGTCACCGGGAGCAGGCAGTTCCGAGAACAGCCACCGGGGGCCTTCATTGGGCTGTTCTCGGAACTGCCTGTTCCCGCTGACCACATTTGTTTCAGACCGGCTCACGGCACAGGCACAGGTAAGGGCTTACCTGTGCCTCGCCGGACTTGTGAGAAAAGATGGCAGCCCGCATGTGTTCGCGGGCGAACAATGTGAACTGGCCATCACTGCTCCTGGGCCCAATACAACATCTGCTATAGGGGCCTCCACCTACCTAGTCGGTACCAAATGGGTCTATGGGCCATTAATCTCCATCCCTGCTATTAGACTATAGAATAAAATGATTTTACTATGATCTATGAACTATGACTTTAGTTAATCAAAATCATGTTTGATTTTTCTGTGCCCAGGAATCAGACCATTTTGAGACATAGACGTCAGGACAAGTCCTACAGTTCCTCTAATATCTTTACACCCATGGCTCATTTACAGAAACAATCAGATTTCACCTTTCATTTTCCAAAGGAGCTTTCAAAAATTAAAGGTGAAATCTGATTGGTTGCCATGGGCAACTAAACCAGTTCTACTTTACACCAGTTTGATAAATCTCCCCAGTGTCTCTAGAATTAACCTTAGAGGGTTAGTCCGAGCAGTTAATTCTGATGACCTATCCTCAAGATCGCTCGTTAATATCAGATCGGTGGGGGCCAGAACCCCGGCACCACCTGCCAACCAATGCCACTGACTCTTTCTAGGCCAGTGACGTCATGTTCATTGGTCACATGGCATATGTGCAACTCAGTGCCATTCAAGTGAATGAGGATCAGCTGTAATACCAAGCACAGCCACTATCCAATGAATGGCACTGTGCTTGGTAAGGTGTGAGCAGCCTCTTCAAACAGCTGATCAGCGGGTATGCCGGGCATCAGACTCACATCGCTCCTGAGGGTAGGTCATCAATATTAAACACTCAGACAACCCCTTTAAATTGGCTAGTCCATATTGTCAAATGGTACTTCTCCTATTGGACAAATGATGCAAGTTCGGATGGAAATTACAATTATCATAATAAAAAAAATCTCCATTTCAAGAGGTTCACACTGCTCCCCAGATTTACGTTGACTATAAGGTCTCATGTCCATGACAGAGCTATGCTCCATGTGCTGCTATATAGTGTTTTGTATGGATCTGTACTATGCACATATGCTTCCCTTTCAGCAAAGGATAAATAGTTATTAAAAACTGTGCCATGAGTGGTGTGTAAATGGCAATTCACTGTGAGGTACATTGGCTTCTATTGTATGGATTTTTAGCAGATGACCAAGGGTATACACATTTTTGCCATAAACATCGGAATAATCCATGTGTTGTTGGATATCACAGGTATTCAAATGGTTTTGGAGTAAAATTGTAAGGCCAGCCTCTTTGACTAGGCATCCAATACAATGGTAAACCGAAAAAAAATTGAATCGTGGAGCTGGATGTAAATGATGTGCTTAGCACTTTATTACAGTTTAGTTAGTAGATAACTGTACAAAGTAGTGTAATCTCTGCAGGAACCCTCAGGAGATAGTGTTGGGCACCACCTGGGGATCTGCTACAGATTAGGAGATGTCTTTTGGTAGAATATCTGTTTAACACAGAAGCCCATAAAATGCTGTTTAGAAATACCTGGAATTCCATGTAAATCACGCAAAAATGTCTTCTCAAGTTATCAATGTGTTATCTTATTTATGGGTGTGATCGATCCAAAGATTTATTCTATAAATGTTCTCTATTCAAAGTAATAATTTGGATTAATGTTAATTTGGTATAGTAGGGTTGTTCCTTCCATCCCTTGAAAACCATTGTTAATCTCATTTTACACCTTCCCCTCTTCATATCTAATATGAAATGTAAAGGGGTTGTCCAGGTTAACAGATTTTTTTCTCCAGCAGCAACTAGGCTAAAATAACAAACCAAGTCACACTTACCACTCTTTTTCAGAGCAGCTTCCAGTGCCATGTTCTAGTTTTGCACTGGTAATGTCATCTACCTGGCTTCAGCGGTAACGTTCCCTGCACACCATATCTGCATGCAGCCAATCACTGGCTTCAGCAGTGTGCAGCAGGTAACTGCGGAGGTCAGTAATTGTCTGCAGAGTGCAGCACAGGAAGCAGGGGAGAAAAGGGCTGAGCATGAGTTGGTGTGTTATTTTATTATAATCACTGCTGTTGGGAACCCATTCGCTTAACGGGATGACCCCTGTAAGGCCCCTTACTTGGGCTTACTGGCCAGGCAATTATTGGGAACCAACCGTTCTTTCCTGATAATTGCCTGATTCTGAGCGGAGGTGAGAGCTGCATTTAGATGTAGCAATCACCTCCGCCCTATGGTGATTAGAGATCATTACTGTGATTGCTCATTCCCATACATAGCTCTTGTTTCTGGGCAGCAGTTAGCTGTTTATACGGTACGATCTGCTGCCCAGAAACAAAGATTTTATGTGCTCACCGGACTCCAACTCTGAATATTGAATGTTAAGAAATTTGCACCCCACTAATCATCTTCCTTTTTGATATTATCATCATTAGCCATGCCTCCAAATCCAGTGTTATCACCATAGAGCAGTGTTACTGACATTGCCCATTATGACTTCTTCTCCACTGTCATCACATGCGTGGTGCCTCTAGCCTGTGACACCATTGTCTGTAACATCACCCATACTGGGGCCTTAAAGGAAATATATCAGTCAATATACCTGACCACCCTTGTGATGTCATCACTAGAGTGACATCAACTCTTTCATGACTAGGGCCAGATTAATGGCCTCCTTTACGTGACATGCTGTGCCAATATAAAAACCCATGCAGCACCCTTATAACAGTAGCCATTCACATTGCCTACATACTGTAACAGTACCATGCACCTGCAGGAACTCCAACAGAACCAATGATGATCCGGCCAATATAGAACAATTTGTCTGCTTGTCTTATGACCTAAACCTTTTCCTCACAAAGTTTAGCAATAAAATGTGAACCTGGTAGAAAACAATTGACTCATGCTTGTTCTTAAGTGTCCTATAAAGACCCCGTACTGAATCTCCCAGTGCAGACAACCAGCTCTGCTGACTAAACGCTTCCAAAAACCACTGCATGACTCAAAAACCTTTCTGTAAGAGACTGTCCGAAACTGGTCAAGTCACACTTATCTCAGTTATGCAATAACAATGCTGACACTAAGGACTGTGCAGCGTGAGACACTTGTCACAATAATTTACAGACCGACGATTGAATATTGCATTATCATGGTTAATACTGGAAGTTTTTCTACTTTTATTCACTTGCTGGTGCTAGAAGAATGCACACCACCAGTAATAATAAAGCCCACAAGACAACATTGTGAAATGAAGCCGGCGTCTAAACACATCTGTCATTAAAGGAGTTTTCTGGGTTGCAGCAGGCCCCGCAAAACCAACCTAACGGCTCATACCTGGCCTCTAGAAGAAAGTTGCTAATATAATTACCTTCTTGAAGTTGCATGGGAACCCAGTTATGTGATGCTACTCCTCTGAAATTCCTGCATCCATCAACATCACATCCCTTACCAGGTTTCTGATCTATGGACAGGCATGTCCTTCCACAAGCAAGGACGGGGGAGTTGCTGTGGACATGGCCAGAACTACTCGTCTTGTTGGCGCGTACGCAGAAGAGGTGGATTCTGGAGGTTGAGCATACATCAGGGAGACAAATAGTTCAGACCCGTCCATAGATCAGGCCAGAAACCTGGTAAAGGATGTGATGTCGGGAAAGGCAGGATTTTCAGAAGAGGACCGCCACGTGACCGAGTTCTCGAGCAGCCGATCCACGCAACTATGAGGTGGTAAGTAAACTAGACATTTTCTTTTAATTAAAAGGGTTGTCCCATGAAAAATATTCTACAGTTTACAAACCAGCACCTGGATCTGAATATTTTAGTAATTGCTTGTAATTAAAAATTCAGCATAGCCAGTGAGTTATTCAATAAAATTTATCTGTATAGCTCCACCTGCTGTTTGTTTTTTTTCTTTCTTTTTTTTGTCCGGCTCACTGAGGAGGCCGCACATGCTCATTTCAAATGCCTCCTGAGTTGTGACAGAGAGAGCATGGACGCCCCCTTAGCTGCATCAGAAAAGACACTCCCCTTGAGCTGTCAGCTTGATATAAATGTAGCAGAGCAATGAATGGGGAGATCTCTGGATCCATGTGAGGTACAGGGCTGGTTCTAGCTTTGTTACAAAGAGATTGTCGTGTACTGATTTTAATTTTTTACATTAATCATGGGAAGGTTAGTTTGTGGAGCCTGCTTTGTCCACTGGGGAGAAGTCTACTGAATCCCCACAAGTTTTACTTACCTGATCACCATCATGGGGGGTTATAGTTATACTCACCCCTTCCATGACCCTACATGAATGCACTCTGAATGATTAGTATTTAGTGTTGAGTGAAGTGAGGCATCTAAAGTTGAATTCAGTCAAAATTTTGGGAATAATTTGATTATAAATTAAGCCGAATTTCCTCGTGCTACGTGGTAACAAATCAATTTTCCTAAAATGACGGCAGGAGTTAGAAAGAACAGGGGGGAAAAAGAATCACCTCATCCACTTGCTCGCGCAGAGGCAGTTCGCTCCGCTCCACTTTCAGTGTGCGTGATGATGTCACTGCGCACACTCCTAGCGTGATAACGTGGTGACCTCATCACTTCAGCAAATCTTTTTCAATCAAGAGAGGAGCGGACTGCTCTGCACAAGCAAGTGGATGAGGTGAGTGATTTCATTTTTTTAAACCCAAAAGGCCATATTGCACTAGCGTATTACCGTTTTTAAAAACAGTCCCATTGATTGATAGGCTGAGTGGAGTTTTAACATAGCGATTCGTGACAAATTAATTTCACCCAAAAATAGAAATTCTTGTCAAACTTTGGTGAAGCTGCTGAATTGAATTTTTCCAACTTGGCTCATCTTTACCTGTGATGTCTGAATGGGGTTTCACTAGAAGAAAGAATTCTGAGGGTCCAGCCACCATTTTGTGGGGCTCCATTCCCTATACACGTGCGGGTCCCAGCAGTGGGATCCACATCTATAAGACAATGTGGGGCATATTCTAGCGATATACCTCCATTGTCTGAGATGAGACAACCCCTTTAACTAAAACAGATATGTCAGGAGAGGTGACAGGACCTCTTAAGGTAGGTTCACACCTTAATTTAACTGATCCTGCAGGCTGTTCTGGAATTTATCCCATTATAGTCAATGGCATCTGACGGTGAATGGCAGGATCGGGATAGGCTGGATCAGTTAAACAAAGGTGTGAACCTACCCAAAAGAGGATGTCCATTTTACCAATTCCTACTTGTTGAAAATATCCGCTGATCACATAGTATCCCCTTGCTGGAACCCTCACTATAGAGAAACCTAACAGTAAGTGGTCTTCCCTGCAGCCCCACCTTAAGGAAATTAAGATTTAAACACAGTACCCACTAGATTAATGCGATGTCTATGTAGCACAGCATGGACAGGTCCTCCAGAGCCAAAGACACTCTTTATAACCCTTCTCTACTCTGACCAAAACATGAGGATCCCCACATTTCTAAGAAATGAAAAACCCTTCACGATACCTTTTCAATGGGATATTTAGTGATCCTTGGCATTCCATAGCCAAGTCTGGTATTAGTAATTTATGCCATACTTACCGGTACTCACATTTAAGTTCTTTTCAGCACAAATAAAATAAAAAAATGTAGAAAAGAGTCCAATGTAGTGGAAGATTTCTGAACATGGGGAGGGAGAGGAAGGAGGGAATGTGCATTATCGGTTCACAAATTCAATCTTATCCAAGCTTTTAACTTTAAAAGCCTCAGAGAGCTGCCTTCCCATCTAGTTTACGCGCTGCTTTGATTGCATGTGACAGGGTGCAGTAACCATTTAGTGGTTTGTAATGCCATGAAATAAAGCAGTTCATGGAACGTCTGCTCCCCACCCGGTGTTAAATAGCTGCTGGGTTCTCATGGCTAAACGGCAATTTTTTTTTTTTTCTTTTTTAATTAACGTTCTCATTCACATTATGTCGCATATTGAGGTTGTCTTTCCTCTAGGATGGGTCTCTAGTCTATGCAGAGCTACATCATTCTTTGTGACAGGCAGTGCTTGATTGTCTTATAATCACACTGACACAGACTTCAGTAGTCACATGCTTACAGTTAACCTACCAGACTCTTGGAGGAGAGAAGATGCTCCATGTGGGCATTATTGGTACTGCTCACTGAGCAAGAGAGCTTTAAAAGGTATGGCCACCCCATATCCTCATTGGAATAGTTATAGCTTCCTGTGTTGTGACAGCCACTTGTTTTTCCTTCTGCCAAATCAGTGTTTGGGGAAAATGACGTCCTGAACACGTGGCAAGGAGAGAGCCACAGGCTGATAACAAATTGACCATGCTTGGAGGACAATAGTGACAGAGTCTAAGATAACTATGTAATCTCTAAAGTAATGACAAGCTTCTGTGGCTGAGATGGTGAAAGTGGGCATGCTAATAGGATTTTCACCATTCGCAGGTTTATTAGAGTAGCAAAAGATGTTGCTGTAAGAACCAATAGAAAATTGGTGGACTATTTTGGCTAAATATACCAATTGAACATCATTTGGTATGGTGTTCGAGACATCATGCATCCCTGCAGTGGCCTCCAGAAACCTTGTACATACCGTGGGTAATGAATGCAGGGCAATCCTGCAAAGCATTGTATCTTAACTGGTGAAGTTCAAGTGTGTCCTGCAGTGAGCCCCTGATAAGCCAGTGCAGAGAATGGGAGTGGTAGTTGCCCTGATGAGGTGTTGTGTCACAGTGTACCTCAGGCCATTGCTCCCTGTGGATCAGTGCAGTGGAAATGTAGTTGGAAGAATTAAGCCAGAAGTAAACATCTAGCAGCAGTCTCTTTTTACTTAGTGCAAAGTGTAGCTTGTGGCACATCCAGCAGTATGCGTGGCCAGATGGTTCAGGTAATGGGTGTCTGAGCCATAGTGCCTCACCTTGTCAGAAGTGTCTGTATTAGCTGTATTTTTCTGATCGCTCTGCTGTCTTGTTCCACTGGTGCTTTCTGGAAGTAAGATTCTTGATTTTGCTGATCTCTCTGGAGTCTTGGTCTCACAGGAGAATAAGATTTGGTTTCAAGGAGTAGGAGTTCTGACAAGTGCTTTCTCTCCCTTCTCTGTCTCTAGACTGGAACTCCCCCTCCTGGCAGGAAGTAGGACCATCCCACTCCTACCAGGAGGGGAGATACAGGGTGGTTAGCCCTGTTCCTGCCAACTATAGCCAACCATAACCTCCTCTGCTGGAACACACAGCAAATACATGAAAAATACATAACATTACATAACTATATACATTTGCACATCAGATACACAGCAATCTTCTGTTGACCTCTAAGGAAGCCTCAGATCTTAGATTTTGGCAAAGAATATTTAGTACTACAAACGTTCAAATGCTCTGGTCCAGTGGTTTCCAAGTAGGGTCCCCCACATATGCGTTGGCCTAATAGGCATAGAAAGGGATTGTTTTTAGGAGACTAGGCCTCCTATTGAGTTTGTGGCTTGATTGGTTTGTAAAAGAAATAACCCAAGATTGCCCAGCTATCCTCAATACCTATAAGAGATTAAGCACATGGCCGTAGTTTTGATACACATCCGATCCATGTTTGCTGTCTACATCCGTAAGTCCCTTCCACAGCCCCACAAAAAATAGAACATGTCCTACTCTTGTCCGTTTTTGCGGACAAGGATAGGAAATCTCTGCAAGAATAAAAAAAATGGCAGCTTGCACTCAGCTTGTATTCATGTTTTGCAGGTCCGCTATTTGCGACTGCAAAAAACTTATGGCAGTGTGCATGACTCATAGTGACTTATCGTGCTAGCATAGTTCATTTCTACCACTTGACCCCATAACCAAATGTGAGTTCTTCAGCAGCCCAGTCAGTCCCCTTGCTGGGCCAAACAGGACCATCATGTTCTTGGTGAACCATCAAGAATTGTTGTGATTGTTTTTTTACTGATAGTACACCTTCAATAATTGTCAGCCAAACACCTTTTCAGCCGAAATCTATTCATCCTGTTTTGCAAATACATGCTTCCTAAGTTAAGTCAGACATCTGTGAGTGGCTTATGTCCAATGAGTAGGAAGTGTCAGGTTTATTGAATTCCAACATGTTGGATCCTTCTACATCCCCATCCACATAAGATGGTTGGCCTGTCTCTCCTAAATTGGTAAGTTTGACCTGCTTTGCATATATTAGTATTTTTCTCATCAATAAACACTCATATATGAGTTACGTAGGTGATTACCCGATGGGTGGAGTAGTCTGCTGGATCCACTAGATGCTATGCAAAAAGAAAAATATACTTTTGTCTGGTCCCTTTTAATACATTTTGGTTTCCTTTGCATCTACAACATACAGATTTATGAATGAGGAGGGGAAGGAGAATGGCATAGTTGCCATAGCTTTCAAATACATGAGTGGAGCAGATATATGCTTATTTAAGGACCAGTGTTGTGCATTACTTACTGGGAAAGAGAAACTGCTCAATGAACTCTGGTAATGTGTTATGCAAATGGTAAAAAAAGACTTTCAATTAATTGGGAAGAATACATAGTTGCGTTTTTAATCAGAATTAGCTTTTTACTGGTATCCAATGTCTTCTCTTCTCAGCAGGTCGTCAGGGTTTGTGCTAGGTGGAAAAGACTTTAGGGAAGATTAAGCAGTCGTGATTAGAGAGAAATGCTCTGATACAATGTTAAAACTGTCTGAGATTTCCTATACCTATGTCACAAATGAAAAAACTGGAATGCTGTGCCTATAGAGTACCAAGCTTAGATCGAAGCCCATTGTCTTCTGCCCATGAAGGTGGAACATTTAAGCTGGATGAACTGCTGTGTGCTGCTCTGGACTGTCCATGATACTACACAACACTATAAAAAACACCCAAACCCAGCAGAACTTTACACTCATCAAAAAATATAAATTGTGCACTTGTTAGACGTTTGCAATTCATCTAAGGGTACGGCCACATAGTCAGGTTTCCTGATGCAGTTTTGGAAGCCAAAATCAGGACTGGATCATACAAGTTGAGAAAGTGTAAAGGACAAATACGACGACTTCTTCTTAACTTCTTGTTTTGACTTCTAAAAGTGCACCAGGAAACCTGAACATGTGGTCGTACCCTTAAAGGGGTTTTGCAATAATTTAATACTGATGATCTATCCTCAGGATCGGTGGAGGTTTGACACCCATCACCTCTGCTGATCACTTGTTCCTTAGTAGCCCCAGCACTGGAACTACACAGCTCCACCCATTTCTGTAGTGGAAGATGCTGACTATGCAATGTTTCAGACTCCCTCCCGAGGATAGGCCATCAAGTACTGGAAAAACCCTTTAACAATGTCTCAATGTCTCAAATATACTAGCTATTAAATGTCGATAAGCACAGCTTGACGTCGAAAAAAAAAGGATTGGACATACTGGATTTTAACCTACCTGATCCTTTGTTCACCCAGAAGATAAGCTATTGTGCAAAGTAACCAGGGTAGAGATGAAATTAATTTTGGGTGTGATTTAACGAATTGGTCAGAAAATTTTACTGGGGTCTGAATATATTGTACCAAAATAGAAAGTGCTCCAATTGGCATACAAATTGGTGTATGACACTCTGAGGTCCCCTATGACTAATGGGGGATGTTTATCAAGACTGGTGTTACCATACGGCAGTCTTGATCCTCAGTGCACCGGAGTAAGATGCGCCTAAGTTAATTGAAAAACTGATACTTCTCCATAATTATGTGCAGGGGCGGATTAGCCATAGACCCTACAGGAAAATTTCCAGGTGGGCCAATGCCCTAGGGGGCCACCCAAGTCCTCCTCTTTGCCGCTGATCTGGTACAATTGGCTCTTAACAGTAATTAACTCTGTGAGAATCAGGTACCCATGTACCAGGCCAGTGACAGCACATGTCCTCCTGAATTCAACTGCCATGGCCCAAACCTCACCTCCTAAGTCAAATACTCTATAGACAACTGGAGGAAGAGAACAGAAGATGGTAGCTATTGATGTTTACCACAGAGGGCCAGCTTTTGGGGAAGTATATTGTGCTACACTTTGTTATTTGGTTCTGCTGGGATGGTATTTTACACTATGGTATTGTTGACCCTGCCTACTGGTCTTGCCCCACCTTCTGTTAATTTGGACCTGCCTACAAATGGGGCCACTTTTTTTTTTTAGGGCCAATTTAAGTTCCCAGTCGGCCCCTGATTATACACATCTCTTGCACTCCGTGTGCCATAAACTCAAGTCTACGCCAGCCATGGGCAGTTTCTTGCGAAAGTTATAGCAAATCTGGCAGGCTGCGATAGGCTCTGCTCCCTCGCAGTAATCCCTACCCCTTTTCTTGGCAATTTAGAAAAGTGGTGAGAATCTCAAAAGGTAACGACTTATGACCCAACTATGGTGTGCGCCACAATTTGCAACGTCACAACATTGGAATAAACACACTGATAAATGCCCCTCATCATTTTTCTCGCTTGTCTTTCTTTATTCAAATTTTTGTTCTCTTTCTCTCTGTCTTTACCCTTTCAAGCTCTTGAACGCAATAACAGCAATACAAAATAATTTTTGAGTGACAGTGACATATATTGCTGTGGGTCAACTCATGGTTGACGGTGTCAACAAACAGCCTGCTTTAAAGCAGGCTGTGCTATTGGATTTATGCCTTTTAAATAAAATAAAAAAACCTTCCAAAAATTGTCCCTTTTGGGTCAGATGTCTGTGTTTTAAACAATTTTGTTGAAGACAATGTGGAATGTGTAGACAAGACAATTTTAAACATTTTTTTTAGAAAAAGAATTTGCAATTTACAAGAGTCCAATACAATAACAGCTGTCACTGTGGAGAAAAATTACCACATGGAAGATATCCACACAGAACCTCCCACCACCAACAATCACATGATTTCTGCCACCACCAACCGAGTTTGCCCAAGGTCTGACACAGATTTTGAGCATGCACCAATAGAGTCAGCTACTTCAATATATGGCAACTGTGACACTGACCAATATGCCAGGTGAGCTACACTACTCTGTACTAAAAAGTATTTTTGTAATAAAAGTTTCAACAGTTATTTGGAAAGTTTGTGTACAAACTAAAGTCTATTGGTGATGATATAAAATCTGCTTATTTCTACAGTTCTAAACTGTAGAAGCTTTACAGAGAAAAGCAGATTTGGACAACGCCTGCAACCAAACTATATGCTGATGCCTGGTGATGCACTAAAATACGTTTAGTTGCACAAAGATCCAGTTGTACTTCGCCTGGCTACAACCCAACTATACACTGGTATTTACTCTCTAAAATACACTTAATTGTGCACTTATATATGGTATAAAAATTGCAACAGGCTTTTGAAAAGAAAAAGGTGCAATTGCACAATATATGCAGTGAAATATATGCTGCTGGTGATGCTGAAAAATATGCGTATAAAACACTTATGAACTGTAGAAGCTTTGCAACAATTTTTGGACAAAAAGTTTGGCTCATGCACAGAAAAGAGTACTGTCTTTTTAAAAGCTCATGTGTAATACATGCGCAACACGTAAAGCTATGAAAACTACAGCTCCAGCAGCCCTGACTGTACACTAACTGTTCCTATACTGTCACTAATGATAAAACCTGACATTGTACCTAGCAATCCTCACACTAAAATGTCTTCTAGTATGTCTATTTCATGTAGGACAGACAGATTCTGTCACATCAGTGGCTAGTTCACAATGGCATCTGTGCTTCAAAGCTAGCAGAGAGCCTGATAAAACTGCCTATATCCACCCTCCTAATTGGCTGTATTGGCTAAAGGAATCCGCACTGTCGCATTTACAGTCACGAAATTTGGCACACAGGTACATCAGGTGTCCGGGAAGGTTTTAGAACGGGTCTCAGCTCTCTAGGACGTACCGTTCCTGAGATATTCCCAAAAAAATGCATTAGCCAATAGAAGCCTGGTCACATGATCCTAATCAGTCAATAGAAGCTCACAGGCCCTTGGTCTCCACATACACACTGTTTTACACCAGGTTTCCATAACAACCCAGTCAATTTTCTTTACTGCTGTAGGTCAGCTTTAAAGGGGCAGATCGCTGTGGATGACACTGTTAAGGGAGCGGAGTGCTGTGGGGGTCACAGTTAAGGGGGCAGGTAGAGTGGCCATTCAGGCCACCCTCAAAAGACAAACTTAAAAACCTGACGGGCAGTATAAAAATGAAGATAAAAATCAACTTCTGTCAGCTGCAGGGGTGGGAGGGAGGGTGACTTTCTCCCTGCAGCTCATGCTCAGACAGCACAGTGCCGCTGTCTGAGAGTAAGCTGTTCAAAAGGACATCCCTGTGTCCGTCCAGGCCCTGCGCCGGACGGAGTACAGGGAGTCTGAAGGCCGGACTGTCCAACCTAAACCCAGACCTATGGCCACCCTGGGGGCAGGCTGCTGTGGAGGTCACAGTTAAGGGGACGATCCGCTATGGAGGTCAGTATTAAGGAGCAGATTGCTGTAGAGACCACTGTTAAGGGGGCGGGGTGTTGTGGAAATCACTGTTAAGGAGATGGGGTACTGTGGAAGTCACTAATAAAGGGGTGGCAGCTGTGTAGCTCACTGTTAAGGTGGCAGGATGCTGTGGAGGTCACTATTGAAGAGTGAGATGCTGTGGAGGTCTCTGTTAAGGGGCAGTGAACGATGGAGGTCACAGTTAAGGGACGGTCCACTATGGAAGTCAGTGTTAAGGGGCGGGGTGCTTTAGAGGTCACTGTTAAGGGGGCGGGTGTGGTGGGGGTCAAATTTTAAGGAAACGGAGCTCTGTGTAGTTAACTGTTGAGGGGGTGGGTTATTGTGGAAACTACTGTTAACGAGGCAGGGTACTGTGGAGGTCACTAATAAAGGGGAAATCACTGTGGAGGTCACTGTTAAAGGGGAGGGCGCTGAGTATGTTACTGTTAAGGGGGCAGGTCACTGTAAAGATCACTGTTAAAGGGGCGGGTACTGTAGTCGTCACTGTCATAGTGGATACCGTCGACATCTTTTAACGACACACACAAACATTAAATGAAAAATTTAAGGAAATTACATTAAATATACCTGTGCGAAGCCGAGTCTTTCTGCTAGTTTTAAAATAACGGGCACCATTTTGTGCAATTTGTCTGAAACAAATCATCAAAGCTTTAGATCCATTTAGAAGAAGAATTTTTGTGAAATTGTTGATACATTTTTTTGAATCGATAGTACTGCTGCAAATTCTCAATTCTCTATACATGTACAGTGCTGTGATCGCAGGGGAATAGAAGCTGAGCCTGCACCACTGACAATGGGTGTACGCTGTATATTTAAACCCGGCTTTTTAACCTCTTAAATGTCATGGTCAATAGCACCTTTGGGATCTCAGTGATTGAAGAGATGGAGGGGACTTCATCTGTCACCCAAATGATCTTTTTTTTTTAAATGGGGTTTTATTGTGTAAAAGTAGTAAAACATAAAAAATATAGGAATTTGTTATCTGCACTATTGTACTGACTCAGAGAATGCAGCTAATACGGTACTTTCCAGTGGAAGCCATAAAAATGAAACCCCAAACTAAATTTATTATCCCTCCCCCTAAAAAAAAAAAAAAAAAAAAAAATACCTCTAGACCTGACACTGTTAACAAAACCTGGGGTAACTTGCTGTGAGGTGCAATACACCTTACAAGCAGGAGCAGATGCACTGCCTGTGCAATCCAATGAATTGTTATGTAACCCATATCAGCCGCACTGTTTCAGATTGACAAAACATTATGCAATATGTAAAGCTGAGGCTAGAATTGGCTGACACCAATGATAACGTAGACTAGTGATGCCTTCAGTACTAGTCACGAAATGTCTCTCATGCTCCTTCCTTAAAGAGGGAGAGAAAATTACTTTCGAAATAGTGAAAAAATAAACGGTCACCTTACAAGTACAATAATGTGAATATATTTTTCTCATAGTAACACATTGCCAGTGGAATGTATGGTCTGAAAAGCCATCTAGGACATTATCCGGAGGAATTTTTGAAGTGCCTATGGATGAAACTTGGATCCATATATACGATCTACAGCATGGATGTCAAACTCATGGCCCTCCAGATGTTGCAAAACTACAACTCCCAGCATTCCCTGATAGCTGCAGTATGCCCAGGCATGATGGGAGTTGTAGTTTTGCAACAGCTGGAGGGCCACGAGTTTGACATCCCTGATCTACAGAGTAAGACCAAAGAGCAATCCAAAAAATGGAGACATGAAGACACAGATGTCAATGAGCAAGGCATCAGCAATCATGACAAACTGAAGCAGCAAGAGGTCTCTACTCTCCACATTTTTAAAGGAATCTTGTTTCTTCAAGACAATGCTGATCCTCACAAGGTGAGCGTTGCAAACCAGAAATTGACAGAGCGTCTAAAATACCTGGTCTTTTCACCTGATTCGGCCTGTCAGACTAATTCCTTTTTCATATCATAAGAAACACATCAAAGCAACAACGTTTTCATGCGTGGAGGTGGCCATCTTAGATGAGTGGTTTGCAGCCCAACCAAAAGAATTTTGCTTATATGGGTTAAATAAAGCAGAAAAATTAAGTCCTAGGTGAGTGGAGCTCTGCGTGAAAAATCTAGAGATAGGGCCCTTTTATAAGGACCGATGATCGGGATGTTCGCTTATAGGAACATTTGTTTGGCAGATCACTAGCCTTTCTAAACTCTCCACCTACCAGCCAATAAACTTTATTGCTGGGTGATCTTGTATGCATCAGCAAAGATCATCATTTGTCCGTAGCTACTCATGTAATGATTGCTCGTCCCCCATGTAAGAGCCGATTAAATGAGCAGCACCGATTGACTTTTTGTATCATTGATAGGCACTCATTATGTCCCCACATCGGGCCATGTAATATGTTCTTCAATCTCAAAAGTTGTTTTCTTTACAAAGCCAAAGACCTATCAGCACGCCAACATAATATACCTATGTCTTGACCATGAAACTTTATCCAAGAATTTTCAGTGAAAAGCGAATGAAGAGTTTAAAATTGTCTGGGAGTGATGAGTACAGAATATTTTATAGGCCTCATCAGTGCAGTACACTCGTGGCATCAGTAAACGACATAAATGAAAACATTTACAAGAAAAGTGAAGCTATCTGTCAATGCTCGTAGCAATATGAGAGAGGATGATGGCAAAGTGGCCTTGAAACTGAGCACAACAATATCTTATTGTAAGGATCAGTTTTGTTTCTCCTAAACATATTTCAGGACCGGTTCTTACAGGAAAATTAAACTGTGAGGTCGGAATGGCGGTCAGTATATATTTTTGTTTCTTTTTTACCACAACAGCCCATCCTCCGCTGTTCTCTTGCACAACATAGCTACAGTGCATCCACTCAATGCATGGCTCCTTGTTTGTGAGAACAAGCCCTTACCCAAAAGAAGGAAGCAAAAGGAGAAGATGGTTTATCCCCTTATTGCGTTTCAAATTCAAAGGGGTTACTGAGGAACAATGTATGCATGAGTCAATAAAAGACAAATCTTAAAGGTGCAGTAAAAATGTAAAAAAAAAAAAAAAGTCAGAGTTTATAACATAGTATCATAGTATATAAGGCTGAAAAAGGACATCTGTCCATCTAGTTCGGCCTGTTATCCTGTAAGTTGATCCAGAGGAAGGCAAAAAAAACCTGTGAGGTACAAGCCAATTTTCCTCACTTAAAGGGGTTGTCCGGGTTCAGAGCTGAACCCGGACATACCCTTATTTTCACCCGGGCAGCCCTCCTGAGCCTGGCATCGGAGCATCTCATGCTCCGATGCGCTCCCGTGCCCTGCGCTAGATCGCGCAGGGCACAGGCTCTTGTGTTTTCAATAACACACTGCCGGGCGGTAACTTCCGCCCAGCAGTGTGTTCGGTGACGTCACCGGCTCTGAGGGGCGGGCTTTAGCTCTGCCCTAGCCGTTTTACTGGCTAGGGCAGAGCCAAATCCCGCCCATCAGTGCCGGTGACGTCACCGGGCTGCCTGTCAGCCCCATAGAGAGCCCGGTACGTCACCGGAACTCAGAAAAATGCCTTTGCCCTGTGCGATTTAGCGCAGGGCAAAGGAGAGCATCAGAGCATGAACTGCTCCGATGCTCATGTCAGGGGGGCTGCCTGGGTGAAAATGGAGGTATGTCCAGGTTCAGCTCTGAACCTGGACAACCCCTTTAATGGGGAAAAATTCCTTCCTGACTCCAATCGGGCAATAAGAATAACTCCCTGGATCAACGACCCCTCTCTAGTAGCTATAGCCTGTAATATCATTACACTCCAGAAACAGCACCACTCTTGTTCGTGAGATATTTCTGGTATTGCAATTCAAGTGAATAGAACAACTACATTAGTAGACCATGGACAAGAAAGGCTCCTATGTCTTAATGGCTCCTAAAATACAATGCTAGGTTCCATTTGCAACCCTTTTTTGATATAGACCTGGGCTTTTCACACAACTGCCAAAGATTTCCAATTTCTAGTGGAATTGTATGATTCCTCCAACATCTAGAATTACTACATTTAGACTACATTTGACTACTCATGCCCTAAAGCTAGCCAGATAGGGCCATGCACCCCTGGACCCCATTGACTTTAATAACATCTGGCGGAGATTCAGCTGGTTTCCAACATAAGTGCTGGGTTTCAGCCAGACAAAAACCAGTGTGTGCACCAGTGTTTTTTCCATCTGAAACCTGGCATTCATGTTGGAAATTGGACAGATCCCATTATAGTCAACAGAGTCTGGTGTACATCGTATCCAGCCTAGCCAGATACTGCCAAGCACTCACATGGAGAAGTGAGAGTATATTAAGAATTTAGAGCGGTACACAGGCTCATTTAGTTTAGCCATCATTACTAGATTCAAGATAAAACTTTAACTCAGCCACTAGTTACCAGGATGGGATTATGGGTGCTAGGTAGAGAGGGGCATTTCCCCACAGAGCTCTAGTACTACAAGAAGGCCATGTCTATTCTATAAGATATGCAGTGCACGGCGGTATCTGGTTGCCTCTGCCGCAACAGCCTGCCATATAGCTTTAGTGCATGTGTGAAGGTAGCCCAAGTGAGTGCAACATTGCACTGCTCCTCATAATTCAGCTTTTTTAAATGGTTAGATGATCCAGTTAGATCAAAGATTCGATATCAACAGTCCCATTGTCTCCTGGTGTCTGCTATTGAGGGAAACGAGGTTTAGCGTGCCTCATTCTTTCTTTATTAGGAAAATATGCAATGCCAGATGTATTTTGCAGCTGCTTATTACTCTCTTCTTATTGAAATACATATGACCTTCTCAAAGTCCTGGAGGCCTGTGGCTACTAGTGGCCAAATTAAAGTGTTGTCTTGGATCTAGTAATGATGGCTAAAATACATGAGCCTGTGTACTTCTCTAACTTCCTAAAGTAACTTCCCCAAGTAAGAATAACAATAGCAACATATCGATGGGCACGCTATCTGCCAGGGTCAACACAAGGCATTTTGGTGCTTTATGCAGATAAGAAAAATTGAAACCCCCTCCACCAACCAAACCATACAATCTATTCAAAATCATAAAGATTGGGTCATTAGTGGGGGAGACGTTACAGGGAAACTGTCAGCAGATATATGCTGCCATATCCATGCCGCAATGTTTAATGGGAAACATAAAGAGGGAAAAGAGGCAGGAACAGAGAGACGTGTCCTCTGGATATCTCTTCTTGACTGACCAGTTTTTGCCTATGGTTAAATAAGGAGATACTCACCTATCAATCTGTATATGCAAATACAGGAGAGAGTCTGCTGACAGGTTCCCTTCATTGAGAACATTACTGGTGGTCTATGGAAGTGAATGGGATAATGGGCAAATTTCTCAGTTTAGTACCTTGTGTCCAGTGGTTATCAACTCCAGAATACGGACCCTAGATCAGACCCCCAAAATAACTACAGACCGCCAGACCATACCCCTTAGATAAACACAAACGAGAGCCCAGAATTCAGACGCCTGAATAAATAGAGAACTCAGATCACAATCGAAGATACATAGACCCCCAAAATAATTACACACCCCCTAAATAAATACAGATCCTAGACCAGATCACAGGCACCTACTGTACATAGCATCTCATAGCTGGAAATGTATCAAAACTGGTGCAAAGGAAAGCTGGCTTTGTTGCCCATAGCAGCCAATTACGTTGATCCTTTCATTTTCCAAAACAGATCTTAAAATTCAAAGGTGGAATCTGATTGGTTGGTATGGAGAACTAAGCCAGTTTCCCTTTGCACCAGTCTTGATAAGTCTCCTCCATGGTCTTCTCCTCTGTGCAGACTTGCAGCTCCACCTACTGGTTTGAGGATCTGCAGACATATGGTCATGTGACAGCAGATCCTTCAAAAGCAGCAGGTCCTGCACATACAGTATTTGTGTTTTAGGCTACTTTCACACTGGCGTTTTGGCTTTCCGTTTGTGAGATCCGTCATGGGCTCTCACAAGCGGTCCAAAATGGATCAGTTTTGCCCAAATGCATTCTGAATGGAAAAGGATCCGCTCAGAATGCATCAGTTTGCCTCCGTTCCGTCTCCACTCCGCTTTGGAGACTGACACCAAAACGCTGCTTGCACAATAGAAAACTGATCCGTCCTCCATTGACTTTCAATGGTGTTTAAGACGGATCCGTTTTGACTATGTTAAAGATAATACAGACAGATCCGTTCTGAACAGATGCAGACGGTTGTATTATCTGAACGGATCCGTCTGTGCAGATCCAGGACCAGGGTATTGTCGATTCGCTCCCTTAATTTACCCCATTCCCCCAAAAAGACACAACAACATAGGTGGATTTTATTGGCCACAGCAGCCATTTTATTATAAACATAAATAACACAACTATTAAATAACAACGTCCCCAATGCCTCCCTACCTGGAGGCCCGCCCACATAACCTACACTGAAAACATGGGGAGGGTCCTTGGAGCCCCATAAACCAGCTGCGTAACTGCCCTCGCCGCTCCTTCAGATTACCTCTAGCCGTTAAACACCAGCTCAGAGGCAGAACCTGTTAACCCTGGGCAACACAAGGGCAGATACCCGCCATACGCCACTCCATCATCCAATACCTGGGGAGTCCAGAGCCTCCTTTGGCTCCCTCCCCACCACGCCAGAGCCACCATAACTACCAACTCCAAGGACTCCCCACCGCCCTGCCTCGGCCGCCATGACAAAAAAGGCCCTCCCTGCCTAGCCAACTCAACTCCACCCCTTCATAACCCCCGAAAAAACTCCCCGCTGCCCGCACACCTCCTTCCCTCCAGTAAATGTAGCCTCCTCAAGGGTGGGTGGGGGCTGTTACACCACGTCTGTCCCCCTGTACTGACCCTTTTTCCGCTCCTACTACTCCCTTATAAAACCTAGCCCCCTCTCCTGCATGCCACCCCCTCTTCCCACACATTAACCCCTCCCTGACCTTCCTTCACCTATCACTCCCTCCCAACCTGGTCATGCCAGGCCTCCCCCCAGGCTTTCAGCCCCAGGTCCGGCCTGAACTTGACTAAGGTATTGTCGATTCGCTCCCTTAATTTACTCCATTCCCCCAAAAAGACACAACAACATAGGTGGATTTTATTGGCCACAGCAGTCATTTTATTATAAGCCTAAATAACATAACTATTAAATAACAACGTCCCCAAGGCCTCCCTACCTGGAGGCCCGCCCACATAACCTACACTGAAAACACGGGGGAGGGTCCTTGGAGCCCCATAAACCAGCTGGGTAACTGCCCTCGCCCCTCCTTCAGATTACCTCTAGCCGTTAAACGCCAGCTCAGAGGCAGAACCCGTTAACCCTGGGCAACACGAGGGCAAATACCCGCCATACGCCACTCCATCATCCAATACCTGGGGAGTCCAGAGCCTCCTTTGGCTCCCTCCCCACCACGCGAGTGCCACCATAACCACCAACTCCAAGGACCCCCCACCACCCACGACCCAAAGGGGGGAAACACCTCACCCCCTTGCGTCCCGCCACACCCGCAAAGCCACTTCCCATCCTGCAACCCTGAGCACCACAAATCGATGCCCACTGCATTCAAATGCACCCCATCACTACTCCAAAACTCCCCCTCCCCTGCCTCAAGCTCCCTGTGCCTAACCACAACCCCTCCATTCCTTGCCACGATTCCCAAAAAGCAACCTACTGCTCTATTGACCTTTATCCGCGCCTTGTTCAGCCTTTCCACCGATCTGGCCTCCCTCCAATGTTTCCTCGCCACAATGTCAGACCAAACCGTCACCATATTTGGAAACTGCGCCCACAACCTGAGCAGGTCAAACTTTATATCCTTCGTCTGCAGGGGCGCACCCCCAAATCATTCCCCCCCACATGCAACGCTAATACCCCCGGGGAAGAATCCAACCTTGCAAACCTGTGGAACTCAGGTAGCACCCTGTTCGACTTCATGCCCCTCAAACACAACCACCTAATCACCGCTACATTCCTTGAAAAACTCAGTTGCCTACCATCCAGTCTGACATCTGCCCGCAATGCCCCCCAAAATACATAGGAGTGGCCCATAATCCAAACCAGACAAGCCACACCACCTGCAAAACAAAACACATAATCAATAATGGGAGGCCCCCCACACCATGCCTTGGCCCCAACTTCGACCAACCTCACAATAATAACGCCGGCCTAACATACGACCGAAACCGAATGGACTCCCACCGACCGATGGGACGAATAACATCGTCCCCCAGACCTTTACGAGCCGCCTCGGTAGCCGCCCCGATGCGGAATGAGTGACTCCAAAACAGCAAGGGGTCCCTACCCAACTGCCTCAAACAAGCGCGCAAAACAGCTATAAACTGAAAACGAGACAAGAATGATCCATCCTCATGAACCAACAACGGCCCCTTCAAACCAACCCCCCGCACTCCAAATTCCCTAAGACACCGTACCGGGCACACTACCGAACCCTCCACTTGAAACAAAACCACCCGACACCCCCGACCCGACTGATTAGTTTTTGACCTCCTAATCCCAAATTCGATCCTATCATGAAATAAGACTACGTCCTCCCTTCGCAAACCCCCCGCGCGGCACCTACTTGGGCTAACCAATTCCCCAATCCGCAACGCCCCAAAAAAGGCTAACGAAAAAGCCAATCTAAACAACCTCTCCTCCCCTACCGACCCACAAACCTGCCCTAACTGTCCAAACAAATCCTCCAACAACTCAAAAGAGACCGGCTGGCGTTGATCCCTTTTTGACGACGACCTCCTCCAACCCTTTAAAGCCTGCACAACCCAAAATGATTTCGTAACATCCTGCACGTTCCTACTCCTGCAACCAAACGCAACACCCGCCATAAACTTGTTCATCCTGGATACCGACCAACCCTCCTCTCTGAAATGTCCCACAAACAGCAGCAACAACACACCTTCCTCCAGCCCACACCCCTGAAAACGCTGTTTCCAAGTACCCCACAGATCCCATGCATTTCCGTACGCCGCCCAGGTCCCAGACACCAATGACCGCCTTACCAACTCGTCTAACGACCAAATGGCAGATTCCACAATTCCTGAGGGAAGCCCGCTCTTTCCACGTCCGCTTCCCGTGCCAGCACCAGAAACCGGTCCCACTTGAAAGAGACAAAGCATCAGCAATTGAGTTATCCACCCCAGGAACATGGGCCGCAACCACCCAAGAATTCAATGACAAATTAACCAAAACAAGGTGTTGCAGTAGGCGCACCACCGGAGGGGACGAGGCCCAAAGATAATTAATAGATTCCACCACTCCCAAATTGTTGCAATGGAAGCGCCGGCCACACCCCCACAAACCACCGACCCTGCAAATAAGCCCAAAAACCAAACCCCCTCCACCGCGTCAGTAAACAAGTCAAGGTCCGCTGCCACCATCTCCGCCATCCACAATGAACGCCCATTATACCCCTCCAAAAAGGACGCCCACACCCCCAAATCCTCACGCAACTCACGATGGAGCCGCACAAAATGATGAGGGTACTGGACTCTCGATGTTGCCTTAGCCAACCATCTACAAAAAATCCACCCCATGGGCATGATACGGCACGCGAAGTTGAGCTTCCCCAACAATGACTGAATCTCCCGTAACAGAATTTTCCTCCGCCCGCAGGCCGACGCCACAACCTGCCATAAATACGCCACCTTGTCCTCTGGCAACCTACACTCCATTGCCACCGTGTCAATAACTATGCCTAGAAAGCTCAAAACGGTAGTAGGGCCCTCCATTTTTTCCGACGCCAAGGGGACCCAGAAACGATGTGCCATTGCCTCGAAGGAGTGTAACATAACCGAGCAACCGCTCGCGTTTGGTGGCCCGATGAGCAAAAAATCATCCAAATAATGAATGATGGACCCCCAGCCTGACCATTCCCGCGCCACCCATTCCAAAAATGTGCTAAACGACTCAAAATAAGCACACGAGAATGAACAACCCATAGGTAGACACCTATCCACAAAAAACCCACCCTCCCAAAAACAGCCCAGCAAATGTTGACATTCGGGGTGCACCGGCAAAAGCCAAACTGCCGCCTCAATGTCCACCTTGGCTAACAATGTCCTTGTGGTCCCACCGGATGCTCGTACGAACCGCCTTCCATTGTCTAAACTGCTCATCATATCTCAGCCAACCCAGGCCCCCGTACATCCGGTATGCCTCCCCAATCGCATCCTGGTAACAAAAAAGCGCAGAACAATTTTCCGGAGCCTTTGTCCCAATGACGCTGGCCAGGATCACAAATGACTGCAGCCAATTGGAAAAAGTCCACGGAATCAGCCGATGTTGCCGCTTATCCTCATCCTCCTTCCTTTTATCCTCATTCCGGTCCCTATCCAAATTAAATCTTTCCAGCGGGAGTAATGAGAATATATCAACGTACTCCCCCTTCCAGATCTTATCCTTAACCTCAGGCTTCAAATGGCTCCCCAGCGGCCCCTCATAGCACACGTAAACCTTGCCCCTTGCAGCGTCGTCCAGACGAGGTTCCCCTTTTTCCATAGCCCCTTCCCTCTTAACCAAGCCTTGCAGAACTGACGACCCCCAGAGCGTGTTCCCGGCCGCCTCCGCCCCAATGACCCCCGCCAGTAACCGCTGGAGGAAGCCCCGGCAGCCCTCCCGCCGGCGACCCTGACCTCGGCCCAGTTCCAACTAGCCCCTTAACCAGCTCCCGCAAACCCAATAACAACTCCCCAAGACCGCCCGTGACGGACACCCCTGGGCCCCCCCAACCACAGGAGCCCCCCCAAAACAAGAAATCGTTAACGGAAAATACCCTTGTGTCTCACCTAGCTGCGTGGACGCTGTGACTCCACCAGCCGCAACGTGAGGTAGTGGAGCTTGACCGGCGTAGACTACTCCTCTGGACGTCCCCAGCGCCTTAGCAACCAAAGACCTCTCTCCTGACATCGCAGTCCTCCAAGCCTGCAGTAGCGCAGCTTCGCCACTAGGGGCCGCCACCGCCTCCTGCTGCCCGAATCTCTTCTCCAGCACAGGGCCGCCATCTTGACCCCGCCGTTCTCCTGGATGCGACTGCCTCGCTCTCCCACACCGGGCACTGGGGGACACTATGGCACCTGCTTCCCCTGACCCCAGCAGCAATCCCCAGATGGAATCCTGCAGCCACTCTGTCCCTCTGCTCGTCGCTGCGACCCGCAGCTGCGCCAACAGCGTCTCCACCTCAGACATCGGGGCAGACATCGCTCGCCACAGGTAACTGCCACACTCTCTGCTGGGCTGTTACACCACGTCTGTCCCCCTGCTCTGACCCTTTTCCCGCTCCTACTACCCCCTTATAAAACCTAGCCCCCTCCCCTGCACGCCGCCCCCTCTTCCCATAGATTAACCCCTCCCTGACCTTCCTTCACCTATCACTCCCTCCCAACCTGGTCATGCCAGGCCTCCCCCCAGGCTTTCAGCCCCAGGTCCGGCCTAAACTTGACGGATCCGCACCAAACGCGAATGTGAAAGTAGCCTTCGAGACTGTTGCACATACAGTTTCATGGCAAAAAAAAGTTTAGAAAACACATATTACATTTCTAAAGCACAAAACTGCTCCCCTCCCCCTGTCTGCTGAGGCGATTTATTTAGATGTCTAATAGCTGAATGTATTAGAGCAAGGAACTAATTATTGCGGTTATTTCTGTAAAAGGAAAAGATTGCAAAAAGCATTTACATAATAAAATGAGACACACGTTTGTAATTAAAAATGCATTCGGTAAAGTTTTCCATTAACACATACCTCCCAACCGTCCCAGATCTGGCAGGACAGTCCCAGATTGCAATGGCTGTCCGGTATGGGGGAGCTATGTCCTGCTTTCTGGCTTTCCATAGGAAGCAGAGACAGTTGCCTGTATTATGATGAGCAGAGAGCCGAAATCTCGGTCTCCCTGCTTCATCATTCCTCCCCCCTGTCGACTCTCCACTCCTCTGGTCTGCGCAGGGGGCGGGGGCTGGCTGACAGTCAGCCTCGGGTCTACCTCCTTCACCGAGCAGCCAATGTCCTGCTACTGATGCTAAAAAGAAGGTAAGTATGTGGTGCTTATTTTTTTTTTTACATTCTGTGAGGGGCACAATGTGGACATATTACTGGGGAGCACAATAGGGGCATATTACTGAGGGCACAGTGTGGGCATATTACTGAGGGCACAACTTTGCATATTACTGGGGGCACAATGTGTCCCACTTTATTCGTTTACAAGTTGGGCGGTATGCATTAACAATAGAAAGAGTTAAAATCCAGCTCACCGATAATCCACAGTGCGTGGACAAGCCAAGGCTGGCTCAATATAGACACTTGAAACAGAAGAAACGTCCAGCACGTAGTATATTGAAACACTGCATCATCTTTATTCCATCGTTGATAAAATCAGTAAACAAAGACAGTGATCGTCACCTCCCGTCAGACCGACATGTTTCGAACCGTATACTGATCTTATCAACGATGGAATAGAGATGATGCAGTTATTTCAATATACTACGTGCTGGACGTTTCTTCTGTTTCAGGTATGCATTAACATCCGGTCTAAATAGGGACTTTCTGTGGAATTTAGCGCATCTATAAGTCCTCATTGATGTCTCTCACTAGAGACGAGCAAAGTTATCAAAAACTCGATTCGGCTGCTTCTCCGAATTTCACAAAGAGATTTGATTTGTGATGAATTACTGTGTTACAAATCACTTTCCATTGTATGTAGCGGGCCCAGTGACGAGGACCGCTCCCTTCCCCATTATTGAACCTCTCAGATAGCGCATTCATTGCTGATCACGGCATGTGATATTAAAATTGAGCCTAAAATTGAGGTCACTGATGATGTCACCCCGTCTGGCCAACGCGCTGGCATGGTGACGTCAACGCATGCAAAAATTTGCAAGGTTTCTTAAATCAAGATGTCCGCAACAGCCTCTCCACGAGAAAATGAATGAGGTGAGTATGTATTTTTATTTTGTTACTGCCATTTCAGGAAAAATATATTTGTTACCACGTAGCACGAGGAAATTCGGCTTTGCGGCGAATCAAATTTTTCCTGACATTCGGACCAAAGTAAATTTGTTTGACTTCGATTCGCTCAACACTAATCATCACCGCTGTAGGGATTAATACTGCAAGAACCTAAAGACCTTGTCCATTTCCCGAGACTCTCAAAAACTCTTCTTGCAGCTCATTATTTTGAAGCCGTGAAGACCCCTAATTAATGGCAGAAACACGTGTAAACTGTCGGTGGTCCCTGCGGAGGAAGGAATATACAGAAATAAAGTGAACTCTGCTAACTTAGAGGAGCAGATGTATTAAAGGAAACCTGTCACCAAGAAAATACAATGCAAGCTGCAGGCAGCATGTTATAGATCAGGAGGAGCGGAGATTGATATATAGTTCTGGGGGAGAAGATTGAGTAGAACCTGTATTTTACTTGTCAAACAACCAAACTGGAGAATGGACAGAAATCCACTCCGTGTGTAATCAGAGACCCTCTGTATCTCAAGTAGCAATCTCAAAAAACACTCAGGTATATAACAGTCTTCCAATTGTATATTGTATCTCTTGCTCCATGAATAGGGCCATAGTTGTTTGTTTTTTAGAGTTTTTGTTTTGCGCACACTGCCTTCCCAGAGCCATAACTTTTTTAGTTGTCCGTTCACATAGCCATATGAGGGCTTGTTTTTTGCGGGACAAGTTGTATTTTCAGTACAAATCCGGCAATACCTTATATGTATAGTTTTTCTTGCGTTTTGATAGTGCTAAAAAAATTAAAGTGGGAAAAAAATCTGTTTCATTTTTTTGTCGCCATATTTTGACCCCATAACTTTTTTTGTAATTATGTGTACGGAGCTGTATGGGGGCTGATTTTTTGCGGGGAGATCTGAACTTTTCATTGATACCATTCTGGGGTGTGTATGACTTTTTGATCACTTTTTATTTATTTTTTTGTAGAAAAAGAAGCAACCAAAAACAGCGACCATTTGGACGCTTTTTTATGTTTTGTTGTTTGCCGTATGGGGAATATATTTTTATACTATGGACGTTTTTGCACATTGTATTTTTTTTATTTTTTTATTTCTTTTATTTTTATTTTGGGAAAAGGGTTTTTTTTTGTCTTTGTTTTTTACTTTTATTTTTTTACACTTTTTTATAGTTCCCATAGAGAACTATAACAATCAATCATCTGATTGCTATTATCATAGACTGCAATGCACTTGCATTGGAGTCTATGATGATTTTACTACTTTCTTATGGAGCCCTTTTACAGGCAATGGCTCCATAGGAAATACTACGCAGCAGCCTCCTGTCATTCACAAAGACAGGGGCTGCTGCATACACGCTCCGGCTTCTCCAATCGCCCACGGCATCAGGTTAAATGTCCGCGATCGGCATTACTGCCGGTTGCGGACTTGAGCCGCGAGTGTCTGCTAGAAGAAGCAGGTAGCCACCCGCAGCTATGGCACCCATTCCACTCAGGAGCGAGCTCCATCTTTAAAGACCCCGCCAGCGCCGTACATGTACGGCGCTGGGTGTTAAGGGGTTAAATCCAGTGCAAAGTCCATAAAATCAAATAATTAACAGTCAGATGTAAGTAGACATTTCACATGGAGGTGGAGGGCTGCTGTCCCCACACACTGCAAAGTTTTGGGGGCCACACACCCTTTCTCAAGCATCATGATCCAGATCCAACCCATTATTAGACATTTTTTTTGCATCTACATTTCATTAAAAAAATGCTTCTATTCCCAGAGAAGTAGTGTTGAAAATTCGATTCGCTGCAAATCCGAATTTCCTCCGGCTTCATGATAACAAATCAATTTTACTTGAAATGGTGTAAAAAAATAATCTTACTTACCTCATCCATTTGAGCGCGAAGAGCACGAAATCTCATGACCATATGATGTCACCATGCCGGCCGACTAGATGATGTCACCACCGCCGCGTGAGATTTCATGCCAGATCTTCTATCAAGATGGCGGTGGCTGCCTCTTCATGATCAAATGGATGAGGCTTAGTATGATTTTATAATTTTTTTTATTTTTTTTACACTGTATTATTGCCAGATGCCGTGATCATGTATAAAAGCGGTATCTGATGGGTACAATGATGAGGAGCAGTGCAAACGCCGCCCCTGTCATTGCACCCACTACTTACAAAATCATTTTATTTATTTTTTATACAGCAAAGTAGCCAAATAGAATTTTTGAATTGCAAGAATAATGCTAGAACAGCATTATGCTAGAAGAACAGCAATAATGCTAGAAGTAAAATAGGGCTGGAGGGGTTAAAAATAATAATAATAATAATTTAACTCACTTTAATCCACCATGGTGATGGATCATGTGATGGACCATGTGATGAGCGCAGTGACATCACCACAGGTCCTTTTTGTCTTTTTCTCAAAGAAGAAGGCAGAAGAGATGCCGGCTGCGCGAGCAAGTGGATTAAGGTGAGTTAAATTATTATTATCATTTGTTAACCCCTCCAGCCCTATTGTACTATTCATTCTGTATTGTGAATGCTATTATTTTCCCTAATAACCATGTTATAAGGGAAAATATGGTAATTACATCTACATGACCTTGAACCCAAACCTGAACTTCAGTGAAGTTCGTTTTCAAGAAATCTACAGTAAGTCCAGTTGCCTTGATTTATTCTTTACAGATGTACCATGGCCTGGATAAATGAGAACCTTCACAGACATATTCAGTGAAGAAGTTCGGGTCTGGGTACCACGTTCAGCTTTTTATCACGCGCGTGCAAAACACATTGCACCCACGCGATAAAAACTAAACAACGGAACGCAATCGCAGTCAAAACTGAATGCAATTGCATAATAACTCGCGCGGGTTTGCCGCAATGCACCTGGGACGCATCCGGAGCCAAAACGTGACGCCCATCTGAAAGAGGCCTAAGAAGCAGCCGCTCACCACAGCAGGGATCTCTGCGCACACGCAAAGGAGGTGGGCACAGAAAGGATGTTTAATAGAAACAGCAGATGGCGCTGTACTAATATTATTCCTGGAATATCTGGGTATAGAAGCAGGAGGATTGAGCTGGCACAGAGAGGCTTGGGCCCGCCCACTGCTCATTTGCATATGGATTAAAAGAACTTGTGATTCAGAAAAGAAACAAAGATATGATTTCAATCTGCGGGATCAACCCTACAAGGCCTGGTTTAATAGGGTTGATCCTGCTTAGGCCTTTAGGAGAAATGTGCTGCAAGAGGGGAATAAAAAAATAAATAAAAAAAAGAGGGGGAAAACCCACAAAAACGATTCTGCTCATATCAGTGAGACAGTTCCAGTTTGCTCTACCAGCTTCTACCAGGAGAGGAGAGCATAACGCTCCAGCAAAGTGCCCAGAGTTTCTTCTTGGCATGGAAATGGGGAAAGGGGGGTGGGGGTTGGTGGAGGACGAGTAATCAGTGGATGGCATTGCTCTGGGTACTGTTTTATTGGGAACTGTGGTCCCATTTATCTGTGAAAGGTATGCTGTTCTACTGTATAAGCACAGTTTGGCAAGGTGGTACATGAGCTCTGTATGCGGACACATTGGACCCCTTATTGGACTTATGTGGGCACTACATGGATCCATTTTGGCACAGTGTGGTGCCATCAAGGCATTGTGCCCATGCTCTGCAGCATTGTAATGTAATGTGCATATAGGGGGAGATTTATCAAGACTGGTGGTTCTTACCCCAGTATTAATCTCCTGTGCACTGGAGTGAGATGCCCTTAAAGAAGTATGTGCATCTCTGGCCCTCTGTGCGTCAGAAACTCATATGTATGCCAATTAGGGGCTGACAATGACTTGAGCTATAATTTATGCCAATTTCTATTGTAAATTATGCTAACTCAGGCATGCTGCTGGTGACCCAACCCCGCCTGCTTTAGCCCCGTCCTTTTCTTGCCACTTTAGTAAAGTGTTGAAAAGCTAAAAAAAATTGCTAATTCTGGCTCGTATATGGCATGGACCAAAATTTGTGACTGTTTATGCAACATAAATGGCGGGGTTTAGCTTTGATAGATTTCCCCCGTAGAGTATGGACTATCTGGGCAATGCATGCAGGAAAGGATGTGTGGGCCACTCTCCAGGCAATATTGTCCACTGCTGTCTAGGTAAGTATCAAAAAGTATCAAACACAAAATAAATGAAGTTCCCACTATATACTGAAATTGTTTTTAAATTAATATGCTATAGAACTCCAGTGATATTTGCTTTGTCATTTTTCATTATTTACGTACATAGCACTATATATATATGTGTGTGTGTGTGTTTTTTGTTTTGCTTTTTTTGTGATTTTGGTGGAAATCCCACATCTGAAATTCCCGTGGGCACAACTTAAAGGGGTTGTCTCATCTCATATATTGATGGCATAACACTAGGTTATGCCATCAGTGTCATATAGGTGCAGATCCCACCTCCAGGACCTTCTTCTATCTCCAGAAGGGGGACCCCAAAGTGAAGGAGAGCACATCATGCATGAACACAAGATCCATAATATAGGTACAATATTTAAATCTCCACAGTTCTACTAATTTGTATGCAACCATCCAAAAACCTCATGCACATGGCTGTATTATAGCGTTGTAAGAGGGTATTCACACAGAAAATATGTTGCAGAAATTCTATTAATCTGATGGAGCTTAGAGAAATGCTGTAGAAAAATTTGTGCACCAAATCTATCTGGCGGGAACCTGCTGTGTGTGTTTTTTTGTGTGGTTCAAAGTGTGACTCTCTCCATACAAGATCCATTGTGAACTGTACTCCAAATCTCCCACCTAGGACTAGGCTCTGTTCACATCATTTTTTCAGCCTACATACAGAGGTTTACATCAGGAGGCTCTCCAAACAAATACATCTGATGGAAGGCTGCAACATATCCCGTTGTGTAGGCACACCATGGGACACATGGTCAACAAGAACCTGCTGTAAAAAAAAAAAAAAACTTAAAGGGAACCTGTCATGAAGATATTTGATTATAATCTAACTAATTATATACAATCATTAATTACTAAAAAGTACCTTAGATGTATTCACTTACTGGTGTGACAGATGGTTACCTCATAATATACACACAAAGATGCCACATGCTAATGAGCTGCTTTGAGTCCAGCGTGATGTCAGTGAGTCCAGCGTTTATTTAATTCAGAGCTATAGCCACTCCCCTGCCCACCTGCTGCTGATTTATATGGAAAAAAACTGTCATTCAGCAGCAGGTAGGTGGGGAGAGTCAGGAGCTCATGAATATTCAGGCCTCATCATTATCAGCTGGAGCATTTCAATACAAGATGTTGGCAGATTGACTGGGTCAATTAAAGAAAGTGACCCAGCATTTTGCTAAGAGAATCAGTCACTTATTTATGTTGCCCTTAGTTCCCTTTAAAGCATGCCATACTTTTGAATAGCATAGTAGCATAGTCTACTACAATATTCCAGATCACAAAGTAATGTCTACTTGCCCAGTGGAGCTCTATGGATACATTCAAAGCCTTAATTTGCTGTACACTCCAAGCATACTCCATTAGTGCGCTCCAAATGAGCTACGAGCAACAAAGTTCCCCCCATTGCTTCACGTTCACCTAGCTACTTATTTTGTGCTATGCAAATTACTTGAATCTGAATATGTGCTTGGTTATTGCCCAGCTTTGCCTGGTTGAGAAGGATGGAGTTGCTGATTGTCTAGCCTTTACATATTCAGGCCTTACGCCATTCCAGATGTTATATATAGTGTTTGCTATGTGCATTACCTTCCAGATAGTTGCACCTTTGTTCTGTATTCTGGGTCTGTTGTTACACAGCCGAATCTTGTTCTAGTCGAGCGCGCATTCTGGCATTTGTAGTTCCACATACTTTCGTGCTATGTTTGGGAATTGTCTGTTACTGTGCTGTTGTATTGTCCTGGCTGATATGCTGGGTTGAGTTCTGTGGCAAGCACACTTGTATAGCTTGGTCATTAACTACAAAAAGTCCTGGAAGTGGTGACCGAGCTGTTCCGTATTCTGCCAGGAGCTGTGTAATATTTCATTGGCAGCGGCATGTTTGCAGTCTGTTGGCTGTCAGAACCAGAGAGACTAATTTTCCACTTCCAAAAGAAAATGATTGCTTTAAACAATAAAACGGGTCTTTTCCAGATGCTGAATCACTCATAGTTTCAGACTAAAACACTTGGACAGTGCAGAGATAAATTTTTGGGCAAGCATGATGGTGACCTGCGTAAACCAGGGAGCATGGATTTACATATAACCTGATAGGCAGTGTTTACGCCCTCATTTACTCCATACGGTAGCAATAGGAAACCTTCTTATAACAGAGAGCAGATAAACATATCTCAATGAACAAGATTATTGTGTTTCCTCTGAACGCGTCCAGGCATTTTGCCCGCAGTATTAAATGGCCGCAGCAGTCTTGCCTGAAGCTTCGGATATGAGGTTGTTCAGTGTGAGCTATGAATGACTGGACTCCTATCCTAGAATGATTAATATAATGCATGTAATAAGTGATGGAGGTGGACGGATGGGAATATTATTTATGGCCGTTGCTCACGTAATACAATTTTTCTGCTTAATTTTATTGAATTAATTTTGTACACTCACAGCCATTATTTGCATTTGGCTTCATCAGCTAGTTCACAAGCGAGGGGTTAGAACAGAAGTACTTGGGCTTCCTTCACACTTACTTTTTTTTTTCTTGCCACTTTTTTGGGGCTTGTAAAAAGTGCCATGAAATTCATGTTCTTACGTTTTTTTAAGTGCCTTTTTAGGCATTTTTTTCCCCTGTTTTTCCAAGTCTATGATAAAATGCCTAAATGAAAAAAAAAACATACCTAAGAGGGTGCTAAGTGCTGAAAAAATTCAATGCACAAAAAGTGAAGAAAAGGGACCAAAAAATACACTGCTTGTAGTGTGTTTTATAATTTACAACTGACATTTTTTCACAATAAATTTTTTACTAAACTATGTGTGAAGCCACCCTCAGGCCTCTTTCACAAGGGCGTCGCGTGTGAGGGCCAGACAAGATGCGGGTGGGTTGCGGGAAAATGCACAATTTTTCCGCGTGAGTGCAGAGCGCTTTAATGTGTTTTTCACGCGCTTGAGGAGAATCTGCATGTTTGGTACCCAGACCCGAACCTGCACTAGTTCACAGAAGTTCGGGTTTGGGTTAGGTGTTGTGTAGATTGTATTATTTTTCCTGATAACATGGTTATCAGGGAAAATAATAGCATTCTTAATACAGACTGCTAAGTAAATTAGGGATGGAGGGGTTAAAAAAAAAATTACAAAAAATTAAACTCACCTCATCCACTTATTCGCGCAGCCCGGCTTGTCTTCTTTCTTCTTCTTTGAGGACCTGGGTTGAAAAGGACCTTTGATGACGTCACTGAGCTCATCACATGGTCCGTCATATGGTCCATCACCATGGTGATGGACCATGTGATGAGTGCAGTGACGTCACCAAAGGTCCTTTTCCTCCCAGGTCCTCAAAGAAAAAGAAAGAAGACAAGTCGGGCTGCGCGAACAAGTGGATGAGGTGAGTTTAATTTTTAATTTAAATTTTTTAACCCCTCCATCCCTAATTTACTTAGCATTCTGTATTAAGAATGTTATTATTTTCCCTTATAACCATGTTATAAGGGAAAATAATAAAGATCGGGTCCCCATCCCAATCGCCTCCTAGCAACCATGCGTGAAAATCGCACCGTATCCGCACTTGTTTGCGGATGCTTGCGATTTTCACGCAGCACCATTCACTTCTATGGGGCCTGCGTTGCGTGAAAAACACACAATATAGAGCTTGCTGCGATTTTCACGCAACGCACAAGTGATGCATGAAAATCACCGCTCATGTGCACAGCCCCATTGGAGTCACTGGGTCCAGATTCAGTGCGGGTGCAATGCATTCACCTCACGCATTGCACCCGCGCGGAATTCTCGCCAGTGTGAAAGTAGCCTAAGATAAGAAAATGTTCTTATCAATATGCAGTGAGCATACAGATATAATTGGGGAAGGGGGTTCCCACTCTGGACCCCCTTCCTTTATGAGACATAATCACTCTATAAGCCATCCAAGTAATACATTCAACTCAATGTTTGACATGCAGAGGCGTAGCTATAGTGGAAGCAGGTGAAGTGGCTGCTTTGGGGCCTGAACTTAGAAGGGGTCCACCCAGGAGGAGGAGTAAAAGATTTTACTGTTAGAACCCCCTCAACAGTGTTATACAATTACATTATATATGCACTGTATACAGTATATACAGTGACATGATATACAGTATATACGTGTAGGAAACGAACAGAGCGGCTGCCAGACCTGGTCTGAGAGTGATCTTGACAAGCTACAGGGAGTGGGAGTTGCACGGGAGAAGGGAGTTGCGAAGATGTTTTGGGGGGGAGGGGGGGCCTTCAAAATGTGATAATAAAAAGATGTTAGTTCTTTGAACAAAGTATTGGTGAATATATGTATACCGGATGTGAGACGGCATAAGGAGATAACATGCCATGCAAGCAACATTTTAAAAAATTGTCCTATTATTAAGTCACATTTTAATACTTTTTCCATATGAATGCTCTATTTTTTTCTAATAAGGATTCGGAATAATTGTCAATGTTCATACAAACCTTGTATTATAATTATGTAAATATAATAGCAATCATGACAACGGTTTTATATTTACTGTCGTTACTATATTGCAGTGTTTCTCAACCAAGGATCATATGGCGTTCTGTGGGTAAGGATATTGTCACGGATGTACCGAGACATACGGACGTCCTGGCGACAGTGAGTGGCAGGAGATCTGTGAGACTGGCAACATGTAGTTTGATCTGACAGGTTTTCCTTGTGGATCAATAGGTGTCTGTGTTGTATCTGGTAATGGCCATACCCCTTGCCTCCAGATGTTGCTTATGTGGTCATTTAACCGTCCATATTTATAGTTTCTTCTCCCACTCTGCTGTGCAGTTTATAGCTTGTGTGCCTGTGGATTGTTTGTGGTTGGATCTCTGAGATCCTGGTGCTTCCATAGTCTCTTTGAAGTTAAATTGTTCCTTTCCCTTTTGTATTTTGTTTGGGTTCTGTGTGTTGCATTTCCCTATTGTTTGTATTAGGCCTCAAGTAGACTCCTGTTTGTCCTTCCTTTTGGAGGAACAAGTAGTCTCGCTCCTGACATTAGTACCAGGGTCCTATAGAGCTAGATAGGACTCTAGGTATTCCTGCGTATGAACTCATCCAACCTTTGGGATCTGTTCTAACTGGTAGTCAGTTAGGGTTTTCATTAGGAGGTGTCCATCTTCCTTCCCTAGTTCTCAGGCCTAATTCCCTGTTTCCCCGTTCCCTTCTATGCTCGGTGTGGTGTTTCCCTAACACACCAAAGTGTGACAGATATTCCAAGGGGGCCATGATGGAGGTCATAGCAACAGACTAGGTGGCCACAGAGGGAAGTGAGAAGTGAAGAAAACAGAGAAGTGACCAAGAAAAGAAAACAAGAAAACAAAGAAGTGAAGAAAATAGAAAACAGAGAAAGTGACTTTGCCTCCTAGTGAATGGCTCGCCACGTGCACTCTGAGGAACATCACTTCCGCTTCCTCCTCCCTCCCACTTCTGCTTCCTCCTCCCTCCCACTTCTGCTCCCTTCTCCCTCACACTTCCGCTTTCTCTTTCCTCCCACTTCCGCTTCTTCCTCCCTCCCGCTTTCTCCTTTTTCTCCCTACCACTTCCACCCTCCACCTCTGCACACCCGCTAGGACTGGGGAGGGAGGACACAGGAAGGAAACAAGGTGGGAAGGGGGAACACTGAGATAAGTCCCTTGGGATGGTCTCCACATTAATATATAGCATGCCATGTGAGCCAAAAAAGATATACTGTATCAGTCAGGTGATGATTTCCTGCTATTTTTTTTTTTTCTTGCCTTCTTGTCTGCTGATGAAAACCCACAGTGGGCCTACCATGTGTGACTGAACTCTTAAAGGGTTATGTTATGAATGATGTAAAACATGAAAATAAGGCACCATATATCACCTGACAACATCTTTCTAGCAAAGCAAGAACCAGCGCTGTACCTCACATGGATCCAGAGTTCTCACCATTCATTGCTCCAATTGCTCTGCTAGATTTCAGTTTATGTATGTGTCCTTTCTGCTGCAGCTCTTTCTCTATCACAGCTTAGGGGTTGTGTCCTTTCTCAGGAGACATGTCCTTTCTGCTACAGCTCTTTCACTATCACCTCTTGGGGGGTGTCCTTTCTTTGGAGTCATGTCATTTTTGCTGCAGCTTTCTCCCTATCACAGCTCAGGAGGTGTGGCTTTTCTGCTTCAGTTCTCTCCGTATCACAATTTAAGAGGAGGGGTTTCCTTAGAAAAGTAACTAGTTTTTTTATGCTGAATTTTATTAAAATAACATTTGTCAGTACACCCCCTTTAAAGGGGTTTTCCGAGATCTTTATACTGATGACCTATCTTCTGGATAGGTCTTCAGCATCTGATCGGTGGGGGTCCGACACCCGGGTCCCCCACCGATCTGCTGTTTGACAAGGAACTGGCTCTCGCAGTAGCGCCACGGCCTTGTCTCAGTTTTACATAGGCCAGTGATGACATCTGTCACATGAGCTTCCTCTGGATCAACTTGCAGGATGACAGGCCGAACTGGATGGACAAATGTCTTTTTTCGGCCTTATGTACTATGTTACTATGTTACTAGAAGTGAAGGGGCTAAGCTGCAATACCAAGCACTGCCACTATACTATGTATGGCGCTGTGCTTAGTGAGCTTAAAGTTCCAGTGCCTTCTCTAACAGCTGATTGGCGGGGTCCCGGGTGTGAGACCCCCACCGATCAGATACTGATGACCTATCCACAGGATAGATCACCAGTAAAAAAAAGTCTTGGAATACACCTTTAATATCTGAATAGTGAAATGAATGCAGTTCCAAAGTTAAGTACGACTTTAGTAAGTGCCAAATGTATACATTTTATTCCTCCAGTGGAAAATTGGACTAAGCATCTCCTATATAAAACACCCGGAGTGTAAATGATTTATTACTGTATGTTGTAAACCACAAAAATGTCAGTAAAATGATTGCTGTATGTAAAGTGATGGAAGTTTCTACTACGCCGTTCTACAACTCGCCCCTGTCTGTTCAACTACTACAGTTGTAAGGCTGGAGATGTTTAATATTTCACGGACAGAGCTGCTCTTTAGTCAGCCTGGCCCACTTGTCGTGTTTACATAAGAAACATATGGTCTGGGTTAGGGTTTCGTGCTGCGAGTGTGTCATTCCAGCCCTGTGTTTGTGTATAGTCCTGTGAAGGGAGGGGGGTTAATGCACTTTTTTTTTATTAGTGTTGATGGATTTGAAGTATATTAGGAGGCCATAGTTAACAGGTGAAGCCCAGAGTGGGAAATCTTGATGCTCCGTGAAATAAATGGAGGTCCCAGTGCTTTGCGATAATCACCCTGCATGGCTCAGGTAGCACTATAACTACAACTCTCCAGATACTTTCTGCTACAGCTTCCAGATCAGTCGGCAAGCTGTAAGAAGGATTTAGACCCAGATCCTGCTAAACGCTAACATATATAGATTTTTAATACTGAGGTTCAAGAAGGCAAAGGGCAGTTCCTTGCAAACTCTGACTCTAGATTTGAAGGAAACAGATACAAAAGAGATTTACCGTAGCATAAAATGCTGCGCTCTCATTACATAATGTGACCAAGTCTACAATGCTTTTCTAATTATTATTATGGCACTGGATTGAGCGGGCGTTAATTGAGACTCTTACGGCCTCCAGGAAGTAATGGCGTACAGCCTATCCTCCTGAGGAATAGCAGGCAGAGGAGATGCAGAGTCTTATATGTGTGTGTGCAGTGTTGCTTATCTGCTTAATCTATGCCTCCATGATACAATAAAGTCACCTACCCTCTTATGAAAGTGAGATGACTCTGCTCAACTATCCCAGTCTACACAGCAAAGCTGACAAGTTAGCAACGGAAAGAAAAAGCAATACCTTTCAGCCTATTGTGACTCCAGTAGTGGGCACTGGAATAATCTAACATATTGGTGTAGTAGAATTGTTAAGTTCCACATATATGCACCAGAAATGTCTTCATAGCTAATATGGTAGGAAAGTACTAAATGGGAAGCTACAGAGCTAATTAAAAAGGTTCTTGATTTATGCAACAATTAAAAATAATTGCAGGTTGGGAAGGTTTGTGAATTATGCTGTAAATGCTGACATTTCCTTAAAGGGTATGATTATATACAGTATAATGAGACATACGGTATGTACTGAAGCTCACTTCAATCTGGGCAGTGCTGCACTGAACAGCTGCGTCCACTACACAATGGACTGAGTTGGACCCCCAACTATCTGATATTAATGGTCTCTCCTGAGGATAGGTCCTCAATATTTAAATCCTGGAACGTATGACTTAAAGGGAATGTGTCATCAGAAAATGACCTATTGTTTAAACCATGTTTTTATGCTTAACATATTTTTTGAGAATTTTTGATGATGTTATTTTAATTTCCCATGTCAATATCTATATTTAAACAAAAAACATAAAATTCTGGAGTTTTCGCACAGACCACTAAGCCTAATATTAGGCGCCACTTGGTCTGTAGAGATCACTTTACTGCAGTTATCTGCTTATCTGTCATTATAACCCTGCCTGTAATGATATCACCTGTGTATAGATAAAACAGGATTCACCATTCACAATAAACGATTTTCAAAGCTTAATCTGTTCTTTTCTTGTACAATGGCCTCTATACACAGGTCACAGATTATGCCTAGAAGACTCTCCCATAGAAGTCAATGATCATCGTGTCTATGGACCATGGGGCTGCCGCAAAGCAATTTTCTTAATGCTTTCTAAATGCTGTTAAGAACAGCTTGGGCAAGATGGCCGCCCCCATAATCCTGTTCAGTAAATAGAATTAAAAAATCTAAAATAACAGATTGGGAAAAAATAATATGTGTTGCTATCTGGTTTTAACTGGCAGATGTTTGGCGGCACATTTCCTTTAATATGCGTCTACGGATCCTTTTCTAATGATACATTCCCATTACCAGTATGCAGGGGTGTAGCTGGGAGTTGGGGAGCCAAGCGAGACATGTACCCTGGGTTTTGAGTGCAGGTGAAAATAGGATGGCCCCCATTTTTTTAATTGTATGCAGCATGTCCTCTGCCGTCTTCTTCTTCCTGAGCATCCTAGAAGGTCCGATGTGTGTCCTGATTCCCTCCCCTCTCTACACATTATGCATGCAGTAGTTCCCTGAAGGTCCAGGACTTGCACAATTTGCAGATGAAAGTATTTCATAGTCTTGCTACTATGCATTAATTTGTGCTTGCACAGCTCCAGGAATCTAGTGCATGCACAGTGTGTTTCCATGGAGGGTGCTGATAGATTTGTCTTGTCGTACGCCCCTCCATCTGTCTCCATTTTATGGATTGGAGTAGTGTGCCATCAGGACAGAAGGCTTTGCTAAACACCCCCTGAGAAAAGACACACTACCTGGGCGGCCAGCTTAAAATAAATCTAGTAGAGCAATGAGAACCATGTATGGGGAGATCTCTGGATCCATATGAGGTACAGGGCTGGTTCTAGCTTTGTTAGAAAGTGATTGTCATGTACTACATGATGTCTGATTTTCATTGTTTTAGATTAATCGTGGGAGGACTGCTTTAAATAAAACACGTTAAGAAAGTAAAGAATATTTGGGGGGAATTTAGATATTTTAGATTCCAGGAGCACCAAACTGAATCTTTGCCCAGGAGGAAGGAAAACCAGCGTCACCTCTGCAATACGCATGCTTTCACTGTGCATTAATATATTCTTTGCTCTTTTCTAGACTATTCCAAGCACAATGTTGCGTAAAACAGCAAGCAAAGAACACACTGTAAGTCGTGTAATACAGGATGGAAGGCATTCGTGGAGATGGGGTAGTCACCTGCACGTGTTAGCTGAGTGTTCGCTGAAGTTGTGAAATCTCTCTTGAATGTTTTGACATCTTGGCTAAAGATGACTGATGCAGAATTAAGAGATTAAAGCCCCCTTTACAAAGGCCAACAATTGGAGAAATTATTTGAAAGGAGCATTCCTGGAATCACTCTCTCCCAATAATTCTCCTGTGTAAAGGTGCCGTAGATCACCAGACGAGCAATCATCAGGAGTAAGCAACATAGGCACAGACACCGAAATCATCACTTCTGGGCAGCAGATCCTTCTATGGGAACAGGGATCTGAATGGCACAACAAAGAGTCATAAGAGTTGATGCTCCAGAATTGTTATTACATGGGGAATGCAGATATGTGAGGAGAGGAGACAGGTCCTCTTTAGGCCTTCAAAGTTTTCCTTATTTTATAGCTACTGTACTGTGCTAATTGTACTCAGTCCTGAAGTCACTGTGGAGACTACATAGGCAAGACAACCTCTTTCATACTGTCAAGTGATCAAGTGATGGAATCGCTGCCCGCTGAGGCCTTTAGGTCATTCTTTAATCTGACTCCTATATACCTCCCAAAAAAAAAAACATACAGGGCCTTCACACATTGGAAGTGAATTTTCTACAAATTACAACAGTTAAATACTCTGTTTAAATAAAACTACCAGCCTAATCCCCTCCAGGTGTGCATAATGAGTTCACAGTGGTCCTCCTGCATGCCCCATCAATGTAATGATATCTTGTCATCATTTGGGGAAAGAGCCTGCCATGGTACAGAGACCCAATATGCATACAAATGTCAAAGGGGAAGAGAAAATGACCCCCTAACCCCCTACCTCTGGATATGTCTGAGTATATATATGGCTGCTAGGCAGGGGTGTAGCTAAAGGCTCATGGGCCCTGGTGCAAGAGTTCAGCTTGGGCCCCCCTTCCCTCAGTGCTTTGTGGCCAGGGGCAGGGAAGCACGTAGCCTTCATGCTGCCTGAGGCAAAAATTGAAACAACACCCCCCCTCAATCCAAATTCTTGACCTAACCCCTTCTCTCCAGCCAGAGGTGTAACTTGCCCAGCATGTATTTTCTATAATACCAGTGTCCTCTTATATGGCACAAGGGTCTTTGGGCCCCCTCAGGCTCCTGGGCCCGGTAGCGACTGCTACCTCTGCACCCCCTATAGTTATGCCCCTGCTGCTAGGTCCAAGTCCCAGACCATGAAAAGACCCATTGTTGTCTATAAGTCAGTATGAAGGGCTACTGTCATGTGTGTTACCTAATAGATTGGAGGTTACTATTATATTAAAGGGGTTTTCTAAGACCCAGCAGGTCCTACAAAGCCACCATAATCACACAGAACACTCATGTAGGAGAAAATTTGTTTTACATTTACTGTTGCAAAGTTGCGTGGAGCGGCCTCCTCGGAACCATCACACGGTGCTCAGCCTCTGAAAATCCAGCTTCCACCCATGCCACATCCTGTTCCAGGTTTCCAGCCTGGCCTATGGACTGGGCCAAAACAATTCCTCTCATTGCTGAATGTGCAAACTCCTGCATCCACCTAACCCGCGCATGCGCCAGGGAGAAGAATAGTCCTGGACCTGGAGGTCACATCCAAAGCAGAAGCAATGGCCCATCTGTAGCCCAGACTGGAAACTCAGTAATGGACATGGATTTACAGAGGAGCGTCACATGACCAAGTTCCCGACTCCAGAACGATAAGTATATTACAAAAGTTCTCCTACAGGGGTGTTCTGTGTATCTAAGGTAGCTTAGTGGGACGTGCTGTGTCCTCCAAAACCCCTTTAAAAGACTATACAGCTCAGGTGTTTTTTTTCATATTTTTTATCTAGTTTCCAAATGCAGATGTAATCATTAGTAATATCTTAAGTTGTCGAAAATCAACAGAAATCTCCAAGTCTGACGTTTACCAGTAGGTTCCACAAAGTTGTAATTACCTCTAATATCTTGATTTCTTGCTTGAGGTCACAGTAAAATGACAGCTGCGTGTCACATCCCAGCGAGCAGATTGAAACGTGTGTTAAACCTGACACACAGTTAAGATGACAAATTGGATCCGCTGACATGATAAACGCAAGCGCGTCGACTTAATAACACCGAACAACAATGTAACGTGGCGACAAAATCACATGTTCCGCTCTTTAACTTGTCTCGTGTTTACGGGAAAAGTCCTGGGTTCATTCGTTTGCGGCCCCTTTTCTAAATATAACTGGTTAATCTTAATATCAGCAATCAATGGAGATCGTCTTCTAAAACGTCAGATTTTCCAGTTAACCCTTGCATGCCACGCACAGGCGGACACCCCGATTTGAGCCCTCATTTTATAGCACACTCTGCAGAACGGACAAGGGTTAAATGAACATAAACAAGCAACGCAAGGAGAAGACAGGATGTACTAGGGGAGCATTCAGCCTTAGATCTCTCCTAATAATTGGGACCATTCTAAACCACCAGACCACATAAAAGGGCCATTTTCTGTGTGTGCCAGCAGTGGAAAGTGACCAGATAAAATACAAGTAGGATGAGGTAAGCAGGTCACAGGACTGGAGCTGGGATTAGTTGGCGTCCGTCTGCCTCATCTGTTCCACGGAAAACATGCAACCTAATGCTCACGTCTTCTCTTATGTGAAAGTGCCAAGGAGATGGACCACAATGCATCCTGGGAGAACATGATCCACAAAACTAATTCATCTATTAGAGGTTTTTTTGGCTGCACCATAACCAAAAAATGTAACATTTACCTCCAGAATGAAGAAAAATCATGTTCTTGATTTTGCTCAACTATTTCTTAAGATGCCCATACAAATGAGACTTTGGCCGACCATCTCATGTATATCGGGGTGTGCAGAGGAAGGATCAGGCATGGTGAGCTTCAACACCCATCCTTGTCTATTTAAAGGGGTTGTCTCATGAAAAATATTCAACATTTTTCATAGCAGCACCTGGATCTGAATAGTTTTGTAACTCCATATAAATTTTTTTTGGGGGTATAGCCACTGAGATATTCCATAAAATCTATCTATATAGCTCAACCTGCTGCTTGTTCATTTTCTTATTTCTCTGTCCACCTTGCTGACAGTTACAGGGAGAGAACTGCAGCAGAAAGCCCACGTGCCATGAGAAAGGACACACCCATGAGCTGCCAGCCTCAAGAGAATCTAGCAGAGCGATTGTAGCAATGATTGGAGAGATCTCTGGATCCATGTGAGATACAGAGTTGGTTTTAGCTTTGTCATGTACTATACTGTCAGAGTTGGCCGTGAAAAAAATAAGACAGGTCATATTTTTTTCACGGCCAGGAAACACGGATCAGGAATGCGGTTGCCAAACGGTGCATTTTCCGATTTTTCCACGGACCCATTGAAAGTCAATGGGTCAGCGAAAAAAACTGAAAACGGCACAACGGCCACGGGTGCACACAACGGTCGTGTGCATGAGGCCTTACAGGGAGAGAACTGCAGCAGAAAGCCCACGTGCCATGAGAAAGGACACACCCATGAGCTTCCAGCCCCAAGAGAATCTAGCAGAGCGATTGGAGCAATGATTGGAGAGATCTCGGGATCCATGTGAGATACAGAGTTTGTTCTAGCTTTGTCATGTACTATATGATGTCAGATTTTAGTTTTTTTTTTACAGTAATCATTAGATAACCCCTTTTAGGGGGGTAAAGGCACCACCAGTGGTGTCTCACAGCGATTTTATAAAACTTGCGATGCAAAAACTTGCAAAAAAAAAGTTATAAAAAGTGCATGCTGGGCCAAGCCAAGTGCACGTGAGAAGTTAGGAATAATAGCCGTCGGCCAAACAAGTACTGATGGGGTGCGGGCACCAATCTGGAATACAGATATGCAGGGAAATGAGAGAGGGTGGTGCATCATTGCATAGGTAGACTGATTTTCTATTAAAGGGGTTTTCAGAAGTATAACACTAATAGCCTTTCTTGCTGGTTTACTTTTAGACCATTTTCTACGTCTATGGGTCCATTCACACGTCCATATGCGTTTTGCGGATCCACGCATCCGTGGATCCGCTAAACAAGGACATCGGCGATGGGTGTTCCGCATTTTGCAGACCGCACATCGCCGGCACTTAATAGAAAGTGCCTATTCTTGTCCGCAATTGCGGACAAGAATAGGACATGTTCTATTTTTTTCGGGATCGGAAATGCGGACCCAGAAGTGCAGATCCGCAATTCCGGATCTGGGTAGCACATCGTGCTGCACCATAAAAATGAATGGGTCCTGCAATTCTGTTCCGCAAAATGTGGAACGAAATTGCGGACGTGTGAATGGACCCTAAACCAGGTGTAGAAAATAATGAATGAGCCGGGCCGTCCCCTTCCCCGCCCATGCCACTCGCCCATTTTTAGACCTGGTGTGAGCGGAGAAAAGTCAAAGATTACAGAGCAAATAACCTCTGCGCCGGAATCTGTGCCAGAAATATGCCTAATATAGGTGTATTTCTCAATAGTAAATTACCCCCTTTGTCTATATATAAGAAAGTTACAGGAGTTATCCCATGATTATTGAAAAAATTCAAATCAGAGATCATATAGTCCATGACAATCTCGTTCTAACAAAACTAGAACCAGCCCTGTACCTCATATGGATCCAGACATCTCCCTATTTGTTGCTCTTTGCTCAGTGGGAGTGTCTTATCTGCTGCAGCTAAGGGGGCGTGTCCATGTTCTCCCTATCACAGCTCAGGGGGCATGCCCATGCTCTCCCTATCACAGCTCAGGGGCGTGTCCATGCTCTCCCTATCACAGCTCAGGGGGCGTGTCCATGCTCTCCCTATCACAGCTCAGGGGCGTGTCTATGCTCTCCCTATCACAGCTCAGGAGGTAGTTGAAGGATAGAACTGAGCATGTGCTTTCACCTCAGTCAGCAGGACAAAGAAATAAAAAAAAGAACAAACAGAAGGTGGCGCTATACAGATAGATTTTATTGAATAACTGTGGCTAAGCAAAAAATTTAATTACAAAAGTATTCAGATTTAGCTGCTGGTTTCAAAACTGTAGAATATTTTTCATGGGACAACCCCTTTAAGGCACATATCACACTTTTTTTCCTATATGTACAACCAGCTATAAACCTTAGCTCGCATTTTTGGGATTGAATGACCCTTCCCAGGGCCTTCCTTCTATACTGTAGCATCATTTATATATATAAAGTCAAGTTCACAGAGTAATTTCGTTTTCAGAATGGTTTAAATTGACGTATAATCAGGGGCTGGAGATTATCCTTACCAAAAGTTTAAGCAGATTGATTATGGCATTTAGTAAATCTGTCTTTCCTAGAAGAGGACTAAGTTCTGTAAATTGGTTGATGTGATAAATGGGTATTGTCAAAGATATGGAAAAAAAATAAGTTTGCTACAATGTATCAGTATAAGCCTACATGCACACGACCGTATGTGTTAAACGGATGACGTCCGTATGTCATCCGTTTTTTTGCGGATCCATTGTAACAACGCCTATCCTTGTCCGCAAAACGGACAAGAATAGGACATGTTCTATTTTTTTTTTTTGCGGGGCTACGGAACTGAGCCCGCATCTTTTGCGGCCCCATTGAAGTAAATGTGTTCGCACCTGAGCCGCCAAAAATGTGGCTCGGATGCGGAACCAAACCACGTTCGTGTGCATGTAGGCTAATTCAAATGTATCATCCTGGGCTCTAAGCTATTTAGCTCATTCCTCTAGGGCAGGATGCAGTTGTAACAAACTATCAGCTGTGTGAAGGCTTTCAGCTTTTGGGTGTGAATTTCTCATTCTCTGACAGCAATCAGAGATCCTGGAAATGAAAAAAACATTAAAAGGCCAAGTATTTTAGAAAGTTGCTTAAAGAGGATCTTTCGCAGCTCCTAAGATTCTCCCCCCCCCCCCCAAGTCTCCCCTGTTCAGCCACTTTCAGTGGCGTTAAATTCGGCGTCCAATACAGTTAATTGTCAGGTGGGTGGTCTCCAATGCTGTGTCAATGACTATCACTAGTATTCAGGATTGAAACTAATGGCACCGGAGGGGGGTCTAGTTGAAAAAAAAAAAAAAAACTGTATGTAACGAGAACCTGTCACCTCTCCTGACATGTCTGTTTTTGTAATTACTTGTATCCCCCATGTAATAACAATTCTGGAGCGTCTTTTCTTGTGCTTCTATGTTGTGTCATTCCCCTATTATTCCTATTATATGAATTGCCAGCAGTCTGCAATAAAGGTCCAGCTGGGTGTTACTAGTTGGGGGGGTGTCCCTGCACCATTTGACACTGGCAGCACTGATTGGATAGCGGGAAACCATGCATGGACATGACCCCAACTGGTAACACCCAACTGGACCTTTATTGCAGACTGCTGGGAATTCATAAAAAAAACTCTAGTAGGAATAATAGAGGAATGACAGAATTGTTATTACATGGGGAATGCAAGCAGTTGCTAAAACAGACATGTCAGGAGAGGGGACAGCTCCTCTTTAAGAGTTCAATACACAAAATGCCTGGCAAGTCGAGGTGTAACATATACAGTTAGGGCTCATACAGACGACCGTATGCTGTCCGCAAAAATTTGCGGATTAGAAGCAGGCCCATTCACTTTTATGGGGCCCTTTTCTTCCGTTCTATGGCTCCGCAAAACAAATTAAATATGTTCTGTACTTGCCAGTGAAAATCTGGATGTGGCCCCGTTGAAGTCTATGGGTCTGCAAAAATGCGGAATGCAATCATTTTTTTTAGCGGACATGCTGAACTATCCGCAAAAAAAACGGATCCGCCTTTTTGCGAACAACATACGGCTGTCTGAATGTATGATGCTGGTGACTTGTTATGTTGCAGAAAGGCTTTTGGTTCCCTTTCGGGCACCAGGGCCCAAATGTGACTGCTACCTCTGTACCCCCTATGGCTGAGCCCTTGCTGTTGGTTACAGGTTAGTGAAGGCTGAGAGTCTGTTCATCATATCTGGGTCATTGGAGGTAACGAGATCCAAGAGGAGACAGAAGAAAAGCCACATAGGAATTGCGAAACTGGAAATCTTTCATCTCTCCTCTTTATGAGGGTATTTGGGGTGAGGTTGAGGAGGAAAAGAACAGACCATCAAATTTTTCATTTTATTTACTTTTTTCCCCCCTCTTTTACAGTCACTATTTCCAACTGGCTGGAGATGATAAAAAAAATCCCAAATAAAAATGTTCTTATGTGACCTGCAGGACGGAAGGTCGGCAGGTCAGCGCTGGGCAGTGAAGGAGAGTTCGCCTGCATACCCTAGGGGAATAACACAGCTGGAGCTGTGGTGAAACACCCGCTCTTCATCTCAGCATTTTTTCTCCCTAAAAATAGAGCAGGAAAAAAGAGAAAAAAAAAAGTGTTTCTTTTCATTTGCAAACTTGTTTTGCTGTATCCTCGCTGAGCCGATGTTTACACAGGGCAGGGCTTGCCAAGGCTAAGTGCTCTCCCGTTATAGTGGAGTCAGAGACGTCGCGTGAAACTCCCGCACCACAATGCCCTCACCGGCCATGGGCCATTTACTTTATTATACTGGCGCCTTCTATTTTGACAAGTGGACTTTTTGGGCCTGGTTGCAAATGCTACCTCTGCATCCCCTAAAGTCATACCTTCCAATTTTCCTTGAGCCAGCAGGATTGTCTCAGATTCTGGGCTCTGTCCTGCTGTCCCAGGAACGCTGCTACAAGCCTCAATTCAACTGTCTCTACATCCTCAGGACACAGTTGAATACATCGGTGGATGAGGGAGCCATCAGGTTCCTGCTCCATCATTCACTATGTGTGAGCCTACCACAGATTACCCAAGCTTGTGGGCGGTGCTGAAAAGGACAAAGGACCCGGCAGCAACCAATGCAGGTCCTTTTTCCCTAGCGGCAGGAGGAATCTGGGTCTAGTGGAGAGTGACGTTGGGATGGCAAAAACATGGAGAAGAAGCTGGGCCTGTTGGGTGGTAGGATACTAGATGGAAGAATGGGGAGATGAGTCGTGTGAGGAACAGAGAGAGGATCAGTGTCAGGTCTCACCAACAGATGGCATCTAAGGGGGCATCCTTACTATGAGGGGAGGCACTAAGGCGACATCAATATTATGTGGGGGCACTAAGAGAGGCATCCTTTCCATGAGGAGGAACTAACTGGGCTTCACTTCACTTTGTGGTGGCACTTAGAGGACATCACCACTATGTTGGAGCAATAGGGGGGCATCCTTGCTGTGTGGGTGAACTAATGAGACATCCTCACTTTGTGGCGGCACTTAGGAGGCATCAACACTGTATGGGGTAATAGAGGCAAAACCTTGTTGAGTGGGAGAACTAATGAGACATCCTCACTTTGTGGTAGCATTTGGATGGCATCACCACAGTGTGGGGGCACTAAGCAGGGCATCCTTGCTGTGGATGGGATTTAATGTGGATGGGAGGCACTTAAGGGCCATCACCACTTTGTGAGATCACCCTTACTGTGTGGGGGCCACTAAGGGGACATGTATCACTTTATTTTGCTAATTAAAAATGAATACTAATAATAATAGAATACAGATTTTATTCTAGTTTTTCACGTGATTATGTGGGCTTTGATCTTGGCAGGTTGCTGCAACATCATCTGTAGAGCTTTACAGCAGGAACCTGGAGAGACTTTATGAGGGACGTCTACTAAGGTTTTACATCACTATTGTGGCATAAAAAATTGCACATTCTGTACGTACTGTATGTGCATCATAATTAGCAGCTTTTGAAGCTTTTTGGTGTCTCATGCCAGTGCAGGGAGATCAAGACTGGTGTGTGGGTGCGCACCTCTGATAAATGTCCCCATTGACTTATATAGGAGAGTGTGCTCTGTGTCATGTGCACTCTCTTGGCCTGATGTAGTGATGAGCGAATGATTGAAAAGTTCGCTTCGGCTGCTTCGTCAAATTTTACAAAAAAATTTGCTTCGGGATGAATTACTTTGTCATGGAGCGCATTTCTTTGTAAGTAGTGGGCGCAATGACAGGGAGCTGCGCTTGCACCGCCCCCGTCATTGTACCTCTCAGATAACATGTTCATACATGATCGCGGTCACATAAAAAATAAAATAAAACCATACTTACCTGATCCATTTTCTGGCGATGAGCCGGCCGCTGCCATCTTGCTTGAAGATCTAGCGTGAAATCTCACGCGCCCCGAGATGACATCACCACGCACGGGATTTCGGCCAAGATCTTCAAGCAAGATGGCGGCGGCTGGCCTGTCGCGAGCAAATGGATCAGGTAAGTATGATTTTTTCTGTTTAATGTGACACTGTTATTTCTATCAGATGCTGCGAACATGTATGAACGCGGCATCTGAGGGGTACAATGACGGAGCAGTACAGTCGCCGCTCCCTGTCATTGCACCCACTACTTTGTGACAAAGTAATTTTTTACACTATTTCCGGTTAAATCGATTCGCTACCATGAAGCATGAGGAAATCCGGCTTTGCAGCGAATCAAATTTATCTTGAAATTCGGATCGAAGTTAGTTTCGCTCAACACTAATTATGGCTATTTGCCTTTGTGTTTCTCTATTGGCTTTTCGTTGCAGGGACCACTCTAGAGGTTCTTTTGTGGTTTGTACAGTATATTCTCACAAACGCAGTACGGGTTACATCACTGAAGTTCCGCTCCATTGAAGTGAACGTGGGAAGGGGCGACGCTGTTTTTGGAAGGACATGTTTTTCCAATCCTGCACAGCCCATTTCAGATTTCATCAATGATCCAGGGCACTCGTCACACTGTTTGCTTTGTTACTTCACCTCAGTTTCAACATGTTTTGGCCTTGTTATAAGTTTGCTACCTATTAAAATGTCTACTGACCTTGTCATCACATAAAACATTTGGAATCTCCTCCTATGCAGTAAAATGAAGCCATTATACTGTATGTCTCTCTGATGCCTTCATTGGGTGAATACTAAGAGCAATGTTAGTTTATGGGAGATGAGGAAAGGATAAGTGTTAGCCAGGGTCTGAAGACATCCGGGGGACAAGCCCCCGTGAATCCACGCCCCCACCCCATGAAGCCACGCCCTCATTGCCACTGGGGGGGTGCCTTCACAGTAGTTATTAACCCCTTTCAGCAGTCCCCCCTTCAGTGAACGGGGGACTGCAGAAAGGGGTTAATAACTACAGTGAAGGGCCTAGCCGTCTGGGCAACCCCACAGATCATCCTAACCTATGGTCAGCCTAATTTAAAATTAAGCAAATGCCCCCAACTATAAACTAATCACAGACTGTGCTGCTGGGATGCCAGAATCAGTTGTAATCTGTGAAGGAACCCATCAACAAGTGTAGGAGGTTGGAACCCATCAATCCCCCTTGTAATTGTTCCGCTACTTGCAGGCTGCGCGGGCATGAGTTCAGAACTTCAGTCACTTCGGTCCTTAATTCTGTTCTGCTGTGTGTGATCCTGCAAGACACGTGACCTCCTGCAGTGGGTCTCACGGGATCATGTGCCGCAGAACAGAATTGCGGACCGAAGTGTTCAGAAGTTCTGAACTCATGCCCGCGCAGCCTGCAAGTAGCGGAACAAGTACAAGGGGGGGATGAGCTGTGGGATTGCCCACATGGCTAGGAATAGCCTAATAAAAATAAAAATATCCCACCAGCATAAACATTGGGGGCACTGGACAAAACATCCAGGGCTCCAGTCCCGAATGTTTTGACCTAACGACGCCCCTGGTGTCAACCCTTCCAGGCCACAGAAGTCTAATTATTCAATCGCACAAGGAAATACAGCGGTGATACTGGCTGGTCACCAGCCGAACCACCGGCAGTGTGAAATAAAGATTGAGATCCACTATATGGGAAGTAGACAATGCTTAAAGGGGTTGTCCCACAAAAAATATTCTACATTTTTCAAACCAGAACCTAGATCTGAATACTTTTGTAGTTGCATGTAATTACTAATTTTGCATAGCCACTGAGTTATTCAATGAAATCTATCTGTACGGCGCCACCTGCTGTTTGCACTTTTTCTAAATTCTCTGTCCAGTTCACTGAGGTTGACATACATAGTAACATAGTTACTGAAAAAAAGACCATGCAGTTCAGCCTGTTATCCTGTAAGTTCAGGAAGGCAAAAAAAAAAACATGAGGTAGAAGCCAATTTTGCTCATTTTAGGGGATAAAATTCCTTCCTGACTCCAATCTCTAGTAACTATAACCTGTAATATTATTACACTCCAGAAATACATCTAGGCCCCTCTTGAACTCTTTTAGTGAACATGCTCAGTTCCAGCCTTCAACTGTCACCAGCTGCAGCAGACAGGACACCTTCCATGAGAAAGGACACACCACCTGAGCTGCCAGCTTGAAATAAATTTATCAGAGCAATTGCAACAATGAATGGGGAGATCTCTGGATCCATGTGAGGTGCTGGGCTGGTTCTAATAGACCGTTATTGTCTGAAAAGTAGTCAGTCATGGTTAAAGTATTCCAAGAAATCTTTTGTCCATCACACGCTTTCATGTATGGCCAGTCTGAACTACGGTAATGGCCAATGTGGACAACAATATGTGTGTCCAGGTCTGTAAAAGCATTGTTCACCAGATGATTGATCAGCCAAAAAACAACTTCTATCCAATGTGTTTGTCCACCTTAAGACCTTGATCATTAAAATAATTATTATTAGTAGTTGTAGTAGTAATAATAGTAGTAGTAGTAGTAGAAGTATTGCATTGTGCCATTGTAGATAGATGTGAATGGGACGACTTGGTGAAAACAAAGACCACAACCAACTGGGCATTTCTAAGATAGGTCCTAGTCAATGCAAGAGCCACCAGAGACTCAACATTGAGTGTTACTCTGACCACCTACCATTGCACATTTAATATAAAGGCAAACCCTCTAACTAGGGCCACCATGGACCATATGCAGACTATGCCACAGCTACTGCCTCAGTATAACCAGATTATTAAAGGATTTACTTTAATGATGCTACTGTGCTATCATATATTGTGGTCTATAGACACATTGGGTGTTGTTTGGTAGTAATAATGCCTAGGGTAGGTTTTGCACCCAGGTCCACTGACATCAAACCTGATGTATGTTACAAATGTAATGTTCTTACCTTTTATCTCTCCCTGTCTAGGGAAAGTTATATAGACCAATCACCTGATTATGCAGAGACTTAATGATCTTTAGATGTGTCCATTAAGTTTTACTTGTATTTTGTTAAGGACCATTTCTTAGCATTCAAAATAGATACAACTCTTGCTATTCTGTAAAAAGTATATATGTTAAAAGTATACGTTTTGGTCTTTTTTTTTTACATGGCCGCCAATGGTGTTGGCATCTGTTGGAGGCATCTGCTGGACATATGTATTTTTTCACACACCTCAGGATATGTTGAGTTAAGGGAGGACACATCTGTATTCTCAGTTGCTTCAGTTCAGTTCTATGACAGTGCACCATTGACATTTAAAGAATGAATTTATGAACTACAGCAAATATGTTAATACGTTTTCTATCTGCTTTCAAGTTAGTCTTCATTCATGAGCAATCTTGTGAAAGCAGAAGTTACTTTCTAGACATTTACCTTAGGCCTCATGCACACGGCCATTGTGTGGCGTTCCGTGCATTGGGAACCGCAATTTGCGGTCCCCAATTCACGGGCAACGTCCGTGCGGCGGCCGGGATGGATCGAGACCCATTCGAGTAAGTATTCCTTTACAGCAAAAGCTTCGTAGCAGCTCTATAGTGTAGTGGATACGATTCGTGGCTGTAATGTAGAAGGTTGTGAGTTTGAATCCCACCAGATTAGTAGTAAGTATTCCTATACAGCAGCAGTTTTATATTTTATTTATGCAGCTCTATAGAGTAGTGGATAAGATTCTTGGCTGTAATGTAGAAGGTTGTGAGTTTGAATCCCACCAGATTAGTAGCAAGTATTCCTATACAGCAGCAGTTTCATATTTTATTTATGCAGCTCTATAGTGTAGTGGATAAGATTTGTGGCTGTAATGTAGAAGGTTGTGAGTTTAAATCCCAACAGAAACTTTTCAGAAATAGAGGCTAAATTAGATTTAAATACACTGGGTGTCCCCAGGCACTGGCTCCATATATGGACATAGCTATATATGGAGTCAGAGCAGGGACTCCTAAGCCGAACTAGAGTCCTGACACCGTCCCCTCTTCAGAGCAGGGGGTGCCTGGTTTAATGCTCGGGTTCTATCATTGACTTCCATTGTGGAGCAATGGAGCACCCGAGCATCGGGAAGTGTTCTACTCGAGCACCAGAGCACACAAGCATTTTGGTGCTCGACCCACATGACATCATTATATATTGTGACATCATTATATATTGTGGTTGTTTCTATAGGACACTGCGCAAAACTAAGGTGTCTTGTCTTAAAGGGTTTATCTGCTGTGGACAATTCATACATTTAAGAATCCTCTAATTATAAGAGGATTAAAGTGTGTCCCACTGCTTGTATGTCAGCAATCAGCTGTTATCTAACTAAGCAATTTCTGATTTAAATCAATGGATTGTTAATACACAAACATGTTGGGTCTTCGAGCGGGAGAGAAACTCCTTGCACCAGATCTCTGCATTGGACGACGTGAATTGAGGAGCCCTATATATTCATTCTGAATTACCCAACAGACAACCTCTTTAAGCAACAGTGCAACCTTAGACAGGCATCTCTACTAAAACCCGGTGAACAGATCTAGAGAATATGGTGGTAGTAATAACTATGTTAAGAAATTTGGTGGTCATAGCCTTAAAATAAAGATCTATTCCTTCAAAAAACCTATATACAACTGAAATACAGATTTAAAGCCCCAAAGCATATTAGTCCCCCGTCAGTGTGTTTTTCTTAGTGTTACATTACAGTGTACAATATCAGTACCTTCCATTCGCAAATCCTTTCTAAGGCTAACCTCACACTTACGAAAAAGCTAAACCAGCAGGCTGTTCTGGCATAGAACAGCCTGCTAGGTTTCTCTAGATTCAGGATAGCCGGATAGTGCTGAGCACTGCAGACCTCATTAACTATAATGGGATCCAGTGGGAATATGGCCGCTCTCTGGGGATTCTTCCAGACAAAAACTGTTGGGTGCAGTGATTTTTGTATAACCGAAGCCAAGCATTTATGCCAGGGAATGTGTGGATCCCCAATGGATCAATGGGGTCCAGCAGGCACTATCCCACTATGCCAGATCCAAAGAACCCCAGCAAGCTGTTCACTGCTGGGAACAGCCTGCCATATTAGCTTTGCTGCAAGTGTGAAACTAGATTTAGAATTGATATACATGCACACATTTGCACACATCATCTTACAAAAATGAGAGAATTGTGTAATCGGATTTCAATCTACAGCCAAGATAATACATGTCCTACAAGAACCTCTTTGATCAGAATCACAGTGCTGACTACATGACTGAGATTTATTACTGAAGTAGAAACTTGAGTGTTTCCTGGCTTGTAGCATGAGTAGTCTTAAGCCCAACAGCTCTAGACAGAACTGTTGTAATGGTTAAAGGGTTATTAAATTGATTGATTTTTATGGACACATCACAATACGCAATTCATATTTATGATTTAATTATGCTAATCTTTTAATGATTTTTCTTCTACTCAACAACATGTTTGTTTCACAAATTCACACCCGGTTCACAACATTCATATAGGTTTGCCTAAAATTGGCTACATTAGGTTAGACAAATTTTGACCAGAATTGCCTAATTTGATACTGAAGAACCCTGAAGAACCAAGAGGGACTTAGGTCTAAAATCAAATCTCTCTAACTTTGATATCCAACGTTTCATTCCTTCCCCTCACATCTACTGTTCAGGGGCTTTTGGGAGGGTCTCATGAACATTAGACTGTTGACTAATATTTCCAAAATCTTATATTTATGCCCGGTTAATAGCAGAAGTCAAGAATTTTGTGTTCATTGTATCTTCTCAATTGGGCTCCATAATGGCCGGCATAGATAAGCTACTGTTTGGTCCAACACACACCTCCTTGGCTCTAGTAACAATGCTTTATATTTTGTGTTTCAATGATAATTTAGGAGCCACCTCAAAAGGATAGTAGGTATGTATAGGGTCTTCAATGTTGTATTAACCTTTACCTGAACTACCAGAGCTTTTTTTTTTTTTAATTGATTATCTTTATTAATTAATATATCGAAACATTACAAATAGAAGAAAAAAAATACAATTTCTCCCCAACCCCAATTCCCTAAAGAAACCCTCCCCTCCCCCCCTACCTGTGGTGCGTCAAAATAAGACCTTTATCATTGAGGAAATTAAACACAACTAATCAAGTTCTCCAACCACCCCATATCTTAATCCACTTCTCCTCGGCTTCCCTCTGTTTATACATAATTTTCTCATAATTTTTTACCTTAGCAATTAAATTTATCCATGTAATTATATCTGGAGTATATCGAGCAAACCAGGTTCGACTGACCAGCACTCTGGCCAACATCAATATCCTACTCAGGAGGATCTTTTGATACTTATGATTATTTAATTTGGAGAGATCATTAAGCACGAATACTTGTGGTTCAAAAGGGATTCATATTTTTAGTTTATACATAATACAATTATTTATAGTATTCCAGAAGTTTGTGAGTTCTGGACAAGTCCATATCATATGAAGAAAATCCGCTCCTACGGTATCGCATTTGGGGCAATTAGACGTGTCTCTTAATCCACATTTATTCATCCATAAAGGAGTAATATATAGTCTATGGCAAATATAAAATTGTATTAAAACATGGTTGAAGTTCTGGGATAGTGAGACTAGGTTCCCAAAAATATTCTCCCACCCTTCTATTTGTAAATTCGGACAATCCACCTCCCACGCTTTTTGTCCTGGTGACTGTGTATCACTAAACCGTGCCTTAAGTAATGACTTATATATATTTGAAATTTTTATTCTAGACAGTGTACCCCCTACCCAATCATTCAAAAAAGACGAATTATCTATATCCAACACCAGTTTATCATCCAAACTGGATAGTACTGAGCGCAATTGAAAATACCTAAACCAGGAAAGGTTTGTTATACTGTGTGTCATCTCTATAAACGGTTTAATCTCTCTATCTTTAACTACCTGTGAAATATACAGAATTTTATTCTTCTGCCAAAATGTGTCAGCTGCAATATCATCTAGCCTTTGTAAGTACAGATTATGCCAAAGAGGCATAAATGTAAGTGAACCCTTGACCTTCAACCATGTCCTAGTTGTAGCCCACACTTTCAGGAGTAATTTTATGGTCTCTCTGTAGCCCCACTCATAACTCTTTAATAAACCAGATTCCAACAAGGTAAAAATATTATTGTGGGCATGGCTAGTTACCAACTTCCCCAGCAATGCACTATTCTCTGATTCGTAGCACCTCAATAACTGGGCTGCAATAAAGTACCCTTTAAAGTAAGGGAGATTTAAACCCCCGCACTCCACAGATTTATACAAATATTCCAGCTTTATTCGAACTCGCTTTCTTCCCCATATTAAATCATTATTATTCTTTCCATGAGTTTAAAATATTTGTCTTGTATCCAAATAGGTGTATTCCTGAGGACATAAAGAAATTGTGGTAGTATCACCATTTTAACTAGTGAAACTCGGTCAGCTCTGGATAGGGGAAGTCTCAGCCAGATCCCTATTTTAGCTCTAGTCCTTACCATTATGGGAATCAAATTGAGTTGTACAAAATTTTCAACCCGAGGTGATATAGTCAAACCCAAATATTGAAAAGTGTCAACAATGTCTAACTGTGTCACAAGAACCTCTTTCTGTGGCAGGGGGTCTATTGGCATCAAGCTGGTCTTGGCCCAGTTTATAAGAAGACCAGACACCTCACCAAATGCTTTAACCATTTGAATAATCCTAGGAAGAGTGATTTCCGTATGGTCTATAAAAAACAGAACATCATCCGCATATAAGGAGATACGGTCTTGTACTCCTAGCGTACCAAATCCTTTAACCTGATCATCCTGCCTGATGGCCATCGCAAGGGGTTCGATATAAATATCGAATAATAAGGGAGATAATGGACAGCCCTGCCGCGTGCCTCTTTTTAAATCAATACTACTACTCAGGATTCCATTAAGACTCAATTTTGCCCTTGGAGATCTATACAATAACTTAAGAGTACGTATAAACTTTTCCCCAAAGCCCATCCTTGCCAGAACCTTCCAGAGGAAGCGCCACTCCACCCTGTCAAAGGCCTTGGAGGCATCCAACGACAGGATGGAGCGAGCGGTCCCCCCAGGGGCCTGAATATTAGAAAAAAGCCGGTGTAGATTATGATGTGTGCCCTTGTTTTGAATAAAGCCACTCTGATCCGGATGGACAATAGAGGAAATGACCCTAGAAAGCCTTGTAGCCAAGACCCTCGCAAGAAGCTTTACATCTGCATTAAGCAGTGAGATTGGTCTATAAGATTCTAAATCTAAAGGGTCCTTGCCTTTTTTTGGAATTAATATTATTACAGCCTCCATCATTGAGTCTGGCAGCTTCCTATCCTCCACTGATTCAGAAAAGACCTCCAACAGTCTCGGGAGAATACAATCCCTATATTTACTGTAGAATTCATATGGGAGCCCATCTGAACCAGGAGTGGAGTTAGCTGAGCATAATTTAATAGCTCCCTCAAGTTCCTGAATTGAGACCTCTAGTTCAAGTGCTTTCTTTTGTGTCTCAGTAATAGTTGGAAAGATGATCCTGTCAAGATAAAAATCTATCTTATCATCTGTGATGTTAGATTCGGCTTTATACAAATCAAGGAAATAGTCAACAAAGGCCTTCTCTACCGGGCCCTGTCTAACTACCAGAGCTTAACTGTAGATTTACTGGATTTAAGTTGCATTAATATTGTTGGATCCAAATTGTGCTACATTAATTTTTTTCCCAGTTTTTCCTGTCTTAACTTTTATATTTTCATATGATATTCAGTCTACACTACAAAAAGTATGTGAACACTAGAATGTTAGATTCACATGGGCTTGTTGAGCATTTCATTCCAACAATAGAAATTAGTATGGAGTCAGCCCCCATTGTATTGCTATATTTGCTTTTCCTAGAGGGGATTCCCACCTATGCAGCCACAGTTGTATATAGATGCTGAACAATAGGTCTCCAAGTCATCTCAGTCAATTTAAGTTCAAGACTTCATGAAAATGAGTCAAGTTCATCCATACCCATCGTGTGCAACCATATTTTATAAAAGTTGTCTTTGTGAATCAGGAAAGTTCACTCAAAACGTTTGCTGCAAAGTTGAAAGCACACAGTTCTTTTGGATGTCACTGCATGCTACATCATTTCCTTACACTGAAACCAAAGAGTCTATTCAAAGCTTTGAAAAATAGCAGAAACCATATTTTCCAGGTATTTGCCAAACCCGGAATCCATCATTAGACGGACAGATTTCCATTGCTTTATAGCCCAAACTCCAACTGGCATTTGGCATTGCACATGGTAATCTTAGGCTCACGTGTGGCAGTTTAGCCCCTGAAACCCAATACATAAAGCATCTGACAATGCTTCTATAACCAGTTTGGAACCAGGTAGTCAAAGGTACAAATGAGAATAAACAGTTTTTCAGTATTACATATTTCATACAGGCTGGATAAATAATAGTGATTCTGGTAGCTCCACCAGTCTAGAAATCAGATCCAGATAAAATCTGTTGTCCTGGGTCTTGGGTGCTACTTAAATGTTGGGCAAAAAAACCATCTTCTTGAGAACTTCTGCCAGAGGTACCTGAGGAATATTCCAGTACAGAATCAAAACGTGTTGTGCCAATAAAAATAAATACCCTTGGAAGAAGCTTGCACGAAGGTGGTTTTCTTATAACAGGGGCATTTTATTTCTTTCAAAACTGGCCATTCTCCAATCTTCACCTCAGATCCAGTTCTAGATGTCAAGGAGCTCCTTTTGATGCAGGATCTACTCATGATTCATGCTTTATAAAGTTGTTGTTAGTAGGTCTTTAGCTTACTGACCTGACTCCAATGTAAAGCAATAATGTCCTTGAAAGCACCCTTCTGTTGGAAAGTTGGCATCAACTGACAGAACTTTGTTGAAATCCAATAGGTTATTTTCTAGGAACCATTCAACTGAACATTTATGCATGGGGATTACATGCCTATATACTGGATTTCATATACAATAGTGTAGTAATGAGTGAGGCTGAAATATTCTAATCCCTTAGAAGGAGTACTGCCCCAATAATGCCTAAATAGGACCACCATACAGTACAAATAACAGAGCATACAAAGTGTACCTAATAGTGGCATAAAGGGAAAGCAGACTAATGCCATGATAACACATCTATGTAGTTCTTAAATGATATAGTTATACAATACCAGAGCAAGCACAATGATCACGGTAGGAGCAGGATGGTGGAGCATCTGGATCAATTGCATGATTTGTCCATGCTATATTTCGGCCTGGACTTGTATGTTCAATATCTCAAATGTCTTTTCTAATATAATATTGGTGGAGGCCATAATGGGACACAATAAAGCACACAAAACCTGATTGGACCTGCCTCACAGTGATCCACATATATACAGGGCAGTTTGCAGTGATTAATGATTGGTTTGAGTGGGCTAATGAATGGTATACATATACTGTAGTTACCAAATATGTCAGAAAGTCTTGTATCTGCAGTCTTAGCTCGGTATATTTGCAGGACACTACTTTATGGAGACTTAACATTCTGTATCTCTGAGCCTTTCACCCTCCTTAAACCATAAGGGGAAGTGTTCGTACCGTACAAATCTGTGCTACTTCCCTAAAAAAAGCAACAAAAACAGGAAGTTGGTTAAACATCTCTTCAGATTTCTCTGAGGAGAACTTATTATATTATATTCTCATATTTAAGACACACAAATGTATTGCTCTTATACAGTATATATGGAATTGAGTATAAGACTGTGTAGTTCCATACCTCGGTTATAAAATCTCGATATTAGATATTGGTTTTCATAGACTGGACAATATTCCTGTAGCTTCATAAACATATTTTACCTGCACATGTTACATGAGATACTTATCCTCAAAAACATTAAAAGGATTGTCTGCTTTGATTAATTCTTATATGTTATAAGGGTTTCTTAACAATAAGCTACTCATAGACTGTCCCTACACTGGGATCTGTGAAGAAACTTGGCACTGCCACCACAGGAGAAATGGGGCATTACACAATGTCTAGTCAAACCAATAGTTACCTCTGCAATGCATGACAGGACAGGTCCTCCACAGCAAGAGACATTCCAGGTAACTGCTCTAAACCTTGGCCAAAAAGACGAGGACCTTGAACAAAAAAAAAATGACTTATTGTGTATGTTAACATTTTAAAAAAGTAGAGAACCACGTAAGTTGTAATAAATGTGTGATGTGTGTAATGTGTTAAGGGGGCTATCCCATTTATGGCATATCGATAGGATATGTCATTAGGTGTAGGTCCCCTCTTGGACCACTCCTATCTCTAGACGAGGCCCAGGCATGCAGCTAGTCATGGCAGGGAATATAAAGGTGGTCACAGAATAGAGAGGCCATGTTCAAGAAAATATACGTTCCATAAGATTGTAAGCCCTCACGAGCAGGGCCCTCTCTCCTTCTGTACCAGTTTGTAACTCGTCTTGTTCATGCTTAGTACAATTGTTTGTATGATGTATGTATACCCCTTTTCATATGTACAGGGCTATAGAATGAATGTCGCTTAAATAATAAATAATAATAATAATTAAGGGCACGGTCCAGTTCCAGGATCTACTGGACATTTTTTAAGAACATTTTTAATATAGTGCAAAACACCATATGGTAGGATTAGGATGTTGTACTTTACTTTTGAACACAGATCCCCTATAAGGTAGAATATTTTTATTATCCATCTGAATCTAGCCCTGTTGACGTGTTGCGGCTGACATTTTATTGACATCTAGGATGAGACTAGCCCTGTTGGAGTTTTACAGATGAACATTTTTATGGTGAACAAACCTAGTAATACTAATATTTATTGTTCTTAGAAATAAAATCCCAGCGGATTATTGCCGTGGACATTTTTATTAGATGAAGGAAAAACTTTCCCATTGGAATGTTTGAATAGAACAATTTTATGGTAAGAAGTAGATAATTTTGGAACAAATGTTACACAAAAATTGTAATTTACTAGTCTGTATAAAATAGAGTTACCCTGAGATGTATTGTAGGTCAGCACACACGTATCTTGATGTTTGCATCAGCCACTTTCCAACCTTTTGTGTACCAATGCATGGGCAGCCCAATAGTAAAAGGTGCACCCTTTCTTATTAATAACCATGTGGCGTGTCCCTGTTCTGGTCATTGCTGTTGCGAAGACAGAGCCACAGGGGTGTAGTGAGTGAGTGTGAGTGGTTGGTGTTGCCGAGTGACGGTAGTAGTTGTACTCACTTTTCTGTAGCTCCCTAGGTCGGCGTGCAGTGGAAGGGAAGACAGCACTAAATCCTCCGGAGCACTCTCTATTGCAGGGAACACCAGCCAGATGGAAGTTGAGGTGCCCTTAATGGTAATGGGTATACTTAGGGTGCTTTGGTGGCTGGGCCCATGTGTTCGTGAGTCTCGTGACGCCAGCACCATAAGGTGCAAATTAGGAGATGAAGTAGAATCATGAGAGAGCCAGTAGTTCAACCAAACAGGAACTTTATTTGTAGTTTTTAATAAGTAGCAGTCAATAACAGTACTTTGTCTTACATGAAGTTGGTAAAGATGATAAAGCTGCAAATCCCAATTAGCAGGCTCTGTGAGGTCATGTATGTAGGTTCCAGGTTAACTTATGTGGTGATGATACTTTACTTGGTTCCTGATCTTGCTCTGGCTATTCAGTCTTGCGATAATATGGATCCTCTGGTACTAATAGTATACAACCCAAGGGCCGTTTTCCTCATGGTAGGCAAACTATCTGCTCCATTCTTTGTCTGAACTATAGTCCAAGTAGTGCCTGGCCTTGACTCTACAATGTAGGATTACTAAATCCTGCTTCTGGATTCCAAAAGTTCAAGTAGCTTACCTTCTGGGCAAGGCCTAGGAGAACAGAGCAAAGTCTATCTCCTCTCCTCCTCCTAACTCTCACTAACTTCCTGTGGCTGACCTATATAAATGGTGTTATAGTGACCTCTAGTGTTGTTAGTGTGTAATGCATTTCACCAGCCTGTAATAGGAATTTAGCAGCACTGACCAAAGAAAATACAGTGATTAGTGCAAGATGACATGAAAGGGCATATAGCAGTTTGGAGTGGACCATACACACATAAGTGGGACACTGCACTGTCATAGGTTCAATAGTATCCACAGAAGAAAGCAAACATCTCCCCAGACTTGCTGCAATTATTAGTTCATGGTGTTTTAGTAGTATTATATGTAACTTTTCGGACCTATGGTCCTTCCTCAGGCTGATCTAGGATGAAAGGAGGAGTATTGAGAAGCTTTGTCCAGTATGAACCTCATGCTGGTCTTTTCCCGTGTACACATATTGTGCTTCTAGTGAAATCGCCAGAATATTGGATGGAACTCCCTATACTCTTTCTTTTATCATGACCGAGCCTGAGGAAGGACCATAGATCCAAAAAGGTTGCTGGTAGCTACCACTATACCAATACAGTGTATATTTGCCAAACCATGGGCAGTGGGATTATGTTTTACTGATACCTAATCACAATAAGGAAAGTGTATTCATGATTCTATGCCAGTTTTCTGTAGAAAAGTTGCAGATTTTACCCAAGGCCCTTTTTGCACAAAAAATTGTGACTTGGTGGTAGGGTGTGAGGGCGAGGCCTAGGTGGTGTAAGAAGGTACAATGAATCATTGTGGATGATAGGTACGTGTCACTGAGGTTCCTGGCCTCGGTGGAGTAAGAGCCAATTTTTATGTGTCAGCAGCAGTTGCTGTTTGACACCTTGACACTTAGTATGGCTGTAATAGCTGATCCAGGACGGCTCTTACTGGGAGTAGTCAAAGTGCTGGGTGGGTGACTACCCCCTATGTTCCAGGCCGGGTTTTGCCAGGCATAAAAACCAGCCAGCACTGCCAGGTGGAGAGGATTACCTCCATCTGACAGTGGAGCTCAGGAGGTCTGTGTGCTTTGATCTGAGGGCTGTGTTGGGATCTGCGGCTTGAGCCGGGCTGGAGGGCTCAGACCCCTGTGAGGGCGAACATGCCGCCTAACGCCTGCCTGTGGACTTGGCAAGGCAGGACTTCCAACAGGGTGTGAAGTAACACCCAGGAGAAAAGGTGACTGTTTTGTATATGAAATTTTCATGTGTGTGAAAGATCACCAAGCAACTTGCGTTTTTGTTTTGCTTTCACGTGTGAATAAACACTGATGTTTTGAACCAAGAACTTGTACTTTGCCTCTGTGCTGCACCCGCTAATCCTAACTACCAGAGCGAATCCCCACAGTGGCCTGACAGATTTAAGAGAACTTATGGCTGATAACAGGCTACAGTAAACAAAATCTGAAAGGGCAGTTTGATCTATTTGTCTATCTCACTCATATTTATCTATATATCTATCAAATTAATTCACCCCTTTAAGCAGGTGTTTTTGACATAGAGACCTACACTGAGGAGGAAGGCTTATGCCTCATGCAAAATTAAAAAGGGTCATATTTGCACCATACTTGTGCCATATCTTCTCCATAATTTGAGACTTTTTCAGCTACTCACCTCATTTCTGAAGTGGCAAGAAAAGAGTTGGGGGTTAGTGGGGAGGGGCTTTACTGTAACTTATGTCGGAAACTGGTGTATATTGTAGCTCAAGTCTACTCCAGCTGAATTTCTGGCACATGGACGGCCAGAGATGCAACTAATTTATTAAGAGGCATTTCTTAATAAATTAGGCTTATCTTACTTTAGCTCAGGGGGATAAAGGCAAATGTATAGGAACGCCAGTATTGAGAAATGCCCACCACTGTGCGGAAAACTTTTTCTTTACTGGATAGGTTCAAAAAGATGTGTTCAACAGTAACAACCCAGCCTCACATGTTTGCCCATCAATGGGTTTCACGGGACTTAGATATGGATGGCGTACCCTCAAGATAGATCATCAATATGAAATTGATGAGAGTCTGACACCCTGCACCCCCACCAATCAGCTGCCAGAATGTACAGTAGATGAAAGCAGGAGCAGAAGCTTTAGTCCACTGTATAGTGGTCAAGCCAGAACACTGCAGTTCAGCTCCTATTCAAGTAAATGGGAGCAGAGCTGCACTACGCAGGCATCATGAACTACACCTCCGGCTGCCCAAAACAGCTGATCAGTGGGGATGCCAGGTGTCGGACCCCCATCAATTTGATATTGATGACCTGTCCTGAAGATAAGGCATCAATATCTAAGTCCTGGAAAACATCTTTAAAGGGAACCTGTCACCTGGATTTGGGGTATAGAGCTGAGGACATGGGTTGCTAGATGGCCGCTTGCACATCCGCAATACCCAGTCCCCATAGCTCTGTGTGCTTTTATTGTGTAAAAAACTATTTAATACATATGCAAATTAACCTGAGATAAGTCCTGTCCCTGACTTATCTCACGTACAGGACTCATCTCAGGGTAATTTGCATATGTATCAAATCGGGCTAGCGGTCATCTAGCAACCCATGTCCTCTGCTCTATACACAAAATCCCGGTGACAGGTTCCCTTTAACTACTCATAGTAGCTTTCTCTCTTAATAACGGCTGGAATTGAACTGTAGTGGAGCTCCTCTTAACCATGTCTATAACAATAGCAGACTCTTTTATAATTGTTAAAACCAAACTACATAATGGTGCCATTCTCAACAATCTTACAGCCATGGAAACCATGGTCTTTACTACATGCTGCTAATTAGAGTTCTAGTACCTCAAGTGCTCTTTTCAAGTTGCGTGGATCCTTTTTTGGGGGGGCTTTTGCAACACATCTGGATCTCCTCTCTTCTGCTGCACCCCTTCTGGCTCTGGAAATATACCCTGGCTCCTGCATGAGCACCAGAACCGCTTCCGGTCTTTCCCAAAAATCTTCCCTGTGAACTATACTTTGCCTGCTTAAGGAGTATACAAGGCAGCTTTTATGTTGTAAGAGTATAAGAAGGTGGTCCGGTGAGTCATCTTAAATCATTTGATTACAACACAGAGATCCAGAATTTGTGTTTTCCTGATATGCATATAGGAAAGGAAATAATACGATATTGTAAAATAGTAGGTTTTATTTTTGTCCACTTCCTGAAGAAGATGTCCTCATACCTTGCTATACTATGTAATGATGTCCTTTCAAACAAGAGGTAAAATATTAATTGTCAAAAGATGGAAAGAAAAGTTATACTTGTCAAGCAAGCAGCTGAAGTGATTTCGTACATGCAGTAGATGCAGTTGCACATGTATAAAACGTGTTTCCTTGAGAAACACGAGAATCAATCAGATAAATCTGAAGGTAAAATGTACTAATTGATCTAAAATGAAGGGCTTTGTGCAATAGAACCAGCCTTCACTAAGGAACTTGGGTAGGAACTAGTTTCCTATGAGTGGCATGAACCTATACAAGTCTATGCACCTCCACCCACAACTTTAGCCACCAAGGGAGGAGCGGATCAGGCCCCAGGCTTTCTCCTACCAAGGAGGGTGACTAACAAGCCAAGAACATTACTTGTGCCAGGAGGAGGTGGAGGTATGAGCCATCCCCATGACTATACAGGCACCAGGATTGGGTTCCCGTTTTATTTTGCCTTAATATGCTTCATGTTCGTTGTCTGCCCTTTATACTCTACTTTTAGGCATTTTTTTTATGTTTTCCAGTTTGTTGAGTGGTATGATAACCCCATACATCAGACTGGATTGCTCTGTGAAAAGTCACCATCACTCTCAGGCACCCAATTAATGAAGTGAATTCTGACAAGACGGAGCTCAGCTCCATATGATCAGTCTGAGGCATCTGCCACGTTTGAAGGACTGGATTGCAGAGCGCAGGCTCCGCTTGGTTTCCATGCGACTGACTGCACACATGGTATCAGTTTCCAATGCTCATCATGGCAGGACGAGATGAAAGTTTTGCATTTTCAGGATTTTCAAAGACCCGTCAGACATGTTTGTGGTACAAACAATATGTGCCACATAAACAATCCCACGCCTGTCCTCTCCTTACCCTATGTACTCATGGTCTGAGGATTATAACTCTTTCATTGTGTCTCTGGATCTATTGAAATAATGGAACTTAACCCATAAAGTCTACACTGTCAGAGAAGAACTAGTATTCCCTGATAAAATATGCAGTTCACAGAGTCAAAGGCCATATGTCTTTTCCCCATAGTATCATATATATTGTATGTGCATGTCTGTATGTACATCCTTTGCTTCTTTTTTTACCTCGTAAGGGTTAATTATATAGAAAAACATGGATCAATCAACTCAATAGCTCACAAACTTTACTTCTTTGGTCCTCAATGTCATCTCTTGGGACACTCCCTGTTATAATTGAGTTTCAATGATTTGCAGGGTTTGTACGTGTGCATTGTACATCAGTGTATGATATAAATTTATGTAATGAAGTTTAACATGTCAGTTGTTAGTCTGGTGGGGGCACTAGATACACTAGGGTTGTCAGGCTTGCAAACCTTTACAGGATGACACCCATTGTATGCTGGGCATCAACATATTTGAGTTCAACTAAACCGCTTTACCACAAGTTAGACAAGTTCACTTTAGTCTTCTAAGTTTCTGGGAGTTGGTATTGTAGTATACCAATAAAAGCTGATTAGATTGCATGCAATCCTCGCTGATGCAAGATCCCTTTAGTAGGAGGTCCGTCTCCATAGCATTAGATAGTGTGAATTCACCAAAGATCATAAAATCCACTTGAAATAGGGACACCTTTTGTATTTAATTTTACCTGAAAGCCTCTGTAGTTTACTGGGCATAGCTAAGAAGGACTTGAGGGGCTTGCACCCCAGGTGGTGGATGCCAGCATATGTAAATCTATGCAATGTTAGACACTGAGCTTGGCACCATGATGACCTATCCTTTGGATAAGTGATCAATATTTGGTTCCCAGAAAGACGCTTTAAAGGGGTGTTCCTATCTGGGTCACAAGTATATGCCATAAATGTTTGATAGGTTCGAGTTCCACCTCTGGGACCTGCTCCTATCTCCAAAACCGGGCCATCAAAGTGATGATGGACTAGGCAGCACATGCTTGGCCATCTTCTATTCACTAGAGGACTTCTTAAAATCACAGAGCATAATGATGAAAGGAAGTTCGGCCACTCTTGCACAGACTGCTCTCCATTCACTGCTATGGCACTTTCAAAATTAGCCAAGTACAGTTGCCTGGCTCTTTTTGGAAGTCCCATAGTAGTGACTGGAAAGGATGCTGCTTGTGCACAAGAGTCGGTATCCTAGCTCTTGAGATAGGAGCAGGTCCCAGAGGTTGGACCTACACCTATAAGACATTTATGGCATATCCTAGCAATATGCCATAAATGTCCTGGATGGAATAAGCCTAGCCATGCCACTGGTTTATATGCTAGTGCATGTTTTATACAGTATATATATTTCTGTATAATTATGGCATAAGACTTCATTGAAATCATTGGTAAAGCTGACCATACACATGAGGTAAAAATTGTCTGAGCCTACTGATTTTGGCAGGTTCCTCAGGTGGGCCAAAGTGTATAGCGGCCCCCTATGTGATCAAGTTTTGCTTCCATGGGAGATAATCTATTGTCAGAGGTATCCGGCATCACCTTGTTCCTCTCTTTCCATTGAGAAACGCACACTTGGCTGCCTCATGTATGACCATCTTCATATGTGGATATTCTCATATAGACCACTATGCACTGAAGAATTGAAGAATCCCACCACACTAACAGGCAGGGCCTTGTTTAGTCTAGATTGTGCTTTGCTGATGAAAATTGGTTGGTATCTAACCTAAAACAATATCTAAATTCAGAATTCCTTCCCAAAACACCAATTAAATGAGGGGACACCTCTGACCTGCTAATGACATGGACGACAATGTAAAACCCAACATCTTAGGTGGCAGCACATGTGTTAGCAGTAACTTTCTACAGGAAAAATAATGTAAAAAGTAAATTAGATTTTGGGAATAAAACAAAAACTCCTATGAGAGCCAAGTGGGTAGTTTGTTATTTTTTAATTAGTGGAGAGGACGAGTGCTGACCACCACTTGTGGAGGCTTCTGGGAGATAAACACATCCCAGCAGGCAGGGTGAGCTGCGGTCACTCTCCAAAACTCATCTCCTCTCTGTTTACTCTGATGACGCTTTCCTGAGAGCTTGGCAAAGTCAAAACATGTTGAGGAACACAAGCGAACGTCATTAACTTGTTACCATCCCCTTTGGTTTGTGTAACCTCTGCCATTAACCCTAGAAGTAAGCAGCCGGGAGGAAAAAGCACAATGTCTATGAGTAGTATTTTAATCATTTTTTTTTTTTTTGTGATTCAATGAAGAATTGTTCTCATTCAACAGGGGCCGACACAGACAGCAGAGAAGAAATATATATAGCGTCCTTAAGGGAACCTGTCATTAACTTTATGCTGCCCATACTAACGGCAGCATAAAGTAGTGACAGGTGAGATGATTTCAGCGGTCTGTCATTTAAAAGTTAGAAGTAAGTGGTTGCCGAGAACCAACATCACAATCCTTGCAGACTGGGCCTGGAAAAGAGTCCCGGCCACCTGAGAAGAGTCCTGGCTATTCATAAAGTCCTGCCCTCCCACCCACCTGCTGATGACTGACAGTCTTCTACCTAGTTGTCTCCCTTTCTCTCTAGGAGAGAACTGCCAGTCATCAGCAGATGGGCGGGAGAGCAGGAGATTAGGAATAACCAGGACTCTTCTCAGGTAGATTTGACTCTTCTCAAGGCCTGGGCTGCAATGATTATGATGCTGGTTCTCAGCAACCACTTACTTTTAGCTCATGACTGACACAGCGCTGAAATCTGTATTTCCGTCACTAATTTATGCTGCCCTCAGTGAGGTCAGCATAAAGTCGATGACAGTTTCACTTTAATGATAGAGCAGGCTTTCCGACCTAAGTACTGGTGATCTAAGAAATTGTCTCAGTCCCTTCCATGAAATGAAGTGGCTTTTAGGTGTCAGCGGGCTTCCTTAGCTACTTCCCCCATGTACAGCTGGTGGTACATCCATTCCCGATTCATACATTGCAGTAGAGGACTGTGAATTATTTAAAGGGGTTGTCCAGTGGATCTGCTTTTTTTTGCCACAAACAGCGCCACACCAGTCCACAGACTATGTCTAGTATTGCATCTCAGCATCAATCACCTCAACAGTGATGAGCTGCAATACCAGACACAGCCCATGGCCAGATTAGACATGTTTTTTTGAGGGAGGGAAATTACAATCAACATTTTTTCTACTCCTGGACAACACATCTGTTGCAAGTTTTTACCCCCATAAACCAACACCGTGCTTTATGGTAATAGTATTATAGAGACACTTCTGTCTAATGTGCCCGATGCTGCGTAATGAAGAAAATTGATTTATGTTATGTTCCATCTGTAACTGAACCAAAAAAAGAGTCACCTGGGTAAAGCACGATGCTGAGGAGCATGCATTTTATTGGCATTATTGGTGACTTTTTTCTATCACCAGAAAATTCACTGATAGACCAGGCACAACGCCTTGTAAGGCTAGATCGCTAAGTGAAAGGTATCATTACATTCAGCGGATCTAGCCCTTCAAAGCATTGTGCCTGGTTTATCAGTGAATTTCCTGGTGACAGACTCCCTTTAATAAAGAGTATATTGTTTATACCTGTTATGCTTCAGGGCACATTTATAGTTCCTTATTTGTTCACAAATAAAAGATATCTACTGCATCAAAAATGCAAGTAGCAACACAAGACAATTGAAACGGATACAATGTGATTCCTGGCACATTCAGGGACCTATCTAACTAGGCCTCAAGCTCTCAGTGATGCCTGTTGGATAAGCGACTCATCTCCTGGAATTGTCTTCAACCACGATGCTTCTTACTACCGGACTGCACGGGCTGGTGTAACTGGACATTGCTGCAGTGCTCCTGACCTTCTCTTCCTCAAAGTTCTCCTTCACTGGTCTGCAGGAAGTATAATAAAGGTGGTCATACACATGAGATAGCGGCAGGCTGATGGACTACTGAATGAACCATCAGCTGGTGAACGATCGTTTTGCAGACGAAGCCATACACATTTTAGTCCATATTGGCCATGATAGTAATTCAAACAGGCGATACACCTTCAATGGGACTGGGCAAAGGATGAACAATCTTTCTGGGAACGTTCTCTCAAAGAAAGAACATCCATGGGTGGCTGGTCTTTTATTCAACAAAAGATCTTTTGTCCGAACATTTTAAACACAGACAACTTCTTTTAAAACCATGATGGTCTGTTATCATCGGCCAAAACTAGCATAAAGTTATAAGAATAGATGCTCTGGAATTGTAATTTTTAAGAGGGATGTAAGTAGGTGCTAAAACAGACATGTCAGGAGAAGATACAGGTCTTCTTTAAAACAGTTTTTTACTCACATATCTGGAGGACTTGCTTGCCTTTCTGTAGGTGAGCGACAACTCATCAAGCACCTGTATCTCCCAGAATGCATGGAAATTAGTGCTTGTTGACCCCTTCCTCCTCTAGATAGGAAATAGTCCCTCACATATAACCCTAGTGATGCATGAGGTATGTAATGCAGCCATAGTTTCCTTCTCCACCCTCTAGAGCAGGGATCAGCAACCTTTGGCACTCCAGCTTCTGCTCCTGCACTCTAGCAGGAGCAGGACAGGTCCCCTGCTATCAGTGATAGTAAGGGGGACGAGGAGAAGGCAGAAGAGGTTAATCAGCGCTTCTGCCTTCTCCTCAATGAGCGCTGTGCAAGGTGGACCCCGGCGATCACGTGTCTTGGGGGCAAAGGAATGCAGAGCTGTAGGGTCAGTAGCCCCTGATCAGCAGGCTGGTTTCCCTTGTAACTCTTTTGGATGCTCCAGTTACAGTGGAAAGATTGGAAAAAAAAAAAAGTCTGCATCCCCAAAGGTCTTTTGGCGAAAAATGATGTGGCATTTATGAAAACACAATAAAAAAAAACGTGCAAAAAAAAAACCTCAGTGTTGCAAAAATATATTAAAAAAATAAAAATAATTTTACAAAAAAAATTACAATAAAATACAAGTAAGAAAACAATACAACAAAATAAATTTAAATGGGTTTCCCAGTAAAAATGATTTATCAAGTTCCTGCAGCATGGTCCCTGACACAGAAGCTTCATACTTTCCTGCTCCGTGCTGCTCTCGCTGTCTCCATCTTCCGTTCCCGGAGCACCTCTCCAGCAAATGACTGACATCAGCGGTGAAATGTTGCTTGCGGCCCCATCACCAGTAAAGCCAGTCATTGGCCCAATCACCAGTGACAAAGCCAGCAACGTGTAAACAGCGCAGGGACCGGAAGATGCAGACAGCAGGAGCGGCATGGAGCATGAAAGTATGAATCTTCTGCTTCAGACCCATGCTGCAGGAACGTGTTAAAAATATTTTTTTTACCAGGAAATCTCTAAGTGTCTATTACACTGCATGATATTCAGGAAAATTACTGGGAACCAGTTCTCATAAGAGCGCTCATTCCTAATAACTGGCCGGTATAATCATGCTATACTATACAGATTGGCCACCAGAGGAATATCTCACCACTTAAACATTTTTGTTACAGAAAGTAATTTGCAAAAGTAACAAGGTTTTCATGCTGAATTATATTTAAATATTTTTTTTCCCAACACAAAATTCAGTGAGACTAGACAGGGACCCAAGTTGGATGTATCAATGGCTTGAGTGGACGTGCCGATGAAAACTTTATTGCACCCGTGGAATTTGAAAATGAAATTCAATGAACAGTCCTGGTATCATATATATAAAATAGTCAATGGCTTCCAATGGCCTACAAAGTTTAGCTGAACATGACCAATATTGGGGGTTATGACTTCAGCCCCTGACACCCATGTTCCTTGTACTTAAAATATGTTTTCAAATTATTAATTATTGTTATACAGTAGTTGTTCCTTTTATCCATCTGGGAACTATTTTTCCTGTTTCCATCTTAGCAAAATTTCCCTCTGAGTGAATGGCCCACTCACATCCTGACATGGGATGATGTCCCTAATCCCAACCTAATGGAATCTGATAACAGGCGACACCATAGATAGCTGTTGATTCTTCAATCACATAGTTGCATCATGCCTTGTTCTTAGCATGTAACCATACTCCTGTAATGATGGGAACTGTTAGATACCATATGAAATGATCTCACACTTTATGTCTGGATGGTTGTCTTGTAAGGTTGGGTGAAGGATCTAATGAACCCACGCTGTCTCCCAGTCATGCTATTAGTCACTCTGCAGATGACTGAAAACTAGCCACAGTTTAACAAAAACAGAGACACATATCCCATCTGTAAGGAGGTGTGAGACAGTGACAGGTCTCACTCAGGTTAGAGGCAAGGAAGGGGTGGATAGTTCGGTCCACACCCCTGTTCCACCACAGGTGAGAGAAGCTGGAGGTAATCAGCCTGGCACAAAGCACCTCCCAGAGTGTCAGAAAGGGGGGAGTGTGGTACCTGTGGACAGAGGCCTGGAGGCTCTGTCAGTGTGGTCCAAGCCAGGAGGGCTGAGTGACCACGATTCCCCAAGAGACACTGGACTGGAGACAGTGGGTGTACTGTGCTCTGTACAGCCAGGAGGCTGTGGGACTTTGGCTCAGAAAGCCGCACGTGTTCACAGGGTGTGAACAGGGACTTAGGTGAGTCAGGAATCTATTTGTTTAGTTAGAGCCTAGCCGGGCAAGTGTTTGTTATTTTGTATTATTGTTTATGTTTATGCGGATGTGCCGCAATAAAGCACAGTGTTTGGATCTTAAACTTGGTGTCCTGAAGATATCTGTGCGAATGACCCCCGAAAGAGAGCTGATCCCCTACAATTGGTGTCGGATGCGGGCAGGTGTCCCTGCTGAGAAGTAAAAGGGCCGGAAGCCTGCTAGTTTGCAGAGCAGAGACTGCTGGTGTTAAACTGGACATTTTTTTTTCTGTGGTGCAAACAGTGCAAGATTTAAAGGGCCAGAGGCCCAGTACAAGAGACTGAGCAGTGGAAATGGCTGAAAAATGGTATAGCCCGTGGGGGAAATCCTGCGAGTTAGTGATCGGCGGAATCCCGCTGGGGGTCATTCTAGACTCCCGCCAGCAAGTGTCTCGGGTCCTGCCTGAAATTCTGGACTTTGTAACAAGGGGGCCAGAGACAAAAACTACGGTGTCACTGACCTTTGTGACTGACTATGGCTCTGTGCAATGGGAGCTGTTAAAATGTGAGACACTGGAAGTGGAGTTTGTACTGGGCAAGGACTTTCCATTGTTTGGGCAGTTGTGGAGCGGAGTTCCTGATAAAAGGCAAGGATATGCCGTTGCCAAGGGCAACCGTCGGGAAGATAAAGAGGTGAAGAGCGGTGCGGTTCTCAGGAGTGCATATCTTCCCTGCGACTGTGCCCGGAGTCCTAGAGAGGAAGTGCGGAGGTGCAGTAAAGCTGTTGCTAGGAGCAACCACAGCCTTGATGAGTCCGCGGGAGAGAATGTCACTGCTTTACCAGAATGGTTGATTACAAAGGGTAAGACTGTTCCTGTTATTAACCATGTGGCAGACCCAGTGACAGTGAGCCGGCGGCAGGGGATATCTGCTGGGCCGGTAGCTGAGAAGTCACACAGAGAAAAGACTGTGTCTGGACAGGCGGCTAAGCCTGCTGTGATTGCTCCCTCGCAGAAACCTGCAGGGGAGAAGGTTTCTGTGTTTCCTCAGTTGCCCATGACCAAAGCTAGACATGGGATGACTAGGATCCGGGATCCCATGCTAGCCCGGGTAAGGGGTAGCACAATATTGAAACCAGAGACTGGTAAAATATTAAAGGTGCTGGACAGTCGTGCGGATAAGGACTATCCACTGATTTTCACTAAGCGTGAGACTCCAATGAGAACAGAGACTGATGAACTTGATGTTACAGATACACTCATGCATGAGGGAGTGTTGGGCCGTGATATCGGTTTGTTGCTGTGGGGTAAGGTAGACACTTCTGCAGATAGTGACGAAACTCCTGCAGAACCTGTACCTGTCCCTTTAAGTGAGGATCTAAGGGAGCTGCACTTTGACCTGCATGGGGAAAGAATATTGACCATTGGAAACAATGGTGCTGGTCAAGTGCAAGGTGATGGTGACAAAAGTGTGGAAATGCATAAGGAAAATATGATGTCATATGAAATATGTGGTGACAGTGATATAACTTTTCCGTTGCAGGTTGTGTTCAGGGGAGAAGCGCCCCCTGGTGGTAAAAATGTAAATGATGATGAAACTTTATTTTCTGCATCTGCTATGTTTCATGAAGCGCGATATGACGTAATCAAAAGGTTTGAAGACATGCATATAAGTAGTGTGGAGCAAAGCCCAGCTCCAGCTCAGTGTTTGAAGGTGCAAGAAAATATGATAGGGTTAGAGGGTGTACCGCACAGACCAGAGGTGGAAATGCAGTCTCCACAATGTTGGTCGGTTACTAAGGATGTGTCCCAGGTGGGGATTAGCTCATCGGTGCCCCTAGAGGTCAGAATTATTAATGACATGAGCGGTATAGGTGACGTATGTGCTGTGACCGACTCAGAGAGTGAAGCTACCATGTCAAGGTCCTGCGAAACAAAGGTGGTTACTAGTAGCGACCAGACAGTTATATCTGACGAGATGGGAATTAAGTCGGGTGACATTAGCCTAGGTTCTGAAGCCCATATCCAGACAGTTGTAGGTGACCTGACACGACAGTACAGCTGCAAACAGGAGGATGATCTCTCTCTCTCCCCACGCTCCCTAGAAACGTTAGAGACGGGACTAGCTGTCTTCACAGAGCAACTGAAGAAAACTTCAGAAAGGGCAAAGAAAGAGAATGGTGATACTCCTACATCTGCTGCAGCAGAGCCGAGCAAGGAGCAGCTGGAACCAGAGGCCAAAAAGCGGGGCACTTCCCACAAGCTTGTGCAAAAAGCTGAAAAGAAACTGCTGAAAAACATGGAGTTGGTGGTTCCGCGCCTGGAGAAACAGGGTGTGACTTACAAAAAGGTGGAGAAAACAAAGAACAAACTTCAGCGAGGATTGGATGATCTGATGGTGGACCTGGACCACCAGAAGCAAGTTCTGTGTAATCCAACGAAGAAACAGGAGAAGTGTGACTGGCTCCTAGCTGAAGAGAAATGCATCTCTGCTCGATATGGTGAAAAAAGTGACCAAACAGAGACTGATGCTTGGGAAAAGGAGACCAAGGCCCTCTCCTTGGCTAAAGCCCTGGAAGAAGCGCTTGAGGAGCATGCTGAATTGGAGAGGCTGAACAAGCAACTCAGAGCAGAGACTGAAAATCTCATGAGCTTAAAAGATGAGTTGGAGAAATCTAAGTGTGCTCTCGAGCAGCAGGTAGAAGGTGAGAAACCTGAAGAGGAGAGTTCTCTGGAAGACGTCAAGAAGCCAGAGCCTGTTAAAAATGGGACTGGAGAGGGTGGCACTGTGGTGCTGGCTGTGGCAGAGAAGATGGAAGATGCTTCTGCTAAACCAGTTGATGGGGCTGATGTGGATGCCGAAGACCACAGACCCGTGGTAGCGTGTAGCCTAGGCCTGGAAGATGTCCCCTCTGCATACAAGGCCTTCCAAATAGCCAGCAGGCTGCTGGGGAAGAAGTACAAGGAGGTGAACGATCAGTTTTTGGATCCGGGCTATTACAATGGCCTGTATCTCCTGACTCCTCCACAAAATGAGAACAGGGTCCTGGGTGAGCCTCTGGAGAAAATAAAAGAAGACGAGGAGTCTGCTGAAGACCCTGGTGCCTCCTGCCTCAATGAGAAAGAGGGGGAGGGGTTAACAGGGCAAGTGTATGGTGCCATGTCCGAGAAGGATGAGAAGGCGGTCAAAGAGACTGGAGACTTCAAGAAGACAAAGACTGAAAAAGTTAAGGCCGATATGTTGGTTGACATGAAGTCCCCAGGTTCTACAGAGACCAAAGTTAAGCCAAAGGGAGCCGCGGCCAATGTGGAAAAAGCCGCTAAAGAAGCAGAGGTCTCTAAAACTGCCATAGTAGCTGGGGTAACTACTGTTGGAAAGAAGGAAGAAGTGACCCAGATGCACTTAAAAGAAGCGAGTAGGGGCAAGCATGCTCTGCTGAAGGAGCCCTGCAAAGCAAAGGAGAAAGTCTCGGGATATGACCATGACTGGGAACAGTTCAGGCAAGAGCTGCAGCAGTCCCAGAAAGGACGTGAGGCCCATGTACAGGAGCCAGAGGATCTAAAAAGAGAGAGAGATCAAAATATACGACAGCGCATCATCACTCGGGAAAGAGTAAGAAAAGAGTATCTGGTCATGAGATGGGCACATGAGGCCTTTAGGCAGTTTCGGTTAGGCAAGATGTTGGTTTTGGTGATAAACCAAGCTCTGATGGCGTGGGTCTGGCAGAACAAAGGGAAGGTACGTGTCACCGAGGTTCCTGGCCTCGGTGAAATAAGAACCGGTATATTTCCGTGTCAGCGGCAGCTAGTGCTCGCTGACACTGGGTTACTTAGTGTGGCTGTAAAGCCAATCTGGGCCGGTTCTTATTGGGAGCAGCCAAAGAGCAGGGTGGGTGGCTGTTCCCCACGTCCAGGCCGGATCGATACCCTCTCACCAGCCTCCCGTGGTTATGCAGGTGTTCACCCTCACGGGCTTGAACAAAGGGGGGGGATATGTGAGACAGTGACAGGTCTCACTCAGGTTAGAGGCAAGGAAGGGGTGGATAGTTCGGTCCACACCCCTGTTCCACCACAGGTGAGAGAAGCTGGAGGTAATCAGCCTGGCACAAAGCACCTCCCAGAGTGTCAGAAAGGGGGGAGTGTGGTACCTGTGGACAGAGGCCTGGAGGCTCTGTCAGTGTGGTCCAAGCCAGGAGGGCTGAGTGACCACGATTCCCCAAGAGACACTGGACTGGAGACAGTGGGTGTACTGTGCTCTGTACAGCCAGGAGGCTGTGGGACTTTGGCTCAGAAAGCCGCACGTGTTCACAGGGTGTGAACAGGGACTTAGGTGAGTCAGGAATCTATTTGTTTAGTTAGAGCCTAGCCGGGCAAGTGTTTGTTATTTTGTATTATTGTTTATGTTTATGCGGATGTGCCGCAATAAAGCACAGTGTTTGGATCTTAAACTTGGTGTCCTGAAGATATCTGTGCGAATGACCCCCGAAAGAGAGCTGATCCCCTACAGAGGCCACAGACATCCATACATATCTGCCTGTGACAGGCAGCAAACATGTGGAATTAATCTCCGTCGGCCCCGGGCAGCACAGACTGTGAGAGAAAAAAGAAAAGTGGGAAAAATATTTGGTTATTGGCCGAAAAATTTTATTATTTCATTATTAACATACGATGGAGGCTTCTCTTCTGATTTTGCTAAATTCTTCCATTTCTATAGCAAATGTAGTTTTCTTAATGTGAAATTAAATGGGTCGTTGTAAGATCCTCACCTGCTTTGCACTCCAGGGGAACCAAGAGGGGTCCTCGTGGAGTTGCGGGACAGGTTATGCGTGTCTCTGATGCACCAGCGCTGACCCCTTTGCGAGCCAGTGCGGAGATGCGTTCGCATGGACATCGGAGGGGAGGACCGTCGGAGTCCCGGGGACAGAGTGGCCAGGCGAGTGACAAGACGCCGCGGCCAGGGTTGTCTCCGGTGTCTCCTGCGACTTCCGTTTCCGCATCTGGGTCCACGCGCTCGCATACTCGCGCTGAGTCAATCATGCGTCCGTGCGTACGCATGAGGGCAGGTTCGCAAAGGGATACACGGTCGCGAGTACGCGCTTCTTATGCACTTCGTCGACCAGTGGCGCATATTATACTGACTCACAAGAGCAAAGTGGATTAGGGAGCCAGCCATGGGTTAATCAACTTGTGATTGCCTTAGGCCTTGTACTCAGGTGCAGGGCAATTTGTTCACCTATGGTAGTGGACACTTGGCACCCTGGGATTGGTCAGCAGGCTTTTAAAAGGAGGTCTCTCAGGGTGATCAGTGCCCACTGTTATTTTCCCTCAACCAGGTATAGGTCACAACTCCTAGTGACTGAGGACTGCCAGGAACTTTGTCCTTACAGCGGACCCAAGATCTGGAGTGACTCGACTGCCAAGTGCACAGCATCATTCAGCACTGGTTGGGACTATTCCTGGAATCTCCTTGCCTGGTTTTTTGTTATTATTTCTTGTTACCAGCAAGTGTCCTGGACGTTTATGTTTCTGGTGAATAAACACCTTTTTGCTTTCATCACTGGTCTGTTTGTTGGTGCCTTGCATTACAGTCGTCCAGCCACATATTTGGAATTGTATTAAATAATAATACCAGTAATTACCTTACCGATCCACCACCATTCCCATGTTGTTGCTTTTCAATCCCCCAACGGTTTCTGTGTGTGCCTGTGAAATGTATGTACAGTGAAATCTATTTGAGATGACCATCCAAAATTGCATTCAAAGTGGTCACCTAGTCTTCCCAAAGAAAATGGGCATGGTATGTTTAATATACAATTTGGTGGATCTGAAAATCTGTCACAGGAAATCTGGTCTGAATAAGAGGTGCTTCTCACACAGAGGTGGTCTTTGGAAAGGTTTTATTGTATATCCATAAAATGAAGGATGAAACTGAGGAGAAACAGTTATAAGTATTGGGGGTCGTTCACATGGGCAAAATACTCATCGAAAAAAATCCAGCCTGTGGAACCAGTAGCAGAAAGTCCACATTGAGCCTTGGGTTTCTACTGTGGGTCCTGTCGCCCTTATGCATGCTGATTAGCCCAATTCAATGCACAGAAACTACAGTAAGATAGGGTGGAACTCTTCGTTCTTCAGCTTGCTGGGGAAAATAAAAGAAGCTGTACTCACTGCCTCCCACTGAAAACAATCAGGAGGCAGAAAGTAGGCATTTTTCTACACTGATTCCAACTAGGTTTTCATGTTAGAATCAACATCAAAATTGTGAACTAAGGTCCCTTTCACACGGGCGAGATTTCGGCGCTGGTGCAATGCGTGAGGTGAACGCATTGCACCCGCACTGAATCTGGACCCATTCATTTCTATAGGTCTGTGCACATGAGCGGTGATTTTCACGCATCACTTGTGCGTTGCGTGAAAATCGCAGCATGCTCCTCTTTGTGCGTTTTCCACGCAACACAGGCCCCATAGAAGTGAATGGGGCTGCGTGAAAATCGCAAGCATCTGCAAGCAAGTGCAGATGCGGTGCGATTTTCACGCACTGTTGCTAGGAGACGATCGGGATAAGGACCCGATCATTATTATTTTCCCTTATAACATGGTTATAAGGGAAAATAATAGCATTCTTAATACAGAATGCTTAGTACAATAGGGCTGGAGGGGTTAAAAAAATAAATAAAATAATAATTTTTAACTCACCTTAATCCACTTGCTCGCGCAGCCTGGCTTCTCTTCTGTCTTCATCTTTGCTGTGCACAGGAAAAGGACCTGAGGTGACGTCACTGCGGTCATCACATGGTCCGTCACATGATCCATCACCATGGTGATGGATCATGTGATGGACCATGTGATGAGCGCAGTGACATCATCAAAGGTCCTATTCCTCAAAGAAGAAGACAGAAGAGAAGCCGTGCTGCGCGAGCAAGTGGATTAAGGTGAGTAAGTTAAATAATTTTTTATATTTTTTAACCCCTGAATATAAGGGAAAATAATAAAATCTACACAACACCTAACCCAAACCCGAACTTCTGTGAAGAAGTCCGGGTTCGGGTCTGGGTACCAAACATGACGATTTTTCTCACGCGCGTGCAAAACGCATTACAATGTTTTGCACTCGCGCTGAAAAATCGCGCATTTTCCCGCAACGCACCCGCATCTTATCCGGGCCAAAGACATGACGCCCGTGTGAAAGAGGCCTAAGAGTTATCATGGTGAATGTGAAACCGAAAGGACATTATCAAACCATTCCTTGGTCAACAAGGGTGTTTATTGCTCACCTCTAATACAAACCCTTATAGAGGTTGTAACAACAATTAAAGTGCACCACATGTCCACCACATCTATAACCATTGTCACTTGTCTGGATCCCACCCAGTCCAGTTACAAATGCAAGTGTAGTGATCTTTCCATATATATCTATAATAACGGCATCTTCTAATTTTGCAGTGACATGTAATTACAGGTGGCCTCATCAGCTTCTTTACCATGTTAGCCAGTGTTGCTTCATGGACCTCACAACCTCCACATCATACAAGTCAATATCCTCTCCGAGGCAGGACGTTAGTAGTACAGGCTTCTGCCGCTATGTGAGTGTCCACTGAGTCAGTATGCCAGACAACGGTGTTAGGGATGTTGTGTTTGGCTCCACAAATTTTTTTGTCAAGAAGTTGACCAGTGCGGCCTCCCCCTCCCTCCCTCCCCAGTATTAAATATGACCAGTGCGGCCCCCCTCCCTCTATATTCATTGGTGGCCGACCAGTGCGGATTCCAAGTATTGTGACCAGTGAGGCCTCCCCTCTTCCCCCCCCCCTAATTAAAATCACACACCCCCCCCATCATTGGTGGCAGCGGAGAGTACCGATCGGAGTCCCAGTTTAAATCGCTGGGGCTCCGATCGGTTACCATGGCAGCCAAGACGCTATTGCAGTCTTGGCTGCCATGGTTACTTGGCAATAAATACAAGCATTATACTTACCTGAAGAGCTGCGATGTCTGACCGGCCGGGAGCTCCTCCTACTGGTAAGTGAAAGGTCTGTGCGGCGCATTGCCTATAGCACAGACCTGTCACTTACCAGTAGGAGGAGCGCCCGGCCGGTCAGACATCGCAGCTCTTCAGGTAAGTATAATGCTTGTATTTATTGCTAAGTAACCATGGCAGCCAAGACTGCAATAGCGTCTTGGTTGCCATGGTAACCGATCAGAGCCCCAGCGATTTAAACTGGGACTCCGATTGGTACTCTCCGCTGCCACCAATGATGGGGGGGGGGTGTGATTTTAATTAGGGGGGGGGAGAGGGGAGGCCTCACTGGTCATAATTCTTGGAATCCGCACTGGCCACCAATAAATATAGAGGGAGGGGGAGGCCGCACTGGTCATATTTAATACTGGGGAGGGAGGGAGGGGGAGGCCGCACTGGTCATATTTAATACTGGGAATCCGCACTGGCCACCGATGAATATAGAGGGAGGGGGGCCGCACTGGCTACAATTAATACTGGGGAGGGAGGGGGGCCGCACTGGCCACCAATAAGTTAATTACAGGAGGAGGGGGGGTCTGCCCCCTGCTGCCTGGCAGCATCTGCCAGGCAGCAGGTGGTAGTCATGTACACAGTTCTCTGTATATTCTAACATGAAGCGTCCCCATCACCATGGGAACGCCTCTGTGTTAGAATATACTGTCGGATCTGAGGTTTACGATGTAACTCAAATCCGATGGTATATTCTAACATAGAGGCATTCCCATGGTGATGGGGATGCTACCATCAGATCGGAGAAAACTCCGATCTGATGGTATATTAATAGGGACTCCTGACTTTACATTGAAAGTCAATGGGGGACGGATCCGTTTGAAATTGCACCATATTGTGTCAACGTCAAACGGATCCATCCCCATTGACTTGCATTGTAAGTCTGGACGGATCCGTTTGGCTCCGCACGGCCAGGCGGACACCAAAACGCTGCAAGCTGCGTTCGGGTGTCCGCCTGCTGAGCGGAGGCCAAACGGTGCCAAACTGATGCATTCTGAGCGGATCCGCATCCACTCAGAATGCATTGGGGCTGTACGGATCCGTTCGGGGCCGCTTGTGAGAGCCTTCAAACGGAACTCACAAGCGGAGCCCCGAACGCAAGTGTGAAAGTAGCCTTAGAGCTGCTGGGTTCCTAATGGTTGTATTGCTAGAATATAACGAAGATTGAGAATATAGTGCTATATTTGTTATATTCGTCAATTCTAGCAATACAACCATTAGGAACCCAGCAGCTCTAAGTTGAATTCGCAATGCTATTAATATAACCTGCATTATTCGCATTGTGATTACAATTTAGATCTAGGTTCTTAATGGTTGTATTGCTAGAATTGACAACAAATATAGCACTATATTCTCAATCTTCGTTATATTCTATCAATATAACCATTAGGAACCCGCATTGCGATTACAACTTTGTGACACTGCAGCTTCAGAATTAATCTAAGATGGATGCTGTACTTGCTTTTTGATAGGCGGTGGGAAGGTCTGGGAGGGAGGGTATGCTGATTGGCTGGAATGTGTCTGCTGACTGTGAGGTACAGGGTCAAAGTTTGCTCAATGATGTTTAGGAGGCGGACCGAACATCGCATATGTTCACCCGCCGCGGCGAACGCGAACATGCGATATTCGCCGGGAACTGTTCGCCGCCGAATAGTTCGGGACATCTCTAGTCCTCGGTTCCCCCAGCAACCAGAATAAGTCTGAGCGCCGAGCTGGGCACTCGGTGCTCAGCTGTTTGCAGCAGGGTTAGTCATGTGACGCTGGCCCTGTCACATGACCCCAGCTAGTCGGTATTTAACAGGCGGCCTGCTGGCCACAGGTTGCCTGTTATTAGGTTCCACCTGCGATTGTGTCTGACCTGGCGAATTTACCTCCTGCTGATATCCGATGATCCTCTGCCTGCTCCTTGTGTACTTTTGCTGCTCTCCTGGTATTCTGACCCCGGCCTCCTCCTGGCGATCCTCTGCTGACTCCTTTGGTACTTCGCGACTCTCCTGGTATTTCTGACCCCGTCTTCTCCTGACTATCCTCTGCTTGCTCCATTTGTACTTCATTACTCTCCAGATATTTGACTTGGTCTGTTCACGTTCTGTTGTATGTCTGGTCTGTCCTCCCTCCCCTAATGCAAGTTAGGGACTGCCGTCCAGTTGTTCCCTGTCATTAGGACTCGCCAGGCAAGTAGGCAGGGCCAGGGTGAGGGTAGAGCGCAGTGGTCACTTCCCTCCCCCCTGTGTGTGTGTGTATGCGACTGTTACAATACAGCTGTGAAATTCTGTTTAGTTTTGGGGAAAAAAGCAGCAGAAACATTTGTTATGCTACAGGCAGGGCCGGCATTAGGGGGCGGGGGCAAGCTGGGCAATTGCCCAGGGCCCCCATTGTCTAAGGAGCCCTCTTCTTCAATGCTGCGTCCGAAGAAACAAACGGGCGGACAGCTGAACAGCTGCACTTTACAATACAGTGTAAGGTCCCCTCCCTCACATATGAGAGAAATCATTACCCTTGTGCCTACAGGACCTGCGATGATGTCAGATGCAGGAGGCAGAGCTCAGCAGAGAAGAGGGGATGAAGGACCTGCGATGACCTCACCATCATGTGACCAGTACAGGAGGCGGAGCTCAGCAATGCAGTAAAGTAATGAAGAAGAAGACCAGCCATGCAGGTGAAGAAGTATGGATTCAATGTAAGTGCCAGGGAAATGCTAGGAGCTGTAGTCCTCTCCTCTTATACCTCCTGTTATGTAATATCAGAGTACATTATAAGAGGAGAGGACTACAACTCTCAGCATGTCCAGGCCATTATTATATAATATCAGGGTACATTACAACACCCTGGATATGCTGGGAGTTGTATACCTCCTCTTATAATGTACCCTGATATTACATAATAACTGCTTGGACATGCTGGGAGTTGTAGTCTTCTATTATACCTCCTCTTATAATGTACTCTGATATTACATAATAATGGCTTGGACATCCTGGGAGTTGTAGTCACATCCTCTTATATGTCCCCCTGTAATGTGCTCTGATATTAAATAATAGACATGCTGGACGTTATAGTCCTCTCCTGTTATACCTCCGGAGTAATGTCCTCTGAATTAGGGCCAGGACAATGGATAGGGGAGGGTAGTCATCTGCCTAGGGTGCCACTTCTCTACCCATAAAGGGGGGCGCACTCATGGTGGTCCAACTTCAGAAGTCTCAGGCCGCTGGGCCTCAAGCCTGTGAGGCGTTAAAAGCCGAAATGACATCACTGCAACCTCCTGCTCTGGTTCTCGTATGATGACATCATCACTTGAGACCTGGAGCAGGAGTGGTGATGTCATTTCGACCGCATGCGACTGGACGCAGCAACACAAGTCACAGATAAATCTGTGGTCTGCATCGCAGAAAAATGTCCACACTCCTAGGGGCACCAGGGATGGGGGTAAGGAGATCATTATATGTACTTGACACTACTGGGGAAGAACGGAGGAGCATTATATACATACTGGCACTTTGGTGGAACATTATATATATATTGGCACTATGGGGGGAATCACTACAGGGGGACATTAGAGCCACTGGGAGCATTATGGTTACAGCTAAACTGCGGGGGTGTCGTACTGTGATTTTAGCACATTATTACAAGATGTGGGTCCCCTCTTTTGATTTTGCCCAGGGCCACATTTTGTCTAAAACCGGCCCTGGCTACAGGTAGTCTACATGGAAGCTGCCATAGGGAACACACAAGTTGTGAGAAAGTTGCATCATGATTGAAGGAGAAAATGTCCTGAACTGTGGAAACAGGTGACTGGTTCTTCCATCATGACAACGCACCTGCCCACATAGTGCAAGTATTAAGCAAATTTTTTATGAAAAACGGCATGACATCCTTCCTTCACCCTCTGTATTAACCCGATCTCACTCTGTCCAGATTTTTATAATTTCCTTGGATTAAAAAAAGACCTCAAAGGAAAACATTTTGCTGATGTTGACATGGTGGAATAAAAAAAAATGGCCTAAGTACTAAAATGTTTCAACAACAGCAAGTTTAAAGGGATTCTGTCAGCTAGTTTGAGCCTATAGAGCAGCGTACATGCACTGCTATATTGCCACTAGCATGTCCACAATATACATTTTCAATAGCTCTGAGTGCTTTTATCCAGTCAAAAAATCGATGTTATATATATGCAAATGAGGCAAGTATGAGGAGCCTAGCCAACCCCCTGACATCACAGAGTTAAAGTGCTGTAATTTCCCACATGGGCGAGTATGCCTACATGTCAGTGCCGGCATGGTGTTCCTTCTCTGTGCTTGCATCAGCCTCAGAGAATGAACGGCGCATGCACTAGAGCTGGCATGTGCAAGATTTTGGCGCTTCAACTATGTGACATCAGGGGAGCAAGGAGGAGATTCAGAGGATGCGGGCGGTGCTGGGCTCCTTCACAGTGGGTGTGGCTGGGCTCCGGAAACAGCCCCTTGGGCTCCTTACTTGCCTCATTTGCATATATATAAAATCCTTTTTTTTACTGAGTAAAAGCATTCATAGCAATCTAAAATGTACATTGTGGACGTGCTAGTTGCCATCTAGCAGCACATGTCCCCAGCTCTATAGGCTCAAACTAGCTTACAGAATCCCTTTAAAAAAAATGTGAGCAGTAGAATTTTTTATTTTATTTTACAAATGTATTGCTTCAAATGAAGAGTACTTTGAAGGAGACTGAAGTTTCAAAAAGTACAAAGAAATAAACAGTTTTTTATTATTGAATTTTTGGGTAGCCCCTCATATAGTTGTCAGATTTTATGTTCTGTAAATAAGAAAGACCACTGTATAACCCCATTCTCCAGCTTTTCCATACACCTCATCTCAAGCAAGCTATGATTTATCTTTTGACAAAGCTGCTTTGTACAATGTGGTCATTGTGTCTTTCTGTAAATTCCTGAGTGTGACTGCGTTTCTTTTCCTAAGTTGATGTTGGGCTCCACAATCCACACACCTTTACTCATAGGAGCAGCCCATAAACCATGAGTAGGCCAAGCAGCAACCTGGGAAAAAAGGTCATAAAACCACATTAATTATAAAGAAAACCCATGCCATTCATGCCAAATGACTCAAACAACATGGTATGACGTGGAGACATTGCCTAGAATTCACTTTCAAGGCATATGGACAAGCCAGAACTGGCAATTTACCAGTGGGCTATGTCACTCAGATGACCATCTGCCAGGGGTGGGATCTTGCCGGTTCTCCTAATCCTAATGGTCAGAGAACCAGGATACTAAATGCTGTGGACAATAACTAGTTAAATGTCCTAATAATTTTGCTGAGACTTATTTCATGCAATTGTCTTATTGCCAAAAAAGCACATAGCTAGAACATGACAGAATCATTTGTCTAGCTCTGAGGCAGGATCATAAATACTCCAAGCCATAGATCTTATCTTGCTAAACAAAATTGCTCACAGGGCTACTAGAAAAGGAGAGATGGGGGAGAGGTGTGACGGGGAGTGGAAGGGAAGGAAAGTAGGAGGATGACAAGTTAGGACACCACCAGAGTGGGACAGCAGAGCTGAAAGAGAAAGTGAGAAGAAGACATCATCTTCAGATCCCTCCTTATGAGCAGACTTCAGTCATTGCCATGTTTTCATGTTTAACATGCTCTGTAATTTATGTGGATGTGTTGTTTTTTTAATTAGCAAACTCTGTAATCCAGATGTTATATCCCAGCAGCTAAACAAAAAGGAAGGTGTGATTCTGAGCTCTGGGATAGGCAGCGAGAGAAGGTCCAATAAACCTCCTCCTTTAGGTCTGTAGCCCTCAAACCATTCTCTGTCACTGGTGCAGCTGCTTCCTAAACGGTACATGTATAAAATCTAGAGAGAAGAACCCTGACAATAAGTTGTAGGAGATATGACTAAAGGGTTACGATCCTCGCAGAGACAGATTTACGAGTCCATTATAGATGAAAGGCACACACATTTGTAATTTACTAAACAGAATTTCTCCTGAAGAATGGACAATCTGTCGGAGGTACTGTACAGCTAATCAGACATCTTGGTCTGTGCTGATGAGAGCTAAAAAGCCCAAAACAGATCTTTCCGCGGGTGGATTTCCCTGGTCAGCTCACAACTGAAGTTGTGTCTTGAAATCTCTTCTGGAGTTAAATACTGACATCCTGGGTAGGCAATTCTAGGTGTCACATCACAGAGAGAATATTTATCTGTGTCATTAATCCAATTGACATAGTCTCTATGTATTCGTGTTACTTTTCCCATTCTAGTTTATGAGACCTTTAATATACCCCTATTTGTCCTACTAAGTTCATATGAATCTGGCAGAAACCGAGTAGTGCCATGCTCTTTTGGATGTTTACATGTATGTATGCAGGGTATATACTGCAGTGCCCCAGAGGACCACTGCAAAGGGTTAACATTTGATATTTAGGTAAATGTATTTTGTGTTTTATTATTATTCCAAGAGCTGAACATGTTAGCACTATTTTGTTTATTGTGTCCTACTCAGAAGTAGGAAGGCTCGACCTGCCCCCCTCTGAGGAAGGTGAGGAAGGAGCTAAGTAATGTAGCTCAAGCATCCGGAACGTGAGAAGCTCTATGTTGCCTTTGCAGTGTGAGGCCTACTCAAAAGAGCCTTCCATGCTGAGTAAAAGTTACCATCCTCTGGAAAAAAAGCTGAAAATACAGATTGTTGAGGACCAATTGAAAGGTTTGGTTCAAAGAACAGACAGTACATGCAATTGTTTGTTAATGGCAACAGGCCTTTCTGCTAGTGGAAAGGACATATTTCTTTACCACAAATTAGCTACCGGTTGGAGAATCTACAGCCTGCTGGGGAACTGTGGTGCATACTGTAAATGTGTGTCACTTTGGGCAGCTTGGAAAGTTGTATGGAGTTAATAGAGGAGACACAAAGAGCCAGAAAAAACACGTATGACTACCAGGAGCCACAAGCTATACATCGCACGGTTGTGATTTTTTTTTTTCTGTTACAGCATTCACCACATAGGAAATATTTTTTAATATTTTAATAGTTCACACTTTTTCGGGCATGGCGATATATAATATGTTTATTTTTTGTTGTCTGTAAATTCTATATGTAAAATTGGGAAAGGGAACGATTTAAACTTTTAGTATATATATATATATATATATTTATTTTTATTTTTTTGTATTTACTATTAGCCCCCTTAGGGGCTAGAACCCTTGTCCTATTTAACCTAATAGAGCTCTATTATGGTGAATAGGACCTCACACTCCACACTTTAGTAGCGTCCTGGCTGCCGTGGTAACAGATCGGAGCCCCAGGATTACACTGCTGGGGCTCCGATCAGAACTGCCACCAATGAAGAGGGGGGAGGGGACCCTGTGGCCACTGCCACCAATTATACTAATACTTGGGAGGGGGGCACTGCTCCACCAATGGTTCGAATTTATATTACTGGGGGGGGGGGGCGCACTGCCCTCCAATGAATGTAATTAACACATTAATTAAAGTATAGAAGGCAGCGGGTGCCGGCGGCGGTATCACATACCCGGCCTCAATAACAGGGCATGCGATCCGCCGAACCGCGGCAATTAACCCCTCAGGTGATCGCATGCCCTGTTATTGAGACCCGCTGCCTCCTATACTTGAATTAATGTGTTAATTACATTCATTGGTGGTGCAGTGGCCACAGCCGCTCCCCTTCTCCTCCCTGCTATCTCCCCATTGCTGGCAGAGGCAGCCGCGTCACAGTGGAGAGGAAGGTAGGGACTCCATCCTTCTCCACTGTGCTACTGAAGAGAACATGGTACGCACTTCTATTAGGCTGTGCAGTTGCTTCCCATCTCCACCGCTAGAGCCGCACTTGAAGAGGCGAGAGCCGCGGGTTGGCCACCCCTGTAATAGAGATATCTGGAGTCATAGTACTCTGGAGAGACTGAACTGAATGCTATCAGTGTCTTTATTTATGAACTGCCTAAACTACCTCAGTAAAGAACACTTGATTTGTTACCCCTACACTGGCCTGATCATTGTCTTGCACCACTATTGCACTGCTGCCATTATCCATCCTGGAACCTGCCCTCCTGCCTTGGACCCTGCCAATCGTTCACCATAGGGACACTTCAGCTACCACCAGGCAGAGTCCACAAACAGGGCCAGGGTGTGCCCCGAGGGAAGAAAGGGTACACTCTCCATTCACTGCATAGCCCCAATGAAAACAGCTACCAGGAACCATTACTACTCCTATCTGTGCCAGATAGATAGATAGATAGATAGATAGATAGATAGATAGATAGATACACCATCTCATATGTCCTGTATACTAGCAGATGACAGAGGTATTGGTTACTTCCGTTCGCCCCCCTCATACTTACCTGCCCCCTTAAATACCATCCCAACCAATACAACCCCCAGACTCCCTACTCCGCCAATCCCTAAACCAATACCGGACACCGGGTTGGATTAAATCGGCCACAGCAGCCGCTTTTATTACCAAAATTATAAACTTTTATTATCGTAACAATTAACATAACCAAAAAATTCCCCCCTTATGCAACGGCATATGCCAATTCTGAATTCCCCATATGTATAACATATAATACTTAATACAGAGGGAGGTCCTTGAAGCCCCAAATAAATTATTTACCCTGCCGGGGTGCGCCATCTTGCCTCCAGCGCCGTTTAGCGCCAGCTCAGAGGCACCACTGATGACCCCCCAAATTTCTGCCACAGCCGACTGCCAACCATGGGAGTCCAGCCCCAACCGTGGAGCCCTCCCATCCTCACCACCTGCAAATATCTCCAACTTCAAGGACCTTCCACAGCCACCGTGATGACAAATTGCTTCCTTACTGTCATCCAGCCTTCCGCACCCAAACCCTTGTACGAGATCTCCCCTTATTCAAACGATTAACCGAAAACTTCAAAAACAGGGTGGGTGAATGAGTGGATGGGCGCAGCTGTTTTACTCTAAAATGGCTCCCTGTCCTCACACTACCAATGAATATTCTAGATTTTTTTCATCAGTAACCTCCCTTCTTGCTTGTGGGCCAATGAGAAGACTGCAATGTCTTTATCTGAGCTTAGTAACATCCCTAGCAACCAATAGGAAAGCTGCCTTCCCCTTAGTATATAAGAACCTCCCCAGCAGCCATTTTCTGCAGTTTTATGGAGTCCTGAGAGAGACAGCAGTGTCATTGCTGTGCTCTGTGCTTTGCTCATTACATTAGTTAGTTATCTTATATATATAATACAGATAGTTAGTGGCAGATAGTCAGTGTAGGTTATATCCTGATATAGTGTAGCTGGTAGGTTCCAGTGCAGGGTGTTAGGTTCTGCTGTCCATACATACATGCTACAGACATAGTGCTGTGATGTCACAACAATACTTAGTGCACCAATCAGTAATATGTAGTCAGACCTGCTAAAATGTGAAGTTGCACGTATTGCGCAAAAATATGTGCATAGTTAATTTCCGATTTGCGCAATCGCGAATATATTGGAGCACTCTATCTGCATATGAAGCTATTGTGATGTTCTTTCATGCCAACCATTTTCTCCAGTGTCGGGAAACTTCTAGCAGCTTGAAAAATGTAGCAACAGTGACCCACGCCTGTATTGCGCGCGCAATATGAGCATATTACATTGCTGATTTTTGCAATACAGAAAATAATAAATAATATATGACGAATATTCGCCCAAATATTAGTGACATTTTGAGAGTTCGAATATTGCCCCTGCCGCTCATCACTATTCTACAACCCAAACTCAATTTCACATATGACCAAGAATATATGACCAAGAATAATGGATTCCCAATGCCCGATTCGCTTTATCACATCATCCCCCAACCCCCACCTAGCCACCTCCGTCGTTGCCCCAATCCTGAAAGAGTGGCTTGAATAACCTGCTCGCCCTACCCCTAACTGATCTAAACATCTCCTAAAGTTGGCCGTAAACTGAAAACGGGAAAGGAAAGAACCATCCGCATGAACCAATAAAGGCAAAATCTCCCCCTTCACCTTTGCCCCATATTCCCTCATACAACGTACTGGACACATCAAACACCCCGGAATAGCAAACAGCACCACCCTGCGCCTTCCTTCCACATCCGTTTTAGACCTCCGAATGATGAATTCCACCCTATCCTGGAACAGCTCTATCTCCTCCCTAAGCAACCCCCCTCAAGTGAGTCACCGTCGGACAAACCAACCTCAGCGCCCAGAAAAATGCCAAGGAAAAGGCGAGTCGAAACAGCCGCAGTTCCCCTAATCTCAGCAGCAAGAGAAAAGACACCAACTGTCTGCCATCCTCCTCCAGCCTTTCAACGCCCGCGCGACTAAAAAAAGACTTAGGAAAATCAGCCATTTTCCTCAACTTAAAACCAAAAGCCAACCCCGCAACACAACTATTCATCTTTGAAATCAATCCGGGCCTCCTCCCTACAATGTCCTACAAATAACAACAAAAGCACCTCTGTAACGGATCTCCTGGCACCCCGACCGGGTATCTTCGTCGATAGATGCTGCTAGTGCTTCCCGAGGACTCCAAGCACTCCACTTGACACCATAAGCGCTGCAGACCCCATGAACCGCCGAAGCTTGGTTGAGGTCTCACCGTCTCCTACCCACCCTGGACCTACGACAAGGCTTCCGGCTCCAGTGGGTGAACCTCTCCTAAATCCAGAGAGCAGGAAAAGCTCTTACAAGAGCTAATAGTATAGCTTGGGGAGTATAGCAAATCTTCAGCGTATAGCAATCCCCAGTGTCGATCACTTACCCAAACACCAGCCTCAACATGATGAAGGGTAAAACAGGAAACTCGTTATTGAACACACAAGCATTGACTTATACACATTTTCCAACAGGGTTTTGTAAAAACAACCAATTAAACATGTACAATACACTCAGACACTCCCACACAAAATCCTCCCCTCTGCCTGTGATACAATTACCCCACACAATGGGTTGATGCAATTGTATCACAGGCAGGAGAATACACAGTGTCTTCTGTCCTGAAGACAACCGAGGAGTAAGCCAATTATCTCTCAGGACAAAGGGAAATCACACGTGGGGACAATAGGACATCACTACTCAAATATAAAATGTCCCACCCTTTACAGTACACATAGACATTTAACATATCCCAAAATAGCACGAATTAGACCAGGGGTTCAAACATTAGTGAAAGTCCTTTGTGAACAAAGGAAGCCTGGCTGATGAGAGGGCCCATAATCCTGGGGCAAGAGGCTGGTAGCCAGGCTTCTCTACCACCCAGTGGCGAGGTTTCCTCACAACCTCTAAATCTTCTTCCCTAGCACCCAGCCTAGCACACCACTCCTCCCACCACTGCCAAGCTTTTAAATATGTCTCCCACGTACTGGGCGATAAAGATGACCGAATGAGCCCTGCTACGGTCCCTTCAGTATGTCCCATAGGCAGCTCTGGCATTCCAGCCCAACCTCCTCCGCTGCCGAAAACGCTCCCACTGTGAACGAGACAGAGCAGCAATACAGTTGTCGATCCCGGGTACATGCATTGAGCGACAAACACTCTAGTACCAGTTGCTGCAACAACTTCACCACGAAAGGCAACAAGGCCGACAACCTGTTAATCGCCTGAACCACTCCCAAATTGTCTCAATGGAAGCGGACCTTTTTATTCCGAAAAAACCTCCCCCCACAGCATAACCGCCACCACTATAGGGAAAAGTTATAGCAGGGCCAAATTCTTGACCCAACCCTTTTTCACCCAACTATCGGGCCATCCCCCCACACACCATTGACCCCCACAGTAAACGCCATATCCACCTCCCCCTGCCGCATCAGAAAAAAGCTTAAAATCAGATGAATCCACCACTTCACCCATAAATAGCGAACGACCATTATAACTATCCAAAAATAAACTCCAAACTTGCAAATCCGCCTTCAGTTTACAACATGACCGAATCTAATGGTGTGGTGCCACGTTACTCGCCGTCGCCCTCGCTAATCTCCTGCTAAAAACCCTCCCCATGGGCATAATCCAGCACGCAAAATTACGTTTCCCCATGAGTGACTGAAGCTCGCGCAGCTTCATCTTTTGTAACCGCCGCGCGCTTGCGACCTCAACCTTAAGATCGTCCAGTTTATCTGAGGGCAACCTACATTCTATTCATACCGTATAGATCACTATCCCAAAAAACGTAACTCTATAACTGGCCCCATCTTCTTCTCCATCGCCAAGGGAACCCCAAAAGACCCAAAAAACGTACTCAACGTGTGCAGCAACAACGAACAAATGGGTGAGTCCGGGGGACCAATACACAGGAAATAATCAAAATAGTGAATGACCGATTCACATCCAGACGAATCAACCACCGCTGATTCCATAAATTAGCTAAATGTCTTGAAATATGTTCACGACAGGAAACAGCCCATCGGTAAACAACGGTCTACAAAAAATCCCCCCTCCCAAAAACACCCCAATAGATGCAAACTATCCGGATGTACTGGCAACAACCTAAACACCACCTCAATATCTGTCTTCGCTAGTAACGACCCTTTACCAAACTTCTGAACCCATGACACTGCCGCGTCAAATGAGGTATAGACCACCAAACAAAGCCGGATCAATACAATCATTGATGGACGACCTCTTAGGAAAAGACAGATGATGAATAAGGCGAAACTTATTCAACTCCTTCTTTGGAACTTGCACTTGGCTCCAAATTTGCACCCCCCCTCATTGAATAGGAAGCACAATCTCTTTGCAGATGCTGCCGCAAACCCGGATTGCCCTCCGTCACCGGATTCACGCTTACTAATATCGCGAACGCCTGCAACCAATTTGCAAACGTCCGGGGTATCAACCGATACCTATGCTTTTCCTCCTCCTCCCTCTTACCCTTTCCTTCCTTGCTCTATCCAGGTGAAATTTTTCTACGGGCAGCAGGGAAAAAATATCCACATAATCCCCTCTCCAAATCCGCTCCCTCACCTCTTGTTTTAAATGCGTCCCTAACGGGCCCTCAAAGCAAACATAAATTTCCCCTTTTGCCTTATCGACTAACCTCACTAATTCATCCTCCACCACACCTCCCGCCTGCATTTGAATGGACGTCGTGTTCTCCCGCAAACCTAACAAGGCCCCAGTTGAACCCCCTAGACCCACCAGGACCTCCTGTAACCCCCCACGCTGGCAATGGGGAGCCCCCCTGCTCCAACTTGCCAACAGACCCGCTAAATCACCCAATAACTGCCATAAACCCCTACTTAAAACCGACCGAGGGCCCCCAGCCCCCCTGTACACCAAACCCGCTACCAACTGAGCTAAAGATCCACAGCTGAGAAGCTCTGACAGAAGCCTTTCAGAACCTCCTCCTTGAGTTTTCTTTGTTTTGAATTTCAGTTCCTCATCTCGTTAGCCTCTCTCAGCTGTCATGTAGTTGGACTGATTGCATCCCTTTAAATTCCTCCCCATAATGCATTAGTGTGCGGCTTATACAACTTCCTGGAGTGTGTGTGTGCATGCTGATCCTATTTTCCAGCCTTCTACAAGATAAGTGCTGTACATTTATTTGTGATTTTCTGTTTGCTTGATCCCAGGTGACCCTGACTCCCTCCGTGTCTAGTGTAGGGAGCCGGTGGTCGTGTCCCCTCACTATTGTAGGGTGTTCAGGTGGTATATAGTCGAGGTACGTGGATATGCGATCATCCACCATTGGGATTTTCGCATAGGCTGAGCAGACAGGGAGAGTGCCAGGTTTTATGCAGGGGTCTCCCTTGTGTTCCTTAGTTTTGGATCCAGTGAGTCATATATTCATTTTGCATTGTCTTGTTTCCTGTACACCTTCCGTGACACGGTCCTGATTTCCCCTGCCCACTCCTCTGCACTGATCCAGAAAACGATCCAGGTGAAAGAACTTGCAGGAACTGTCCCCTGGCTGGGATCAGGCCAGGGATGTTGAAGCTGGCATCCTCACTCAGCTCCCCCCTTCCTGCACTGCTGAAGACAAAAGCCTGCTGCCTCCAGCCACATGGCACGCAGCAGCCCAGCTCTGGCAGCCATCTTGACCACGCTGAGGGGCCCATTCCACTCCATGGCTCAGAAGGGGACCTGCCTGTCACACCGGTGACACATTTTAGAATGTCTGAAAAATTATCTGCACATTAGTGATCTAACAGCCTCTTTTGGTTTTTGGTTTTACTTTGTCTGTGTGTTGCTTGTATGTCCACACCTCCTGTTCAGGTGTGGATTATGTGACCTTTACTTCCCCCTATTTAGTCTGACTTTACCCATCACTCCTTGCTCTGGATAGCTTCATTTGGTTTTTGGAAGAGCTGGAGTGTGGTTCTAGTTGAAGTCCTGTTAATCCATCATCCATCATCCATCAGCCTCAGAAGTTAAGTGTTCCGCTTCTTGTATTTTGTATTCCCCCTCACCTTTGTTGTTTACTAGGCCTCAGCGAGACGCTGGTTCCTTCACCAGGGAAGGAGCAAGTTGTCTCTGCCCTGTCATTACCATTAGGGCATCCGAGGGCCACCAGGGTTTTCTAGGTTCCTGTGTATGGGCAACTCTACCATCGAGAGGTGCCCATACGGATAGGAGTTAGGGCCAGGAGCAGGGTTTTATAGTTGGTGACCCTTTTCCTTCCCTAGCGGTGAGGCCTAGTGTCTTTTCCCTTCCTTCTTGTTGTCTTTTGGTGTTCTCCCCTGCTACATCTGTGACACCGCCGTTCCCGATCCGGACCCGGTTCTGTTATCCTCTGTCGGCTGAGGAGACCTGGCCCGGCCACCTCGTGAGCTCCGCCTACTGACAGGATTCCTTCCACGCCTGGGCATACGGGAGGGAGCTTTCGCCGTCGCCTGCAGGCGTGTGAGCCTGGGGGGGTGACAACTCCGGGCTGAGGCGCGCCGGCGGGTGGGCCCGTTGCTGCCGGCGTGAAGAAGGCTGGGGAGATGCGAATGCCCCAGCCGCCCCCCTTAGCAACTGCTGCACCCTCTCCTGGACCCAGCCGGAGCCATGTACCTCCGCTGCTGCCCTCAGCTCCCCTAACGCTGCCTCCCGCTGCTCCATCACGGTAGGTGCTCGCTGCTGTTTTGCTCTAAAATGGCTCCCTGTCCTCACACTACCCGCACATTTAATCCCCCGGTTCCCGCCTCCTTGAACTAAACTGGCCCACCTCCCTTAAAAGGCTCTGCCCCCCGGTCTGGCTTTTCTTGAAGGCCATTAGGAAGACTTACTACACTTTCTCAGATCTCTTAACACATAGATATTGGCTTTTGGTTTATTAGCAGTCTAGATCTTCAGGGGGCTGTTATCCACATGAGATGTTATCCAATGACAAACAAATACCAATAATTCAGTCTATCTAACAATCACGAGTAACAGGAGCCAGGTGGTAACAAGTCAATTTGTTCTACATTAGGGAAATATATTTATTCATTGGGAAAAAATTATGGGAATTTACCCTTAGCTTATTGAGCTTATTAGTCCAATGCAAATGTTAATGCGGTTGTCTCACCAAGACACTTTCTTTCCATATACCCTATGACAATTTATGGATTTTGAAGAGGGTTAAAAAGGATGACTCCTCTCCTGCCAGTCTTTTTTTATTATCAAAGAAAAGAACCACTAATTAAAAAAGCTGTATTCCATCTAGCAGCCAAAGGTGGGCATACAGAGGAGGCAGGCTAAGTGGTGGCTTTGGGGTTCTGGTTAACCCATTTGATTTATCACTAAGTGGCTAGAACCTGTGCAGGACTCTTCACTGCAACTGCATTGCAGCAACTTAGAGTGAACCTGTCATGTCATGGTGTCTGAGCTGAAGGCAGCAGTATAGCATAGTTTTTTGGGGGAAAAGATTTAGTAAAACTTGTAATTTATACATTTACATTGCTGCTCATTGAAGTCAAAGAGGCGGTCCTATCAGTGATTGACAGCTATCTCTGTATACACAGTCATAGAGGGAAGGCTGTCAGTCACTGATAGGACCGCCTCCTGGACTCCAAAGCTCAGAAGGACAGCTTAGGCACTATATGCTCAACCTGACAGATTCCCTTTGGAATTGACCCAAGGGTCACAGATAGGGTGTGGACAGGGAATAAAACACCAGATCCTACTGTCCTTAGTGGAAAAGTCCCAGCACTATTATGCAGCTCCCATTTTGATCTCTGCTAAGGGAGCCCCTATCCTCTATAAACTAGATCTACGGTGACCTGAAAGCAGGTTGTCATAAAGAGGTTTTCTAGACTCCTGATGTTGATTAACTATCCTCAGGACAGGTCAATATTCGATTGGTGAGGGTCCGATACCCTGCATCCCCACCAAAAAAAATGTTCCCTCACACCCCCACTGATCAGCTCAGCTCCCATTCATTTGAAAGGCATTAAGTCGGTTATCTGACATTGCCACCACAATTTGAGCCGTGCAGCTGTGAGACATTGGACCTTCACTAATCATCAATATCAAAACCCTGGAAAACAGCTTTAAGAATTATTTTAGCATGGGAAAATTATTTTGATTGTGACTAAAGCAAGGATTACACAGGGTTTTTGACCACTCACATTTTGCACGGCCAAAGATCACCGTGTAGTGTCGCCTGCATCGCAACTCATGAAAGTGAATAAAGTCACAGATCAATTTTCTGTGTCTACGGCAAGACATTCATAAACGTAGGTTTGGATTTCTTGTGACTTATCAAGTCGTGGTTGTGGAAACTTGCGGATTGCAATGTGAGTTTGTTCACTTTCAGGAAGCACTACTAAGCGGTCTTGGTTCACATAACATGTGTCACAGCCAGAGTTGCCATGTAGCCCCTGTCTAAATCTTGTCTATGTAGACCCTTTAGTTTTACGTGGATGATGAATGCTATTTGTGCAGCTCTCTAGGTAAAAGACACAACACTCGGACAAGTTTGTGGAATAGATCATGCGTCTGCAAAGTGTCTCCAATATGTTGACCCAACTTCTCCAAGTTGTCTTCTCAGTTCTCTTCTTGGCCACAAATTTCCTCTTTCACCATTACAAAAAACCATGAGAAAGGGCATTTTACATTTTCTTTAACCTCTGCATTCATACAAAATAGTGTATAGGTGGCACCGAGAAGATTTTGTTTCCTTTAGTACAGATCCTTTCTTTCTATTATTTGTCAAGTTATATCTGGCAGGCTGTAAGTAAAAAAAAACATAATAAAAAAACTAAATCCTTAGTTATATATAACTTAAAATAGTATTTTATTAACGAGGATTAATACAATTACACAATGATATTATTTCATTAATAACATTTAATGTAATTACACAATGATCCAAATCTCATGTAGTCAAAATAAATGAAAATACATATATAGGGGTTCACTTCAATAAAAATATCATTAATTGAGGTCCTTTCCCATGATTATACTCTGTGCTGGATATTTAGCAATAAATTTGTGCAACAATCTGCAAAAAAAAAAAAAAAGACAACTGTAAATTAATAAAACTTAGACAAATAGTAAAAGAGCCAACGCAATGAACTGAACAAAAAATATGAACAAAAAACGGTGTGAAAAACTCAATAAATCAATTTAAGCTAAAAAAAATACCAGCAATAGTACTTAAACCTTTAACAAAGTGCATATGCTATATTAGGGCTGTTTCACTATAATGGGGTCCGGTAGAGATCCAGCCACTACCCGATTATAGAATTACCGACCAGGCTGGGACATGCTATACAATGATGTGGACCCTGTTACCGCTGCAGTCAGGAAGATGACATTAGCGGGGCAGGGACAGAGCTCAGTGCTGGAAGCAGCGCTCTGAACCCGAACAACCCCTTTGACATCAGGCAGGAGCCTCAGAACCTGGATGAAGAAAGGGTGCACCCTCCTATTACTGTACGGCTCTATGGAGGAGCAGTGAGAGGACAGCCACTGTAATTGACTGTGACAGCCAGAGCCACTATCACTCTCATCCTCTGCTCTGCCTCATCCTGCATGTCTGCACGTGTAGAAGTTTGAGTACTTATATGTCTATGAAAGTATGACTATATGAGTGTTGTGCACAAGTATGCCTGTTTGTTTAGAACCTGTCACCATGAAATGCAGTGCAATCTGCAGGGAGTATATTATACAGTATATTCACTATTCTCCTTTATATCACATTCAGGGGATCTATTCTCCCTTATGACTTTTATGAAAATGAGAATCAGAGTGTGGCTCAAGGGAGGGTAATACACCCTAATATGCATGTGATTAAAAAAAAACGAGGCCTTAGGCTGGAACTGCACACAAGTTTTATGGGACTTGACATTTGCAGGCCATATGTGATTTCCCCCTAGGTTTACATGTGTAGTCACAGCACAGCCCAGGTTTGCACCGAATCCACTGACATTCCACCAAACATGTGTCACAAACTTACCAGTCCGCGATTAAACAGCGTGGCCAGACTCTGGGCTATCGCGTCACTCCTAGGCTGCTCCCAGGGCCTGGTCTCACAATGTCAGCACAGGGACCATTGGGAGCAGACCTCCCAATGGTGACGCGATGACGTCAATGCTGGGTCGTGTGTGTACCAACATTGTGACCCAGGCATGATGACGTTGACGCTGGATACACTGGACCAATAGAATTCTGAGCCGGCCCATCTCATCCAAGTAGTGGGGTATTTAAACAGGCTTCTGCCATTTGCATGTTTGGTGTTGGTTTTCTGAACCTCACTAGTGTTGATCTGACAGATATTTCTGACCCTGACCTGGCTTGTATACCTGACTACGTTTGTGGATTTTGATTTGGCTTCTGGCGTGTTGTGGCTTTGGACTTCGGCTTGGTATTGACTCCACTCCTCTGATATGGTATTTCTGACCTCGGCTTCTGACTTCACCCTGTCTTGCTTAAAGTTTTGTAGCCTGACAGGATCTCCAGTGTTATGACCCAGCTAGCCTGATTATTGATTTTGGTTTTCTGAGTGGCATCTGCTTTCGCCACCTTTGTTTGTGCCTTGCGCCTGTCTGTCATTAGTACTTTAAGCCCTTTAAGCCCCAGCACCTAGTTAAGCAGGGACTGCCATCCAATTCTGGTCCGCTGTTTAGGATGGTCGTGCAAGTAGGTAGGGACGGTCAGGGCTGGTGCAATGATTTTTGCCAACACAAGCGAAGATAGAACTTGTTCTATCTTTTTGCGGAACGGTAGGATTGCGGGCCCATTCAAGTGCCCCCCCATGCGCCTGCCCCACGGACGGTGCCCGTGCATTGTGGACCGCAATTTGGGGTCCACAGCACGGGCTTCACACGTTCGTGTGAACGAGCCCTAATAAAGTAATAAACACATTTTACAAGAAGCCGTCAAGTGCAGATCCAATGACTCATAGGTGACATGTCCACTGATTTGAGTTGTTCACTTTCTTTTATCTCCATTTGGTCCTGTGCACCCTGCGCAGACATTAGGCTTCAGCAAATCGAGCTTCAGATCAGGGATCTGAAGTCACTTCGTTCAAACATTTTGGTTTTAAAGGTGTCTGAGACCTGTCTCTGTACAGCATTAAAATATATTTCCTTCGTTTCAGGCGAAGGAAATATATTTACCCCAAGACTTCTGTGAATTAATTCGGTATTCATATCTGCGTCTATAAAAACATCAGCCAATATGTGCAGATATGAACGTCTAATTCATTCACCAAAGTCTCACACAACTTCTGGTGAAACTAAGTTTGGCTCCACAGTGCCAATACATTTTAATGCTGTACGGAGAAAGTGTTTGACCGAATCGAGCTTGATTCGCTCAACACTAGCAGACATCTTTGGCTAAGGGTGTGCAGGCCCCTCTGCCACATTGGAAGACATCATTATTAATGAATGCCAAAAGAAAAAAGGTAGCGGATGTGCGCAAAGTAGACAAGTGGTAAAGGTGAAACAGTGTCGGGCAGTGATATTTTATGTGACTTGATTAAGACAACAAGTACAATAAAGTGCGACTATTTTTATCTATACACGGTGAGCACTATGTATGCATCTTTTCTTAATGCTGCAGTGCTGGAATAATGGGCAGAAACAAGCATTACGGTACCTGCATTCAGCACTGAAGTATATCGCCGTAACAAGAGAAGTGTGAACACCCGTGGGCGAAGAGACAGCACGCAGACTGTTAGTTGTGTTGAGCATACACTGACAGACTGCACTTTTGATTGTTTCACCTTTACCACTTGTCTAGTTTGCACACATCCGCTACCTTTTTTCTTTTGCTTTCTATACGGAGGACTGTGATAACTCCAGATAGGATCTTGCAGCATACAATACGCATGTGTATTAAGAAATCACCAATATAATCTTTGATTATTAATAAATGGCAGATAGTAAATGGGAGCCTATTACAGATTTCATATTCGGCCACTGGAGATTCATGGTAATATGTCAGATTTTTGGCTCATTGTTCCTACAGTCCATCCTCAGTCCATAGCAAAGAAACCCCCAATCCGCTGCCCCAACATGCAACAGCAACATGGCATTAAAATTGTAAAGAAGTAAAAAAATAAAAAATGGACACTCCCTTTAAGATTATACGCAAAGTTGCTTGATACTTTTTTTAGATGCATTAGAGAAATAAAAAGTTGCTGCAAAGCACATTATGTTCCTTGGTTCACATCTCATCTTCTGCATATGAAACTCTATTAAATACAAGAAGTGGGACACTATGTTCATACAATACCTTTGCTTTCCTTCCTCTCTCAACTTTCAGACCTAGAAATACAAGTCTTGGAATTTTTACTTTCATAATGATTCCATAGAGATTTTATGATAGAGGAAATCAGGTGATAAGACTGCAGGAGAGAAAGTGATGGAAAGCCTCCCTATCACTTTTCTAAGATATGGAAGTGTCGCTTATAAAATAATAGGGGAGTTTTCTGTCTTCTTTTTCTCCATGTTTGAACCCAGGGGCTGACTGGCAACTTTTGGCCCAGGGGGCAAGTAACACCCAGAGGCCCACTGAGCCAACCCCCCCCCCCCCCCCCAACTTTCGTCAGCCATGTAAATTAGAACACAGTAAAACAAAATAAACTAGGCATGCTCCGATATATCGGCCGCCGAAACACATCAGCCGAAAATTGCATTTTTGGTATAATGCCGAAAGTGTCATTTTCTGGCTGATACAGTGTTGCATCCGTGTATTCTCTCCTCCCCGCTGGGCGCTGCTCTGTGTCCCCCCCATGACACTTGATGACTTTTGCAGGAGAAACTGTATATTGTGTGGCACAGTGTAGGCTATATGTGTATAACATAAACATATTTCATTTGAAAACTTACAGTTACTTGACCCTTGGGGATCTCGGACGCCACTTCCACGCTTTGGCCGGGGGCTCGGCGGAGCTGATGTTGTGTTTTATCCTAATGAGAAAGATTTCATAATAAGGATTTGGAGAAGGGGCAGAGGGGTCACAGAGCAGGGAGAGGCTGGGGCTGCTACTAGGGGGTCATACCATGGGGGAGTAATAAAGCCCACCATAATGCCCCACCCCCCCAGTAGAAATAATTCTCCTTATAATAGACAGTGCACAAAATACCCCCTTGTAATATCCCCAGTTGAGCTAATGTCCCCATAGTGCCCCCTATAATGTACCAGTAGCCAGATAGGGCCCCCCTATAATGTGCCAGTAGCCAGATAGGGCCCCCCTATAATGTGCCAGTAGCCACATAGGGCCCCCCTATAATGTGCCAGTAGCCACATAGGGCCCCCCTATAATGTGCCTGTAGCCATATGCCCCCCCATAATGTGCCAGTAGCCATAGGTCCCCTATAATCTGCCAGTAGCCATAGCCCCCCTATAATCTGCCAGTAGCCATAGCCCCCCCTATAATCTGCCAGTAGCCATAGCCCCCCCTATAATCTGCCAGTAGCCATAGCCCCCCCTATAATCTGCCAGTAGCCATAGCCCCCCCTATAATCTGCCAGTAGCCATAGCCCCCCTATAATCTGCCAGTAGCCATAGCCCCCCTATAATCTGCCAGTAGCCATAGCCCCCCCTATAATCTGCCAGTAGCCATAGCCCCCCCTATAATCTGCCAGTAGCCATAGCCCCCCCTATAATCTGCCAGTAGCCATAGGTCCCCCATAATGTGCCAGTAGCCATAGGTCCCCTATAATCTGCCAGTAGCCATAGCCCCCCTATAATCTGCCAGTAGCCATAGCCCCCCCTATAATCTGCCAGTAGCCATAGCCCCCCCTATAATCTGCCAGTAGCCATAGCCCCCCTATAATCTGCCAGTAGCCATAGCCCCCCTATAATCTGCCAGTAGCCATAGCCCCCCTATAATCTGCCAGTAGCCATAGCCCCCCCTATAATCTGCCAGTAGCCATAGCCCCCCTATAATCTGCCAGTAGCCATAGCCCCCCCTATAATCTGCCAGTAGCCATAGCCCCCCTATAATCTGCCAGTAGCCATAGCCCCCCCTATAATCTGCCAGTAGCCATAGCCCCCCCTATAATCTGCCAGTAGCCATAGCCCCCCCTATAATCTGCCAGTAGCCATAGCCCCCCCTGTAATCTGCCAGTAGCCATAGGTCCCCCATAATGTGCCAGTAGCCATAGGTCCCCTATAATCTGCCAGTAGCCATAGCCCCCCTATAATCTGCCAGTAGCCATAGCCCCCCCTATAATCTGCCAGTAGCCATAGCCCCCCCTATAATCTGCCAGTAGCCATAGCCCCCCCTATAATCTGCCAGTAGCCATAGCCCCCCCTATAATCTGCCAGTAGCCATAGCCCCCCCTATAATCTGCCAGTAGCCATAGCCCCCCTATAATCTGCCAGTAGCCATAGCCCCCCCTGTAATCTGCCAGTAGCCATAGGCTCCCCATAATGTGCCAGTAGCCATAGGTCCCCCTATAATCTGCCAGTAGCCATAGCCCCCCTATAATCTGCCAGTAGCCATAGCCCCCCCTATAATCTGCCAGTAGCCATAGCCCCCCCTATAATCTGCCAGTAGCCATAGCCCCCCTATAATCTGCCAGTAGCCATAGCCCCCCTATAATCTGCCAGTAGCCATAGCCCCCCCTATAATCTGCCAGTAGCCATAGCCCCCCTATAATCTGCCAGTAGCCATAGCCCCCCCTATAATCTGCCAGTAGCCATAGCCCCCCCTATAATCTGCCAGTAGCCATAGCCCCCCCTGTAATGCTGCCAGTAGCCATAGGTCCCCCATAATGTGCCAGTAGCCATAGGTCCCCCTATAATCTAATCTGCCAGTAGCCATAGCCCCCCCTATAATCTGCCAGTAGCCATAGCCCCCCTATAATCTGCCAGTAGCCATAGCCCCCCCTATAATCTGCCAGTAGCCATAGCCCCCCCTATAATCTGCCAGTAGCCATAGCCCCCCCTATAATCTGCCAGTAGCCATAGCCCCCCTATAATCTGCCAGTAGCCATAGCCCCCCCTATAATCTGCCAGTAGCCATAGCCCCCCCTATAATCTGCCAGTAGCCATAGCCCCCCCCTGTAATCTGCCAGTAGCCATAGGTCCCCCATAATGTGCCAGTAGCCATAGGTCCCCTATAATCTGCCAGTAGCCATAGCCCCCCTATAATCTGCCAGTAGCCATAGCCCCCCCTATAATCTGCCAGTAGCCATAGCCCCCCCTATAATCTGCCAGTAGCCATAGCCCCCCTATAATCTGCCAGTAGCCATAGCCCCCCCTATAATCTGCCAGTAGCCATAGCCCCCCCTATAATCTGCCAGTAGCCATAGCCCCCCCTATAATCTGCCAGTAGCCATAGCCCCCCCTGTAATCTGCCAGTAGCCATAGGTCCCCCATAATGTGCCAGTAGCCATAGGTCCCCTATAATCTGCCAGTAGCCATAGCCCCCCTATAATCTGCCAGTAGCCATAGCCCCCCCTATAATCTGCCAGTAGCCATAGCCCCCCCTATAATCTGCCAATAGCCATAGCCCCCCTATAATCTGCCAGTAGCCATAGCCCCCCCCCTATAATCTGCCAGTAGCCATAGCCCCCCCTGTAATCTTCCAGTAGCCATAGGTCCCCCATAATGTGCCAGTAGCCATAGGTCCCCCATAATGTGCCAGTAGCCATAGGCCCCCCCTATAATCTGCCAGTAGCCATAGGCCCCCCACTAATGTGCCAGTAGCCAGATAGGGCCCCCCCACTAATGTGCCAGGAGTAGCCAGATAGGGGCCCCTCTATAATGTGCCAGGAGTAGCCAGATTGTGCCCCCTGCCCCCCACCCCCCTCATAAAGTGCCAGCCCAGTAGACTACTGGGCTGGCACTTTATGAGGGGGGTGGGGGGCAGGGGGGCACAATCTGGCTAGTGGTGGCTACTCCTGGCACATTATAGGGGCCCCCCCCCCCTAATCTGGCTACCACTGGCAGTAGTAGCCAGATTAGGGGGGGGCCCCCCTATAATGTGCCAGGAGTAGCCACCACTAGCCAGATTGTGCCCCCTGCCCCCCACCCCCCTCATAAAGTGCCAGCCCAGTAGTAGCCAGATAGGGACAAAAATAAAGAAAAAAAAAAAATGTCAGTCAGACATACTTACCTCCCTGCTTCTCTGGACTACTCCGGTCCCGCCTCCAGCCAGGTGCCAGCACACACTGCAATCACTTTACGGCAGCGGCTCAGTTAGGCCGCAGGACCGGCGCAGGTGGCGCGATGACGTCATCGCGCCGCCTGCGCCGGTCCGGCGGCCTGTCTGATAGGCTGCCGCAACACGCCTCCACTGCTCCCCTGCTCCCCGTCTCCCTGGCATAAAGCGGATGTTTATTCCGGCCCGGCCGGCCGGCCGGCCGGGACAGCAAGCCAGGGAGGCCCGGGGGGCAATTGCCCCCCTGCCCCCCGGCCCAGTCCGCCCCTGTGAACCCATGGAGTGGTGGAGGCTATCATGATATTTAAGTATTAGGCCTCATGCACAAGCTGGGTGCGCATTTCAGTCCACAACAAAACCGATCTGCAGAATACCTTCCCTGTGCGTTCCGTGTTTTTCTCACTACCTTCAATAGAAAGAGCTATTCTCCTGAACAATACAGACAACAATAGGACATGTTCTACAATAGGCGGAACAGAAAACTTGAGCCACAAAAACACTGATAATAATAATATTCTTTATTTTCACGTAGAAACAGAATCATACTGTACATTACATAGCAACAAAATAAGTCTACAATTAAGGGAATGAAAAGCAATGAAGGCCCTGCTCTCAAGAGCTTACAATCTATGAGGAGATAGGGGTGACATAGAAGGTAACAAGTGCTTGTTTTGTATAATGGTCCAGCCATCTTAACAAAATAGGGGAGCAGATATAAGGCTGCATGAGCCAGTCACCAGCCGCTGATGTGTGTATGGCCATACAGAAATGAATGGGTCAGTGCCTTATCCACAAAAAACACACAATGCCTAATACTGTGTATGAGCTGTATGATATATGTAAAGGGAAAAAAATCAAATTAAAGTTGGGAAGTTATCAGCTGAAACAGCGGCTGCTATGCGCCGCTGTTCTCCTGCTTTCCATCGCGGTCCTGGGTGCCGTGTTAAGCAGTGATCTGCTGCCTGTGCTTCCCCGTTCACCGCTGTAGTCATGGGCTCTGTCCTTGCAGGTACTGTTTGTTCTGGAATCTGCTCCACAGTTTTCTTTCTGCCCTGGCACTTCCTTAAGCACCGGCTGTACCTCACTTCCTGTGCTTTATGGGTTAAATCATGTGACCTCGCTGACCAATCATAGCCCTCCTTAATGTATACAAGTGGCTGAGCCCCTTCCCAGATGCCTGAGTGTCAAGGTCCTTGTGTCCTGCTAAGGTTGCTGTTATCTCTGCTTGTGTTCCTGACTTGTACTTGTATTCAGGGGGCGTAACTACCATAGCGTCAGACCATGCGACTGCTTTGGGGCCCAGGGCAAGAGGGGGCCCAGTTGGGATCATCCCCTCTTCCACTTGGGGTGAGAACTTGGTCAGGAGTCTACTATCTGAAGGAAAAACTTTTAGCAAATGAGGCAATGGAAAAATATCCCAAAGGTCACTGAAAGAGGTTTACGTGGAAACCCTTCTGTCCTCTGTGGGGGCCTGGTTTGATCCTTGCTATGGGGCCCTTACTACTTTATGTACGCCACTGCTTGTATTCCTAGACTCTGCTACCTGTTTGATTCCTTTCTGCTTGCCTTGACTCTCCTGTAGTCTACCGGATTGCCTTACCTGTACCTGTGCCACCTGTTACGACTCAGCCTGCTGACCATGCCTGTACCTCTGGTACCTTGCTCAGGTACCTCCTGGTCCCCCTGGACCAGCTGCCTCGTGTGCCTATCCTCAAGAGGTAGCGACCTGGTGTTCCTCTTGGGAAAGTCTATTCCTACCATCAGGGGTACTGTGAAGATCTAGGGGTTCACTAAGACAATGCCCTTAGAGGAGGTAGGACACATGGAACAGTGGGTTCACTCCTGCTGGTCCGTGACATCTGATATATTTCCCCTGCAGTGGTAAGGCCAACAGACGTTATAAAGATCTCTTCTCTGTAGTAGCTCCCTGGCTAATTAAAAAGGGGACCCGAGTGGTGACCCCATAATACGGCATATTGACAAGGCTTGTCATTTATGGGCAGCACTGGTGCATTACAGCGCTGGGGCCTGGGTTTGAATCCCACCAAGGATGACATCTGCATGAAGTTTGTATGTTTGCCTGGGTTTCCTCCCACACTCCAAAGACACACTGAGTGAGCCACATTGGGGATAGTTGGATGCTAATGTCTGTAAAGATCTGCGGAATGTAGTAGCGCTATAGTATAAGTCTATAAAATAATAATAAAAGAGGTTGTTCCACAAACAATATTCTACATTTTTCAAACCAGCACCTGAATGTGAAAACTTTTCTAATTTAAAGTAATGAAAAATGTTGTATAGCCTCTAGAGTTAATCAGTAATATGTATCTGGATAGCGCCACCTGCTGTCTGTTGTTTTCCTGATTTCTCTGTTCACCTCCCTGAGGTGGACGCACATGCCACGTTCCATCCTTCAGCTCTCACCAGTCATATCTTCTGTAAGAAGCTGTGTCAATTACACAGAGAGAGCTACAGAAGAAAAGACACCCCCACTGAGAAAGAACACATCTCCTGAGCTGCAGAAGAAAGAATATGCCCCCTGAGAAAGGAACTGCCTTCTGAGCTGTAGAAAAAAGCATATGCCCTCTGAGAGTGGACCTGCCTCTTGAGCTGCAGAAGAAAAGGTGTGCTCCCTGAAAAAGACACCTCCTGATAAAGGACACGTCCCCTGAGCTGCCAGCTTGAAATAAATCCAGCAGAGCAATTGACGTAATAAATGGAGAGCTCTCTGGATCCATGTGAGGTACAGGGCTGGTTTTAGCATTGTAAGGCTACTTTCACACTTGCGGCAGAGTGATCCGGCGCCGGAACTGTCTGCCGGATCCAGCAAAATGTATGCCAACTGATGGCATTTGTAAGACTGATCAGGATCCTGATCCGTCTTACAAATGCATTGAAATGCCGGATCCGTCTCTCCGGTGTCATCTGGAAAAATGGATCTGGCATTTATTTTTTTCACTTTTTTATATTTTGAGTGCTGGCACTAATACATTCATGTAAGTGTTCTTTTTTTTGGCTGGAGATAAAACCGTAGCATGCTGCGATTTTATCTCTGTCCTGATCAGTCAAAAAGACTGAACTGAAGACGTCCTGAACGGAATACTCTCTATTCAGAATGCATGGGGATATGCCTGATCAGTTATTTTCCGGTATAGAGCCCCTAGGACGGAACTCAATGCCGGAAAAGAAAAACACTAGTGTGAAAGTACCCTTAGAAAGACATGGACATGAAGTATACGATGTCTGATTTTCATGTTTTACACTAAGTGTAGAATAACCCCTTTACTTATTGCTATAGAGGGATATTTGTTGCGTTTTGTAAGTACTGTCCATAGGTGGCAGACTTTATGGACAACTGCATGTAAAAAAACAATCACCCAGCGTAATGTGATCCTACTAATTACAGGTGCAACTCTCCGACCTCTCACAGACCCAAACAATTTCTACTAAAACAAACTAGATTTACAGTAGATCACCATATAGTTATGTCATTTTGGTTTAGTAGACATTATTGCGGTCTGAGGATGATCCAGGACCATATTATGGCCGTGTGAAAACAGCAACAGACTGATTTAGTTTCCAACCCTGAAATGCAACTTTACTGTCACATGACACCAACCATAATTGTAGAGACTCTTACTGAGTCATTTTAATGCATACATTAAATAAAAAAAATAAAATAAAAAAAATCTTATCTTTTTTTTTTTAACATACTGTTGTCTCTAGCTCCAAAAGACCCTCCATCTGCTGGCTTCCATGTTTAGTCGTCACATCCACAGTTTGCATGACTATTTTAGAGCTTTGATTTGGCTGTAAAAAGGCACATAAAAGTCGCAGGTAAGGCTACTTTCACACTGGCGTTTTGGCTTCCGTTTGTGAGATCCGTTCAGGCCTCTCACAAGCGGTCCAAAATGGATTAGTTTTGCCCTAATGCATTCTGAATGGATGAGAATACGCTCAGAATGCATCAGTTTTTTCTGGAAGATCCCATCCACCTCAGGGAAGACAAGCAGCATGTATGGGTGTAAGTGATCTGCAAGGATGGATTCATGCCCAAATCAGTTGAGAGTGTCTTCCACATGGATGAGTGTCTCAGAGAATGCCACAAAAACATTCCCCAGACCATAATGTTGCCACCACTAGCTTGTGTTCTTCCAACAATGGTTGCAGGGTGTTTAGGGTCCATTCAGACGGCCGTATGAACGGGTCCGCACCCGTTCCTCAATTTTGCGCGGTTCCATTCCACTGCCCCATGTAGAGTGTCTGTCCACCCTTGCGCACCTTCATAGCTGAAGTTCACCTCTCACATCAGTGGCACATGGTGCTCCACAGTTTTCACGTTGCTTATTAGCAATGGTGCCATTTGGATAAATGGTATATTGCTATCATGGTTCAACTATATTATAACTATACGTGTACAAGTTGAGCCTGGCACATCTCGCATGTCTGTGTCGGGCCCAAGTGTCACAGTGTAGCAGGGAGGCTTAGGAATGAATAGAGTCGCAGCTCCACTTTCACATTTCCTGAGACCACAAGATGCAAATCCAGCAGAGTTGTGATTTCTGCAATTTGCATGTTGCAGTTGCAGCAAACGTTTGACTCATGCTGTGACCCCATTCATTCCTATGGCACCTCACTACACTGGGTATAAGAGAGAGAGAGAAAGTATGAGGGTCAGACGGATCTATTGGAAAGGATTCCACTAGATCTGAAAAACTTGAGGCGCCTCGGGTTTGTAGGAGTTGGGTGGAAAGAAGGTTGGGTGCTAGATACTAGAGGCTGCTCCGGGTTTAGTCAGGTCGACAAGGGTGTCTGCCTGTAAAGGATATGGTAGTATGCCAAAATAGGGGGACTGGTAGGTGGTAGTACCCTCCAAGTCTCACCTATTCTTGAATAAGCCCTTTTGGCCGCCAATAGTGGTCGGTCGATAGTGGTGGGTATGTGTCAAGCTACTTAGGTGTATAATAGGTTTTACATCAGAGTAACATTTGCAAAGAAGTGGATTAAAGGATATAGGGATGTATATCGATGTATAGGGTAAAAACATATATATACATATATATAAAATCTGCATAAAAGATTAAAAGATTGTACACATAGATAGGATCACTGCATACCATCTCAAGTGCCTGAGAGACCGTGTTCTGCAGTATCGTACACAATATAGTGCGGTACAGTTGGGCAAATCAATAAGTAAAATCTGTTTAAAAGGATACCACTACATATATTAAAATAATGTGGTATCGTGGGTTCATTTACTCACTTCACGAGGGGGGCGGTTTACCAGGATAAGCATAATACACCTGTAAACCGAACACCCCCCCCAGCCTGGATCGCTTCTAGAGTTTTAACGGATGAAGGCAGCCAATCACACGGGTGCTTCTCTTCAAAGGTCTTTATTGCATGTACATATAAATCCGGCTCAATGCGTTTCGGGACAGGCACGTCCCTTCATCAGGAGCAATAGTGTCCCTGTCTGTGGTCACAGGTATTTATACCCTAAGTTATTGGAAGTTCGGCTTTGCGTTCCAAGCTGGAACGCATATGGGACTTCCGTTTTTTGCGATTTTTGGTTTCACTGATTCTTGTGTTAATCTTTTGTGCTGTTTAAGATACATGTGCCCATCAAGCATCATAATTCTGGGGGCATCCGAGATGGACATTGTGTATAGTGGGGTAAAACTATCTCTGGGGTACATAGACTGGGCATTTGGGAATGATAAGAATAAAAATAGATTGGATTAAAAGATCATCTTTTCTGGTGGCTGGTGGAGATTATGTTGTTTTTACTATTGAGGTGGAGGTCTAGGAAAACTGCGTTAGTTGGGTCTGAATCTAGTGTAAGTTTAATGTTCCAATTATTTTGGTTGAGGGTCTGTACGAATGTTTTGAGGTCATTGTTATTTCCTTGCCATATGAAGATGATATCATCAATGTATCTCTTGTAAAATTTGATGTTGGGGTGCTTAAGTAGACCAAGTTGGTCCTCGAAAGCCCCCATGAATAGATTTGCATATGAGGGTGCAAATTTGGTGCCCATAGCTGTTCCTTTGGTTTGGATGTGAGAAGAGTGATTTGTGTCTGAGAACACACGATAGGGTACCTCTTTGGTGCACAGGGACGACCACAGTTTCAAGTTTTTTTGTTTTTTTTGCATCAGCCACTACAGCAGGAGTCCCCAGGTAAGCCATACAAACAGCCCTATAGAACTTCTATGTCTCCTTTCCACTACAGGTTCTCCTAAACTCCCCTCACCATTGACACCTAAATATTAACTTTGGGCCTCTTCACTCATATACTCCATCATTGACTCCATCATATAATAAGCCGCCCAACAGCTCTTTTGAGCCACACTGTCGCTTCCCTCTGCAGCTTATCCTTATAAATCCAGACATTGGGTTTTTTCATTCAATTATTTTATTCAATTGTGTTATCATCCTTTTATTCATTTAATCATCCTTCTTCCTCCTATAGCCAACCGGCCATCTTCTGCCTGTTGCCCCTTGCTGTTGGCGCCCCTAAGGTAAATCCTATACTTCCCTCCTGTTCCCCAATAAAAATAATAGGATTAATTATAAGCAGAGACTAGACCACCCAACATTACTATTCCAATAATACCGACATCCATCCACCACACTCCGTCTTATGTCGCCATATCACACCACCAGAGCACCACGCACTACATCAGTATAATACCAATGCATATTGTATACTACGGTCTAACATTATACATCCCTCACACCTTTCTCGTACGTATGTATACATTATATATATATATATATATATATATATATAACAAGAAAAATGAGCGGCACTCCAAGAAATAAAGTGATGAATCCTTTATTCACACCAGTGGTGCAACGTTTCGGCTCTGGTCGCGAGCCTTCCTCAAGCGCTTGAGGAAGGCTCGCGACCAGAGCCGAAACGTTGCACCACTGGTGTGAATAAAGGATTCATCACTTTATTTCTTGGAGTGCCGCTCATTTTTCTTGTTATATTCAATAGGGAAATCATTCCATTCCCTCTGAGACGTGCACCCGCCTTTTCCTTGTTGAGCCAGTGCCGCCTTTTTTCTTCATATATATATATATATATATATATACACCTCACTGAAACAGCGTCTAATTCAGACATTTTGGAGCACACCAAACCCTTACCAATACAAATGGTCAGAAACTGTCTTTTGCGTTCACGTGTGGGCTAGCACTAGTTCCACCAACTATCCAGAATTTTAAAAACTCAACGTGCGATATATAAATTTTTTATACACATGTATATATATTTTTATATACATATAATTTTTATATATATATATATATATATATATTTTTTTTTTTTATTATTTTTTTTTTTATGCTGTAAGTCTAATCAATTTATTCATTTACTACAACCGAATTTTATGCGTATATATATATATATATATATATATATATGTATTTTTCCCATAGATATATATTTCCTCCCCCCAACCGTGTGGGGGTCCTCTTTGTGGAGTTTCTATTGTTTTATTGACTCTGGCAACTCTTGCCCCCTTTTTTCTTTTTCTTTTTGTTGTTTCACTTTAGACTTGATAAAGGAGTTATAAACTCCGAAATGCGTTGTCAACTGAACAATAAATATTATTTATACCAAAAAAACTTGAAACTGTGGTCGTCCCTGTGCGCCAAAGAGGTACCCTATCGTGTGTTCTCAGACACAAATCACTCTTCTCGCCCTCAACAATCCCAAGGAGTTTCTGGCAACTCCATCCAAAGGGATTGAACGGGTACCGGCAGCACGGACCTACCTCACCCTCCCGACCTATTGTGTGTCTAAACCTGTTGTGCGCTTACACCTGCACAACACCCAAAGGTGAGCACACTCAATCCATCACTTTTATCCGCGTATCATCGCTTACCACCCTATGAGCGCCTCTCCCTTTTTTTTCTCTCTTGCTATAATTTGGTTTGGATGTAGAAATTGTCTTTGTATGTAAAATAGTTGTGGTCTAGGATGAATTCTATGGATCTCAGGATGAATTCTTTTTGGGTTGGTGTCATGATTGTGTCGTTGTCCAAATATCTATTTGTGGCATTAAGGCCTAGTGAGTGTATGATATTGCTGTATAGTGATGTTACATCAAGTGTGGCCCAGATGTAATCATCTTGCCACATGACTTCCTCTAGGCTCTGGATGAGGTGTGCCGAGTCTTTAAAGTAGGATGGGAGCGTGATAATGTATCTCTGAAGGATGCCGTCAATGTATTCTGACAAATTCGAGGTAAGGGAATCTATGCCTGAGATAATTGGTCTGCTGGAGGGGTTGGACAGGGATTTGTGGATTTTAGGGAGGTAATAAAATCGGGCAATGGCTGGATGGGATACTTTGAGGTATTTCTGTTCTTTTTTGTCTAGGATTCCCTGTGATGTTCCGTGTTCTATTAGGTCGTGAAGTTGGGTTTTGTATTCTTTGGTGGGATCTTCAGTGATCGGTTTATAGTAGTTGGTGTCTGATAAGATTCTTTGGGCCTTTTTCTCGTACTGGTCTGTGCTGAGGACAACTATTCCTCCTCCTTTATCTGCACTTTTTATGACGATGTTGGGGTTGTCTTTTAGGTTTTTTAGGGCTTTTTTCTGGTTGTTATTGAGGTTATCCGTTTTTTTTGTTATGGGTTTGGAGATGTCAGGTCGTTTGGAATCTTTGCCTTTTTTGGGGGGGGCTTTGGTTGGTGAGAATGCACGTTTGAGGTCATCTAGAACCATGTTGTAATAACTTTCTAGATGAGGGCCTCGGCTTTTTGGTATTTTTTGGGGTTTGAGATGGGGCTGTAGAAGTTGGTGATTTTTAATGGTTCCTGTATTTTGGATTGGGCCTGGTGTGGAAATGAGTGTGTTCAGGATTTGTGTGCTTGATAGGTTCAGGCGGGGAGGTGGTATTGGTAGTGAAGGAGAGCCCCCCGTTGGTCCTGTCTTGTTGAGCGTGGATAGTTGCTCTAGGAGAGGACTTTCTGTTAGAGTGGGGGGGGGGGTAAGTCTAAAAATTGTTGGTCCGGGCTTGGGTAGGATGAGCTAACTGAGTGTGTGGTGATGTTAAGTGGAGATAGTGTGTGTATTGAGTCGTTCTCTGTGTCTGTTTGTGTTTCTGATGCGTCTTGATTTTGGAGACGGAGTGGGTGGGCATTTGGTGAGAAATGTGCAAGTGTGCATTTGGATTGTACAGCTCCTTGTGTGTGGTGTGGCTGGATGTTGGATCCTAATCTGTATGTTGCTTGAGGAGTGGTGTAGATTGATAACTCTGGGTCATATTCGTGTGGTAGGGTTGGGTTGTTTGGGCTATTGGTTGTAGGGAGGTTTCTTCATTGTTGTTCTCTCCTGTTAATGAAGCTTGGGATTTTTGGTGGTGGTTCGGGTGGATTAGGTGGGCTGTTGTATTTACCACGCTTCATGTTTTGTGTTGGATACTTTCTATCTTGTCTACTTACAGCCATGGCGTAGGTTTTTGGTTGCTCTTTCATTTCTGTATTGTAGTTGAATCTTGTAGGTTTGGGGTTCTGTCTAGTTACTGGGGGGAAGGTGCTGTAGGGGGGCTTTTTTTTCTGGGGTAATATGGTGTGTAGGGGCTCTTTTGTGGAGTTTCCTTTCCCAGGTTCTTACTAGGTCGTTGCTATATTCCCTAAGGTCTCTGAGGAGTTTGGTGCTTTTGGACCGTACCAGGTTGTATTCATATATTCTTAGGGGTTCTTTTTGATAGTTTAGGGGTGGGCTTGTATTGGGGTTGGCTCTGTTACACTTGAGGTGATAGTCGAGATTGGTAGTGAGGTTTCAACTTGTGTTTCTCCGTTTAGCTATAAGGATCTTCATGAGGGATTGAGAGCAGTTATCACTGATGTATAACCAGTCTGTGTTAAAGATGTGGTCATTGGGGAATGTGGGTTTGAGTGATAGTCTTAATCCTCTGGGGATGTGGTTTAGGGCCAGGTAGGTCCTCAGAAAAAAATGGTCTATTTCATTGTGAATGTAGTTTTTTGTGTCGTTGAGGATGGTATTGTGGGAGTGATTATCCATCTCCGTTGGGTGGGTGTTGGCGTGTGTGGTCCATGGGTTCATCTCGATATTTCTAACAGTCTTATAATCATTTGGGGTTAGTAGTAGGGATACTTCTTTTTTTAACTCTTGGTATGATATTTTGTATGTCGTCTCTCAGGTAGCTCCATCCCGTGTTAGCCTCTTTTCCTCTGATCGTTGGGGGTGGTGTCCTCAGATGATCCATAGTGGGTATAAGAGAGAGAGAGAAAGTATGAGGGTCAGACGGATCTATTGGAAAGGATTCCACTAGATCTGAAAAACTTGAGGCGCCTCGGGTTTGTAGGAGTTGGGTGGAAAGGAGGTTGGGTGCTAGATACTAGAGGCTGCTCCGGGTTTAATCAGGTTGACAAGAGTGTCTGCCTGTAAAGGATATGGTAGTATGCCAAAATAGGGGGACTGGTAGGTGGTAGTACCCTCCAAGTCTCACCTATTCTTGAATAAACCCTTTTGAGCGCCAATAGTGGTCGGTTGATAGTGGTGGGTAGGTGTCAAGCTACTTAGGTGTATAATAGGTTTTACATCAGCCTAACATTTACAAAGAAGTGCATTAAAGGATATAGGGATGTATATAGAGATATCGAAGTATAGGGTAAAAACATATACAGTACAGACCAAAAGCTTGGACACACCTTCTCATTCAAAGAGTTTTCTTTATTTTCATGACTATGGAAATTGTAGATTCACACTGAAGGCATCAAAACTATGAATTAACACATGTTGAATTATATACATAACAAAAAAGTGTGAAACAACTGAAAATATGTCATATTCTAGGTTCTTCAAAATAGCCACCTTTTGTTTTGATTACTGCTTTGCACACTCTTGGCATTCTCTTGATGAGCTTCAAGAGGGAGTCACCTGAAATGGTTTTCACTTCACAGGTGTGCCCTGTCAGGTTTAATAAGTGGGATTTCTTGCCTTATAAATGGGGTTGGGACCATCAGTTGCGTTGTGGAGAAGTCAGGTGGATACACAGCTTATAGTCCTACTGAATAGACTGTTAGAATTTGTATTATGGCAAGAAAAAAGAAGCTAAGCAAAGAAAAACGAGTGGCCATCATTACTTTAAGAAATGAAGGTCAGTCAGTCCGAAAAATTGGGAAAACTTTGAAAGTGTCCCCAAGTGCAGTCACAAAAACCATCAAGCGCTACAAAGAAACTGGCTCACATGCGGTCCGCCCCAGGAAAGGAAGACCAAGAGTCACCTCTGCTGCGGAGGATAAGTTCATCCGAGTCACCAGCCTCAGAAATCGCAGGTTAACAGCAGCTCAGATTAGAGACCAGGTCAATGCCACACAGAGTTCTAGCAGCAGACACATCTCTAGAACAACTGTTAAGAGGAGACTGTGTGAATCAGACCTTCATGGTAGAATATCTGCTAGGAAACCACTGCTAAGGACAGGCAACAAGCAGAAGAGACTTGTTTGGGCTAAAGAACACACGGAATGGACATTAGACCAGTGGAAATCTGTGCTTTGGTCTGATGAGTCCAAATTTGAGATCTTTGGTTCCAACCACCGTGTCTTTGTGCGACGCAGAAAAGGTGAACGGATGGACTCTACTTGCCTGGTTCCCACCGTGAAGCATGGAGGAAGAGGTGTGATGGTGTGGGGGTGCTTTGCTGGTGACACTGTTGGGGATTTATTCAAAATTGAAGGCATACTGAACCAGCATGGCTACCACAGCATCTTGCAGCGGCAGGCTATTCCATCCGGTTTGCGTTTAGTTGGACCATCATTTCTTTTTCAACAGGACAATGACCCCAAGCACACCTCCAGGCTGTGTAAGGGCTATTTGACCATGAAGGAGAGTGATGGGGTGCTGCGCCAGATGACCTGGCCTCCACAGTCACCAGACCTGAACCTGATCGAGATTGTTTGGGGTGAGCTGGACCACAGAGTGAAGGCAAAAGTGCTAAGCATCTCTGGGAACTCCTTCAAGACTGTTGTAAGACCATTTCAGGTGACTACCTCTTGAAGCTCATCAAGAGAATGCCAAGAGTGTGCAAAGCAGTAATCAAAACAAAAGGTGGCTACTTTGAAGAACCTGGAATATGACATATTTTCAGTTGTTTCACACTTTTTTGTTATGTATATAATTCAACATGTGTTAATTCATAGTTTTGATGCCTTCAGTGTAAATCTACAATTTTCATAGTCATGAAAATAAAGAAAACTCTTTGAATGAGAAGGTGTGTCCAAACTTTTGGTCTGTACTGTATATACATATATATAAAATCTGCATAAAAGATTAAAAGATTGTACACATAGATAGGATCACTGCATACCGTCTCAAGTGCCTGAGAGACCGTGTTCTGCAGTATCGTACACGATATAGTGCGGTACAGTTGGGCAAATCAATAAGTAAAATCTGTTTAAAAGGATACCAGTACATATATATATGGGCCCATCAAGCATCATAATTCTGGGGGCATCCGAGATGGGGTAAAACTATCTCTGAGGTACATAGACTGGGCATTTGGGTATGATAAGAATAAAAATAGATTGGATTAAATGCCCACATGATGTTAGAAGAAAGCAACATAGATTTTATAAGACCCTTATGTATGGATATTATATATAGATTTTATATGCCACCAGAAAAGATGATCTTTTAATCCAAACTATTTTTATTCTTATCATACCCAAATGCCCAGTCTATGTACCCCAGAGATAGTTTTACCCCACTATACACAATGTCCATCTCGGTTGCCCCCAGAATTATGATGCTTCATGGGCCCATGTATCTTAAACTGCATAAAATGATGAAGGGACGTGCCTGTCCCGAAACGCGTTGAGTCGGATTTAAATGTACATGCAATAAAGACCTTTGAAGAGAAGCACCCGTGTGATTGGCTGCCTTCATCCGTTAAAACTCTAGAAGCGATCCAGGCTGGGGGGGTGTTCGGTTTACAGGTGTATTATGCTTATCCTGGTAAACCGCCCCCCTCGTGAAGTGAGTAAATGAACCCACGATACCACTCTATTTTAATATATGTAGTGGTATCCTTTTAAACAGATTTTACTTATTGATTTGCCCAACTGTACCGCACTATATTGTGTACGATACTGCAGAACACGGTCTCTCAGGCACTTGAGACGGTATGCAGTGATCCTATCTATGTATACAATCTTTTAATCTTTAATGCAGATTTTATATATATATATATATATATATATATATATGTGTGTTTTTACCCTATACATCGATATCTCTATATACATCCCTATATCCTTTAATCCACTTCTTTGCAAATGTTACGCTGATGTAAAACCTATTATACACCTAAATAGCTTGACACCTACCCACCACTATCGACCGACCACTATTGGCGCCCAAAAGGGTTTATTCAAGAACAGGTGAGACTTGGAGGGTACTACCACCTACCAGTCCCCCTATTTTGGCATACTACCATAACCTCACTACACTGCCAGTGCGACAGCTGTATCAGTCACAATCGCCATGTAGACATATCCTATTAGCTAATATGTGGCTCATTAGGATTATTGTCAGGTGGCCCAGACCACTGTCAGCACTTCCCTGCACATGTGGTCCAGTCTAGAAAGACTTTAGTGATTCACAAGCATTAATATGACAACTTTTTATGACAATTATGCAATTTTATGACATCTTACATAATTTTACTCTGTTGTACAATAGTCAGAAAATGTAGACTACAGGCAAAGAGGATATACCGTTAACAGCATTAATATGCCCACAATATAAACTGCAATCTGTATTCGATCCATACTAATATATAGTAGACATCTAGATAGATAGATAATAGATAAATAATAGATAGATAATGGATCAATATATGTGACAAACACTGCAGTTTAAACATGGAGAGCTCAGCTGTTGAAGGAAGGAAGATCAGTGCATTAAACATCTTCTTCCTCAGTAGTTTAGGATGTCTCACACAGTGACTCCTTGTGTCATCTTCTTAAGAGAGGTCCATCCTTTCGCTTCTTTAATCTCCTCTTTGCTTAACCCTTAAGTTGTGCTGGCTGGAGTGATCTGCATTTCATCATAAATAAACATACTACTAATATTAAAAAATACCTCTAGAGTCTCCCCTGGAGCAGCAATAGTCTCCAAGGGTAATGTGTACACACGGCAGTGCCATAATAACTGGAAATTCTACTTTTTTCAGAAATCTGAGCTGTTCTATTCATTCAAGTATTGCCTGCGGCTAAATAAGTGAGATGTGGAGAAAAGGGAGTCCTTCAAATATCCTCTGCATCTTCTGACACTTCTCAGTAAAACTCTTATTTGTGACAATGAATTAGTAAAAAAATATAATATCTGCCTCATACTGTCCAGAAATCTTTTAGACCTATTTCAAACGTTCAATAGCAAAACCTGTATCCATAAAAACACAGAAGATTATATAGAGACCCAGCACTGTCTGATCCTTTCCTGATAATCTGTAGTCAGGAGTAGTGATGGACAAACATCACCTGAGACCGTTCGCAAACGCGATCAAATGTTCGCGAACCGCCTGTTCGTGGTGGGCCCCATTCACTTTGAAGGCAGGTGAACCTGGAATACCTTCAGGTCATATTTGCAACCACCAAATACTTACTAGAGGTGCACAAATAGTCCCACAACATGGAGAGTCACATACCAGATGTATTATTCGAATTTGCGATCTCCAGTCATTATTTTTTTCAATGCGAAATATCGGCAATGTAATTTTCGCCTATGTGCATGCGCAAAATATGCACTGCCTACTACAGCAACTGGGTTTCCACCACACCGAAATTGGATGCCATCAGAAAATATAGTTGGCAACAATTTTCGCGACGTTGAGGAAGAATTTCTGGTCACTGTAATTTGACATTAAAGCAGTGTATTTGATTACATTTCACAGGCATGTTATAACAATCGCTGTATATGCAGTTCGAGTGTTTAAAAAGCGCCATTGCGAAAATCCCTAATGATGTGATTTATTTTTTCGCGGTACACACAACTTCACATTTCATAAGGTCTCATGAGATATTAGTGATTGGTGCACTAAGTATTGTGAGAACTTGCCACTCCAGTACAGGCCCCAAAAATTTGCCAATATTCATTCACCTGACAGCAAAGAATTTGGGATTCTGTGGCTGGAGGTACATTAGGCGGTCACAGGATAAAAATTTAACTGTCGGCCAGTGCAGGCCTCAAAAATTAGCCAATAGGCATTCGCCTAAAAGCAAAGAACTTTGGATTCTGTGGCTGGAGGTACATTAGGCGGTCACAGGATAACTATGTAACTGTCGGCCAGTACAGGCCTAATAGATTAGGCATTCAACTGACATAAAAAGCAATTTATGCCGCTGTATTTACCTAAGACAGGGACCATGATTTGTTCTGGGTGGTGGCGGATATTTTTGGGCTGTCATGAGGAATTTTAATCAAACATGATTGACTCGATACATGTGTTGAATTCCTCCGAGATCCATGCCTCATTCATTTTTAGAAATGTGAGGTAGTCCACACTGTCGTGATGTAGGCGAGTGCGCTTATCGGTCACGATTCCCCCTGCTGCACTGAACGTCCTTTCGGACAGGACACTGGACGAGGGGCAAACCAGCAGTTTCATGGCAAATTGTGCCAGCTCTGGCCAGAGGTCAAGCCTGCCCACCCAGTAGTCCAGGGGTTCATCGCTTCTCAGAGCGTCCACATCGGCCGTTAACCCGATGTAGTCAGACACCTATCGGTCTAGGCGTTCCCTCAGGCTGGATCCGGAGGACGGCTGTCGATGGGTTGGCTGCAAGAATGATCTCATATCCGAAGTGACCAACACATCTTCAAACCGCCCTCTATCATGCGCTGTTGGATTGGTACCCGCAACTGTTTCTCTGTGAGTGGAAATTCCTCTGCCAACACCCGCAAAAGCTAAATGTAGCATTTCTCGAAGCAAGGCCTGGAAGTGCTGCATTCTGACAGCCCTCTGTGATGCTGGTAACACTTTCCGCCATTTTGTGTTTGTACCGGGGGTCTAAGTATGTTGCCACCCAGTACTGGTCCTTGCCCTTTATGCTTTTTATACGGGGGTCCCTCTTCAAACACTGGAAGCATGAAGGCCCCCATTTGCACTAAACTGGAAACGGTGGAGTGGCCTAGCTCCTGCTCATCACCCAGGATAATGTTGTCCTCGTTCTCCTCCCCCATCCAAGGACAACACCAGGGATCCCAGAAAAGTTTAAAGCATGCTCTTCTTGCTCCTCCTCCACCCCGGCACAATCCTCCTCTGACTCCTCTTCAGACTCCTGTTGTTGACTTGTCTCAGATGGAGTAGCCCCCCCTGGGAATTCATCCAGCATTGCGACTTCCTCATCTTCCTGCTCCTGCTCCTCGACGGCTTGATCAATGACACAACGCAATGCACGCTCCAGAAAGAAGACGTAAGGTACTATGTCACTGATGGCGCCCTGGCTGCATCTGACCAGTTTGGTGATCTCATCAAATGGCCGCAGAAGTCTGCATGCGTCGCGCATGAGCAGCCACTGGTGCGGGGAAAAGAAAAACAAGCTACCAGAACCTGTGCTGCCGCAGAGTTCGTACAGGTAGTCATTAACTGCACCTTTCTGCTGGAGCAGCCTATCAAGCATATACAAGGTGGAGTTCCATCTCGTCGGGCAGTCACAAATCAGACGTCTGACAGGCAAGTGGTGTCGCCGCTAATTGTCAGCAAGGCGAGCCATGGCCGTGTAAGATCTTCTAAAATGGCCAGATTTTACTGGCCTGCCGCAAGACATCCTGGACCCTGGGGTATTTGGTAACGAATCGCTGCACGACTAAGTTCAGGATGTGTGCCATGCACAGCACGTGTGTCATTTTGCCCTGTTTCAGTGCGCTCAGCAGATTGGCACCGTTGTCTCACACCACTTTACCAACTGTCAAATTGAGCAGGGTTAGCCACTGATCAGCCTGTGACCGCAAAGCTGAAAGGAGTGCAGGACCCGTGTGGCTCTTGGCTTCCAGGCACAATAGATGCAGCACAGCATGGCAACGTCTCACCTGGCACATCGAATAGGTTCTGGGGATCTTGGGGGGCGCAGCGGAAGAGACGGTAGCAGCGGAAAAGGAGGAGTCAGCTGAGGAGGAGAGGGAGGATGGAGTAGGAGGAGGAGAAGAAGAGGCAGGCCTGCATGCAATCCGTGGCGGTAACACCAAATCTACATGGGTGCCACGGGTTGCATGCTTGACGACAACGCAATGCACGCTCCAGAAAGAAGACGTAAGGTACTATGTCACTGATGGCGCCCTGGCTGCAACTGACCAGTTTGGTGATCTCATCAAATGGCCGCAGAAGTCTGCATGCGTCGCGCATGAGCAGCCACTGGTGCGGGGAAAAGAAAAACAAGCTACCAGAACCTGTGCTGCCGCAGAGTTCGTACAGGTAGTCATTAACTGCACCTTTCTGCTGGAGCAGCCTATCAAGCATATACAAGGTGGAGTTCCATCTCGTCGGGCAGTCACAAATCAGACGTCTGACAGGCAAGTGGTGTCGCCGCTAATTGTCAGCAAGGCGAGCCATGGCCGTGTAAGATCTTCTAAAATGGCCAGATTTTACTGGCCTGCCGCAAGACATCCTGGACCCTGGGGTATTTGGTAACGAATCGCTGCACGACTAAGTTCAGGATGTGTGCCATGCACAGCACGTGTGTCATTTTGCCCTGTTTCAGTGCGCTCAGCAGATTGGCACCGTTGTCTCACACCACTTTACCAACTGTCAAATTGAGCAGGGTTAGCCACTGATCAGCCTGTGACCGCAAAGCTGAAAGGAGTGCAGGACCCGTGTGGCTCTTGGCTTCCAGGCACAATAGATGCAGCACAGCATGGCAACGTCTCACCTGGCACATCGAATAGGTTCTGGGGATCTTGGGGGGCGCAGCGGAAGAGACGGTAGCAGCGGAAAAGGAGGAGTCAGCTGAGGAGGAGAGGGAGGATGGAGTAGGAGGAGGAGAAGAAGAGGCAGGCCTGCATGCAATCCGTGGCGGTAACACCAAATCTACATGGGTGCCACGGGTTGCATGCTTGACGGCTGTCAGAGGGTTCACCCAGTGGGCAGTAAAAGTTGTGTACCTTCCCTGCTCGTGTTTGCTAGACACACGTGTCTGTGGTCAGATGTATCTTGGCACCGACACTGTGTGCCAGAGATACATTTCACTTGCCGCTGAACGTGGCCATATAGCTCTGGGATCCCCTTCTGGGAGAAATATTTCCTTCAAGGGACCTTCCATTGCGGTGTGCCAATGGCCACAAATTTTCTAAATGCCTCCGAGTCTACCAGTTTATATGGCAGTAGTTGGCGGGCTAGCAGTTCTGACAAGCCAGCGGTCAGCCGTTGGGCAAGAGGGTTATCCAGCTGTCATCATCTTTTTTCGCTCGAACATTTGGGGCAAGGAAGCCTGCCTTTTGCCAGATGAACGCGACAATGGCACGGTGGAGTGGAGGATAACTGGGAGGAGAGAGAGGAGAAGAGGCAGGACGGTGAGCGCCGGGAGTCTGGCTTTGTGGGTTCTGACAGTGTTGCTCTCACTGGGCTCGGTGATGGGATGCCAGATGCCTTCTTAAGGCGGTCGTCCTTAGGTGAGTGTTGGGCTTACCGTGACTTATGCGTTGACAACACAGGCTGCAGATGGCAACACTATTGTCAGCAGCGGACACATTAAAAAAGCCCACACTGCGGAGCCATGTGCCGGCGTCCTGGGAGCGCCAGATGTGACTGTGCATGGTGGATGTTTCGTTCCAGATACATTAGCAGTCTGCATTTTGCATCCTGTGCACTGTAAGTTCTGCCTGCTTCTCCTCCCTATCTGATGCTCTCTCTCTCCCTCTGAACTCCCCTCCTCTTCCTCTCTTGTGGGCACCCACGTGACGTCCATCAACAAGTCATCATCGGATTCATCACCTTCACCACCACTGACATTAGAGATCTTGGAGTAGGCAGCAACAGCGGGGACCACCCTCCTTGGGCTGATCTGGGTACTGTCGTCAGACTGCAGGGTAGCGACCGTTGATACCTCCTCTTCCTGATCCAATGCCAAGAATGGCTGCGCATCGGTAAGGTCTTAGAATGTATGGGAAAATAATTCCTCTGACTCGAGCGGAGGGGATATGGTGGTGGTGGTGTCTTTGGGGGTGGACACAACAGAGAGTGAAGAGGGTGCAGATAGAGAGGATGAGGAGGGTACATAAGCGAAAGGCTGAGTGAGCCACTCAATCAAGTCTGGTGCACGCACGCACCTTCTGCAACTTCCCACTTAGGCTCCGGCCTGGTGCACCTGCCCGACCCCTACCACCCCTGCGGAATGGCCTGCCTCTTCCTCTGGCCTGTCATTTTCAAAATGACCCTGTGACAAAAGTCCCTATAACAGAGCAGTATTTGTGGAAGAAGGTATATCACGCCCCTGCCTCAATCAGTTTTTTTGGGGGGCAACTGGTAAATCACACCAGTAGAAATTATTGGTCCCAATAGTGTTTTTCACTCTGTGTAGATGTGGTAACGCAGCAGAACCGCACACAACTGCTGCACAATACAATTGCACTATAATATACTTTCTATGTTCGAAAGTATATTATAAGTATATTGCACCCCTCAGTATGTCATACCTATCAATAGCACACCTATACCAGTCCTCAAAAGGACTATTGTGGCCCTATTAGCTAGCGATTTGTGTCCCTAATAGTCTGTCCCTGCTCCACACAGCAACCTCTCCCTTTATTTATAAGGTAGGGGGTATGTCCATGTGCTGAAACGCCTCAATTGGCTGTCCTGTACCACCTGATGGATGTGTCATGGGTAAAAGTTCTTCACAATGTAAAAGAATATGGCGGGCGCAAATATTGCCATATGTTCGCATGTTCGGCGAATCGCGAACGAGCAAAGTTCGCCGCAAACCGACCACCGGGCAAACCGCAAGGCCATCTCTGGTCAGGAGATTATTGGACTGGACATTTTATAGAAACCCAGCACTGTCTGAATCTGTCCTGATAATTTGTAGTCAGGACTCGGAGATCACTGGACATTATATAGAAACCCAGCACTGTCTGATCCTTTCCTGATAATCTGTTGTCAGGAGATCACTGGACATTATATAGAAAAAGAATACGTCTTAATTGACCTTCTGCTGTGAATTGTGTTTTTTTTTGGGGGGGGGGGAGTTCATTTATTAAATATATACAGTACAGACCAATAGTTTGGACACACCTTCTCATTCAAAGAGTTTTCTTTATTTTCATGACTATGAAAATTGTAGATTCACACTGAAGGCATCAAAACTATGAATTAACACATGTGGAATTATATACATAACACACAAGTGTGAAACAACTGAAAATATGTCATATTCTAGGTTCTTCAAAGTAGCCACCTTTTGCTTTGATTACTGCTTTGCACACTCTTGGCATTCTCTTGATGAGCTTCAAGAGGTAGTCACCTGAAATGGTCTTCCAACAGTCTTGAAGGAGTTCCCAGAGATGCTTAGCACTTGTTGGCCCTTTTGCCTTCACTCTGCGGTCCAGCTCACCCCAAACAATCTCGATTGGGTTCAGGTCCGGTGACTGTGGAGGCCAGGTCATCTGGCGCAGCACCCCATCACTCTCCTTCATGGTCAAATAGCCCTTACACAGCCTGGAGGTGTGTTTGGGGTCATTGTCCTGTTGAAAAATAAAAGATGGTCCAACTAAACGCAAACCGGATGGAATAGCATGCCACTGCAAGATGCTGTGGTAGCCATGCTGGTTCAGTATGCCTTCAATTTTGAATAAATCCCCAACAGTGTCACCAGCAAAGCACCCTCACACCATCACACCTCCTCCTCCATGCTTCACGGTGGGAACCAGGCATGTAGAGTCCATCCGTTCACCTTTTCTGCGTCGCACAAAGACACGGTGGTTGGAACCAAAGATCTCAAATTTGGACTCATCAGACCAAAGCACAGATTTCCACTGGTCTAATGTCCATTCCTTGTGTTCTTTAGCCCAAACAAGTCTGTTCTGCTTGTTGCCTGTCCTTAGCAGTGGTTTCCTAGCAGATATTCTACCATGAAGGTCTGATTCACACAGTCTCCTCTTAACAGTTGTTCTAGAGATGTGTCTGCTGCTAGAACTCTGTGTGGCATTGACCTGGTCTCTAATCTGAGCTGCTGTTAACCTGCGATTTCTGAGGCTGGTGACTCGGATGAACTTATCCTCCGCAGCAGAGGTGACTCTTGGTCTTCCTTTCCTGCGGCGGTCCGCATGTGAGCCAGTTTCTTTATAGCGCTTGATGGTTTTTGTGACTGCACTCAGGGCCGTCTTTAATATTGATTGGACCCTGGGCAAAAATTTACTTGGGCCCCCTGGATCCCGCCTTCCCACACCTTAGCAGGCAATCACGCCCTCAGGGCCGGTGCCACCAGTAAGGCGAATTAGGCAGTCGCCTAGGGCGCCATTTAGCAGGGGGCGCCCTGTTGCAGTGTAAAAAAAAAAAAAAAAAAAAAAAAGTTGGTTATATAAGTTCGGCCAGCGGCGCCCCTCATGCTGCGCCTCCTGAGAGGCTGAGCGCTTGCCGCTCTAAAGAATCTCTGGCCGCCGGCTCAGTGCTGCGCAGTCTGCCTGCGCCTGCTGAGTCTGCTCTGTGCTATTGTTAATGTAGCGTGGCCGAGCTCTGTTCGGTCCGTGGTACAGGAGCATTTGTTTCCTGTACCCAGCCGGACTGACAGGAAGTGCTCACTTAGTGTGCACTTCCTTTCAGTCCGGCCGGGTACAGGAAAAAAATGCTCCTGTACCCCGGACCGAACAGAGCTCGGCCATGCTACACTAGAGGTGACGGGGAAGGGGGGAAGGGGGGGGCTGCAATGAGAGTGACAAGAAAGGGGGGCCTGCAATGAGAGTGACAAGGAAGGGGGGGGCTGCAATGAGAGTGACAAGGAAGGGGGGGGGCTGCAATGAGAGTGACAAGGAAGGGGGGCTGCAATGAGAGTGACAAGGAAGGGGGGCTGCAATGAGAGTGACAAGGAAGGGGGGGGCTGCAATGAGAGTGACAAGGAAGGGGGGCCTGCAATGAGAGTGACAAGGAAGGGGGGCTGCAATGAGAATGACAAGGGAAGGGGGGAGGCTGCAATGAGAGTGACAAGGGAGGGGGGCTGGAATGAGAGTGACAAGGGAGGGGGGGGGGGAGAAGAGAGTGACAAGGGAGTCCCCAGAGGCCAGACTGCAGCCAGAGACCAGATCATCTTATTGTCCTGGTAATAAGTAGACAATGCAATATGTTTATTATGTAATTGTTTAGTTATTAATACTACATTGGAGACTAATTTACCTCACATTTAGGGTCCATTCACACATCCGTGTGTGTTTTGCGGATCCACAAAACACGGACAGCAGCAATGCGCGTTCCGCATTTTGCGGGCACTAGGAGAATATGCCTATTCTTGTCCGCTATTGCGGACAAGAATAGGACATGTTCAATTTTTTTCAGGATCGGAATTGCGGATCCCATAGAAATGTATGGGTCCGCAATTCCGTTCCGCAAAAAGAGACAGCTACAAGAAGCTGGATTAACCCTAAGGGAAACATAGCAGTTCTTTTAATTTAAAAGCTGAGAAAGGGGTGGAACATATGTGATGTCATGATATGGGCAGATCATCTGATAAGGGGGGGCGGCAATTTTTATCTTGCCTAGGGCGGCAAAAATCCTTGCACCGGCCCTGCACGCCCTCCACCACAACACACACACAAAAAAATCCACACATCTGGTAGAGTACAGTGAATGACTGTAAATACTTCCCGTTCTGAAGACTCCAGCGGCTCAGGGTCAGTGCTCTAGGCAGCTGGGCTCAGGCTGGAAGTGGGCACCTCTCTGCAGGAAGAAGACCGGGGCTCGGCTCACCCTAGTGTTACAGTGCACCCCAGCACCCCACAGTATGCAGTATAGCACCCTATAGTATACAGCACCACACAGTATGCAGTTTAGCACCCCACACTATACAGTACCGCACAGTATATAGTAGAGCAGTATAACAGCCCACAGTATACAGCACCCCACAGTATACAACACCTCACAGTATACAACACCTCACTGTATACAGCACCCCAAACTATACACAATACAGCCCCCCACACTATACAGTACAGCAGTATAGCACTTCACACTATACCTCACCCACAGTATACAGTATACAGACCCCCACAGTATACAGTACAGCAGTATAGCCCCCCACACTATACAGGCCCCCCCACTATACAGCCCCCCCCCCACTATACAGGCCCCCCACACTATACAGCCCCCCCCCACACTATACAGGCCCCCCACAGTATAAAGCCCTCCACACAGTATACAGCCCACACAGAGTATACAGCCCCAACACAGTATACAGTCCCACACAGTATACAGCCCCACACAATATACAGCCCCACACAATATACAACCCCACACAATATACAGCACCCCACTATACAGTAGTTTAAGGTATATTAACATAACAGCCCCTGTCACCTTTTTCTGATGTAATCTTCACACAAAAAAGCTCCACAGTTAACTTCTGCAACACTCCACAGGACCTGTGATGACCTCATAGCCATGTGACCAGTAATTGCTAGGTTACTGGTCACATGGTGATGATGTCATTAAGGTCCTAGATCAAAACTTTAACACAGTACGATCATGATGCCTGGACTCAGTGCCAGCTTAACACCCGGGGCAGTAGCTAGCAGGGCTTAAGAGGCAGCTGTCTTGGGCCCCCCAGGAGCAACTGGGCCCTGGGCAGCTGCCCCTTTTGCCCCTTGGTAAAGACGGCCCTGACTGCACTTGGGGACACCTGACAGGGCACACCTGTGAAGTGAAAACCATTTCAGGTGACTACCTCTTAAAGCTTATCAAGAGAATGCTAAGAGTGTGCAAAGCAGTAATCAAAGCAAAAGGTGGCTACTTTGAAGAACCTAGAATATGAAATATTTTCAGTTGTTTCACACTTTTTTGTTATGTATATAATTCCACATGTGTTAATTCATAGTTTTGATGCATTCAGTGTGAATCTACAATTATCATAGTCATGAAAATAAAGAAAACTCTTTGAATGAGAAGGTGTGTCCAAACTTTTGGTCTGTACTGTATATATAGCGGTGAAGTAACATTGTACTACAGCCTTTTTTAGGGGATATTATTTTTATTTAATTCTTTTATTATACAGTATGTCAGACAGACAGGTGACAGGCCCTTCAAAGGGAACGGGCAGTGGCCAAAATGTTTCCTGTCGCAGGCAGCAGAAGAAGGGGGGGTGACAGCAGGAGTCGCAGCGAGAGGCCTGAGCTCCCAGTGTCATTTAGCGGCCATGTCTTGACCAGCAACCCAGCAGTTCTTGATTCGGTCTTCAACTTCATTGCAAGTGACATCAGACACCCCCAGCCAAGAGTCAGTGGGTTCCTCTGACACAACGCTTAGTTGCCATGGCCCTGGAGCATACCCGTGCCTCCACCTGTCCTGAACCTTCCTCTGTCATTGTCAGTTGCCTCAGCGTGAGAAGTATTATATGCCAAGATCGGGAGGAGACATCCACCTCTTCCTCTGGTAGGCGGACAAGTAGTGATGATGAGTGTAGCATGGGAACAGGTGTTGCGAGCGATCATGAGGGGGGCATCAGTGACGTGCAGACAGTGGTGGATGATGATGATAATGTAGCCGATCGTACTTGGGAGTTGGGTGAGGAAGGGGCTTAATCATCATCATCAGGAGAAGAGGGTGGCAGCTTGCGCGTGAGGCAGTGGCTGAGCCAGCAGGGTGGAAGCATAGATGTGAATCTTCAGGGTGGCAGCAGTGGGAGGTCAGGAGCCAAACGTGGCCGGGGTAAACCACCCGCTTCATAGCAGCCTACTTGTTATGGGGAGCCAGCGACGTGCTCTCCCTTCGCAGCGCCGCCGGAATCCCGAGCAGGTAGAAGAGTGAGGATGCTGCTGAAGTCCACATCTCCACAGTAACCAGGGGGCGGCGTCCTCCATTCTCTAAATAATGAGCAGCTGGGGAGCTGAGCGCCGATAAGGATGAATCTGCGCCCAGCTGTGTTGAGATGTGTGATGTGAGTCACGTGATGCTGGCCACGTCATGTGACTCACCAGTCTGGGCTATTTAAACAGACAGCCTGCTGGCCATAGGTTGCCTGTGATTGGTCTTGCTACCCTCACCAGCTTTTTTGCATATTATGTCTTTCATGTGTTTGGACCTCAGCTTTGCTTTTGACCTCGACCCTGTGACCTCCCTGGAATTGACGTGACATCTTGGCTTCTGACTTCAGATTGTTTTGACCTTGTTATTGTGTTGCTCCCTGTGTACCTGCGTTACCTCCCAACTTTGACTTTGGCTTCCTTGACTCTATTATGGTTTTCTTCTTTAGGCCCTGCATGTACCTAAGCGAGGGACTGCCGCCAAGTTGTATGTCGTCGATTAGGATGGGCCGTGCAAGTAGGTAGGGATAGAGGTGTGGGTGGATATCAGGGCTGCACTCTTCCCTTCTGTCCGTGACACTACTGGCCCGGAAAGTGGTGGTGCAGGGGTTCACGGAGGCAGCTGTAGCAGGCAGTCAGCATGGGGTGTTAGGGGGAAAATGCCATACTCGGCGGTGTGGCAATTTTTTGTTAAGCCACGGGAGGAGGTGAGCATAGCCATTTGCCGAATTTGTGGGAAGAAGGTGAAGCGTGGTCAGGGTGCCAGTGTTGGCACCACAGCCCTGTGTCAACATAAAGTGGCTTGGGAGAACTGTGGCTCCGATGTGGTGGTCCAGCCTGCTGCAGCAACCGCTGCATCACCCAGTGGCACGCACTCAATTTCATGCAGTCGAGGCTCCACCACCTCAGCCATAGGGAGCTGTCTGTCCTTCCCATCATCTGCTAGTCCTGATGCTCCTCCTCGTCCTCCTACACCTCGTCAGTCATTCCATCAGCAATCGATCACCGAAGCGATTGCCAAGAGACAACAGTATTCATGCACTCATCCAATGGCGCAGAAGCTGAACGTGCTCCTGGCCAAGTTACTGGTGCTGCAGTCCCTCACTTTCCAAGTGGTGGACTCTGCACCTTTCAGAGAACTGATGGCTTGCGCCGAGCTGAGGGAGGGAGTCCCAAGCCGTCATTTCTTTGCTAAAAAGGCAGTACCAGCCCTGCACACATATGTAGAACAGAAGGTGGGCCAGTCCTGTGCTGTCGGTGTCTGCCAAAGTGCACGGCAACGCCGACGTGTGAAGCTGTAACTACGGTCAAGGACAATATATGTCCTTTACGGGCCAAGGGGCAAATGTGGTTCCTGCCCAGCCACACCAGCAACTTGGCCAGATGACACAGCTTCCGCCTTCACGTTCTCATGCCATTGTTCCTGCGACAATGTCCTCCTCTGCCTCCTCATCCTCCACCATGTCTTCAGCCTCCACTGCAGGGACAATTCACAGTACCCCTACAGCATACCACATGTGCAGGGCACAGCGGTGTCATGCTGCTCTGCACCTAGTTTGCCTGAGCGAACTGTGTCACACAGGAGAGGAACTGCTCCGCGTCCTTCATCAAGAAATCGAGTCATGGCTTCCTCCTCGACAACTCAAAATCGGAACCATGGTGATCAACAATGGAAAGAACATGATGTCGGCCTAGCGTCAAGGAGGGCTGAACCATGCACGCTGCATGGCACATGTGTTCAATCTGGTTGTAAAGTGGTTCCTGAAGTCTTCACCCCATCTGCAAGACATCCTGAAAATGGCCAGGAAACTTTGCATGCACTTCAGCCACAGCAAAGAACTCCCTCCTTGAGCTGAATCCGCAGAACGGCATCCCCCAACATTGGCTAATATGCAACGTTTCCACTCTTTGGAATTCCGCCCTCCATATGTTCATCTGATTATATGAACAGAGAAAGGCCATAAACGATTTCTTGAGGATACAGGCAGATAGAGGTACTCCCCTGTGTAACTTCGATGTTAGCCAGTGGCAGCTCATGTGTGACACCTGCAGTTTGCTCAGGCCCTTTGAGGAGGACCCTTTATTTGTCAGACTACGGGGTGAACAACATGATTAAACGGATTCATGTCCTGGAGAACATGCTGCTAAATCTGGCTGGCCAGGGGACAAGAGACTTGGTGACTACATCACATGGCCACATGAGCCCATTGGGAGCTGAACTAGAGGAGGAGGAGGTCATTCTAGCACAAGCAATGCATAGATAAATGGGTGGTTTTTCTACACAGGTGAAAGGAGAGGAGAAGCAGGAGGAGCAGGAGCAGCCAGAGGAGCTACAGGGCGATGAGGAAGATAAGGCAGTGGACCCAGACACACCGTGGCAGTATGCAGTGGAGATGGAGGCAGGGAGTCCCTCTGAGTCAGTTGCGCAAATGGCCAGATGCATGCTCACTTGCTTGCGTAGTGACAGCCGAATTATCACTATTCGGCAGAGGAATGAGTACTGGCTCTCCACCATGTTAGACCCTTGCTACCGGTCCAAAATGGGGGTCTTTTTTTACACCCACTGAGAGGGAGGACAAACTGAACAACTATCGAGACATCCTATGTAGTCAGTTGGTCGCTGCCTTTGTGCGCCATCACCCATCCTCACACAGGTCTGACCGGGGAAGGCTTCTGCGCTCAAGTTCAACTGCCATGGCTGCCAAAGGGGGGGGGGGCATGTAGCAGTATAGCAGTACCAGCTCAATCAGCAGCAACTAAAGTCTAGAGTCGCTGATGAGCAGTTTTCTTCACCCGCCTACTGAAGTAACTACTCACGAACAGCAGCAGATAGACATAGAGCAAAACCTGAACCAGCAGGTGGTGGCATACTTGGACAGCACCCTGCCTCCCCACATTGAAGATCCTTTGGACTACTGGGCAGCCAAACTCTATTTGTGGCCGCAACTGGCCGAGTTTGCCCTGGACAAGCTTTCCTGCCCGGCCAGAGGTGTGGCATCAGAGCGGGTGTTTAGTGCACTGGGGGCCATAGTTACCCCTAGGAGAACTCGCATGTCCACCCAAAATGTGGAGACACTGACCATTGTGAAGATAAATCAGGCATGGATCAGCCAAGATTTTCAAACACCAGTATCTGATGCATAGTTACATAGTTAATACGGTTGAAAAAATACATAAGTTCATCAAGTTCAACCAAGGAATAGGTGGGAACATGAATCCCAGAAGGAATTAAAACAAAGATTTCTACATATTTTCATAAGTATTAATGTTGTTTACTTTTAAGAATTAATCTAAACCCTTATTAAAACTGTCTACTGTTCCTGCTGTGACCACGTCCTGAGGAAGTCTATTCCACAGATTCACAGTTCTTACAGTAAAGACGCTATGACGCTTCTGGAGACTGAACTTTTTCGGAGGCAGTGCCCCCTTGTCTTTTGAGGGCATTTTACATGGCCCATCAATATATTTGTAGTGGTTAATCATGTTCCCCCTTAGACGTCTCTTCTGAAGACCAATAAATTAAATTTGTTTCATCTTTCTTCATAACTAAGACCCTACATGCCCCTTATCAGTTTAGTCGCTCTCCTCTGTACTTTTTCCAGCTGCAGAGCATCCGTTTTAGGGACTGGTGCCCAGAACAGAACTGCATATTCCAGATGAGGCCGTACCAACGCTTTGTAAAGTGGTAATATTACATCCCTGCCCCACGAGTCCATGCCTCGTTTAATGCATGACAATATACTGGTGACCTTAGAAGCAGCTGATTGACATTATATGCTGTTATTCAATCTATGATCTACAAGGACACTCAAATCCTTCTCTATACAGGAAGTGACTCCCCCAGTGTTACATCCCCTAGGACATATAAAGTACAGAGATTATTATTACCAAGATGTATATCTTTACATTTATCCACATTGAACCTCATTTGCCAAGTTGATGCCCAATCACTCAGAGTGTTCAAGTCAGCTTGTAGTTTATGGACATCTTCCATAGACTGTACAGTACTACATAGCTTAGTGTCATCTGCAAAAATAGAAATGGTGCCATTAATCCTGTCCTCGATATCATTAATAAATAAATTAAATAAAATCCATGGTGCCACACTTACACTTTGACAAAAGAGACCTGTTTCTTCTGGCTACCTCCTTCAGCTACTATTCTGCTGTGACCCGCTTGATGCGACACCTGCTGCTAGGTGCTCCTACTGCCAGCGACCATCCTTAGCTGGTACTGGTATTGCCACTCTGTGGTCTCCTCATGCTGCTATCACATCACTACTCTGTGGTCTCCTCATGCTGCTGCCAGCTCACCACTATGTCAATAGGCCACTCTGTGGTCTCCTCATGCTGCTGCCACCTCAACACTGTCACTGGGCCACTCTGTAGTCTCCTCATGCTGCTCCCACCTCACCACTATGTCACTGGGCTACTCTGTGGTCTCCTCATGCTGCTGCCACTTCACAACTCTGTGGTCTCCTAATGCTGCTGCCAGTGGCAGATCCAGAGCCTGGTCTTGGGAGGGGCACTTCCAGATTGTTTTGTGGCAACGGACAGAAAATAATGTGGTGCTTATAGAACAGACTATTTTATTTAACCTATCGTACAGCTCTAACCTTATTTATAACTGAGGAGGGCTATCAGGGTACATTATACAGGGGTAATATAACTTATATTTCCCCTGTATAATGTCCCCTGATAGCTCTCCTCAGTTATATTACCACTGTATAATGTACCCCGATACCCCTTAGTTATATTACCCCCTGTATAATATACCCTGATACCCCTCAGTTATATTATGTAACTGAGGGGTATCGGGGTACATTATACAGGGGGTGATATAACCGAGGAGGGGTCGCGGCCTGGCAGGGTACATACTTTACATGCGTTTACTGTTATATATAACTTATACAGAGGGTCTCAGCCAGGGCAGAGCAGAGACAGTTCTTGTAGTTAATGGAGCAGCTGAGCATGAACGAACACTATCACGCTGCAGCAGGCAGCCCTCACCTCACTAGCAGGCGTGCGGGCCGGCAAGCAGCAGCTTCAGGCTCTTCTTCCTTCCAACTCTGCCACCCAGACGAGATGGGGACCACTCCCTCTCCTGGCTGCGTGCGCTTGCACAGTGCACGCACAGCTCTGCCTCCGAGTCCGCCCCCTATATGAACTTAGCCGCCGGCAGCTGTTCAGCAGGTATTGTAGGCACAGCTGCGGCGGTGGCCAGCGCTAAAGGGGAATCAGCCAGCGGGAAACTATATTCTCGGGGGGGGGGGATCCGCCAATGGCTGCTGCCATATCACTACTATGTTAAAGGGCCACTCTGTGGTCTCCTATTTCCTATAGCTATTAGAGATGTATAGTTCAACCAGGGAGGTATTCTGATTGCCTGATTGGGATCGGGAAGGAATTTTTTCCCCGAAAATGAGGAAAATTGTCTTCTACCTCATTAGTTTTTTTTTTTTGCCTTCCTCTGGATCAACTTGCAGGATAACAGGCTGAACTGGATGGACATATATCTTCTTATGTTTACAAACTATGGGGGTCATTTAACCTTTGAACCACAATCTGTGCCAGAAATAAGCCAAATATAGGTGTATTTCTGAATAATAAATGACAAAAAGAACCCCTATGATACTAAATATTTCTGGTGGCAGGACCTTTCTGCTCTCACGTGACACCTGTGTGTAGCCCAAATTTAATAGTCTATAAATTGTGAGATTAAGTCAAATTATACGTTACATTGTTCTGAGACAATAGAGTTATATTTCTGCCTTATCTATGAGTTGTGTCCTTTCACATGAAGTACAATGTCACTGTGTTGCGCCTGAAGTGGACCGACAGGTTAATTTCAGTAACCCCTCTCCCCCTTGCTAACAAGCTGTTTTCTCGGCTGCGCATCTTCATTAGCTCACAGTTCATTAACCTGATGTTCTTCTCTCTCCCGCCCTCAGGCTATTACAGAACATGTAATAATCAGCAGATTGCCTCCTTTACTTTTATTTTGACACTTTCAATGTGCACATGAACAGGAGGGTGATTGCTCGCTTCACCCCCTCAGACCCACACTTGATGTCACCTGTCGGATATCCAAGTTCCCCGACCTATTTAATTTGCAGTTCCTAAGTAACGATTAGAAAGACGCAACATGGCGCATTCACCTGGCAGTCCTTAAAGGGTTAATGGAAAAAGGTGTAGGGGGGGGGGGGGGGAGGCCACTGGTTGCACCCCTGTAGTTTCATTGCCTCCATGTTTACTTTAATTAAAACAGAATTAACGCTTCTTGGCGGCTGGTAATTACACCCCCTTACTGTGGTGTTATGGAGACCTCTCATTAACCCTGCAGGAGTCTAGCTGAGGGGATGGCACTTGGCAGCCCGTAAATCAATCGCAGTGCAGGGAGTGTGTACAGGATTTCCCCAGCGCCAGTTTAACACTGTTTAAATATTTCAGATTAAGTTGGAGTTTTTGGCTGTCAGCAGATCCCGCTGGGGAGAAAACGTATGTAATTCTGGGAATGGGATGCAAAAGGGCTGGTGTGGGGAGCTGCTGATCTCACGCTTGCACAGTTCACACCGTTTACTGCACACTCGACTGAATATGGTATAAATCCATTTGCAAGTACAGGCCAGATGTGCAGGGGAATGTATCCTGACTTACTGTGTCATATGATTACCCCTCTAGATAGAGAAGGAGCTGACTTCTGAAAGGACCTGTTGTCTACAATTCTTGGAAAATCCAAATTCATAAACTCAGGATCCCTAGAGCGGACACAGGGGGAGGGGGTGGACCGGAATTAATGGGGTATTCCAGTGTAGGCAAATAAATGTAACTCTTTCTACAAGTTACATAGTTTCCCAGTGTACTTTCTCTATCTACGGTATTCCTCATGGTTTGCAGGATCTTGGCTTGCTGTCATTCAAGAGGAACTTTCATTGACTACTTCCAGGGGATAAAAAAAAGTCCTGGTCATGTGATAGACAAGCAGGTGTCTATCTCTTTAGCTATAATATCTTGCACCTGCACTCTCAGCACCCATGGCAATCTTTGTTTACCTGTACGCCGTCTACATAGTAGCAGTGATGCAGTGTAATGACAACTTCATCCCAATTACTAGAACATTAGAACCGCACTGATCTGATATTTGGGGTCTATACTGAAGATTGGCCATACACACTGCCGTCGAGGGGTTAGCACAGTCCACCATAAATGCAAAGTGAGGTGATGGCACGGACTCAGGAGCTGAGCCTGCATCATCAGTAATGGATGACGGCCGTAACATACAGTGACACCCTGCTTTAACACCTGCAATTGGAGCCAGCTCTCATATTATCCATTTATATCCTTAGATGCAGGGGTCAATAGTGACCGTGACGGTTAATTGGGTTACCTCGGTCATCCCATCATAGGTTGCAGATGGGTTGCTGTGAAAGCTGGGACCTAACGATGGCTTCCAGGTCTGCCATGTACAGAAGCTTATTAGGCTCTGCTGCCTGTCAGTTTTACGCTGACAGGCAGTATACACTGCAATGCAGAAGTATTGCAGTCTATTGTATGAACAATCAGAGGAAGGCATATTCAAGTCCCCTACTGGGAGTAAAAAGAAGTGAAGAGGGTATTCTGGCTTTAGAATATTGATGGCCAATCTTCAGTATAGACCCCAAATATCAGATCAGTGCGGTTCTAATGTTCTAGTAATTGGGATGAAGTTGTCATTACACTGCATCACTGCTACTATGTAGACGGCGTACAGGTAAACAAAGATTGCCATGGGTGCTGAGAGTCGGACCACCACTGATCTAATAATGATGACCTATCCTAAGGACAGGCCATCAATAGTGAGACGCAGGAATACCCCTTTAATAACAGCAGAAGAAAAAAGTTTGATAAAAATAACCAAAAATTGGGAATTCACATCTGCAATGATCTGTATCATAAAACAAATGCATTATTTATTCTGCACGGAGAATGGCAAAAAGATAGACGTTAGTTACAGAATTGCTGTATTTCAGACACCAAGCATTTAACCCCTTACGGACCCAGGACGAGAATGCTTGTCCTAAATGGCCGGTACTTAGTGCCCCAGGACGAGCATTTTTCGTCCTGCGGTCCTTCTGTTCCCCCATGTGCGGTGCCGCGATCAGCGGCAGGGATGCGGTTGTTACTGACAGCTTGATCCCTGCTGTATCCACCAGCATTGGCGATAACGACGATGCCGGTGAATTAACCCCTCATATGCCGTGGTCAGCACTGACAGCGGCATGTGGGAGGTTTGTGCTCCCTCTTCTCAATTTTTTGGTCACCATACATCACAAACGACCAAAAAGTAGTATGTACTCCAAAATAGTACCAATCAAACCTTCACCTCATGCCCGCAAAAACTGAGCCCCTACATAAGATAATCACCTGAAAAATAAAAATAATATGGCTTTTAGAAAAAGGAGACACAAAAACATGATTTAAAAAAAGGCTTTATTATGTAAAACTGAAACAAAATAAAAATAAAAGTAGACATATTTGGTATTGTCATGTCCATACCAACCTGCTCTATAAAAATAGCACATGATCTACCCTGTCATATGAACACCGTAAAAAACAAAAAAAATAAAAATAAAAACTGTGCCAGAACAGCAATTGTTTGGTTACAAAAAGCGTATAATAGAGCAATCAAAAGTCATATATACCACAAAATAGTACCAATAAAAGTGGCACCTTATCCTATAATTTTCAAAATGGGGTTACTTTTTTGGAGTTTCTACTGTAGGGGTGCATCAGGGGTCTTTAAATGTCACATGGCAACTTAAAATTATCCCAGTGAAATCTGCCCTCCAAAAGACATATGGCGCTCCTTTCCTTCTGCGCCCTGCCGTGTGCCTGTAAAGCATTTTATGACCACATCTGTGGTGTTTCTGTAAACTGCAGAGTAAGGGTAATAAATATAGAGTTTTATTTGGCTGTTAACCCTTGATGTGTTACAGGAAAAATTAATTAAAATAAAAATTCTGCCAAAAAAGTGAAATTTAAAAATGTAATTTCCTTTTTCCTTTAATTCTTGTGGAACACCTAAAGGGTGTTGAATAAATTGAGGGGTGTAGTTTCTACAATGGGGTCATTTATGGGTGTTTTCCACTATGTAAGCCCCACAAAGTGACTTTAGAATCAAAGTGATCCATAAAAAAGTGGGTTTAGGAAATTTTCTTAAAAGTTAAAACATGTGCTTCTAAAATTCTAAGCCTTATAAGATCCTAAAAAATTAAATGACATTTACAAAAAGATGCAAACATGAAAGTGGACATATGGGAATTGTAAAGTAATAACTACTATCTGCCTTAAAAGATAAATTAAAATTCTGAAAAGTTGCTAATTTTTCCCAATTTTCTGTAAAATTTGGATTTTTTTTATAAATAAAAGTGAATAATATCGACTAAAATTTTTCAATATCATGAAGTACAATGTGTCGCAAGAAAACAATCTCAGAATGTCTTGGATAAGTAAAAGCATTCTGAAGTTATTTCCACATAAAGTGACACATGTCAAGTTTCCAAAAAACGGCCTGGTCCTTAAGGTGAAAAATAGCAAGGTCCTTAAGGTGTTAATAAAATTGAATAAAAAGTTATTTTAATAAAATATGTGCTCCTAAATAGAAATCATACAACCTACAGCAAAAATCAAACCATCTAGTACAAAAAAGGAAAGCCTACAGTTCTTGGAATACATTGATGCAAAAAGAAAAAGACACCTCTGTGCCCAAAGTAGAGTTTCCTCAAGGAAGATCTCGAAGACCATGTAGAATTGATAAGGAAAGTACATTTTCAAGTGTATCACTTTGAATTATACAAACAATCCTCCTTTGAAAATCAAAATGAATTACCCTCCAAGTGCTGGCTCAAACCACTGTGTCACCATCTCAGGACACGAGAGTCCTTGTACATTCTTGGTAAGGAGAGAAGACCATCATGTCACTTGAACTGGTTTCTCATCCCCTTGTGTCCTGCTGTTGCAGTGCACATAGGAAGTTGCAGCCATGCACATGTGCAGGATGCTCAAGAATAACATAAATGGGTAAATTCAAGACCATGTCCATGTGGTTGTTATCTAGCCCTTGGAGGCATACAGGGAGTGCAGAATTATTAGGCAAATGAGTATTTTGACCACATCATCCTCTTTATGCATGTTGTCTTACTCCAAGCTGTATAGGCTCGAAAGCCTACTACCAATTAAGCATATTAGGTGATGTGCATCTCTGTAATGAGAAGGGGTGTGGTCTAATGACATCAACACCCTATATCAGGTGTGCATAATTATTAGGCAACTTCCTTTCCTTTGGCAAAATGGGTCAAAAGAAGGACTTGACAGGCTCAGAAAAGTCAAAAATAGTGAGATATCTTGCAGAGGGATGCAGCACTCTTAAAATTGCAAAGCTTCTAAAGCGTGATCATCGAACAATCAAGCGTTTCATTCAAAATAGTCAACAGGGTCGCAAGAAGCGTGTGGAAAAACCAAGGCGCAAAATAACTGCCCATGAACTGAGAAAAGTCAAGCGTGCAGCTGCCAAGATGCCACTTGCCACCAGTTTGGCCATATTTCAGAGCTGCAACATCACTGGAGTGCCCAAAAGCACAAGGTGTGCAATACTCAGAGACATGGCCAAGGTAAGAAAGGCTGAAAGACGACCACCACTGAACAAGACACACAAGCTGAAACGTCAAGACTGGGCCAAGAAATATCTCAAGACTGATTTTTCTAAGGTTTTATGGACTGATGAAATGAGAGTGAGTCTTGATGGGCCAGATGGATGGGCCCGTGGCTGGATTGGTAAAGGGCAGAGAGCTCCAGTCCTGACTCAGACGCCAGCAAGGTGGAGGTGGAGTACTGGTTTGGGCTGGTATCATCAAAGATGAGCTTGTGGGGCCTTTTCGGGTTGAGGATGGAGTCAAGCTCAACTCCCAGTCCTACTGCCAGTTTCTGGAAGACACCTTCTTCAAGCAGTGGTACAGGAAGAAGTCTGCATCCTTCAAGAAAAACATGATTTTCATGCAGGACAATGCTCCATCACACGCGTCCAAGTACTCCACAGCGTAGGCTGGCAAGAAAGGGTATAAAAGAAGAAAATCTAATGACATGGCCTCCTTGTTCACCTGATCTGAACCCCATTGAGAACCTGTGGTCCATCATCAAATGTGAGATTTACAAGGAGGGAAAACAGTACACCTCTCTGAACAGTGTCTGGGAGGCTGTGGTTGCTGCTGCACGCAATGTTGATGGTGAACAGATCAAAACACTGACAGAATCCATGGATGGCAGGCTTTTGAGTGTCCTTGCAAAGAAAGGTGGCTATATTGGTCACTGATTTGTTTTTGTTTTGTTTTTGAATGTCAGAAATGTATATTTGTGAATGTTGAGATGTTATATTGGATTCACTGGTAAAAATAAATAATTGAAATGGGTATATATTAGTTTTTTGTTAAGTTGCCTAATAATTATGCACAGTAATAGTCACCTGCACATACAGATATCCCCCTAAAATAGCTAAAACTAAAAACAAACTAAAAACTACTTCCAAAAATATTCAGCTTTGATATTAATGAGTTTTTTGGGTTCATTGAGAACATGGTTGTTGTTCAATAATAAAATGAATCCTCAAAAATACAACTTGCCTAATAATTCTGCACTCCCTGTATTTCATTGTCTATACTTTACTGGGTCTTAACTTGCAGAAAGATGCGGTTTCAACTGGTGCTGTAATAATAGCAAACAAAGAAGTGGAAAAGTAAAAATGTAGGTTGGAAGCACCAGGAATCCCCTATTTCTGGGGTGGCTAGCATTGAAATTGTCAAACAGTACAGCCCAGTATCCCCTATGAACATCATTGAGTCAACTTGAGGTGGAACATTCTTCTCCATTGCCCCTTTAGCAGTTATATTATGTAATTTTTTTTATTTATAGAGGTATTTCAAGGATATTTATTATGGAAATCCAAATTGAACAAATTAAAGCATCTCTTTACATAAAAGAAAATATACTAACGTGATGTCAATTTGTATTGCATCTCTTGATACAGATAGCATTTTGAGATTGAGTGGGCATTTTTCAATATATAATTTGTTTGTGATGCATTAAATTTGGGAGTTCAGATCTTTGCCCCATTTCTCCAGATATGGAAGCGGTTTTATAGAATCAGTTATTAATTTGTAACATTTGGAGATCAGGTGATCTCTGGATGAGCGACTGCAGAGGAGAGATGAGACCACAGTCTCTTTAGTTGTGACAACATGATTGGGGTATATTTTATCTAATAAATCTGAAAGCTTTTGGTATTAGGCTTTGGGAATTGTAACTTGGCCAAAAAGAAGTTCTAAGGTGTTTAGGGGTATGATTTTTTTTTTTACGTAAATGGTTTTGATTGGAGTCTCTCCTAATAGTTTATTACTTTTAAATATTTTATGCCATATGTGCCATGTGTTGGGGATGAAGCTAATGAGTGGTGTGTCTGGGCTTATTTTAGAGAGAAAGTTCAGTGTTTTATTTAGTGCATGCCATTTTTTAAGGGAATGTTTAGTTATTGGGTTTTTGATCCTTCTCAGGTTTTTGTTGTAGTTGGTTGTCTTCCATAACATAGAAAATAGGTTTATATACAACCTGTTTTTAATCTGCTGCTGGTTGTGCAACTTGCAGACCATTGACGTGTCCTCGTTAGTCCTTCACCCAATGCTGTCAATGTGCCTCATATCGCTGCCTTCTGAAAGCCCTGTTTGCTGTCCTTGGTCGTGACACAAAAATGTCATCATGCAGAGCATTAATGACGACAATGTATTGTAGTAGTCTAGTTGGAAAGCACAGCCGTAAGTCAGGATGGAAAGCAATCCTTCAGTTAAAGTTACACGTAGTTGGGTATAAAACTATAAATCTGAGTTGACCAAACGTGAAAAATCTTGTTACTGACCCAGATTAAGTCTGGCAGTCAGGTTGAAGAGACAAAATCCTGGCTGATACGTAACATTATTATTCGAAATTAATGATGCGTTTCCCTATAATTACTCAACTGTTTTCGCTAGAATTCAATATGTGACTATTACAGGAAGACGTAATAATAAAAATGATTTGTACTCAAAACAATAAAAGGTTTTCATGGAAAAATGGAAAACTGCTGAGACGTAGAAGAAAATCCTCTCTGGAAATGTTGCTACCTAGTTCATTCAGACCTCAACAGAACAGTACAGGTCGAGGTCTACAAACATTAGGATGGAGCATTTCATGAGCTTGTACTGGCATGAAGGCAATGTTTGGGAGGAGTAACTTCCCATTCACATTAGTGGGCAGTCTGAACGCCCATTTACAGGGTGGCTTCCTTTCTGAATCCTGCTTCAGTTCACAGTCTACTAAAGTCATCTCCAACTTTTGACCCACTAGCTGTTGTGGACCTATCATGCTCATCTTGCCTTAAGAGCCAAAAGATGTCAGGACATGCTGGGAGTTGTAGATTTACAAAAGCTTGAGAGCTACAGCTTGAGAATGAAGGGTGTACGTAAACTGGGTTGCACTTCAAGCATACAATGGGAGGCCTGTGAGTTAAAGGGGTTCTATGGGCTACAGATGTTGATCACCTATCCGCCAGATAGGTCACCAATATCAGATCGGTGAAGGTCTAACACCCGGCAGCCTCACTAATCAACTGTTTCAGACTGCCGCTGTTCTGGAAATGATGCAGTTAGAGGCAGACAGCACCATACACTGTGTAGTGGCCGCGTTCGGGTACTGCAGCTAAGTTTCCATTTAAGTGAATGGTAGCTGAGGTTTCATACATCGGCATCGGAAACTATGGCAGCAAAAAACAGTTGATTGTTGGTGGTGCCAGGTGTCGGACCGCCATGACCTCCAGAGGATAGGTCATCAATATCTGTAGCCCTTTTTATGTATCTCCCTAATCATTCCCCTAGTCAGCAGCCTGCTTACACAAAACTATGTACAGATGTAGAAACCATTAACTTGATACTCAATGTGTTAAACACATAGTAGTGGCAAACTTTACCTTGATATATCCTATTATGTGTCAAAGTAGAGTTTGCTGCAACTGTGTATTTAAGATGTTAAATTCCAAGTTCGCATTTGCCACATCTGTACATAAATTTGTATTACATGGGTAACCTTGTGATATATGCTCACACTGATTGAGGCTATGTTCACACAGCCATACTGTATTTGTTGTGATCCGCATTCAGTGGGTCGGCAAAATATGTATGCGTGCATCCAGCACTTTCTGCAGGAGCTATTAAAGAAATGCCTATTCCCGTCCACAAAACGGGCAAGAATAGGACATGTTCTGTCATTTGCGGAACGGCCACACAGATGACATCTGTTTGCTTTCCGCATTTTTGCAGTACCATAGAAATATATGGACCGCCGCACCGCCAATTAGGCGAGGTGAAGCGATCGCCTCAGGAGGTGCGGTCCTGGTGACAAGTGGGGGCGGAAGGCAGCAGGAGTGAAGATGAGAATTCCATTGCCTCCACAGTCATCTATGTCGCCGTCCCCAGGACAGCGATACAAATGGATGCTGTGGGGCAGGGGAGAGGCATCTTCCTCTGATAGCCGGTGCATGAGCAGTACAGCATGGGACACAGGCCGGAAGAGGCCTGCATAGCATCGCTGCCAGTCTGATGGAGGTAAGCATGTGAGTTTATTTTTTCATATGGTACAATAGAGGAGAGGAGTGCTATGAGGGCACTGTGGGGGCATTGTTACTGGCACATGATTGGGGGGCACTTGTTACTGGCACATGATTGGGGGGACACTTGTTACTGGCACATGATTGGGGGCACTTGTTACTGGCACATGATTGGGGGGGCACTTGTTACTGGCACATAATTGGGGGTCATCTATGGGTAGGCACTTCTTACTGGCACAAGATTGGGGGGCATCTATGGGAGCACCTATGGGAGCACTGATTACTGGCACAGGATTGGGGGGCATCTATGGGAGCACTGATTACTGGCGCATGATTGGGGGGCATCTTTGGGGGGCACTTGTTACTGGCACATTATTGGGGGGCTCTATGGGGGCACTTCTTACTGGCACATTATTGGGGTTGCATCTATGGAGGCACTTCTTACTGGCATATTATTGGGGGGCACTATGGGGCAACTTTTTACTGGCACATTATTGGGTGGCACTATGGGGGCATCTATGGGGGCACTTCTTACTGGCATATTATTGGAGGGCACTATGGGGGCATCCAGGGCCAGTGCAAGGATTTTTGCCGCCCTAGGCAAGATAAAAATTGCTGCCCCCCTTATCAGATGATCTGCCCATATCATGACATCACATATGTTCCACCCCTTTCTCAGCATTTATATTAAAAGAGAGTTATATGATGCAATAAAGTCCCTTATTAAGAATGGTGGAGAATAACTACCATAACTTAAGCCATAGCTAAAGAAAAAGGCCTGGGGCGAAAAACAATAAGGGCCCCCCCATGACACTTGATGTGTTTTACAGAAGAAACTGTATATTGTGGGGCACAGTGTAGGCTATATGTGTATAACATAAACATATTTCATATGAAAACTTACAGTTACTTGGCTTGACCCTTGGGGATCTCGGACACCACTTTAACACATTGGCCGGGGGCTCGGCGGAGCTGATGTTGTGTTTTATCCTAATGAGAAAGATTTCATAATAAGGATTTGGAGAAGGGGCAGAGGGATAGCAGAGCAGGGAGAGGCCGGTGCTGCTACTAGGGGGTCATACCATGGGGGAGTAATAAAGCCCACCATAATGCCCCCCCCCCAGTAGAAATAATTCTCCTTATAATGTGACAGTGCAAAAAATACCCCCTTGTAATGCCCCCAGTTGAGCTAATGTCCCCATAGTGCCCCCATAATGTGCCAGTATAAAATACCCCCATATAGTGCCCCCAGTAAATGCCCCCATGGTGCTCTTCTCTCCCCTTCCTCAGTAGATGCCCTTAGTGTCGCCTTACAGGTGGCGCCGGCCCTGGGGGCATCTACTGAGGACACAAAGAAGGGGTTTTTTTATATGGGGGGCACTATGGGGGAAGGCGGGAGAGGAACACTATGGGGACATCTACTGAGGCCACAAAGAAGGGGTATTTTATATAGGGGGCACTATGGGGGAAGGGGGAAGAGGAACACTATGGGGACTTCTACTGAGGCCACAAAGAAGGAATATTTTATATGGGGGCTCTGTATAGGGGCACTTTATACTGGGACACAATATGGTGGGTACTATGGGGAAGGGAGAGAGGAGTACTATGGGCTCATCTATGGGGGGCACTAAGAGGGGGTATTTTATACTGAGGGGACACTGAGGGCATCTACTGGGGCACTATATAGGGGCACTTTATACTGGTACATTATGGGAGCACTAGAAGGAAGGGGGAGAGAAGCACTATGGGGGAATTTACTGGGGGCACTATATAGGGGTATTTTAGAAGCACTATGGGGACATTAGCTAAACTGTGGGCATAAAAAGGGGGTATTTTTTGCACTGGCTCACATTATAAGGGGGTTATTTTTTGTACTGTCACATTATAAGGAGAAATATTACTACTGGGGGGCATTATGGTGGGCTTTATTACTACTGGGGAGTCTATGGGGAACATGATTACTAGTATGGGCAATATAGGAGCATTATTACTTCTGGGGCATAGTGGGGACATGCTGGGGGCACTGTAACTGCCATGTGTGCTCTAGCAGAGAATTATTGCTATTGGTGGGACTTTTGGGAGCGCTATTACTGTGGGGACACCCTGGCACAGTATCAGCTCACCAAATTATTTTTGGGGGACATTATGTTTACACTATTAGTATCAGGGGCACTATTTGCTGGGCACAGTTATTTTAGGACACTGTGTGCCAATAATTATTGAAGGGCACTATCTGCATGGTACTAGTATTATCAGGGGGTTATCTGTTTCTGCAGTATAATATCGGGGAGCACAGCGGCACAGTATTGGGGGTGGTAGGATGATTTGTCCAGTAGATGGGAGGATGATGAAAAAGTAGTACACTAATAGGCTGAAAAATGGTCTGGTCTGAAGGTCTGAAAGGAGAAGATGAGGAAAGTGAACATCTACAATGGATATAAAAAGTCTACACACCCCTGTTAAAATGTCAGGTTTCTGTGCTGTTAAAAAATTTAGACAAAGATAAATCATTTCAGAACTTTTTCCACCTTTAATGTGACCTATAAACTGTACCACTCAATTGAAAAACAAACTGAAATCTTTTAGGTGGAGGGAAGAAAAAAATAAAAAAATAAAAATAATGTGGGGATGTAGCTGTGTTCAGAATTAGGCAATCACATTAAAAATCATGTTAACCACCTCCCGTCCGCACGTTGACTATAAACGTCCGGGAGGTGGTTCTCTATCTCTTAAATTGACGTGCAGTACGCCGCCCTGCAGGGTATTGCGATGTGAGGTCACGGTTAATGGGCAAACGAGGGTTACTCACAGTTTATAGGGGGACCCTGGGCAGGCGTACAGCAGTGATAGAGAGGCTGGCACAGGAGACCTCTGGGGCACTCTCTGTATGTAGGGACCAGGCCTGATGGTGGGTGAGGTGCCCTGGATGTTGCAGGTGTTTAATGTGCCTGGGGCAAGATCCCTTTAAGATTCGTGACGCCAGTGCCTGTAACGGTGGCACACCGATTTATAGTAGTAATAAGTGAGGAACACGGTGTTGTGGTGAACCAAACTTTCTTTTACTAGAAAGAGTTAACTTTATACAGTCTTTTGCAAGTTCCAGGTAATGCAGCAGATATAAGCAGGCTTTCACAACAATGGCAGGTACAATGTTCTTTGCAAGATACTCAGAGGGTAAAAACAACACTTACAGACCAGGCTGCACCTTTTCCTCAGAAATCCTGTGCACTATTCTTCAGAACTCCTGGCTGTCTGTATCCCAAGGCCCGTATGCCCTAATGCTCGCTTTTATCCTTGGTAGCAATCTTCCTCAGGTATATATCCCTTGCTTTAGGTTAATAATCCTTCTGCCCTTTAGCTTACTTGTCTGGCTGGTATAATGGCTCTGCTCTGGTTAGGGAAATTGGTTTCTCCCAGGAGGCAAACCCTTCTCCTGGGGTAAATCTTCTGAGCTAACTCTGGCTCAATATCCTCAGGCAGGCTAGGCTCCTTCACTAGCCTCCTGGTGGCAACTAGAAGCCTGGACTGTCTAGCTGCATGTCAGGAGGAGGCTCTCAGCTTGTCTCTGGCTGGTGCCTTCTTACTTCTGTCTCCACAGACTCCTGACTACAGACTAACCCCTCCCTGTCTGGGCCTGAACATATATACTAGGGGCTCCCTAGCTCCCTCTAGTGTCTAGAATGATGAACTACACCCTAATAGGCCTGCTGTACACATTACAGGGAAGAATACACTTAAAAGCCTATGGAAATACATTAAAATGGACTGTGAAATACACTGCCACTGTCTCTCAGCAGTAGGAGTACCACGTGGCCCAATTGACCCTTGTGTAGTGCCCACATTTACCTAGTGGGACACTACAGACGTTTCTGAACGTCCATTCAGAGATCGCAGCTGCACGCTAATCCTACAGCTGCAGATCGGGTTGCCCGCTGTCACTGACAGCAGGGCAACCCTTAGAGAAGTCAGGGACAGTTCCCAGGTGTCCCTGCCTTCTAGATTGCTGTATACACAGTGCTCACAGAGCACTGTGTATACAGTGCAGGAAGCGCTATGCGATCGCCTGGACCGGGAGAGTGAAGGAGCTGTCGGGTCCTCGATCAGCCCTGCACTGAGGCTTTACAGTGTTGTATTCTGCTGTACAGCATCTCTGGGGGGTGTATTTCCCCTGTAACTGGGGCTACTATGTCCGGCCAGATGTGATTTATGAACTACAGAATTATATGACAGATAAGAAAAACTGTATGTTAATTGCTGCGGGTGACTACAATGTGGTTATTGATGCCAGTAAGGATAGATTAACAAAGAGTAAAATGCCGCCCAACAAAAACAACTTGGAGTATTTACTATCTGAGCTGGATTGGGTGGATATTTGGCATAAATTACATCCGGAAGATAAAACTTACTCTTGCTACTCCAAAAACACATCAGTCTTGGTCAAGAATAGATATGATATTAGGTAATAAAAAATGAATGGAGAAATATAATATAAAAATAAAATATGTCCCCATGGCGCTTTCAGACCATTGTGCTGTAGTGATGGATCTGAATGGTATAAATAGTCATAGAACATTTACGTTTAAATAAAATCCACACTGGCTAACTCTGATAAAAGAATAGGATAAAATTAAAAAAGAACTACAGGTCTTTTTTCAGGTCAATAGGAATTCTGCAAATAAGTTGGTGATCTGGGATACAGTCAAGGCCTTTTTGAGAGGGATTTTATTTAAAAACGTGAATTACCAAAAAAAAAAAAACATAGAGAGAAAATTAAAATTGCAGAACAGGAACCAGAGTTTGCAAGGTTAAAATGTATAGAAGCCCCTACTGCGGAGAGTTTAAAAAAAATGGGAAGAGGTGCAGGAGACGGTTAAAGAGCTACAAATAGAAAGCACTCAAACAGCACTGTTCTTCCATGGGGCAAAGTTTTTTCTGAGGGGGAAAAGGTGGGCAAGATCCTTGCAAAATACAGTTAAAAAAATCAACAACAAAAAACCTGGATAGGGGTAATAGAAGATAAGAAGGGACAGATGGTTAGAACCCCAGAACAGATAACAGAGACTTTTTGAATTTATTATCAAGAATTATATGACTCAAACATACAGAAAACAAAAGAGGAAATTCGTCACTATCTGGGTGAAATACCTTATAAGAGAAAGTTGACTGCGGAACAGAGAGACCAATTGGATAGGGAAAACAGAAATTTTGAGCAGCTCTCACCCGCCAGGGATTCCACTGGTATAGCACGGAACAACTCCTTCACCCGAATCAGGAGAAATACGGAAGTATAGAGAAAAAGAGATTTTGTCCAGCTTGTAGTTGTGGTAATCCAAGGCTTCTTTATTGAAAATTCAGTATAAAATCCAGGTACAGAAAGCAGAGTCTACATGTTTCGGGCACAATGCTCTACAGCTGAAAGAATTAGAGATGGTGGTGAGAACAGTAAAAAATGGTAAAGCGCCAGGAGTAGATGGCATCTCCTTTGAAATATACACGTATTTTGGACAGATACATTTGCCAGAATTGTTGGACACCCTATGTGAGGCTAAGGAAAAATAAAAACTGCCAGAGTCAATGAATCAAGCTACAATAGTTCTGATACTTAGAATAGATCTTCCCTGCCCTTTGGCCTTTTGAGGGATACCAGACAGGGATGTCCCCTATCCCCCTTACTGTTCGCATTAGTAATTGAGCCTCTGGCCAATATAATTCGAGGGGAAAAGTATCTAGAGGGTTTTTGATATGGGGAGTGTAAGGAAAAAATAATGTTGTACGCAGATGATATTCTGTTGTATTTAGGTAATACGGAAGTGGATTTAGGTATAATAATGAACGTTATCACACAATTTGGTAAATTTTCTGGATTGCAAATAAATTGGGAGAAATCACCCTTGATATTATTAGGGGATGAAGAGTTGAGCAACGATTATGGTGTGCACGTAGTTAACAAAAAGTGAGAGTTTTAAATTCTTAGGAATTAATATTTCAAGAAAGGTGGAAGATTATGTGGAAATAAATCTTGTAAATTTCCAAGGCATTAGATGGAACACAATGAAGACAGTCATCATCAAGTGGAGAAAATATGGCACAACAGTGACATTACCAAGAACTGGACGTCCCTCCAATATTGATGAAAAGAGGAGAAGAAAACTGGTCTGGGAGGCTACCAAGAGGCCTACAGCAACATTAAAGGAGCTGCAGGAATATCTGGCGATTACTGGCTGTGTGGTACATGTGACAACAATCTCCCGTTGTCACCACCGACTCTGGGAGAGATCTTAGAAGTTCAGATAGACGGAAGACTCAGGAGTCGATCTGACAGATCTCTATTGTTTTCATTGTTGCTGACAGGTTTCCACCCCTTCGCAGGTGTTGCTCATTATCAGTCAGGTGGTCCCTTTATATGTTCCGCCTTTCAGTGGTTTCCCTGCGGCTAATAGCTCTTCTGAGGAGTGCTCTGCTTGGGTGGTGATTCTCCTGTTCCTGTTGCTTCTCAAGCTAAGTCCTTTCCCTTTTCTTGTTGTGTCTGTCCTGACTTGGCCTCAGGGAGACACTGGCTTCTTCAGGTTGGAAGGAGCTGGTTGCCTCTTTCCCTGTTCCCTAAGCTGAGGGTTTGGTGCAGTGTGTCAGCAGTCTTAGGTTACCGTGCATGTGTATTTCTACCTTTGAGACTTGCACATGTGGTTAGCAGCTTGGGGGGAGAGTCAGGGTTTGCTAGGAGGTGACCTCTTTATTCCCTAGGCTTGGGGCCTAGTCTGTAGTTGTTTTGTTGTTGTTCCCTTTGGTTGTCTTTCCTTCCCCGTACTACCCGTGACATCCGTATTCTTCATATGTCTGGGCTATGGGGTAGAGTGGCAAGACTAAAGCCTTTTCTTAAGAAGAAAAACATCCAAGCCAGGCTACATTTTGTAAAAACACATCTTAAGTCTCCCAAAAGCATGTGGGAAAAGGTGTTATGGTCTGATGAAACCAAGGTTGAACTTTTTGGCCATAATTCCAAAAGATAAGTTTGGCGCAAAAACAACACTGCACATCACCAAAAGAACACCATACCCACAGTGAAGCATGGTGGTGGCAGCATCATGCCAAGGGTTTTTTTTTCAGCTGGAACTGGGGCCTTAGTTAAGCTAGAGGGAATTATTAACAGTTCCAAATACCAGTCAATATTGGCACAAAACCTTCAGGCTTCTGCTAGAAAGCTGAACATGAAGAGGAACTTCATCTTTCAGCATGACAACGACCCAAAGCATACATCCAAATCAAGGAATGGCTTCACCAGAAAAAGATTAAAGTTTTGGAATGGCCCAGCCAGAGCCCAGACCTGAATCCGATTGAAAATCTGTGGGGTGATCTGAAGAGGACTGTGCACAGGAGATCCCCTCACAATCTGACAGATTTGGAGTGTTTTTGCAAAGAAGAGTGGGCGAATCTTGCCAAGTCAAAATGTGCCATGCTGATAGACTCATACCCAAAAAGACTGAGTGCTGTAATAAAATCAAAAGGTGCTTCAACAAAGTATTAGTTTAAGGGAGCGCACACTTATGCAACCATATTCTTTTATTTTTATATTTTTTCTTCCCTCCACCTAAAAAATTTCAGTTTGTTGTTCAATTGAGTGGTACAGTTTATAGGTCACATTAAAGGTGGTTCTGAAATGATTTATCTTTGGCTCATTTTTTTACATCATAGAAACCTGACATTTTAACAGGGGTGTGTAGACTTTTTATATCTACTGTATATCAGAGGAGACGTCACTGGATGTAAGAGGTATGTGGTGCTGTATTACCCTGTATGTTCTGTAGTAATATACGTAATGTTAGGAGGTAAGGGGTAAGGTTGAGAATTTGGTATGGGGGGGGTGCTTTTTCAATTTTTGCCTTAGGCAGCAGAAAGGCTAGGTGCACCCCTGTGGACTGGAGATACGCTTGTGTGACTGTAGCTTATTTAAGAGTTAAAGCCAGTCTTTCAAGGAGTTCCCTTCCCAACAATGGTCATACCCAGACTGGACAATTCCTTTGAATTCCTACACTATCATAAGAAACTTACATATCAAGATGACCTAAGCAGGATAAAAAGCACCCGTCAGCAGGATTAACCCTGTTACACCAGTAGGTAGGGTGGATCCTGTTGATTAAATGACACCTATCTTGTGAAAATCAGCCAGTATTCACCCTGTTAGGTTTACCATCCTCGACATTCAGACTCCGGCTTACCATAGTTATTATTCCTTATAGTTTGAGTAAAGTTATCCCAGCTTCATCATCTTTGAACACTTTCCCAATACACATGAATAAGACAGTGGTCGTAAAGTCAGGACCTGGCCGCCTACGCTGAGATCACATAGTTTATGGCCAGACAACATGACTCCTACAACAAAAATATTCCAGTTGTTGGAGACAATGTTGCACCAGGATTGATACATTTATAAGGACGCTTTATGAGTGGGAGTTCATTGTTGTTAATATTTCCCACGAGACACGACCTTGGTTAATCCCCTAATAAACAGTGGATAAATCTATATCCAAAATGCCAGAGCATTTCATGTTGGTATGGATTTATGAACTAGGCATATTATTTTCTATATTATTTATATTATATAATAATATTCTTTATTATATTATATTATTTATATTTTTAGGTCATCATTTAGTATATTATTTCTGCAATACATGGTGAGGGTACCACAGTACAGCACGCTATTTGGCCAATATATACTGCACTTATAGCAAAGTACTGTATCACAGGTATTACTGGTATTTTTATCTGTGAACTGTGTCAAGGTATGTAATATTGGGGCGGGGGCCAATGAAAGGTACTGCACAGGGCACCAAACAACCCAAAGGGAAATGTGTCATCAGAAAATGCTATTGTTTAAATCAAGTTTTTATGATAATGGTTTAGAATTTTTGAATTTTCTATCTATCTATTTTTATTTTTATGCGAAAATTATGCAGTTTGCACACTGCCCACTAGGACTAAAATAAGATAGATAGGTTTGTAGCAGCACAGCACAAAGAAAAAAAGTCCTTTTTAGTGGTGGTGCCAGCAGTGTTGGGCGCCAGTCTGAAGCCCCCCCTACATCACATGAATTTTGTCAGAAAACCGCAGCACTCACTTGTCTTCAGTTCTTCACAATTTAATCACCACCAACACAATGCGATGTTTCGACCAGTATAGTCTTTCTCAAGCTCGAGAAAGACCATACTGGTCGAAACGTCGCATGTGTTGGTGATTAAATTGTGAAGAACTGAAGACAAGTGAGTGCTGCGGTTTTCTGACAAAATTCATAGGGCTAAAATAAGTCAAAATGTCCTGTTTTTAGAGACTAGCCACATGGGCCATAGATCGAAAAAACAGAAAGGGACTTCCTGCCTGTGCAAAGGCCAGGAGGGTGTAGATAAGCTATGATATCACCTATTGCAAATGATGGAACCTGTGTTATCTATACAAAGGTGATATCTGTTATTGCAGTCCTGTCTGTGATGATAATGAGATGACTGCTGAATATCATTCGAGTTAGTGGCCAGTGAGAAAACTGCACAATTTATTTTTTTAATTTTTTATTTAACTATAGATAACATAAAGACACAATTTAAACAATAGGTTGTTTCTTTAGAGGGGTTTTCCGGAACTTATATACTGATGACCTATCCTCTTCAGGTATCTAATCACTGGGGGTCCAGCATCGGGACCCTTGCTGATTAGCTGTTTGAGAAAGCCTTCTCTCAGTTTAGCCTAAGCCGTGTGACCGTGGTGTCACACCCTATTGAAGTGAATGGGGCTGAGCTGCGATGCCAAGCACAGCTGCTATACACTGTACGGTGCTGTGCTTGGTGATCTGAGAGAAGCCAGAGGTGCTAATGCGAGTGCTGATACCTTCTCAAACAGATGATCGGCAAGGGTCTTAGGTGTCAGACCCCCAAAGATCACATACTGATGACTTATCTGGAGGATAGGTCATCAGTATACAAAGTCTCAGAAAACCCTTTTAAGACCAGCCCAAGTCACCATAATCCATGACCAACACTTTTTGTAGACTTCCATCAATGGAGCGCTGGATGACATGTCAGATGAGGAGTTTAGGAGGAAACGCTTTGAAGACCAGGCAGTAAATGGTTAAATAATTAGCCGTTCCCTAATAAATCCTTGCATGTTCTTCATAACTGGCCCAGTTTGGCCTTTTGTGAGTTTCTCGACCAATTACTCTCACTATTTCTGTATTAGAGAGTCGGGACACATATGGTAATCATTTACAGAACATCTTCTGGAAAAGCACTTTGACTGAACTAAAACAAACGGCAAAACAAAGATAATTATTAGCGAGGAAGCTGCCTGCTGGCCAGTTGGACCACGTTATTTTTAAAGTTTTTTTTTTTTAAGGACATTATGCAAAGTTAATGTCATTTTCTAGAATGTTTATTCGTTTGCAAGGACAGACTCATTAATCCTGGACTGCTGTAAACAATCTCCAGGGTTCATTAAAATCAGGATCCAGGGGCGGGGGGGTTGGTCAAAAGGGAAATATTTAAAGAACATAAAATGTTCTGGTATTTTTTCGCATTATCTTGGTAGAAAATCACTATTTTGTTACAGGGCATTTTCCTACAAACAACAACAAATAAAAGTTCATATCTGCCTTGAGAAATCACAGCTGTTTAGGGGGCAAAAAACTGTCTCAAACACATTCTGAAAGCGTCTTACGGGGCATTCATGTGTAATTAAAGGGAAACTCTACTTGTATGGAGCTTCCCAGCATCTTACTGAATGCAGCAACTATAACCATATATATATATATATATATATATATATATACGGTGTCTTATTGGCAAAGACAAATTCCCCACCCCTCTAGCACTAGGGTAAGACCTTTTTCACATGTTAGTGAATCACGGACATTTGCTGTCCATGGTCTCCATGGACCGCTCACATTGTCCATTGACTTTAATGTGTGTATTCACACATGAGTGGTTTTCACGGAAGCATGCCCTATGTTGTCCATGATTATGGATTCCTTATGCACATTATAGTCTATGGGATCGTGAAAACCATGGACACAACATGGATGCCATCTATGTTTGGTTTGTGGTTTTCATGGACCATTGAAAATAAATTTTTAGGCTAGGAGACACACAGAGAACAAAAAAACAGAGACATGGACCAAACACGGATCCTTCACTGATGAACCACTGACCATAGCTACCATTATAATTTGGGACATTTAAGCTCCACGCAAAACAGCAAGAAGATGCCCACAAACACTCCACCTTCTTCACGCCCCAGACCAAAGGCAATTATGTAGGGTGGATATAGATGTGGCAGATTTGTTGCAGAAACTACTGTGACAGAAAATCTGGGGTTGCTTTGGCAAAATCCACATGGATTTCTGCAAGCCTCATGGGGTGCACCTTGCCTTTCTGCTGCCTGAGGCAAAAACTGAAATCCCCCCCCCCCCCATGCCAATTTTATTAACCTAACCACCTTAAGCCCATGGCCCTTCGGCTGCTCCTCTCTTACCCCTACCTGGTGCTGCCTGAGGCCTGGCCACAGTGGTGGTGCATCCCTGCTCATTTAGATAAATGAGACAGTCTGTGACAAATCTGCCCTGTTTGAATCCAATCTTAATATGGCCACAAACATAAGATTAAGGTTGGCCAAACTTGTCTATTTTGGTGGAACCAGTGGACCATCTAATATGTATAGAGTGTCATGTTTGCTATATTATATAGAATTGTTGCTGTAGTGTTGCCACCACATCAGCTACTAGGGATGATGGCTGATAGGGCATCAAGGCCAAATTATAAAAAAGGGAATGTGACATCAGAAAATGACCTATTGTTAAAATCACGTTTAAAATATATTTTGATGATGTTATTTTTTATTTTCCAGGTCATCATCTATATTTAAACAAAAACCATAAATCCTACAGTTTTCGCACTGGCCACTAAGTCTAATAAATGGTGCCACTTCTTGGTCTGTACAGTTCACTTTGCTGCAGTTATCTGCTTATCTGCCATTCTAATCCTGCCTGTAATTATATCACCTATGTGTATAGATAAGATAGGATCCTCCATTCACAATAGGTGATTGTCGAATCTTATCTATTCCTTCCTTGTACAATGACCTCTGCACAGGTCACAGAGCATGCCCAGAAAAGTCTCCCATAGAAGTCTATGAGGTCCCCTTCTGACCAGGGCCGGCGTCATAACCCGGCAAACCCGGGCAAGTCCCGGGGCCCAATGCTCCTGGGGGGCCCACTGAGCTGTTATGAGCACTTCCATCAATACAGATGGAAGCTCTCATTGCTGTCATTTCACTTACCTTTGGTGGGCCCTCTGAGTCACATGAGGCCGGCTGCTGCAGAGACTCAGACATGCTCCTTCTACACAGGACATGCTGCCTGAGGAGAGAGACCGGCAGGGCTGGAGCAGAAGTGTGAACACAGGTTGTCAGTGAGTCTGCACTGTGAAGGGCTGGAGCAGAAGTGTGAACACAGGTTGTCAGTGAGTTTGCACTGTGACTGTCTCTTCTCTGTGGGACAGGAGGGGGGGGGACTCTTCAATCTGCTGCTGGATGCTGCTTCATTCTATTTAGTTGTTTTACTGTTTCATTAAACAGTTTGCCTCCATGACACCTGCCCCCCCTTCATATCCTGTCCTATCTCATCCTCATGGAGCCCCTGCTGTTTCCTTCCCTCCCTCATGTATCCAGAGCTCCTGTTCCACTCTCCGATCTCCCATTGCTGCCCTGCACAGACCTCCTGCACCTACATCTTGCATGAATCCCCCTCAAAGGCCCTTCCACCTACTTGCTGTGTCCAACCCTCCTGTCCATCCAGGGCCCTGGGCCCCTGTCTCACTCCTCTGCCTCTCATTATGGTGGCATCTGAACCGCATTCACCATAAGGACCTTCTAACGTCACAGGGTCATGTGACTGTGTCCGCCCCCCCCCCCGTACTGTGCCCCTCACCCCATCACCCCATACTGTGCACTTATATCCTGCATTGTGCCCTCTTACCACACCCTGTACAGTGTCCCTAGTCATTCCCTGTACTGTGCCCTCTTATACCCTTTTATCCGGTCACTGTATGGTGGTTTTATCATTGTATAGCGGTGTTATCACTGTATGGAGGTGTTATCCAATAACTATGACCATAACTGTATCCCTTTCCCTGCCCACGCCACTTTATTTAAACCTGGCATGGAAAAGATAGCGGGAAAAGATGCAGATTGCGGTGCTAAGGACCTTTGCGCCACAATCTGTGTCAGAAATACGCCTAACATAGATGTATTTCTATATAATAAATGACCACCTAATTGTATAATTATTCGGGGGTAGGGATAATATCTTTATATTATATAGATTCTAGTGTATTATACTGTGCCCTGTATTTCCCAATAGATAAATGATCCTTGGAAAAAACACAGTCAGTACATGGTGGCCTCCCCTCTCCGCCATGCTGCTCCACTGTGTACTGCTGCTTATTCTGACACTAGGGCTGGGTTCACATCCCATTAGTGCCATCCATTTAATGTATACCAAAAATGTATGCGTTAACAGATGCCTCAGACTGATGCCGTACAGTGGCGTCCGTTCACCATACAGTTGCATATGCATTTTTTACTGGACTCTGCAGGATGCAAAAACGTGGAGTGCTGCACATTTGTATACATCAAACCGATAGGAAAAACGTGATGCGAACCCACTGGGGGGGAGGGGGGGAGGGGGCGTGGGACGTACTAAAATTAGCTGTGGGGCCCAGTCAGTTCTAGCTACATCACTGCACATCTCCGTCTCTCCTCCAGGCCCGGCCCAGTGGTGACGTCATGCTGTGCGTCTCACTGCTGCAGCGGGCCAGAGGAGAGAAGGAGCGCAGGGAGCTGCGGTTAGTGATTGACAGGACCGCCGGCTCCCCTGCTCTCCAGCAATGATAGGTATGTGAGGGGGCAACTGGGGGAACATTACTTACACAATATAATGACCCCCAGTGCCCTCCATTTAGTATAATGATCCCCATTTAGTACAATGACCACCAGAGCCCCCATTCAATATAATGACCCCCAGTGCCCCTTCCATACAGTATAACCCCCAGTGTGGGGGTGACTGGGGGTCATCATTCTGAATGGAGGGTCACTGTGGGGTTACTTTACATAGTATAATGACCCCCAGTGTCCCCCATTTAGTATAATGATCCCCAATGACCCTCCATTCAGTATAATGACCCCCAGAGACCCCATTCAATATAATTACCCTCAGTGACCACCATACAGTATAATGACCCCCAGTGCCCCTTCCATACAGTATAACCCCCAGTGTGGGGGTGACTGGGGGTCATCATTCTGAATGGAGGGTCACTGTGGGGTCATTATACTTTACATAGTATAATGACCCCCAGTGTCCCCCATTTAGTATAATGATCCCAATGACCCTCCATTCAGTATAATGACCCCCAGAGACCCCATTCAATATAATTACCATCAGTGACCACCATACAGTATAATGACCCCCAGTGTCCCCTCCATACAGTATTCCAACAGTTTGGGGGCTAATAGGGGTCATTATTCTGAAGGGGGGGGGGGCGACTGGGAGTTATTATTCTGAATAGACGGCCGCTGTGGGGTCATTATACTGTGTGTGGGGCCACTAGGGGTCATTATACAGTGTGGGCGGGCATTGGGGGTCATTATACTGTGTGAAGGGCCACTAGTGGTCATTATACTGTATAGGGGCCACTGGGTGTTATTATACTGTGTGGGAGCCACAGGGGGACATGTAAATGTAAAAAAATGCCTCAAGGGGGCCCACTGGGATTAATTACCCAAGGGCCCACATGAACCTGGAGTCCGGCCCTGTGTCCTGACCATTGTGTTTATGGACCATATGGCTGTCATAAAGCAATTTTCTTAATGCTTTCTAAATGCTGTTAAGAACAGCTCAGGCAAGATGGCCGCCCCCATAATCATGCTCGGATTAGATGTGTTGTTATTTCGTTTTAAGTTGAAGATAACATTTTTGGTGACACAATTCCTTTAAGGTTGGTGCCTAAGAATAGAAAAAAACAATATTCACTTTTCTTCCCCAGAATGAGCCACATTTGTGCTTCTATAGTGTCCTGTATTGCTGCACAACAACACAATTAAAGTGGTTTTCTGGAACTCTAACATCAAAGGTCTATCATAGGGCTCAGTGTTTGATTGGTGGGGTCTGGGAGAGCCATGTATGTCGCCATAAATGAGCAGTGCCAGTTCAGGTTATATATAGTGTATGGATGGAATAGAGTAGCAGACACAGCCACCCTTATATGTACTCTGCTGTAAGCATGGGTATTAGGATTGTGCGTAGTACATGAATATCTGATCAGTGGGTGTCCCACTCTCAGCACCCCATCATCAGCTGTTTGAAGAGGCTATAGGAGCTACAGTGCTACATTTTAGTTTGTCCCATTACTGAGATACTAAGAGATCAGCTGTATTCTGCAGAGGGATTTAGCAGCAAGTGTTCAATTTTCCTGCAGCGCCACCACTGGATAAACAAAGCATTACATTGTGCCCATTCAAATCAATAGACTGCCTATGTTATACATGGACTTGATGGGTCCTCCGGGGAAAGAGATCTTTTTTGTAGTCACTCCATGCTCTAGCTAACTGATGTGTATTGCAAATAAGGACCCCTCCCCCCCCCCCCCCCCCCAATTACAGTAATGCCTTCTAAGATAGGTTTTATAAACTGGGCAACCATGAGTGTCTACAGTGACATTTCCAGTACGTTTGCTGAATTATGTGCAGTTTATTTTACTATCTTCTGTTTCCTCGTGTGTACCCATGTGAATTGACTTTCTTTTGAATCACATCTCTTTGCAGCATATGTGGATCATAAATCTCTCAGCAGCTATATTTGCCAAGTCGTCTAAATCTATTCCATTAAAGTAACTGGGCACATATACAAGCAGATTAAAATTCTATGGCGGAATATTTTTTTTGCTCCAGTATTTTCCTCATTTTTAGAAAATATTATTTCCGAACTGACTTACAAACTATTACAATAGATGGATGTGGCGCCAGAGTCAATGTCTTTCAACTAGCTACGAGGAAGTATCCCAATTATAGATTACATAGGGCTGTCCAGATAGTCATAAATAACTCATCGTCTTGGTCTTCTACTCATCATCACAGCTCCACTAGTACAAATCTGCTCAGCAGATCACGCAGACTCTTACATGCTGGCTTCTCAATGGGGTTTCTTCTACGCGCCCGGTTTTCTCAGATGCGAAGATAAATCACAAGACTCACTACTGAAAATACTCTAAAACTGATAATATCATAGTTTAGTAGGAACACTGCGATAAATACAAACAGTATTGAAGGAATTATCTAGTTTTAAAGGGGTCCTCCGAGTGTTTGATGCTCATGACCTATCTTCAGGATTAGTCACCAGTATGAGATCCTTAGGGGTCTGACACCTGGCACCCCCACCAATCAGGTGTTTGAAGGGGCTGCAGCACTCTGCGGCCTAATTACAGCACCATCCATTGGATAACAGTTGTGCTTGGCATTGCAGTTTAGCCCCATTCACTAGAAAAGGAATGAACTGCACCCATGAACGTGTTAGGAGTCCTGAGGATAGGTTATCAGTATCTTAGAGACTGACTGCACGTGATGTTAACTGCCAGACTCTTGATTCTTAGTGTTGTTGTTTGGTAATGAGTGACCACACCTCTTGTCAGGTGCAGCTTGTGGTCATTACTGCTTTCCTATTTAGTTTGGTCTCACACTTCATACCATGCGGTTAATATTCTCTGCTTGGATTTGAAATAATTGGTGTGTGGACCTTTCCTGTGTTCCTGCTCATCCATTTTCTATTAGATAAGTTGTACTGCTCTTTGTATTTGGTTGTTCCCCTGTGCTTGCTGTTACTAGGCCTCAGGGAGACGCTGGTTCGTTTACCTGGGAAGGAACCAGTAGTCTCATTCCCTGTCACTACCTCTATGGCATTTCAGGGCTCCTAGGGTTTAGGTTCCAGTGTATATATTTGCCCACCTTCAGGGTCTATACATACTCACAGGAGTCAGGGCCAGTTCTAGGGGTTTCCTAGGAGGTGACCTTCCCCTCTCCCTAGCCTTCAGGCTTAGTTCTTTGTCTTTTCCCTTCTGTTGTCATTCTGGTGTCCCTCCCCTTCCCATTATTCATGACAGTTATAGGGAGAAGAATCCTGCTGGATATAAATGGGGGACATGGTGGTTTCTTAGGAAACACTATAGATGAATGCTATGAGAGTATTGTCATTTGTTCAGATATAGCATATTTAGGATTGTCTTAATGTTGGCATTGCTGATGTCATCTTGTGTGAGGATTCTAGGGGCTACCATAATCCTATTCCGGACACTACTCATTGGCCATTCTATCTGGGCAACTTCCTTTTCATTGGAGTGAGCTCCAGGTGGCAACATATGGTCCCACCAGCTGTCCAGTGTAATAGGAGAGATCTTGTATGGGCGGATTCCTATAAGATGACTATATGACTTAATGAAGCATGTAGAAAGGGGATACCTTGATGGGAAAAACCTTTCAATTATGCTTGAGATACTTCAACTTAGTGGTGCACATGCACTGCCATTCTCTTGTAGGCATCTACCTTAGATTTTTTAGGGTCATCTTTATGCTAGCAGTGCGGTTTGTTCTTATTTTCTTATTTTGTATGCATGCAGGCCTGTACCGTATGTTTCTGTGTTTTATGCTGTTCAGCATAATATTTTATTGAAGATGACTTTAACTGACTCAGATACCATGCCATACATTAAGCAGATTTCTGTGCAGACCATAAATGAACAGATATTACATACAGTAACTATTTTCCATACATATGATATCAATTCCCTCTTTTGTCTGCATGAAGTTAGCCATCTTCTAGACAGATCTTTATTAGAAAAAGCTAAAGTACGGGCAAGTATGTATTTATTGCATGTCTGATTAACCTTCTGTTCTCTATATAAAAAAAAGATGTCTGCCAAGTGTCATGGCGTGGTGTGGGGAATACACTCCATACCGAACACAGAAGCGAAGGGAAAAGGTACTAGGCCTGGAAACTAGAGATAAGGGGAAGGTCACCACCTAGTAAGTCCCTACGCCGAGCCCTGACTACTAGCAATATGAACAGCGCTTGATAGTAGAAATGTTCATACACAGGAACCTAAGCGCTATCTCACCCTAATAGGACCCTGCAGATAGTGTCAGGACACGGATGGCCTATTCCTTACCAGATGAAAGAATATAAGACCCCCCTCAGGCCTAATACCAGATGGAAGGGGAAAACAACAAAGAAGAGACACTTAACTTCCAGAAGTATGTGGAAGAGCAGGAACTCAGAGAGAACCAACACCAGGACTTCCACAACCAAGGAGCTATCAACCGCATAGCATGATGGGTGAGGCCGGACTATATAGAGGAGAAGGAATGACCACTTAAGCTACATCTGAGAACAACAACACAGAAAGGAAAAAACAAAGAGGCTGTCAATCACGTGTAGCCAGTCTCCTCAATCTTCTAGTCCCCGTCACAGGCGGGACCGTGACACCAGGTTTCCGCATCAGCTGCCCATTGGCTATGATACCTGATAGATGCAATGATGTATTCAGGGGGGTGCGCTGCTGATATACACATAGCAAAGTTACTAATGATCAATATTGAGAGGCCAGGTCCATCCATCAAACACTTGCAAACCTGGACATAAGTGTGTGACCATCCTATCACACCCTGTTGCCTGATTTTGCCCTTTCCCATACATAGTGGCTCCTTTCCTAGCCTGAACCCAATTGCAAGGATTAAATGATAATTATAACTGTATGGGGCATTTGGCCACCATTCAAAAAAATTCTTAAATTTTCATAATTATTTTTTACGGTCTAAATATACCACTGGTTTCAAAGGCAGTGTCATGTCTTTAACATGTATCCTTCAAACCTGTATTTTTCCTCATTAATGCCCCCTATTGCCTACTTTTGGGTAGGGTTTTCATAAGTCCCACCATTTTTTGCATCTCAATTTGTGGACTTGTTTTTAGGTATATCTATGGAGCTGTTTTCAAGGTAAAGACAAACACCAATCAAATACGAAAGTCTATAATTTAGGTGTCATGTTAGGGAGAAGTGAACCATAAACTATTCATGCCACTATCCCTACCTAATATCCCAACTGGTGGACAGTCCCTCCCTAGATAGGTTCTGGGGCCTAAAAATAAAGTAAGAAACCTAGTGACAGATTGGCGACCCCACTAGGATACAAAAGACCAGTCGGGTCAGACCAGGGGAGACAAAGATAAACTAAATCAAAACCAATAAATTAGAGCCAATACCAAATGCAGAAGCCAATACCAGGAGAGCAATGAGGGTAAATCAGCAAACCGAAATCAGAAACAATACCAAGCCAGAAGTCAGAACCTGGAAGGCAAATCGTTAGCCAAGAATCAAGGTCAAGGACCAAGCAGGGACAGAAAACTAGGAAAGTCAGGATTAGTAGAAAACCGCTAATGAGTTTATCCTAGACCTAGGTAGAAGACACCAGCAGATTGCACGCCCACCAGCCCAGACATAGTATTATTGCTGGACAGCACTATAAGAGGCATCATTATTATTACTGGGGGTGATATAGGAGCATTATTAATACTTGGGGCACTATAAGGGGCTTTAATAATATGGGGGCAATATAAGGGCATTATTATTACTGGGGGCATTTTAGGAAGCCCAGTATAGCATTTGGGGCATTGGAGATCATTGCAAGGACAGTGTTGGGGGGTGGCACCAAGATGACACTGTTGAGGCACCCAATGGGGAGAATGTGGTGAGAAGGTGGGATGAATGATGATAAAGATAGGAATCTAAAATATATGTGTAACAAGCTCTACAAAGAGGAGACAGGGTAAAAAGTAGCCATCATGGTGGTCTGGTCTGAATGAAGAAGATAAGGTAAGGTCTACGCTACAGACATCACTGTATGTAAGAGGTATGTAAGGTTCTATTCTCCTATATGACTAGGCAGGATGATAAATGTAGGACTGGCTAAGTATTGTGGCCCGCATCTCATTTTTTAACCCTCCTCCTCCATACTTTAATTACAGACAACTGTAAGAGGAGGAGGAGAACATAACGTGGTAGCTGCCGCTAGTCACCACAGAGGGGCCGATTCTGGGGAGGTATTTTGTGCTGCACTGATACAGTATATATTTGGTTCTGTCAGGGCCGTGTATTCTGCTGCACTGTTTAATTTGTGATGTTGGTGCAGTATTATGTTCTCCACTGTAGTACTTGGTTCTGCTGGGGCAGTATACTGTGCTGCACTGTGGTATTTGGTTTTATCCGGGCAATATATGCTGCACTGTGGTAATTGGTTCTGCTGGGGAGGTATTTTGTGCTGCACTGTGGTATTTTGTTCTGCTATGGTAGTATTTTGTGCTGCACTGGTTTATTTGGTTCTGCCGGGGCAGTTCCCTTTCTGCCCTTGTTTATGATTAGTGATAAGCGGCAGGGGCAATATTCAAATTCACAATATCTTGTGAATATTTGTCATATATTTACGATTATTTTCTTGATTGTGAAAATCAGCTATGTAATATGTGTGTATTGCGCGCGCAATAGAGGTGTGGGTCACTGTCGCTACATTTTTCAAACTGCTAGAAGTTTGCTGAGACTGGAGAAAATAGTTGGCATGGCAGAACATTACAATAGCTGTATATGCAAGTAGAGTGCTCCAATATATTCGCAATTGCGCAAATCGGCAATTAATGATGCACATATTTTTGTGCAATACATGTAACTTAACATTTTAGCAGGTCTGACTACATATTACTTATTGGTGCACTTGTGACTAGGGTTGAGCGAACCCGAACTGCAAAGTTCGGGTTCATACCGAACTTTGCGAGTTCGGGTGCCCAGACCCGAACCCGGACTTTTTCACTGAAGTTCGGGTTCGGTGTTCGGGTGATTTTATTATTTTCCATTATAACATGGTTATAACGGAAAATAATAACATTCTTAAGACAGAATGCTAAAAAAATGGCCATTAAGGGGTTAAAAAAACCTCACCTCATCCACTTGATCGCGCAGCCTTGATCGCGCAGGTCTTCTTTCTTCAGGACCTGCAAAAGGACCTGTGATGATGTCACCGCGCTTACCACGTGGTGAGCACGGTGACGTCACCGCAGGTCCTGCTGAATGAAGATAGAACTGGATGAGGTGAGTTTTTTATTATTTTTAACCCCTCAATGGCCATTTTATTTAGCATTCTGTCTTAAAAATGCTATTATTTTCTGTTATAACCATGTTATAACGGAAAATAATAAAGTAAAGTTCGGGTCCCCATTGACTTTAATAGGGTCTGGGTTCGGAGTCAAGTTCGGGTCCTGAACCAGAACTTTGACCTGATGTTTGGCCGAACCCAGTGAACCCAAACTTCCATGGGTTTGCTCATCCTTACTTGTGACATCACAGCACTATGTCTGTAGCATGTATGTATGGACAGCAGAACCTATCACACTGCCTAACACCCTGCACTGGAACCTACCAGCTACACTACAGGGAGTGCAGAATTATTAGGCAAATGAGTATTTTGACCATATCATCCTCTTTATGCATGTTGTCTTACTCCAAGCTGTATAGGCTCGAAAGCCTACTACCAATTAAGCATATTAGGTGATGTGCATCTCTGTAATGAGAAGGGGTGTGGTCTAATGACATCAACACCCTATATCAGGTGTGCATAATTATTAGGCAACTTCCTTTCCTTTGGCAAAATGGGTCAAAAGAAGGACTTGACAGGCTCAGAAAAGTCAAAAATAGTGAGATATCTTGCAGAGGGATGCAGCACTCTTAAAATTGCAAAGCTTCTGAAGTGTGATCATCGAACAATCAAACGTTTCATTCAAAATAGTCAACAGGGTCGCAAGAAGCGTGTGGAAAAACCAAGGCGCAAAATAACTGCCCATGAACTGAGAAAAGTCAAGCGTGCAGCTGCCAAGATGCCACTTGCCACCAGTTTGGCCATATTTCAGAGCTGCAACATCACTGGAGTGCCCAAAAGCACAAGGTGTGCAATACTCAGAGACATGGCCAAGGTAAGAAAGGCTGAAAGACGACCACCACTGAACAAGACACACAAGCTGAAACGTCAAGACTGGGCCAAGAAATATCTGAAGACTGATTTTTCTAAGGTTTTATGGACTGATGAAATGAGAGTGAGTCTTGATGGGCCAGATGGATGGGCCCGTGGCTGGATTGGTAAAGGGCAGAGAGCTGCAGTCCGACTCAGACGCCAGCAAGGTGGAGGTGGAGTACTGGTTTGGGCTGGTATCATCAAAGATGAGCTTGTGGGGCCTTTTCGGGTTGAGGATGGAGTCAAGCTCAACTCCCAGTCCTACTGCCAGTTTCTGGAAGACACTTTCTTCAAGCAGTGGTACAGGAATAAGTCTGCATTCTTCAAGAAAAACATGATTTTCATGCAGGACAATGCTCCATCACACGTGTCCAAGTACTCCACAGCGTGGCTGGCAAGAAAGGGTATAAAAGAAGAAAATCTAATGACATGGCCTCCTTGTTCACCTGATCTGAACCCCATTGAGAACCTGTGGTCCATCATCAAATGTGAGAGGGAAAACAGTACACCTCTCTGAACAGTGTCTGGGAGGCTGTGGTTGCTGCTGCACGCAATGTTGATGGTGAACAGATCAAAACACTGACAGAATCCATGGATGGCAGGCTTTTGAGTGTCCTTGCAAAGAAAGGTGGCTATATTGGTCACTGATTTGTTTTTGTTTTGTTTTTGAATGTCAGAAATGTATATTTGTGAATGTTGAGATGTTATATTGGTTTCACTGGTAAAAATAAATAATTGAAATGAGTATATATTTGTTTTTTGTTAAGTTGCCTAATAATTATGCACAGTAATAGTCACCTGCACACACAGATATCCCCCTAAAAGTTTTTTGGGTTCATTGAGAACATGGTTGTTGTTCAATAATAAAATTAATCCTCAAAAATACTACTTGCCTAATAATTCTGCACTCCCTGTATATCAGGATATACCCTACACTGACTATCTCCTACTAACTATCTGTATTATATATATAAGATAACTAACTAATGTAATGAGTAAAGCACAGAGCACAGCAATGACACTGCTGTCTCTCTCAGGACTCCATAAAACTACAGAAAATGGCTGCTGGGGAGGTTCTTATATAGTAAGGGGTAGGCAACTTTCCTGTTGGTTGCTAGGGATGTTGCTAAGCTCAGACAAAGACATTGCAGCCTTCTCATTGGCCCACAAGCAAGAAGGGAGGTTACTGATGAAAAAAATCTAGAATATTCGGAAATGCGAATATATAGCACTATATTCTAAATCTTTGCGAATTCTCAAAATGGCAATATTCACGATTAAAATTCGCGATACGAATATTCGCTCCCAACACTATTTATGATAAGAGTGTCTCCATGTCTTTCAATGAGGGTTTTGCAACTTTAGGTCTTGAGTGCGTCTCCTACTTCTCCGACAACTACAAACTTTTGAGAATACGCTGAAACACGTGTTTTGGCACATTTTTTTAGCTTCCCATTTATTTCAATGGATTCCGATCCAAGATTATGCTGCTAAAGCAAACTCTGCCTCCAATTGAAATGGATGAGGTGTTTTTGGCATGGATTCTGTGCGGAAAATGTGAAAAGCAGCACCAGAACCATCATGTGAACAGGCCTATAGTCTCATGGAGACACCTAGAGGTACTAGTTATTAAGAATTTTGGATGGGTTGCCAAGTTTTTGGATAATATTCATACCTGATGTAGCCCTGCTCCTTCCAAAACAAAAAAAAAAGTGGTCAAACTGGGACAATTTTTACAGGAATGCAGAGCCAAAGAAGCACCAGCCAGGGTGAACCTGCTTAAAAGACTGCTGCTCTACTGATCTTGGCTGGAGAGTCAAACCCCATCCTTGGTTGAGACATGCTGGGAGTTCTCTAAGACACAAGGTTTCAGGAATGATACTGACAGCATAATGGAGACTATACAACACAGTGAACCATATAACAATACAATATAAACCTGTGCGTTAAAGAGTAAGTCCAGGCTGTCATCGCTTAATCTGTATCAGTACCTATGTAAATAATGGCACTTAGTCACCCTGCCCTATCACAGGCTTCTCTGTCCTTGCAAGTGTCTGTAGATGGTGGATGATCCATCTGTCTTGGCTGGCTCCTTCACGGCAAATGTAACCAACGAGGTTGAGTGCTGGGCTGGGACATTCAGAGGAGTTGTGTTTGTGTTACACCTTACCGCACCTTAGGGTGTGTACTTACAAAGAGCAGCCAAGTCCTGTAATTAGTTCTGTATTTCTGGGTAAATGAACGATACCACACCCATAGGCAGTCTATCTTCTAGACAATGGATGAGACAAAGTGGTGAAGAACACAAACCTCTCTCCAGGACCTTAACTATCCTATTTGCATATATAAAACTGATGCGGTGAAGACTACAGATTATATTATCCCCTGATGTGCTATAGAACTGTAGTGAAGCATACGTGACAGAAACCAGGGAAGCTTTGGTGTGTTGTGCAACCAGATATCACATATCTGCAGCTTCTAATGGTCTATGGTTTGCAGGCTTGTTACCTGGAAAGGGTTTACCATCTGCAAAGTGTATGCCCTTTCTTTGCATTTTACATACAGGCTGCCATTTTTTATTTCTGATAATGGTTTGTTGGTTATAGGCTTAAAACAACTTATATTGTGCATGGCATTCATCTGAAAAGGACTTCTGGGAGAAGTATTGCGATGAGAGCAGTGTCAGTCAGCTGTCGTTAGCCAGTTACCATTATGGAGAACATTTACAGTGATGCTAATTAGCTAAGATTTAGGCAAATGAATGACAGGCAGAAATTCACAAAACTCCTCCAATATGTCTTATTATATATATGTATATATATATATATATATATATATATATATATATATATATTTTATGTTCAGTAAGTTATCTACCCCAGCATGTTCTGTCAGTGTTAGGGAGCTGAGCTTGTCTGTGCAGGTTGAGACATGCAGTTCAGTCTGATGAAAGCACTGGAAGTGACAGGATGGCAAGTGCAGTACAGTGCAGGTCTACAAAGAAAGTGAGGGATTTGGAGCTTTGTTACATGATTAAATTCCTTACAAATGAAGAGTGGAGACACTTATGCTTCAACAATGAGACATTACATGAGGCAATCAAAGAGAAACGATGTGGGAAGGTGTCGGCCGGTGTGTTCCTGCTTCATGACAATGTGCCAGCTCACAAGTCTCGCAAATCACAAGCTGCTATCAGGGGTGGCTTTATGGAGCTTAACCATCCAGTCCAGACCTGGCTCCCAGTGATTACTTTCTCTTTTGGAACCTGAAGAAATTTCTGTGTGGGCAAGGATTTCCTGATCATAATGCAGTCAAAGAGGTGGTAGCAGGTTACCTGCAGCAGCAAGAAGTCTCCTTCTATTCTGAGGGCATTTCATTTTCCATGTCACTATTTATACTTGAAAACAAAGGTCCCTTTACATGGGACAACTTAGCAGGGGTTTGTCAGGAAGGAAGCGTTTCTTTGCGGCAAACGCCTGCTTATCAGTGAAGGAAAACACATTTACATGCAGTAATTACCTTCACAATAACGTGCGATTTGCGCATTCATCGGGTAATCAGCGGCATCTTTGCACCAGCAGATAATCGCTAATGAGCGTTCGTATGCTGGCTGAGAATCTGGTTGATTCTCAGCCAGTGTAAATGGGCCTTAATGGTCACTAGGCGTAAAATATGTCAAGATTTCTTGTTCTTTGAGACCAGCCACATGTGCCATAGACATCATAGTCTGGAGCTGACGTCTAAGGGATATTTTTCTAGACATGCTCTGTGATCTGTGGAGATGTCAGGAGGGAGTAGATAAGTTGTGTTATCACCTATTGTGAATGGTGTAGCGTGTATTATTTGTATATAGTTGATATCTGTCATTGTACTCCTTCCTGTGATGATAATGTGATAGCTACTGAGAAGTTTCCTGTACAGATCAGGAAGTCTTGACATATTTTAGGCCTAGTGGCCAGTGTGAAAACTGCATGATTGTAGGATTTCTTAAAATATAGATCATGACGTGGAAAATGTAAAAAAATCACCAGAAATTCTAAAAATATATATCTTTAACATAAAAAGATGATTAAAACAACAGGTCATTTTCTGATAACACATTCACTTTAACTAAACTAATGCTATGTATATAAAAGATACTCTCTTAAACAGTGTGGCATTGAAGCACCTTGGGCCCCAAAAGATGTTTTATTATGCCATTATACAGAACTGAAATATGACCATCTAATTTTTTACTTAGTCCAAAATTATTAACCCAAGCAGCAATTTTCTTCCCCAATACCAGGGTCCCGTAAGTAGTCCCATGTAAGACCTCATGAGGCCTCTTGTGTCTGGCTTGCAAGGCACTGCCAAAATTAAACCGCTTTTTTGGAGCTGTGGCTTAGGAAAGGCATGTATGCCAAAATATATCTTGTTTCGGTTTATATGCTCCCAAGAAAGCAGCAGCTTATACTTAATTTAATGGGGCCTTGCACTCTTCTTTAAAGTTGGATTTAATGAGTGGGTGTAGGTGGTACTCAGTTACCAAGATAGCATGCTTCAAGTTACCCTTGTGCACACATTACCCACTTGGTTACCCTGTTGTGTCTGGACCACATTATTACATCAGAAACTGGATCCACCATATGGTCCTCTTATGTTCTGATGGGTTAGTCTGTCTAGAAGTCAGGACTCCTACTCCTATCTCCAGAACTGAGCCCTAAAGCAAAGGAGAGGACACCTCAATTCCCAACTATGGAGGTTCCGAAAATAACTGAGTACAGGCCCATAGAAGTAATTGGAGAGCACGTTGTGAAGGCACAGTCTGCTCTCCTTCATTTTGGGGGCCCCGTTCTTTATATAAGTGCTGGTCCCAAAGGTCGGATCTGCATCAATCTGACATTGGCAGCTTATCCTAGCGATATGCCACTAATGTTTGAGATGACACAACCCCTTTAGGTCCAGCAATATAACCCACTGAAATGAATGGTTTACAGTCCATTGGTTCGTATTTAATGAGGTTTTCCAGAACTAAAACATTGATAGCCTATCCTTAGGATAGATCATCAGTGTTTGCTCAGTGAGGCTGAATCCTTGCCAAGCACATTGACTCACATGTGCAGCTGAGCCCAATTCATTTGATGATCAGACCCCAAGAATAGATAGATAACACAGTGGCTCAGTGGTTAGCACTGGTGCCCTGCATCTCTGGGGTCCTAGGTCCGAGTCCAACAAAGGACAGCATGACATTGGAGTTTGTATGTTCTCCCTGTGTTTACATGCATTTCCTCCCAGATTCCAAAGACATAGGCCTCTTACAGACGGGCGTTGCAGGAAAATGTGCGGGTGCGTTGCGGGAACACTCGTGATTTTTCCGCGCGAGTGCAAAACATGCAAAACATGCGAAAAATCACGCATGTTTGGTACCCAAACCCGAACTTCTTTACAGAAGTTTGGGTTTGGGATCGGTGTTCTGTAGATTGTATTATTTTCCCTTATAACATGGTCATAAGGGAAAATAATAGCATTCTGAATACAGAATGCATAGTAAAATAGCGCTGGAGGGGTTAAAAAAATAAAAATAAATGTTTTAACTCACCTTAATCTCTTTGCTCGCGCAGCCTGGCATCTCTTCTGTCTGTCCTCTGTGCTGTGTGGAGGAACAGGACCTGTGGTGACGTCACTCCACATCTTTTTACCATGGTGATGGATCATGTGATGTCACCACAGGTGCTGTTCCTCCACACAGCACAGAAGACAGACAGAAAAGATGCCAGGCTGCGCGAGCAAGTGGATTAGGGTGGGTTAAAAAAAATATATTTTTTAACCCCTCCAGCACTATTTTACTATGGATTCTGTATTCAGAATTCTATTATTTTCTCTTATAACCATGTTATAAGGGAAAATAATAATGATCGGGTCTCCATCCCGATCGTCTCCTAGCAACCGTGCGTGAAAATCCCACCACATCCGCACTTGCTTGCGGATGCTTGCGATTTTCACGCAACCCCATTCATTTCTATGGGGCCTGCGTTACGTGAAAAACGCACAAAATAGAGCATGCTGCGATTTTCACGCAACACATAAGTGATGCGTGAAAATCACCGCTCATGTGAACAGCCCCATAGAAATTAATGGGTCGGGATTCAGTGCAGGTGCAATGCGTTCAACTCACGCATCGCATCCGGGCGGAATACTCGCCCGTGTAAAAGAGGCCATACTGATAGGGAACTTAGATTGTGAGCTCCATTGAAGACAGCAAATAATGATAATAGTTTGAGGTGTCCCAACACTATAGTGCGTCCCCTGGCCACCGCTGAGGGGAACCACCATAGTGTTGGGCCATCTCAAACCAAGACACATCTATGTGTGTATACATACAACTATCGATTTATCTACCTATTATTTTACTCACATATACACACTTATATAGGACTGACATATTCCACAGCGCTTTACAGACATTATCATTATTTGCTGTCTTCAATGGAGCTCAAATACTTGGACCCAAACCTGAACTTTGCCACAAAAGTTCAGGTTCGAGTTCGGTGTTCGGGCATTTAATAAAGCTTGTTGAAAGGCTGCAGTGCAGCCTTGGTAATGTCACTGTTGTGCCATATTTTCTCCACTTGATGATGATGTCTTCACTGTATTTCATGGTATATCTAATGCCTTGGAAATTCTTTTGTACCCTTCTCCTGACTGATACCTTTTAACAATGAGATCCCTCTGATGCTTTGGAAGCTCTCTGTGGACCATGGCTTTTTCTGTGGGATGCGACTAAGAAAATTTCAGGAAAGACCAACTAAAGCAGCTGAACTTTATTTGGGTTTAATCAGAGGCACTTTAAATGATGGCAGGTGTGTGCTGACTCCTATTTAACATGATTGTGAATGTGATTGCTTAATTCTGAACATAGCTACATCTCCAGTTATAAGAGGGTGTGCACACTTATGCAACCACATTATTTTAGTTTTTTTGTTTTCTTCCCTCCACCTAAAAGATTTCAGTTTGTTTTTCAATTGAGTGGTACATTTTTTTTACATCACAGAAACCTGACATTTTAACAGGGTTGTGTAGACTTTTAATATCCACTGTAGATAGATAGATAGTTTATTTACCATAAGTGAAATTAAAGTTTTGAATCAATGTGAAGTTGAGCTTTGGAAGAGCTGCATAATAATATACTGCACATTACCCTTGGGCTCCTTCAGAATACTTACAAGTCATGTCCTGGTTCGATTACGGTGACCTTGAATATGATGCTTGAGCCTAAAACATAATATCAACTTACATTCCTGTCTATGCTTCAGGCTACAATCAATCATAAGGACATGCTACATGAAAGACAGTGATACGGAGAGAAGATTGTCCCCACTGACAACCTATAGGAGAAGCTGTATAGCTATTCTAAGAAAAACTTTTAAAAACAGCCTCTTCTTCCAGCACTTGAACATTTCGGGTTGCCTACGGGTGTAATAAACAAGTGGCTGTAAATACAGGATTGCCCTCACTCATCTGTAGTGTACAGAACATCTGTACATGTTCATGGTGGCACTTCTGTCCTCATTTCACAAGCATCATGTGTCCTTACATTTATAAAGCTAAAATAAAGGATGTGAGCGGCATGGTGGATAGCACTGGTGGCCTGGGTTTGAACTCAACAAAGAGCAAAATCTGCATAAAATAGCGGAACATTTCGGTCAGTTTAGACCTTCCTCAGCCATATGAGTCTGAGTGCTGTGAGGAACCTAGGGGCATCTGGGCCTAGATGCCCACGCCACTCAGACATTTAGCCGACGAAGGTCTAAATTGACTGAAACGTTTCACTATTGGATATGTGATTATCGTTTCATCTGGAGGTGTTTTTAACCTGCATGCACCAATAAAGTTTAAAACTATTTGTAAAGCATAACACTGGGAGAGCCGAGGGTACTTTGTTCCTGGATTGTGGCTCAAGCCCTCCATTGGCACCCTACTTATATCCGGGAGTGTGAAATCTCCAAAGATATCGCTAGGATACACCATAAAGGTCAAGACAGGTGTGGGTCCCATGTCTGGGGACCTGCTCCTACCTCCAGAACAGGGAACCCAAAGTGAACAGAGAGCAGCTGCGCATGCACGGGCCCCCTCTGTTTATTACTGTCGGAGTTCCAAAAATGGCCAAGCACTGGCTCAGCTATTTCCGGCAGTCCCATAGCAGTGAATGGAGCGGTGGCCGCCCCTGCATGGTGCGCTGTCCATTCATCGCTATAGGACTTCTGAAAATAGGTGAGTATGCTTAGTCAGCTACGTTTGTAACTTTTATAGTGATGAATATAGAGCATGCCGCACATGCGCTCTGTGCTTTACAGATAGGAACGCATCCCAGAGGTGGGAACTGCACCTATATGACATTAATGGATTATACTAGTGACATGCCATCCAGGTCCTCGATGAAACAACCCTTTCAAATTACATCTTGTATACTCCTGACAAGATAATTGGATTGTGAGACTCTCAGGGGTCAGGGACTGAATAATGACAATCTCCATAGGTGGAACTTGAGGATCCTGGACCCTAGTACAAAGTCTGTGCCTATATACAATGTGCCAGTTATAAGACTTAAAGGGGGTCTTCCGTACATCGATAAGTTAGTATAGGTTATCAGAACCAGATCAGTGGAGGTCTAACATTTTCTCCCCCCTCCTTCCCCAATCTGCTGTGTAAAAACAATTCTGGATCGTCTATTCTTATGACTTTATGTATTATGTTGTGTTATTCCTCTATTATTCCTTATAGAAGTTCATTAAGGAATTTCCAGCAGTCTGCAATAAAGGTCCATCTGAGTGTTACAAGGGGGGTGTTTGGCTGCAAAGTCTGACACTGGCAGCACTGATTGGATAGTGTCAAGACTGCACAGGAGCACCCCCCAGCTGGTAACACCCAAATGGACTTATTGTAGACTGCTGGCCAGTGGCGGTTTACAATAGGGACGTTCGGGTCAGCAGCCCCGGGCCCAGCACCGCTGGGGAGCCCAACGCTGACCCGAACGCCCACATACTGCGGCGGGGCACGGGAGCGCATAACTCCCTGTCCCGTCGCCAATCACCGCCATAGGCTTCAGGCCTTGTAGGCTTGAGGCCTATGCTGTAGTGAAATCCCGGCGCAGGCGTGCACAATGAGGTCATCGCGTGCCTGTGCCGGGACGCAGCACTGTGACGCGCCTGACTCATCCCGCCTTCCTCTGCGAGCAAGCGCCTGGCCCTGGACATAGGTGAGTATTTATCTTTTCATTTTTTGTTTATTTTTTATTTTTTTATTTCATGTGCCTACTTTGGGGGGGTGGACACAGGAGGACATATTAGGGAAGATAAATCGAGTACATGGGGGGGCAATGTGGGGGCTGTATGGGGCCAAATTATTATGGGAGGGAATACTATGTGGGGGCAAATTACTAGATGGGGCAGTGTGGGGGCAAATTGCTATGTGGGGGCAAATTGCTATGTGGGGGAAGTGTGGGGGCAAATTATTATGGGAGGGACTACTATGTGGGGGCAAATTTCTATATGGGGGCAGTGTTTGGGAAACTATTGTGTGGGGGCTAATTGCTATGTGGGGACAGTGTGGGGTAATTTCTATGTGGGGACAGTGTGGTGAAATTGCTATGTGGGGACAAATTACTATATGGGCAGTGTGGGGGGAAATTACTATGTGGGGGAAGTGTGGGGGTAATTTCTATGTGGGGACAGTGTGAGGTAATTGCTATGTGGGGACAGTGTGGGGGCTAATTACTATGTGGGGGCAGTGTGGGGGCTAATTACTATGTGGGGACAGTGTGAGGTAATTGCTATGTGGGGACAGTGTGAGGTAATTGCTATGTGGGAAAATTGCTATATGAGAAAATTGCTATGTGGGGGCAAATTACTATGTGGGGGCAGTGTGGGGGCAAATTACTATGTGGGGGCAGTGTGGTGGAAATTACTATGTGGGGGCAGTGTGGGGCAAATTACTGTGTGGGGGCAAACTACTATATGGGGACAAACTACTATATGGGGGCAGTTTGGGGCAAATTACTGTGTGGGGGCAAATTACTATGGGGGGATTACTATGTGGGGGCAGTGTGGTGGAAATTACTATATGGGCGTGTTGCTATTGGGGAGGCACTGTAGGGGCAATTCTATTATTTCTGGGGACACTATACAGGGATTATTGCCTGGAGCACAATAGAGGGTGGTATTATTACTCGGGGCACTCTAGGGGACATTATAGCTGCTGTGGACACTATAGGAACATTTGGGGTAATTTATCAAACTGGGGTAACGCAGAACTGGCTTAGTTGCCCATAGCAGCCAATCAGATTCCACCTTTCATATTTGACAGCTCTTTTGGAAATCCAGTTCTACTTTACACCAGTTTGATAAATTACTCCAATTATGTCTATTAGGGTCACTATTTTTTCAGCAGTATAGTTCCTGGGACATTGGGGAGCAAAACGGGCACAGTATTGGGGGTGGCAGCAGGATGACACTGTGGGGACACCAGGATGAGGAGGTTGATGGAAAAATTTAGAAATCTAACATGTCTGTGTTACAAACTGTAGAGTCGAGATGCGGCTGAAAGAATTTGCCATGGTGGTCTGGGTCAAACGGAGGAGAAGAGGAAAGAGAAGGTCTACATGACAGGAGATGTCACTGGTATGTGGTGCTGTATTCTCCTCCATGTCTTTTTTATTACAATTATATGTATTTTAAATTTGGCAACAACATTTTTCAGTTTAGGACCCAATTTGGGGTATTTTTTTTGTAGTCTGAAGATGTCATATGGCCTAAGAAGAGACTGTGGCGCCCATGAAGCACCGCAGCCTCTTCATACAAAAAAATAAAAATAAACTAAAATGGAGGGGGGGGGGGGGCAAGTTGGGTAGACAGCCCCGGGCCTATCATGCACTTAATACGCCCCTGCTGCTGGCAATTCCTTCATAACTTCTAGCAGGAATAATAGAGGAATGGCTCAACACAGAGGCATACAAATTATTATTACATGGAGATTGCAAGTAGTTACTAGAACAGACATGTCAGGAGAGGAGACAGGTCCTCTGTAAATGGGAATCATTGCTCTATATTTGCTCTACATAAGTGTTTGTGAGGTTAAAGGGCAGTAAAAATCATCTAAAAAGTGACAGATGCCCTCATCTCTACATAACACGTTTAGCACTCGCACTCCTACAACCATCAGCTCATATTTTTCATACAGGTGTAATGTAAGATTTCCATCCTGATAGTTCTACCTGTTGTCAGTGTCTGGTCTCTGCTTCCACCATGTTCTCTTCTGAGATTTCTGACCTTCGCTTGTCTAGACTTTGTTTTTGTTTTTTGCACTAATAGATACCTGCATCTCGATTACCAGCGATGAGCTCATCTTCAGCTACCTTGATGGAAAGTCTTGTCTACATATGAAAATGTGCAAGGACGAATCGGCTGGTGGAACGTATTCATTCTAGATTAGTAAAACTGAAGTGTGCTTCCAGTTAGGTTAGAAGACACTTTCGACACCATCTAAACAAATAAGAAGTCAGTAGCCATGACTAAAGGTGCATGTACACGCGCCTATGCTGGATCTCAATAGCGGAAAGGGAAAGTGCAGGTGTGAAAGTAGCCTTACACAACATGATTTGCTGTCCAGAAACAATAATTTAGGTGCCTGCACTAGCGATCATTTCACCCGATGAACAAATGTTTTGCTTGTTTATTGGGTGATCTGCGGATGGGCAGATTGTTATAAGCGTTTGCAGGATCTTCCCGATTATCTGCACGTGTAAATCCACCTTTAGGCCTCTTTCTATATAGACTGATGTTGGGAGCAGATAAGGATTAGGCATGTTGTAATTCAACTGCCTGATACTTTTGCTATCGGAAGATTAGCCACTGCCTGAAGTTTCAGCAGATAACTAACTCATTCATGGACAAAAGCAGATATCTAAGATAGCAATGGGTCCCATATAACTAGAATATAATATAACCAAAGCAAGTATCAAAAAGGACCCTTAACACCACTATTTATTAGAATCATTTTAAAATTAGACCAGACTAGGTCTCACTGCTGGCTATCACAGCCCTAATCTGTAGGTAAGTACATAATGAATTAACAAGATACAGAAAAATACAAAAGGTTGTAAAGAAAAACAAAAAACTAGGAATAATATAGGAGAGGAAGGGGGTGGGAGGAATAATAAGGCTTCTCAGCAGGATAATTTTCCCTACAGCAGGATAATTTTCCTCATCCTCAGCCCGGAGACCCTAATGGTGGGACCTCTCCGTCCTCGTACCTAACCTAGTTCGCCCTAGTAGGCCCTAATGGTCAAAATTACTCCCTATTACCCCAAAGCGTTTCCCCCAACTCAGGTTCCTCAGGGGGTCCATATAAGAGAGATAAGAGGGCCAAACTTTTTCAATACTCAAAAAATATAAATCATGATAAACAAAAGAAGAAAAAGAGACTGGCTTGTAATTATGTACAATACTGAGACCTTTAAGACGTGTCACATATAATTCCAGGTGAAAGCGATAAAGCTGCGCCACATGTGACGGTTCCTGTAGTGTGGCCAGATCTCCAGGGTGCGTGATGCTCTGCAGCACTCTTTAGAAGTTTAGTCCTATGCTGTATCTATCCTTTCCCTGATTCACTGCGCATACAGGGTTCCAGACTCTGGAGCATCCATTTGTTTAAAGGGGTTTTCTGAGCATCTGATATTGATGACCTATCCTTCAGGACAGAACATCAATTTCAGATCGGTGGGGTCCGAAACCTGGGACTGGCGCTTTTTAATATTTGAGGAGGCCGGTGAGCAACACAGTCTCCTTGCACCTTATGAAGCACAGCGCCATCCATTGGATAGTGGCTATGCCTGAGTGCACCTAGGTCACGTGACCGGTGAACGTGCCGTCACTGGACTAGGATGAGGAAGCAGTGCTCACTGTAGCTGATCATTGGGGGTGCTGGGTGTCAGACCCCATCCGATCTGATATTGACGACCTAGCCTGAGGATAGGCCATTAATATCAAAATCTCGTACAAGCTGTCAGTGTCTACTGTGCAACCACTAAAGGCGAGCTTGTCAGCTATTGTCCTACTGTTATCAGCCATTTTACCTTTGTTCTCAAACATACTGCCGCACTCCGATTAACCCCATACATGGAGGCAGGCAGTATTTTGTTTTCCTACATTTAGCTATGGGCAGGTGAACTCATTCCAGCCCATTTCCCAGCCGCTGGTGTAAGTAATTACTAATGAATCCTGCTAGCCTCCCACTACTTCAGCTTGTAGCAGATGTAAGCTATCTCCCTGAATTGAGTCTTCGACAGGACCTGCTAACTAATGACTCTGGCAGAGGCGGCTTGCAGTGGAGGTGACAGCTCCACCTAGCACATGACAGGACCCAGCTGGAGAGTGGTGGAGAGCGGCAGCAGGGGCTGCTGTTTATGGTTTATAGGACATTGTTATGACCCTGCTAATTGTGCGCTTGTTTCTTTTACTGGGAGGGAGGAAAGGGTTATGAATGATGGGCGCTGTGACATGCCACTGCTCCAGCAGCCCTGACTAACACAACTCACTTCTATCCCATGATTAACCCTATTGCAGTGCCTATAGACTTAGGTTTCCAGGACCCTGTGACTTTATATATAACCACATAGAAGGCACTGGAGGGTTTAACCCTATCATTGACTACAAGAAGGGTTCATTCAGACAAATGACTCGTCCATGTTCTGATTGCTAAAAAAAATCCACCAGCGTTGAATCAGTTTTGTCTCTGAATGTTCTCCATTTGTCATGTTTTTTTTCTGACCGCATGGCATCAGTATGTCACCCGTTTTTCACGATTTTCACCTGAAGAGTTCCTACCCAAAGTCTCCTAGCAACTATTCATGAAAAATAGAACACATACAGATGGCGTCTTGGTGCTGTCCATTTCTTCATAGACTCATTGGGGGAATTTATCAAGAGAAACTGGCTTAGTTGGACATAGCAACCAATCACATTCCACTTTGCATTTTTCAGCGCTCCTTTGGAAAATGAAAGGTGGAATCTGATTGGTTGATATGAGCAACTAAGCCAGTTCTACTTTACAGCAGTTTGATAAATCTCCCGGGGGAAGACTGTCCATAGACCCTACATGGAAATGGTGGGCCAATGCCCAAGAGGGCACCCGAGCCCTCCTCACAGCTGCTGCCTCGGTACATAATGATCTGATGCTCTCAACATTAATTAATGCTGCTGGTGTGTCTTCTGAATTCAACAAGACCTCAAGAACGGGAAATTATCTAAAATTGAAGGTAATGATGAAGATGTCTAGCTAGATTAAATATGATCATCTAAATGGGAACATCCATTTAGATTCCTAAAAAATGGACCATACCAACCCAAGCCAAGATAGACCGAGGAAGACCTCACTATGTGTGATAGAAAAATCATTATTTTAGTTAACAAAAAATCACTTTTCCTGGTTAAACATTGCAACATTCCTGCCTGGGCACCAAGACAGGATTAGTGCAAATATTTTGTCTCTCATGGGCTGCAGAGGGCTGAGGCCTCATTTGTGGCTTAATTAAGTCGTGGGTAAGAGGACAATGAGGCTCCCTTTTTTACATGTGCCAACTGTAGTCTGAATTCCATTGATTTATGCATGCATATCAATCAGTACTTTCTAAGGATTTCTAAAATAGAACAAGTGAGTTTTTGGAGACTTCAGAAAACTCAGGATCCAATAAATAAGGACTATGAGCTTTATAGGCCCACAAACTGCTAGATGGACGGCCCCTGATGTAAAAGTTCTACATAAAGGAAATGGATATTTGGCTTGGCTATTTTCCTCTGTCAAGTGCCAAGGCTTGTTAAAAAGATGGACTATAGGGGGCCATTTCCAAAAGGTGGCACTAGCGAGATGCTTCTCTTTCCCTGGGAGATACCTCTTTGAATACATAAAGGAAAAGTATTTCAGTGCTAATAACTGTGGGAAACCTAAATAATGAAGTTCTCCTGGGCTGGTGGTGTTGATAGACATGTTGATTTCTAACATGCTAGCTTTATGGTTACAACACAGAGATCTAAGCCAGACACATCAGACTTGACCAGATGATCATTCAACTTTTTTTGTAGCAAAACTGAGATATGACATTACCCACAAAACAATCTTCTGTCTGTGGTGCCTGACTAATGAATGGTCTTTGACAGAAGGATGACGCAGTTTGGACATCCCCTGAAAGATCATGGACACCGAAGGTGTCTCATAGCCATTGAACCTTCTGCCCCTGAAGGTACAGGTTTATGGAGGAGTCAAGCAGGATAGCTTTATGGCTGATAGTTCTGTAATTTTCTTTATCATAGCAGGCGTTTTTTCATAGACTTTTATTTGCCCAGAAAGGGGAGCTCTGAGTTTTAAAAAAAATTGTAAAAAACAGGGAAGGGGTTAAAATAAAAAAAGAAGTTATAATCACGAGTTCAAGCTCCCTCTATTCTAGTGCCACTGCTCAGATTCTCTCTGCCACTATCGGTTTACATGGCTTTAGCAGTGATGTGTCAGTATACCACACGACTGCTGCAGCCCACCACTGCTGAGACCAGTGATATGGGCCCATCATTTCTGCAGCCAAGAACATCATGCCATGGTTTCAGCAGTGGGAATAGTGGACACCATAACTTTTATTTTAACATTTTCTCTGCATTTGACATTTTTTTAACTGGGACAACTGCTTCAGTTTTTTTAATCCATTTAAGGCTACTTTCACACTAGCGTTATGATTTTCCGGTATTGAGATCCGTCATAGGGTCTCAATACCGGGAAAAACGCTTCAGTTTCGTCCCCATTCATTGTCAAAGGGGACAAAACGTAACTGAACAGAACGGAATGCTCCAAGATGAATTCCGTTGCGTTCCCATACCGGAGAGCAAACCGTAGCATGCTGCAGTTTTCTTTCCGTCATGGGATGCGGAGAAATACGTCATGAACCACAATGAAAGTCAATAGGGACAGATCCGTTTTCTCGGACACAATAGAAAACGGATCCGTCCGCGATTGACTTTTAATGGAGTTCATGATGGATCTGTCTTGGGTATGTTAAAGATAATACAACTGGATCCGTTCATGACGGAAGCAGACGGTTGTATTATCAGTAACGGAAGCGTTTCTGCTGAACCCTGCCGGATCCAGCAAAAACGCTAGTGTGAAAGTAGCCTTAGAAGATCTGATAATCTTAACATGTCTGATACTCCTTATAACTCTTTGCTGTGCCCTCGGGTTACTATAAAAGTGAGATTTTGACTCCAGAAGAAGTTGACTGTTTGTTCCTTTGTTCCTGGCAGCTCATAATCAGGGTCTCGGATAAAGGGAGCACTTAACCCCTGTGATATGTTTCCTGCTCCCGCTGCAGATCACCAAGATGGACTGGATTTATTGGCAAGGACGATAAACAAAGGGAATCTCCCTGGAGATGGAAACATGTAAAATTCCAGATGTTTGCAGATTGTGATCAGGACTTGCTGTGTGCATTGCTTGTAATACTGCCGAGTCTCAGGAAGACACATGGAGTCACATACAAACAAACATAGACAGTCTTCTCCAAGGCCAAAGCCTTCAAACAAACACAGAGAATCCGCTCACTTTCCTCTGCCATTCCAGAGGTAGTGGTCTGCCAAGGCAATCTTGCCCCTGAGCAGCAGGCTTCCTGACTTGTCCTAGCGTTCTTCTTAGTCACCTTTGAACTGTAAGAAGCAAGACATACCCACACTGCTTCCTGTAAGATGTCCTGGTGATGAATGAGTAAGGACTTAGAAGAACATGTGCAGAGGAGAGATAAACCGGACTGGCCTGTGCGCTGCTGGTCAATGTATTCACTTTATCCCACCAGGGTCATGGGTTCTGGCCTTTTCACCAGCTGTTAAGATTTAATCTCTACAGCCTATTTCCACCACCTTCCCTTCTTCTTATTCTATACATCTGGGACCTCTGTCGGATGCCCTCACTTCTCTATTGTTCCCAAATTTTTGTCCTACAAAATTCCTTTCCCTTGCTTCCCCAAACTACGTCATTCAGTTTCATTTATGTGCCTTCATTCTTAGGCCTCATGCACACGACTGTATTTTTGGGCCGCATCCGATCCGCAAATAAAGGACGTGGACCCATTAATTCTATGGGACAAAAAAACGTTGGTCAGCACATCCTAAGGCCTTGTCCACATTTCCATATCAGTTTGACGTCCTTGAAAAAAATCATCCGTGTCCGTGAAGATGTCCGTGAAGGATTAGTGTTTGGTCCATGTGTCAGTTTTTAGCCTCTGTGTGTCATCCGTAATCCACACGTGCTGGTCAGCTAAAAATTAATTTCCAGAGCATCTCCTATAAGTCTTCAGTGAAAAACCGATGCAACTCAGGTGATATGTGTTGTGTACATGATTTTCATGGAACCATAGACTTCAATGGGTGTGTTTGGCCTGCAATTCATCATGGACCAAAGTAGTGCATGTCTCCGTGACCTACGGTCAGTACAAAAATACTGATAAAAATACTGATATATGAACAGACACATTCAAATCAATGGGTACTTGACTTGTGCAGTCTGCAGAAAATACGGACAGCACGTGTCCATGAAAAACAAAAATGTGGACGAGGCCTAAGACGCAGGTGCGTGTTGTCATGGCTGAAAATATTAAATCAAATAAAGTGCATACACAAAATACATGATTGAAACACATATAAACTAATGCCATGCTCACTATATAAATGAATGTGAGGTTCTTAGCAAATACATTTTGATCAAATTTATTTGTGTCCATCCAGCACAGCATGGTGACCTCTCTTGGGTGGGAACCTCTGCTAAATGCTACCTCATATGGTACCAACCGGCCTCCAATGAATCCAGGACAAGGAGACTACACATGCAGCAGGCCTCCAAACACAAGGAAAGCTGGTTCCAGCTTCATACTACACATCAGTCTGTGGAAAAGATAGGTTTGTAAGGAGTGCGCGATTAAGCTGGAGACAGCCCCACCTCCAAATGTATACTGACGTGGCGGATGTGCACAAAACATTTTGATCAAAAATGTATTTGCTAAGAACGACGCATTCATTTATATGGTGCGTACAACCATTAGGTGATATATTTTGTGATTTATACACTTCTATGGGGCCACAAATAATGCGGGAAGCACACGGATGTTATGTGTATGCTGTCTGTATCCGTGTGGCCACTCTACGAATTATCAAACAGGGTCTATTATTGAAGTAACTAATGCTTAGGTGTGACTAATGATTATTAGTGTCCGAGCAAAAAAATAAACTAATATAAAATAAATGTATTAAAGGGGTAGTCTGGCCTCTGTCTGTGGTCCCACTCCTGCCCCATTCCTGGTTGCTTCCAGTCCCTGCAGGACCAGAAAGTGGCTTAGTCCCATGTCCACTCTGGCCAACTGCGGGCCTCAGCAGTCACATCTGCCTGCAAGGTACATCATAAGGTCATTTTACATGGACCAATTAAAGGGAACTTGTCACCGGGATTTTGTGTATAGAGCTGAGGACATGGGTTGCTAGATGGCCGCTAGCACATCCTCAATACCCAGTCCCCATAGCTCTGTGTGCTTTTATTGTGTAAAAAACAACAACGATTTGATACATATGCAAATTAACATAAAAGTCATATCTTACTTGTGTGACCAGAGAAGAGTCATATTTTCAAGCTCTGACTCATCTCAGGGTAATTTGCATATGTATCAAATTGTTTTTTATACACAATAAAAGCACACAGAGCTATGGGGACTGGGTATTGCGGATGTGCTAGCGGTGATCTAGCAACCCATGTCCTCAGCTCTATACACAAAATCCCGGTGACAGGTTCCCTTTAACTGGTCAATTATCGGGGATTATCTTTTGTAGAAATGCTTGCTAACAATGACTGGCCTGTGTGAAAGGTGCGCTCATTCATCTGGGGGTTTGTGTCGCTCTGCCAGCACCAAAAATCATTGTTTCTGTGCAGAAGATTGTACTGTCTAAACCAGGATCTGCTGCCCAGGGACAATGGTTTTCTATGGAGACAAGCGATCACTGCGCAGCCCTCATCTTCAGGCAACTATGGGGAATGTTTCGTTTGCTTCCAATAATTGCCTGATATATCAGTGTATGTAATAGGGCCTATAGCCGTGATGTATCATTCAAGCATATGCGACCAATGAGGCTTGTGATTAGTTGCAGCAGTGATGAGACCATGCGAGTTCCTGGTCCTGGAGGGACTGGAGGTCTCTGAGAACAAAACAGCATATACAGAAGAATATTCAGTATAACTTGTCAATCATTCAGTTTAATTTCTTGTCATCCTGGGCTTAGGAGTCCAGTAGGCGGTCCTAATGACAGCTGTCTTTGCATGCACACTTATACAAGGAAGGCTGTCATCCACTCATAGCACCACCCACTGGACTCCTAAACCCAGAGAGAGCAGGGATTTAAATGAATGAATTACATGATACGCTGAATCTTTTCCTGCAATAATACATATTAATCTGCTCAGCTCCTACTGCTCTATAAATAATGTGCTGACTCCATGTGCAACGTGATCATTTCCTTTATATAGCAAGTTGTTTCCATAGACTTTTATAATATAGTTGAAATTGAATAAAAAAATATTCCAATGTATCATTACAGTGAAAAAAAAGACACTGATGTGCTCCACCTCCAAAAAGTCAAGGAAACCACTAAGAGCACTGAAACCTGCTTTCAAGAAGACCTTCTCCAGTTCTGCAGTTGGGTCTCCATTGGCTGCTACCCAGTCCTCATAGGCAGACTTCCATATAATTTCAAAAACTCTGTTTCCTCCAGGAGGACCTGTCGTTCTTTACGATCTTCTGACCTGCCGCTGTTGGATCCTTCTCCTCATTCACAGCTCTCCTCATTTTTGACCATCTCATTAAGTTTTTGGTGCTCCTCAACACCATGGACATTGTTCTCTTTTGCTCCCACTGCCTGGCTAAGGTGTAAACCAGGCGTCCTCAAACTGCGGCCCTCCAGCTGTTGCAAAACTACAACTCCCAGCATGCCCAAACAGCCTACAGGTATCAGCCTACAGCAGGGCATTGTGGGAGTTGTAGTTTTACAACAGCTGGAGGGCCGCAGTTTGAGGATGCCTGGTGTAAACTATATACCATGTAGTGCTACAGGCAATGTATGTACTGTATTGTATCCATTAGTGGATTCAGAGTGTAGTTAAATAGGCAAAAAATTATTCAATTTCCCAAGCAAAGTATGAAAATAATCGACATTATCATTTGCACTATGTGTGAATAATGCAGCCTGCCAAATATTTAAAATGGATCATTTAGTAGAAATCAATAAGTTTATAAAAGACTACCCTAATTTCAAGGAATTTTGACCATCTAGTGGAGCAGTATAATAAAGAGATATTGTGATGTCTATTATAGAAACCTCATCAAATTATCCTTTTGACAAATCTGACAATTAGAATTCTTTCCAAAAAGGAAAGCTCAGTGGTTAAAGAGGTTGTCCACCCTTGTTGTGCTATTTTTTAGACACCGCGGAGTGAGCATACTTACCTGATCCCGACCACTCCACCTCGTGCGCTATTGCTCCTTGGTCTACCGCGTCAACATCTTGTAAATGACTCGGTATCACATCATAGCCCATGTGTCACGTTGACCCAATGACATAACATATAGGTGATACATGACTGCCATGGGCAACCACTGGTTGTTGCGGTTACATGACCCGCGTCAACATCATGTTTGAGGCAGGTAGACCCAGGACAAGCAATGCACAAGGGGAAGCGATGAAGTCGGAGCACAGCTGTGGGGATCAGTTAAGTATACTCAACACTGCTGGCCTGACCAGGTTGGGTGGGTCTGTAACCTCCTCTGGCAAGTCTGTCTCAGTAGCTACTTGCATTCCCCGTGACAATTCTGCAGCATCTATCCTTATGACTCTATGTTGTAGCATCCCTCTATTATTCCTACTAGAAGTTCATGAATCAAGTGCTAGCAGTCTGCAATAAAGGTCCAACTGGGTGTTACCAGTTGTGGATGTGTCACTGCACAGTGTGATCCTATCTAATCCGTTCCCTGTTACGCAAGTCTTAGTAAATTTGCCCCAGTGATTTTTTTTTTAGACACCACTTCAGTTTTTATGCAAGTATAGGTCCTTCCTTTATGTTTCCCATTCCTTTTGAGTATACTTCTGACTTTTAGGTGTTTAGCCCCTTGACAACAACCACCGCATATGTACGGTGGATGTCGTCGCTTTAAATATAGCGTCCACTCTGGAGTCAAGTGGATACCATCTGAGGTGGATTTCACTCCTAGGATATTAACGGCTTTCCTGTGCTGAGATCGGGGAATCCATTCATTGCTGGTGATAGGCCAGAGCCTATACGAGGCTACCAGGCCTATCACAGGTATATTCCAATGGTGGCCTGCAGGTGGCAGTGCTGCTTTGAAATATAATGAATTTCCCATAGACTAATGTACTAAATCATATTAGTGTGTGGGAAAAGCAATATAATGATTGCACATTCTTGTCCCCTAGAGGGCTAAAAAAGGTAAAAAAAAAACTACAGATCACAACATAAAATCTGAGCTCCCACACAGCTCCATGGATGAAAATTTGTAAAAATTATGATATTTAGTTTTTATTTTCAGTATTAAAATCCAAGAAAACGCTGTGCACGCCAGTTCACAACACAGCCGGCGGCAGGATGAAGAGGATCGTGCTGGAGGAGAGAAGCTGCGGCGTCCAGAGCAAGAGAGGTAAATGTTTTTTTTTGTTTTATGTATTCTGTGGCTGATGAGAGGCATGGGGGCTGAAATATGGCAATGGGGGGTAAAATATGGTAATAGAGGCAGAAATATGGCCATGGGGGCTAAAAATATGGCAATGGGGGCTATTATGGGGGCTGAAATATGGCAATGGTGGCTGATATTGGGGCTGATGAGAGGCATATAGGGGCTCATGAGAGGTATGGGGCTCTTATCTGAGATCTGATTGGGGGTCATTCACATTGGGGTCTGAGCTGAGGTCTGATTGGGGGTCTAATCTGGGGTCTTATTGGGGTCTTGTTAACATTGGGGGTCTGATTGGGGCTGTGAGCTGAAGTCTGATTAACATTGGGGGTCTGACTGGTGGTCTGACCTGAGGTCTAATGAAACATTTTTTTTTTCTTATTGTCCTCCTCTAAAACCTAGGTGCGTCTTATGGGCCGGTGCGTCTTATAGGGCAAAAAATACGGTAAATATGGTTTTGCTGTAATCATACTGACACAGAGAATGAAGTTAACAAGTCAGTTTTACCCCATAGGGAATGATATAAACCCATAAAACTATGGTAGAATTTTTTTTTCCAATTCCACCCCTTTTGGATTTTTATTCCAGCTTCCCACTACATCGTATGATGTATAAATAGTGCTGTTAGAAAATACTACTTGTCCTGTAAAAACAGGCCCTCATACGTCTATGTCAATGGAAAAATAAAAAAGTTATGGCTATGGGAAGACAGAGATTAAAAAATGAAAATGCAAAAACTGAAAATCGACATGTACTCAAAGGCTTAAAAAAACTCAGTCTGTGAAACCACCATAATAGGACATTAATAAAAAAGAAAAGATGTCTATAAGCAACAACAAAACAATGAAAAATGATAGTAGAAGAAACCACAGGGAGCAGCGAAATGATGAGACCACTTATATCCCCATAAACAAGAGGAAGGAAGAATCAGATGGGAGTAGGCACCACCATGGTCAGAGGGAGATGAAAGGTGAAGAAGATGTGAAAAGGCAATGTACAGCAAACAAAAGAAAATAGCAGGAAGGAGAAAAGGCTGCGGAGGAAGAAGAAGCTAAAAAAGAGCAGAGCAAAATGGTACAGAGATTTTGTATCACAGGACAGCGATAAAAACAGGGAACAAAGGCTCAGAATAGTTCCAACATGATGACAACTACTTCTCCAAGAGGGTCTAACTAAATGTTTCTACGCTGTCTTTAATCAAAGATTGCAGTGCTATATTTTCGGTCCAGAGGTGTCCACCTTGAAGGGAATGTATCTTTAGAAAATGACCTATTGTTTAACTCAAATTTTTTAAAATTTTTGCCAATTTGTGTTTTGATTTTCCATGTCATTATCTGTATTTTAAAAATAAAAATCTAAACTGTGTAGTTGGGACTTCCTGTTCAGTAGCCATCGATGACTTTTCAGTAGCCATCGCATAATAATCACAGGCAGGATTATAATAACAGATATCACCTCTGTATAGCTAAGACAGGATCCACCATTCACAATAGGTGATATCACAACTTATCTACTCCCTCCTGACCTCTGCACAGATCACAGATCATGACTAGAACACTATCCCTTAGAAGTCAACGAGTCCCTTCTGGCCTATGATGTCTATGGTCCATGTGTCTGGTCTCAAAGAATAGGCTGTCTTGACATATTTTACACCTAGTGTCCAGTATCAAAACAGGATTGTAGGATTTTGGAAGGGACACCCCAAAAAAATAAAAATAAAATAATATTTTAAATAAATAAAACTTAATTTATGGTATCACGCAACAGTAGCATTAAAGGGAACCTGTTACCACCAAATGCAGCATAATCTGCAGGCGTCATGTTATAGTGTAGGAGGAGCTGAGCAGACTGGTATATACTTTTTGGGAAAATTATTGTAATTTATTCATTAAAATCTCTTTTTATGCATTGGGGCGGAGTCATGTGGGTGGTGCCACTGAGCAGGACCGCCCACATGACTCTGGTGCATAAAAAGAGCAGAGATGTAAAATGAATACATTACAAGTTTTGCTGAATCTTCTTCCCACAAAACGATATATTATTCTGCTCAGCTCCTCCTGCTCTACATATGTATTTTGGGGAGACAGGTTTTCTTTAACTGAATCCCTTTGCCTGTAAATGAAAGGGGTTGTCCAGGTACAGAGCTGAACAGGGACATATCCCCACTCAGCTTATTATAGACCACATAGTGCCCAACCACTCAGCAAGAATTTGAAGAACCCATCAGCATGGAGGAAAAGACTCAATAACATAAAGGTTAATGACAACATTGCAGGCTGTACTGCACCTACAGCTCCCTAAGGAGGGGGTGAGACTTAGTTATCTTTAAGTAGGGCAATGACCCCTATGGTATCTAATAGGACCCGTCTACATTTTAAGGCTCCTTTGCACTTATATTTATATTTCAACGAGGTCCTGTTCTCTCTCCAGACTTCACTGTTTTTGTGAATTCTTCATTTGCTCACGAAATAACAATTTTGGACCAACTCTGCCTCTTGCAGTTCCTCTGTTATTCCTCCCAGAAAGGTATAAATTAGTTGACAACCGGGTGTTACTGTTCCCCATGCACATAGCACAGATTGGATAGCGTCGGACTGTGCAGGGTGATATCACCAGGTGATAAAACCAATCAATTCATAGTAGGAATAACAGAGGAATGGCATAATATGCCCCAGCAATGTTATAGTGTAGGGAATACAGTTATTTATTAAACCAGACACGTCAGGAGAGGGGATGGGTCCATTCCAATACCCTTTTAGAAAAGAACAGATGAAAATGAAATGAAGAATACAGCAGAAGCCACAAGTTGTGGAGCAGAGGTAGGTTAAGGGAAAAAGAAGAAGTTGAACAAGTGCACAATGAACAAAAGACAATGATTCAACCGTGCTGTAATAACCTAAGCAGACAAGTTTTTTGTCAATTTATGGTTATAGCTTCCAAAAAAAGCTTGTACCAGAATGGAAACATCTGGCTGCACCACATGTAATGTGTCTTAGTCATGAGGCCAAATTTACTAATGATGCCGTCTGGTTCTGCAAGTTGCATCTCATCAGAGGAATCTATCCTTCTACTCTCGTGAAGATTTAAAAAACAATATGCAGGGCCCCGGGAATATAAGACTGGATAAACCACCAAACACATAACAATACAACACTGAATAAACTACTACATTACTGGTTTTAATTGGGATAATTAAATTAAAAAAAGGGCCTAAATTAGCCATGCTCAAAAAGATAGGGTATGTAGGCAAAGGGGTTAGAGAGGGGGGTAAAGGACGTTCATAGTAGATTTGTTACAAGCAGGTAGGAAGTCCTAGACCTAGTTTCAAATAGTTAAAGTGGCTCTCCGAAAATTTAAAGGCGTTGTCCAATCATAAATATTGTACATTTTTTTAATATAACTTCTTTCAGCCGCGTCTCGTCTCTGCAGAGTGTGACACACAGACATCTTAGCTTCCTCACATTTCATCATCTCCCAACCTGGTGTTATCCTGCTGCTCGCTGTGCTCCCCAATACTCCCAAATACTATCCTGAAGAAATATGAGTGCCCCCCCACCATAGTAATAGTGCTTCTCATAGTCCCACCAATAGTATTCCCTTCTAGAATGCCCTTATTAGTAATACTGCCCCCTACAGTGCCCCCAACAGTGATAATGCTTCCCAAGAATGCCCCCATTAGTAATACTGCCCCCTACAGGGCCCCTAACTGTGATAACGCTCTCCAAGAGTGCATCCATTAGTAAAAGAGTGTTCCAGTATTACTAATACCCTCACAGAGTCCGCAGTAGAAATAAGGCCCCCCTATTGTTCCCCCAGTGGTAATAAAGCTCTCTACAGACCCCTCAGTAGTAATAAGGCCCCCCATAGTGCTCTTAGTTGAAATAAGGCAGATCTATGTCCCTCTATAGAGCCCCCAGTAGTAATAAGAACGCCTAATGTCCCCTGAATTATAATGCCCCTACAGTGCTCCCAGTATTTATACTGCTACCTACTGTTATAATGCTCATCCTGAAGTGCCCCCAGTTTTTATAATGCCCCCTGCTGTGCCTCCTGTAGTTATATTATACTCCCTCCACCATACAGTTCCATGTAAATAACATCACACTATCTCTCCAGCCCCCTCCAATATACAGTCCCATGTAAATAACATCCTTCTCTATCTACAGCCCCCTCCAAAATACAGTCCCATGTAAATAATATCACCCCCTTCCCAGCCGCCCCCAACATGCAATCCCATGTAAATATCACCCCCTCAACATTCAGTCCCATGTAAATAACATCACTCCCTCCCCTAGCCGCCTTCAACATTCAGTCCTATGTAAATAACATCACTCCCTCCCACAGCTGCTTCCAACATACAGTCCCAAGTAAATAACATCATCCCCTCCCACAGCCGCTTCCAACATACAGTCCCAAGTAAATAACATCATCCCCTCCCACAGCCGCCTGCAACATACAGTCCCATGTAAATAACATCACGCCTAAACGCCTAAAGTATTAGCATTTTTTGCAGAAGAAAGAAATAAAAACATAACACATGACAACCTAGACGGTAGACTGTATTACACAGGATAGGTTTAGATGCACCTAAGCAGACAGTATCAAACAAGATGGGGTTAAATACTTACCAACATTGTAGTTGATAAATTCGGAGCATGTAAGTCTCACCTCCAGGATCAGTCAAATCAGACTGGGAACGCCCACTTGCTGGGACGTCTCTGACAATTAGGCACAGTCCCAGCAAATTGGGGACTACTGGCAACTACCGTATATAACTGCACTTCAGACCATATCCTATAGCGCACAGCAGTAGGGTATTTTTTCTATGTGACGCAAGCCTCAGAGGAGCAAAGGAGAGAATGGGAGTGGTAGTGGCTCTAGCGGCAGCAGTTTTTCACAGTGGTAATCCTTACAATGATGCTCATGAGGGCCAGGCAGTGAGAGGAGGGTGCACCCTTTCTTCCCTCGTGGTATACCCTGATGTTGGGAATCCCACATGATAGTTGTTGGGCTGCCCTTGGTGTTATGAGTGTTGTACAGGTGCAAGGCAGAAGATTTTGGTGTTGTTGCCGGCGAATGGTGCTAAAGTCAGTAAACAGGCCAGTTGTATAAAATAAATAAGTGCAGAATGGGAGTTGTAGTACATCCAAAGGTATTAAACACATTTCCAAACAATTCACAGTGCAAATCATCTCAGATAGCGATGTATGGATATAAGCAAGGATGGTGGTTGTAGTACTCCTTCTCTCTATCTCTCCAAAGTCTCTCTGCAGAATCTGAGGCTGGCAATAAGGTTCCTTCAACCTTGTCTGTAACTCCCAGGCTGAGGGTTACAGAATTAAGATATCGCTGGCCAGCACAGTGTCAAAGTATGGAAGGGTGTATTAGCAATATCCCTCTCACTGCAGTAAAGTATTTTATCCTAAGCAGTGAATACCTTACTGACTGACTGTAATGCTCAACCTTGCAGATTCTGGACCTTCTATTTCTCTCTCTCTCAGGACTGTACTGTAAAGGAGAGATTGATTTCTTGATGTAAATCTCAAAGGAGTGAGCACATGTAGCTCCACAGCTAACACTACAGTCTAAACAAGGGGCAGACCTAAGTTCATCGCCTACCTTCCTACAGGCGCAGTCAGGATTGTTAACCATGACTGATCCATACAGAGCTATGCGGGTTGCAAGTACTTTATTCTGGAGCAGAGTAGAATTGTATTACAGAGGATAGTAACTTAAGAACAGCATAGCTCCAGAAGCACGGCCCTGTCCTGAGTATTAGTCCACTGTCTCTCATGTCTGCTTACGGTGAATGATTTTTCAGGACCTAACTTCTTGTTGGTGCCTTAAAACTCCTTTGTTGTTATGTTTTTTTATTTTTTATTCCTGATTATATTACATGGAAAAAATAGAAGCTGTGTTTTTTTCCCCCTCTCTATGCAACGCCAATCATTTTAAACAAGAGTATTTATGTACCCGAAGGTCTAATGAAAAGGAACAAAACTTTCAAATCAAAAAGTCCTTTTCTTTTGGAAGTTAATATTTTCACGCCGGAGACATCTCTCCAAAATGCCAGTCAGTTTGACAAGCAATTACCTGCTGATTTAATTGAGGGACCTTTTGAAGAGATGACAGTGGAAAGAATAGAAATATCTAGAGAAAGTCTTGTAGAATCTCTGCAGGCGAGACAAGACTGGAATCTCACTTGGTGTGTTCATGTAGAAGATGTTGCCACATTTTCACGGGACACGATAACAGCCTGTTTGAGACGTACACGCCAATATATACATTTATATGTATATAAGATGACAACCACACAAAATTGCACTGAAAGTGGCCTTTCTAGTGGGTAGTCTTTTCAAAGAAGATGGCCATCATGCAAAATATATACCAGGGACTGGGAATGAGGTCAAAATAACAATACATGGGCTTAACATGAGTTAAGGAACACAAATGAGTTCCAGCCCAACACAACAGCCAAGTTTGTTGTTTTTGAAATGTCACTTAGGGGGACATCTACGCTGGCCAATCATGTAAAACATGAAATTAAGGTGCTGATGGGACATCTGAAGTACTGTTGGACTCACCTGAGGTACTTTGGGGACATTTGAGGAAAACAGTATGGAGTTATATATAACTTTGGGGTAAGAGATCTAGAGGCACTGAGGTGACTTCTGGAGCTCCGATAAAAATAACTAAAACACTCTGGGCAGGGGCATAACTACCCCGGCGGCAGACCATACGACTGCTATGGGCCCAGAAAAGAGGGGGCCCAGTCTTAGTTGGGATTATCTCCTCTTCTACTGGGGGTAAAAACTTGGTCAGGACTCTACCCTCAACTTTTTGCAAATGAGGCAGTGGAAAAATGGCCCAAGGGTCACTGAAGGGGGTTTAGGCAGAAACTCTTCTGTCTTGTGTGGGGGGCCTGGTTTTATCCTTGCTGTGGGGCCCTTACTGCTCTATGTTCGCCGCTGAATCTGGGGGTGTTTGTAGTCAGTAACCTGGAGGCTCCAGAAGTTGAGGCACTGATGGGATCCTCTGAGGTACTCTGGGGGTATCTGAGGCTAAGCAGAGTATTATATGTTTTTAAAAAAATGATGAATGAGCTGCAAGCTAATTTTGATCCAGGTGGAGGTTTGGTGAGAATAAGCTAAAAGTACCAGGAGATCTTTTGAGCCTTCACTACAAAAACACCTCTTTGTCCTAACAATGTTCAGGTGGCTGTGTAGCAACATATTCCTCTTCTATGGTCTTGTGACCTTCTATTATACGTACGTGTATGTGTATGTGTGTTTTACATGTACACTGTAGAGAGTGGTGGTGGGTGAGATAACCAGCAGTGGTATGACATCTTTCAGATGTTCCCGGGATGTATTTTCAAGAAGTGAGCTCCTTAGAAAACATTATAAAGACCCAAAACATAGGCTTGTAAGTCATTTTCGTGTGAGCAGGCATTAATAACTAATTCTGATAACACAGTGAACGTAGGTCCCAGCAGTTGTAATAACAAAATGTATATCTATAATGTCTATCCTTAGTGCAGCTGCAAGGGGAAATATATCAATGACACTCGTGGAAAATCAAGCCTTCCAGCTGTTCCAGGATCCTCTCTCGATGCACCTATTTTGGAAAACCATTTGGCAAAGATCAAAAAATGTAATGTTCTAAAAATGAGATAATTGAGCCCTCAGTGTTAGGAACACTTTACAAATGCGCCAAGTTTGTGTCAACTCTTATCTGGAGATCTCACAGTAATCCTATAAGTGACATAACGTAAGCATAAAGCCTAGAACCAAAATCCCTTCAGGTTTGGGTTAAAAATAAACTGGAACAGGGTTCTGATGAGGAAACTTGGACTGTACTGAGAAAAATACATTAACAAATAGGATTCTGTGTGTGGAATAATAAAGCCTTATGTTCAGGCATTACATCCTGGCCATGTTCTGCTCACTGTACAGAAGGGAACAGCGCTCCAGTACGTCAGCCCTTCTCCAATGCTTCACTGCTTCTTCTATGTCGAGTTAACGATGCATCTCTGAAACATGAAAAGTTCTTTCTGAAGAAAAGTGTCTAAAAGAGCCATAAAACTATATTTATACAATATAACATATAGGTTTTTACTATATGTGGCTGTTGACTGAGCTTTGTAAGATCAGGCAACAGTCAGTTCTAATAACAGAGCGGCCATGGTAACAGTTCTATCAGTTTCAACCAATGGGAATCAATTCTACTGACTGAAGAAAGCAGTAGAGGGAGGAACACTGTGAGGAACATGAGAAACATTTGTACAGACTGCATCCCGGCAAACTGTAAAGCTGGTCATACACATTAGAGTACTGCCCGCCAAAGCTGTTGATTTCAGCATGCAATGTGTATGGACGGCACCCGACTCTCCCTTGAAGGCACATGCTGGAGGATAGAAGGATCAGGCAGTTGGAATTCAACATGCCCAATCCTTTAGTTCTGTGGGAAATGAACCACCTACAGAGGACAGCAGTTTCGCCTCCCCCCCCCCCCCCTCCCTTCATTTAGCACACATGCACTGTCAGCTGAGCGTGCATGTGTTTGGAGGGGCAGGAGAGATAGCTTTCAGATGAAAGAGCTCTTCTATACTGCATAACTAATTTGTTTTTACTGGCATTGCTAGGTCTTAGTTTTTGCATTTTGGAAAGTACCACTTTTTGGTATATAAAAATTAGCATTTTTTTATTTATTCAATTAATAGTACCATTGTAACATAGTTTATAAGGTTGAAAAAATACATTTGTTCATCCAGTTCAGCCTGTTATCCTGCAAGTTGATCCATAAGAAGGCAAAAAAAAAAAAAAAAACCGTGTCAGGTAGGGTAGAAGCCAATTTTCTTCACTTTTGGGGAAAAATCAGACAATCAGAATAACTCCCTGCATCAACGACCCCTCTCTGGTAGCTATAGCCTGTAATATTATTACACTCCAGAAATACATCCAGGCCCCTCTTGAATTCCTTTATTGTACTCACCATCACCACCTCCTCAGGCAGAGAGTTCCAGAGTCTCACTGCTCTTACCGTAAAGAATCCTCTTCTATGTTTGTGTACAAACCTTCTTTCCTCCAGACGCAGAGGATGTCCCCTCGTCACAGTCCTGGGGATAAACAGATGATGGGATAGATCTCTGTAATGACCCCTGATATATTAATACATAGTTATTAGATTGCCCCTCAGTTGTCTTTTTTCTAAACTAAATAACCCAAATTTGATAATCTTTCAGGGTACTGTAGTTGCCCCATTCCAGTTATTACTTTAGTTGCCCTCCTCTGAACCCTCTCCAGCTCTGCTATGTCTGCCTTGTTCGCAGGAGCCCAGAACTGTACACAGTACTCCATGTGTGGTCTGACTAGTGATCTGTAAAGTGGTAGGACTATGTTCTCATCACGGGCATCTATGCCCCTTTTGATGCAACCCATTATCTTATTGGCCTTGGCAGCAGCTGCCTGACACTGGTTTTTACAGCTTAGTTTGCTGTTCACTAAAATTACTAGGTTCTTTTCCATTTCAGTGTAAGGCCTCATGCACACGACCGTTGCATTTTTTGTGGTCTGCAAATTGCGGATCCGTAAAACACAGAAGCCGCCCGTGTGCCTTCCGCAATTTGCGGAACGGAACAGGCGGCCCATTGGAGAAATGCCTATTTTTTTTTTAGCAAAACGGACAAGAATAGGACATGTTATATTTTTTTTGCGGGGCTACGTAACGGAGCAACAGATGCGGACAGCACACAGAGTGCTGTCCACATCTTTTGCGGCCCCATTGAAGTGAATGGGTCCGCACCCGAGTCGCAAAAACTGCTTCTCGGAAGCGGACCAGAACAATGGTCGTGTGCATGAGACCTTACCCAGTGTTTTACCATTTAGTATGTACTGGTGACTTGCATTATTCCTTCCTTATCTGCCACTTCTCTGCAAGGGCCTCCAATCTATCCAGATCCCTCTGTAGTAGTATACTGTTCTCTTCATTTTAATTACTTTACACAGTTAGGTGTCATCTGCAAAAAATTATATTTTACGGTGCAAGCCTTCTACAAGATCATTAATAAATATATTGAAGAGAATAGGGCCCAATACTGACCCCTGAGGTACCCCACTAGTGACAGTGACCCAATCTGAGTATGTACCATTAATAACCACCCTCTGTTTTCTATTATTGAGCCAGTTACTTACCCACGTACAGACATTTTCTCCCAGTCCGAGCATTCTCATTTTATATTCTAACCTTTTATGTGGTACAGTATCAAATACATTGACTCGCCGTGGTCAAGTCTAGAACTTACCTCTTCATAGAAACCGATTGAATTAGTGTGACATCACCGATCTCTTATGAAGTTGTGCTGATATGGCATTATACGCTTACTTTCATTGAGGTACTCCAAGATAGCATCTAAGAAAATCTTCAAACAGTTTACCCACGACAGATGTTAAACTTACCGGCCTATAGTTTCCGGGCTCAGTTTTTGCCCCTTTTTTTTATATTAGCACCACATTTGCTATGCCCCAATCATGTGGTATACTCCCTGTCAATATAGAGTCCTTAAATATTATAAAGAAGGGTCTGTCTATGACATTACTTAATTCTCTTAGGATACGGGGGTGTATGCCATCTGGACCCTGTGATTTCAGCATAGTTTTCCGCATATTTTACAAGTTTTACTGTATAATGAGATTCCTAATATGTATATTATTATTAGGTTTTATTACAACATTTAGGAGAAATGTGTGATTACCCAGTTACCAGGGGTTTTAGCTGCAAGATCACCTTCTGATAGGACAATTACAGTAATACCTGCTTTTGAGTGAAGCTTTAACTATTATTAAGCTATCTTCTATGTATTTGCAGTTTCTTTTAAGTGTAAAGAACTTCCACAAAATTGTAAAGAAATTCCAAGAAACAGAGAATCTGTAAACTGAAAATGGAACAGACCCATTAAAATGGAAGCCACTGCCATCAGTCTGTGATGCGGCTCTGAGGCTGTAAACCCATTCCTACTGCTACCTTCTAAAATGTTCAGTATTGATAATAATGATGGTCTCGAGCATCTCCCCAACACCTGACATGCTAGAAAAAAGACAGTATCCAGATCAAGGTAGAATTTTAGAAATTATTTCTCTGCTTTAGATGAAGAAGTGTCAACTTGGCCATTGATTTGTGTTTCTCAGTGTATAGTAGCAACCACAAGTATAATTAGTAGGCAGGATCCCTGTATATAACAGGGTTAATGAGATTAGTGTTTCATTAGCCCCCCCATGAAGTATGAGTCTCTCCTGCTGTGGTACAAAGTGGCTATAATCTCTCCATGACTGGCGGTGATGGTTGACCCAAGGATGTAAATGAAGGTTTATTAGGATAGTGATGACCATCTGCTAGGACACAACTTCAGACTCACAGTCAAAAGTCTTGGGCAGTCTTCAGTCTCTGAATACACCCAACAATGTTCCCTTATCATTACTGATAGGGGAAAACCATCAAAGAAAGCATAGATAGTCGACCAAAATGTTTGTGTCTGCAGTCTACAAGAGGTGGTGTGTTCAGCTAATCTCCCTCCAGCTCTGCTAATCTCCCTCTCAGTATTTTGTGATTGTCCCCTAGTGATCCTTAATCTTCTGAAGTTATCTACCAACAGCCACTTCTACACCTTTCCTTACAGACTGTTTCATCTAGTGCTACTGTATGACCCAAGCCATGACCTCAAGTGTCACCATCCATACTTCTACTCCCTCATTCCAAACTGTAACATAGTAACAGTGAGGTAGAAGCAAATTTTCCCCACTTAAGGGGGAAAAATTATTTCCCGACTCCAATCAGGCAATCAGAATAACTCCCTGGATCAACGACCCCTCTCTAGTAGCTATAGCCTGTAATATTATTACACTCCAGAAATACGTCCAGGCCCCTCTTGAATTCCTTTATTGTACTCACCATCACCACCTCCTCAGGCAGAGAGTTCCATAGTCTCACTGCTCTTACCATAAAGAATCCTCTTCTATGTTTGTGTACAAACCTTCCTTCCTCCAGACACAGAGGATGTCCCCTTGTCACAGTCACATGTATGTGAGGAAATATATTAGGCCAACTACGAATATACCAACCAACTATGTCTTGGTAATGTGACAATTCTGGTTATGGTCAGATGCCTACTGTGTCAAAGCATAATTTTATGGCCCGGTTATGACAATTAGTATATATATTGACTTGAGCACCACATTTCATCTAACAAGATCAACACACTTTTATGCCATTACTTACTTTTCCCAGTTACACTAGATTGACAGGGCCAGGCAGCGTTCACTTCCTCCTGCCGGCCCTGTGCGCTGAGGAGATCTCGCGCCGTTCAGTATTCGGTGCAGGTGCAGTGAGAAAGCTGTCAGCTGGCGAGCGCCCTTCACTCACTGCGCCTGCGCCGTATACTGAACGGAATGGCGCAGGTGCAAGATTTACACTGCAGACAGGGCCTGAGGTAGAAGACCAACGCTGCCTGGCCCTGTCAATCTAGTGTATCAGGGCGTGGCCAGAGGTGGGAGAACGGAGCCTCTAGGACAATGCCCCCCTGCTCCTTGAGGCTAATTAGCATATTATAAAAGTTTGTTTTCCTCAATAACGGTGGCAGGCAGTGAGATGGCACTAATATAGTTATGTTCAGCTGACATTAGCACATCGCTACTGTCAGACAGCTTTATACCCATTTTTCAGGTGACAGAAACACTTTAAGTGTTGTTTTCCAAGGTGTCCTGTACAGATTGGTTGACCTGGCACTTCTCTCTGGTTGGGAAATTCTAACCTATTCTGACCTTGGTTACTTTTCAGACTGCAGCCTTCTGACCTTCATTGTATCTATGGCTGATGCCTGGCTTTGCATTGACCTTGACCACCTAATGCTACCGACCTAAGACTATCCCGGTGGCTTCAACATAGACTATACTGAGCATCAAAGACCATAGCTCCATGATGGGGTTAAGAGTGACTGTAAGAGCTTGTTGAAACTTCTCACCACTGATTAGTCTGTGCCCCTCCAGTTCTGGTATACTGGTATAGAGGGTCCATTCCATGTTTGCATAACATATGTATTTTAATAATATGTAGTCATTTTTGAACTCCCTCCTGATTATAGTTTAGATTTTTTAACAATAATAGTGACACAGTTAGTGCACTTCCTAGAAATCCCTGTCTTCGGGCTCATTTTCTTAAAAAAGTAAAAGCTGTGCTCGATGTCTAGGACCTTCTATGTGATTCAATCATTGTGAAATTGTAAGATTTTATTGAAGTATTTGTCATAACTATGACTGCAAAAAATATCATGGAGCCCATTAAAATTGGAATGGAGCCCTACTCCATCATGGCCCTCAAAATCACATCAACATCATGTAAGTTTGGGAAATAAAATGGTGGACTATAGTGTTTGGTTATAGGCTGGCATTAAGTTGGGCTACAGGTCTGAGGAGGATTCTCCACAAGGAAGACTGGCAGATGGCTGACCCAGTAATATGGTCTAATGGTAGATGCAGCTAATTTCTTGCATGCCACTCCGTCAGGAAGATCAGACTTTTAAAGAGGCACAGAAAATCTAGAAGTCTTGAACTGTTTCTTTATGTAGGCCTTCTTCTTATCATAGAACATTTTTTAAACAGGTTTTGCAACATCTCTATAGGGATTGTTGTTGGCTTTCACCAATTTTTGTTGTTGTTTGGCTATATTGGCAGCTTCCTGTCCATATACCATAGACCCTTGACTGCGAGGCCGACCACGATTGTAGATATGGGTAATATTATGTTTAGGGACAATTATTTTGTAAATGTTGGATTATGTATTATATTTCTGACTTTTTAATATCTATGTATAAATAAAAATATATGAGAAGAGAAGAAGCACATGCCAGAGCTCCTAATCCTAGGAACCTTAGGCCTCTTTCACACGGGCGTCATGTTTTTTGCCCGGATAAGAGGCGGGTGCGTTGCGGGAAAATGTGCGATTTTTCCGCGCGAGTGCAAAACATTGTCATGCGTTTTGCACTCGCGTGAGAAAAATCACGCATGTTTGGTACCCGAACTTCTTCACAGAAGTTCGGGCTTGGGATTGATGTTCTGAAGATTGTATTATTTTCCCTTATAACATGGTTATAAGGGAAAATAATAGCATTCTGACTACAGAATGCATAGTATAATAGTGCTGGAAGGGTTAAAAATAATAAAAAAGTTAACTCACCTTCTCCTCTTGTTAGCGTAGATCCCGGTCTGTTCTTTAGCTGTGGACTGAATGACCTGAGGTGATGTCAGATCACATGCTCCAATCACATGGTCCATCACCATGGTGATGGAGCATGTGATCTGACGTCATCAAAGGTCCTTCAGCCACAGCTAAAGAACAGACCGGCCTCTACGCGAACAAGAGGAGAAGGTGAGTTAACTTTTTTTATTATTTTTAACCCTTCCAGCACTATTATACTATGCATTCTGTAGTCAGAATGCTATTATTTTCCCTTATAACCATGTTATAAGGGAAAATAATACAGTGAATAGACTGTCACCTAGAACCCATGCGTGAAAATCGCACCGCATCCGCACTTGCTTGCGGATGCATGCGATTTTCACGCAACCCCATTCATTTCTATAGGGCCTGCATTACGTGAAAAACGCACAAAGAGGAGCATGCTGCGATTTTCACGCAACGCATAAGTGATGCGTGAAAATCACCGCTCGTGTGCACAGCCCCATAGAAATGAATGGGTCAGGATTCAGTGCGGGTGCAATGCGTTCACCGCACGCATCGCACCCGCACGGAAAACTCGCCCGTGTGAAAGGGGCCTTATAGTCTCCTCCTGTGAGACCAGCAATCAAGAGAGATCAGCAAATTCTGCTTCCAGAAAGCATCAAAAAGACAAGAGCGATCAACGAAATACAGCTTTAGGCCCCTTTCACGAGTGCAATGCGTGACGTGAACGCATAGCACCCACACTAAATCCTGACCCATTCATTTCAATGGGTCTGTGTACATGAGCATTGTTTTTCACGTATCAGTTCTGCGTTGCGGGAAACTCGCAGCATGTTCTATATTCTGCGTTTTTCACGCAGCCCTGGCTCCATAGAAGTGAATGGGGCTGCGTGAAAAACGCATTGCATCCGCAAGCAAGTGCGGGTGCGATGCGTTTTTCACTGATGGTTGCTAAGAGATGTTGTTTGTAAACCTTCAGTTTATTATCGCGTGCGTGAAAAACGCATCAAAACGCATTGCACCCGCGCGGAAACAACTGAACGCAATCGCAGACAAAACTGACTAAACTTGCTTGCAAAACAGTGCGAGTTTCACTGAACGCACCCTGAACGCATCCTGAGCCAATCTGTCACGCTCGTGTGAAAGAGGCCTTACAGACACTGCTGCAGGTGAGAGACTATGGCTCAGACACCCATCACCTATTCCATCACTAGGCCAGACAAAGCTCAGGTCTGAAACTCCTAGTGAATACCTATCTCCACAAGTGCCTGCTAGTGCCAATCTATAGTCATTCAACCTGCCACCATAGCTCTTCTGCACTTTGTATTTACTGCTGCTGGATGCACCATAAGTTATATTTTGCACTTCAAAAAAGACTGTTACACGTTTACATCTGGTCTGATTCTTCAAGCTACTTTTACACTGCACTGGGAGCAACAACCTGAGGGAGTACACCATGAGGCAACATCTCATCAGGGCTACTACCACTCCCATCCTCTGGCTTCTCAGGAGCTCACTGCACCTCCTACTGTCGAAGGGGCCTGAAGTACCCCAAGGTTGCCAGCCATTGGCTGGTAAAAGTTAGGGTTTTTAAGTAGTCTTTTAAGAGCTCGAAGGAGCATGCTCTATGAGGACGAGATGCCTTGCTGGAAAGCAGGCTGAAGCCTGCATGGTGGGATAGAGCGTGCCTGTCCCAAAGATGCAAGCGGGTCCAGAATTTAATAGCCGCCGCTGTAACAATAACATACGTTTTACTACCCTTTACAAAACTTTATCCACACTTCAATTACTGTCGTGCAATGCTTAATGTCTACTACGTGTGCCAGTGCAACCTGTGGAATCACTTACGAACCAGCTCTGCCAGTTCCAGCTACCATCTTTCTAGATTAAGCGTTTCCCTGCTTCCATAACATCAACTTTGTGCATTAATCCTAGATCAAAGCAGAAAACATTCCTAGCTGACCCCGATGTTACAAGTGTTCCGCACCTGTACCTAGAATTAATGTATTTGCTGTGTGTGGGAAGTGTGCTGTTACTGGATAGAAATATACTGGCACGCTGAACTGTACAACATGAAATACAACGCTTTTTATCCCTCTGCCAAAAACAACTGTTTAAAGCAAGAAACAAAACAGAAGTAATAAAGCATATTTATCACACTCCATTACCGAGCTAAAAAAGCCTAATGCCGGGATAGCATTACTGCAACAAATGCCATAATTAACTGACTGGCTTGCTCGCTGGCACAGAGTAAGGAGTTTTTGTTTTTTTTTAACGTTATGTTCTATTTATTGCCAAGCTGTACAAATAGGCTCCGAGGAAGTTTGATACGGAGATTTATGAAAATGAGACTTACATTAATTTATTTAAAGAGATCCTCTAATTTTTTCCAAACACATGAAACATAAGATGAAAGAGCTGATAAAAGAATACATTAAAAGGGAACTACACCCATAAGTAAGGAATAATTATCACTAAAGCAGAGCTGAGTTATCCGTATTGCAGCTGTCCTGTGATCTTCAGTGAGGCAGGAACCACTAGCAGTATTCACTTATACTCTCTTTGAAAATCTGATATCATATAGTACATGACATTCTCTTTCTAACAAAGCTAGAACCAGCCCTGTACCTCACATGGATCCAGAGATCTTCACATTCATTGCTGCAATTGTTCTGCTAGATTTCTTTCAAGCTGGCAGCTCAGGGGGCGTGCGCTCTCCAGGAGTGTGTGTCCTTTCTGCTGCAGCTGGTGGCAGGTGAGGGATGGAACTGAGCAGGTATGTGAGCTGGACAGAGAATTTTGAAAATGGGCATACAGCAGGTGGCGCTATACAGATAGATTTCAGTGCATAAATCAGTGGCTATACTAAATTTACTTAATTACACGTAATCACAGGAGTATTCAGATCCAGGTACTGGTTTCAAAAAAGAAGAATATTTTTTGTAGGACAACCCCTTTAAGTGATGAGATGAAAACAGTAGCCCACATTTATTAAGGTGTTCGCCTCTAGAATCTGTCTAAAAAAAGTGGAGCAAATTGGTGCAGATTGGCACAACTCGCGCAAGTTGAGGCTTAGCGGATAAGGCATGAGGGGTGTGGCCTAAATGCTCAGTTTTTAGCGCCAAAATTGTGCACCAATTCTATAATAAAAATCTGTCTGAAAGAAAATCAACTGGTATTTTTTTTCGTGAATATTGGCACTTCGAGAATTTGCGAATATCTAGAACAGGGGTGGGCAACCTCCGGCACTCCAGCTGTTGTGAAACTACAACTCCCAGTATGCATACTTGCCCTGCTCTTGTAAAAACTCTCATAGAAATGAATGGAGCATGCTGGGAATTGTAGTTTCACAACAGCTGGAGTGCCGAAGGTTGCTGATCCCTGATCTAGAATATAGTGTTATATTTTGGTAATCCCAAATATTCTAGATTTTTTTCATCAGTACCCATGGTCCCTCACTGCTTCTTGCTTGTGGGCCAATGAGAAGGCTGCAATATCTTTGACTTTAGGAGTAGTGTGGATCGCTAATTTTCCGATTGCAGATTTTTACAATCAAGAAAATAATGACTGGAGATCATGAATTCGCAAATATATGATGAATATTCGCCCCAAATATTTGTGAAATATTGTGAATTCGAATATTGCCCCTGCCGCTCATCACTGAACATTACATGGGCCGCTGCAAACTGAATGCAGGAGGAGCAATCCCTTCCTCCCTCATTCAGTTCTATTCATTATCGGCAGCACATCCCTGATTACACAGGAAGACGTGATGCCCATCAGCCAATAAGCGAATGTTTGCTCATTCATCAGATGATCACCTGCTTGAGGCCAACAATTGGGACCAACAATTGAATGTGTATTGGAGGTTAAAGCGAACCTTTCACCTCATTTTCACTATATAAACTAGCAACAGTACCTTATAGATTATCTTCAGTGTGTTCTTCTACATGTTGGAGCCAGCTTTCCTGCGCTGTTTATTCTTGTAAAAATCGACTTATAAAGTTCTCATTTCCTGCTCCTGAAGTCACGCTACAAGTCAAGGGGGTAGCCCTTCCCTCACCTCTGGCCGTACCTCCCCTGCCCTAACGCCGCCTCTATGCGCTGTAATTGACAGCCAGCACAGTTGACGGGGCCGCGCTTGTGAATCCTGCGCATGCGCCGTCCTCCTCCTTCGCCACTTGGAGCCTGAAGATAGGGGAGCGCGAGCACGAGAGGGAGCGCAGACAGGAGAGCAGACAGGCAGGGATCGCGACAACTCCTGAGGTCGGGTTCAGATGGCTATAATAAGGCCCCATTTTCACATAAATATTATAGCCCTAAGTCCTGGAGCATAAGGTTCTTGCAGAAATGATATTGTTTTCTACAGGTGGTCACATTAAAGCTTTCTACTGCATTTCACTGCTACACTTGAGCTATAAGGCTGGGTTCAGACCCGAGCGTTTTACAGCGCGTTCCTACGCGCTGTAAAACGCTCAACAGGCAAGAACCAATGATTCCCTATGGGAATGGTTCTCACCTGAGCGTTTTACAGCGCGTACGATCGCGCTGTAAAACGCCCGACGCCCTAAGAAGTACAGGAGCTTCTTTGGGGCGTCAAGCGAACGCCCATTGTCGCGTGTTCCCGGAAGTCTATGTACGGGAACGCGCGACAATGGGCGTTCGCTTGTTCCGGAGCCGCAATTGGAAAACGCGCATACAATCGCGCATACAGAGCGCTCCATCCCGTACGCTCGGGTCTGAACCCAGCCTAAGGTGCATTGGTCCGTGCACAGTTGGTTGGCTGGTTTTAGATGAACGTGAATCAACTCCTATGATTTGGTAAAATGCACCCATCTTACACTTCTCTGACACCTGTCTAACTCAGTAGAGGGATGATAAAATGACATTAAAGTGGCTGCTCATGTTTTAGATGCCTGGATGCTATTCTAAACCCATATTCCAGTTCGTATCTACATAGGGTCTGCGGGGTAAATTGCCTTGTAATTAGGATCAGCCTCTGCAAATTTAGAACTATTGGAAACTATGTTGCCCCAGTTTAAGGAAAATCTAGCTACAACATAATGGGCCAGTTCTTGCATCCAACACAATGATCCATCAGATAATCTGGTCATATAAGAGTTGCTTATACATGCTACTTAAGGCCACTTAACATGGGCCGATTCTCAGCCAGATAATCACTAGCTAGCATTCATAGGTTCCGCCGATTACCCGATGAAGGAGTGAAATGCTCGTTCGTTGGGTTATTCCATCTTTCATGTGGACGCCTAAATCATCGTTTGCCGGCAGCAGATCGCGGTATCTAAACAGCCTCTGCTGCCGGAAAACCGTGATTCTGTATGGGGACTGGCGATGACATTAGCGATTGCTCCTCTCCATACTGTAGAGGAGATTGCTGCATGTAAATGTGATCTCCTTCACTGATGAGTGGGCTCAATTGCCCTGTGTAAAGGGACCTTTACAGTCAGCAGTACCCATATGTATTTACAAGCTAGTGAGGTTCAAGGGATGCTCAGAGGTCTCACCACATAATACCGTCTACTGAAATCTAACTAAAAACAGTTGAAAGCTTTGCCTGGCCTCAGGGTAAAATTACATGGGCCTCCTACTCTATCATGTTATCCACCACTGATATAGTTAAATATGAGCTACACTGGTATGTAATCAATTTGTGTTCTACCACAAGTCCAACCTTCTCACCCTATAATTCTATACCTGCACCAGACAGGTGTGGGTGACATAGTGAGACAGACAGTGAATCAGCAAGGTTCAGACAGGGCTTTCACACACAGCAATTAGCCAGCCTGAGAAATGAGTGGCAATTAATCGAGCCCTGCCCAACACGTCTCGTGCTCCTCACTCTATAGTATGTCATCAGTACAATTACTTGCATTCCGAGGATAGAGAAACCCACCGTACTCCTCACCTCCTCCTCACACACACATATCTACATTTCCTCCTAATACACTAATTTCTCATACAATATATAATTATTTAAGAGATGTTCCTGAGGACCTCCTGCTAATAGAAAAACATTGAGGGACACTTATCGTACCTCCTGCAACAGATTTGTGGTGCCAAAAAGTCTGGAATTTTTAGGCATGTTTAAAAATTTACAAATTTTTGCACCTTCCCTTCCACTTTTGCAAAATTTGCTAAAAGTGGGTGGGGCATTGTGAGAGGGATGGGGCCTAAGTGGCCCAACTCATTTACCATTATTTATACCACCAGTAATGCCTGAAACCTAGGCCAGCTACCATCAGGTGTAGCTTACAGATTCTGGTGCAAGGATCAGCCTGAGTTGTACCAGAATTGGACAGTATCTCTTGATCATTTTGGCACATCTCGCTCTACCACCCTTAAGATCTAGACTGGCGTTAGAAAACATCAGTCTTGATAAACCACCTATTCCTTCAGGCCTTACTAGGGTTTTCATACTGTTTCATTGACCTGTAGAGATGCTATAGGGCACTTGACGATAGAAATTTGCCCTGTCCCCTTTGCTGTGGGCCTTCACTTCACAAAGGCAACAAGTGCTAGACTTTCTTGAACTGGGACTGCAGTGGACCATAATAAGGCTCTATTTCGAATGCTTGCTAGCGGGAACCTTCTGCTTGATGTACCCTACTGCATCCTCACCATGATTAGTGGTCTCCAGTGTTCCCAAAACCTAGCAACTTGACAGATGAGGACTCAAGCACCTGTCTATTTCAGTTTTTTTCTATTTACGGTAAGGTGCAGACAGTAGTTGTCCATACCAGTACTGTCTGAAGGTGTCAGTTTGGTATCTTAGTTAATTTAATGGTTAAACTTAGTGTTGTACCTGCAGAGCATTGCAGCATAGAGGGTAGGAGCTCCTGTCTCCAGCAGTGAACTGGTTAGGTACGCGTCCTGCCTCTAAACTACTTTGCGCCGAAGGCAAGCTAGGCTATGTCTGACAGGTTAGGGCCGATCACCATCTCATCATTCAGCACCCTGGTCTGGTTGCTGTTGTAGAACTTGTCAGACTGGCTTTCTGACGCGCTACTGCTGTAACCCTTGCTGTGCTGCAGGCAATTGCGAGGCCTCTACAAATACAGCCCCTTATTAGATTCAGGAGCTGAGAAATAAAAGAAAGTAGGCTTCAGGCTAGGTGCAAGTTCAGGTCTTTTCTAGATCACTGAACTTCTCTCACTGAATACACACCTGGGGGGAAATATCTCTCCTTTTACAGTAAGTACTGTCAGAGTACATTATAGGCCACACTGTGCCAAGGGAAAAAGACGGCAAGAGAACATACACCCAAGACACATTCAACATATAGATTTATGAACCAGTATTGTTCTGACAACATATATATATATAAGGTGGAAGAGAATTCCAAGTCCATGATAGCATACGAGCTATCTTGTGACAGAAAAAAAAAATAATAATCATATTTTCCATCATAAGAAGCTTAACTACGATCTGCTAGTGTCCCTTTCCTTGTACTCCCAAATGTTAATATTGGGGGTTCCTGGACAGATTGGGGGTCAGGGATTAAAGTGTTCACCTCCACCAAATATCTAGAGCTCAGCCTTTTCTGGAAGTTCAGTGGGCAGATCCATTCCAATTGATGGAAAGCATAGGCAAGCGGTGCTGTAATGACATCATTCCCAATGCTGGGTTCAGCTACTGGCTTATCGTAGCTGTATAAAACAGCTATAGGGTCACTGCGCATGCCCTGGAGCTGTCCTATTGAAACATGATATGCTGCAGACCGGTGGCCCCGACAGCACCTGCCATGCATGCAGGGGCGTAGCTATAGGGGCTGCAGAGGTAGTTGTCGCTACGGGGCTCAGGAGCCTGAGGGGCCCAAAGACCCTTGTGCCACATAAGACACTGCCATTATAGAAAGTGCATGCTGGTCAATTTACACCTCTGGCTGATAGGAAGGGGTTAGGTCAAGGATTTGGCATGAGGGGGTGCCCTTTTAATGTTTGCCTCAGGCAGCAGGAAGGTTATGTGCTCCCCTGTCCCTGGCCAACAAGCACTGAGGGAAGGGGGACCCAAGCTGAATTCTTGCACCAGGGCCCATGAGCTTTTAGCTACGCTCCTGCATTCTTGCTTGCTTGCTCTTGTGATCCCGGTCACCACAGTAAGCAAAGGACTTCATCCCACTGCGCAAATGCGGCCACTTCTGCAAGATCACTTTAAAATAAGCGAACTTGCAACCTTATCATGTTTTCTTCATTCCTTACTTTAAGGAGCACAGACCCAGCGCTGCATCCTGCATTGGATTTATAGGCCAACATTTTTAAAATGGATTCTTTGAGCCCCTACAAGTAGCCCTTGAACCAGTTCGCTTAACAGGAAATTAACCATTTGCACAAAGCTTCACATTTCTTGTGGGAACGATTTTTCGACAGATAACTGCTAACGAGCGTTCGCATAAGCAGATCGGGCAGGGAAATGCTGCCGCCGATTGCCCCGCTAATTGCCCCAACGAGTAAACACTCGATCCTCGAGCAATCCATATCTTTTGACATGGTATAAAATTATAATTTGCAGGCGGCAAATCGTTATGTCTAACGATCTACCGCCGGTGAACCACTATACAGCATGGGGACCAGCAATGGCATATCGATCACTCCTCCCCATGCTGCAGAGGAGATCGCTGCATTAGCAAGTGCTAGCAAGCAGGCGATTACCGGGAGGGAACGCTTCCCTTCCCATGTGTAATACAGCCTTAACTTGCATGATATAAGGGTGCAGTGACGCTCATCTCCATCTCAGTAAGACATAGACCCAGGAGGGAAGGTCACCTGTAATCAAACTATATTGTGAAGTCTTGGGTAGTGGCATAACTTAGAAGCTCCTAGGCCCCAATGCTAAATCTGTCATCTGTAACAGGGCCCCCTACCTACCATGTGCCATTTCTGATACGGGGTCCAGGTGTGCATACTTACCAACCTTGCAGTTTGTAAAGTCAGAACAAATAGACCCTATCCTTGAGAATCTCCCCAAACAGTGTGAGATCGCACATTATTTTTTGGGGTTACAGGACAGTCCAATTTTTTTGGGGTTTTTAGCTCAGGACAGTCCAAATTTGCAGGGACTATTGCAGTACGCCGACCTGCAAGGTATTGCGATTGTGAGGTCACGGTTAATAGGCATATGAGGGTTGCTCTGGGTTACTCACAGTTTGTAGGGGGACCCTGGGCAGGCGTACAGCAGTGATGGAGAGGCTGGCACAGAAGACCTCTGGGGCACTCTCTGTGTATAGGGACCAGGCCTGATGGTGGGTGAGGTGCCTGGATGTTGAAGGTGTTAAAGGGGCACTGACAGGCCCAATTAGCATATTTAGGTATATATATGTCAGTACAGGTCTTCTAAAGTCTATTAAAATCATCTAAGTATCCCCCCTGTCCACCTTATAAATACCGAAATATAAAGTTTTATAACCTGCTTGTCCGGTCACCAATCTGCCCAAGGGGCGGCGTTTCATGTCAAAATGCGCCCAGCCAGCCGCTCCCAACTGCCGTTCTGAAGCCCCGCCCAGCTCATCAATATTCACTTCGCTGGGCGGCTGGCAACAACTCTCCCGACTCTAGTGCCCGGCGCATGCGCATAAAGCAGAGGCTGCAGCGGCCTCGAAGACGCAGGCTGTCAGTACGCAGGCGCGATGTAACCCCGGCCGGGCGCATGCGCTGAAGATTAGACGAGGACGATGCCCAGAGGATTGAAGGCCATGCGCAGGATCTTGAGTCGGGGAGAGTTGTAGCCACCGCCCAGCGAAGTGAATATTAATGAGCTGGGCGGGGCTTAAGAACGGCAGTTGGGAGCGGCTGGCTGTGCACATTTTGCGATGAAACGCCGCCCCTTGGGCAGATTGGTGACGGGACAAGCAGGTTATAAAACTTTAATTTTCGGTATTTATAAGGTGGACAGGGGGGATACTTAGATGATTTTAATAGACTTTATAAGACCTGTACTGACATATATATACCTAAATATGCTAATTGGGTCTGTCAGTGTCCCTTTAATGTGCCTGGGGCAAAGTCCCTTTAAGATTCGTGACGCCAGTGCCTGTAACGGTGGCACACCGATTGATAGTGGTAATAATTGAGGAACACGTTGTTGTTGTGAACCAAAACTTCCTTTACTGGAAACAGTTAACTTTGTACAGTTTGGAATCAGTTCCACATGGCAGCAGCAGATATAAGCAGGCTTTCACAACAATGGCAGGTACAATGTTCTTTGCAAGATACTCAGAGGGTAAAAACAACACTCACAGACCAGGCTGCACTTTTCCTCAGAAATCCTGTGCACTATTCCTCAGAACTCCTGGCTGTCTCAATCCCAAGGCCTGTATGCCCTAATGCTGGCTTTATCCTTGGTAGAAAACTTCCTCAGGTACATATCCCTTGCTTTAGGTAAATAATCCTTCTGCCCTTCAGCTCCTCTCAGGTTGGCTGGAATACTCTTCTGCTCTGCTCTGCTATTTGGTTATGGGAACTGCAGGTTTCTTCTCAGGAGGCAAACTCTTCCCCTGGTAACAATCTTCTGAGCTAACTCTGGCTCAATATCCTCAGGCAGGCTGGACTGCATCCACTAGCCTGCCCCCTGGTGGCAACTAGAACCTGGGCTGTCTAGCTGCATGTCAGGAGGAGGCCCTCAGCTTGTCTCTGGCTAAGGTTCCCTCTCACTTTTGTCTCCACAGACTCCTGACTACATAGTCTGACCCCTCCCTGTCTGGGCCTAAATATATATACTAGGGGTTCCCTAGCTCCCTCTAGTGTCTAGGATGCTAAGCTACACCCTAATAGGCCTGCTATACACATCACAGGGAAGATACACATATAAGCATATAAGGAATACATTAAAATGGACTGTTAAATACGCTGCCACTGTCCCACAGGAGTAGGAGAACCACGTGGCCCAATTGACCCTTGTGCTAGTGCCCACCTTTACCTAGTGGGACACTACACTATCTCTGAAAGACAGTCCCTGAAACTATAGGTGTGACTGCTACCTTTGCACACCCATAGTTGCCAATGGTCCTGAATTAACACGGACTGTTATAAATTTTCAATTTTATTTGTCTTGGGCCTAAAATGAGAAGTGAGGGCCGTGTCTGGAGTGGGACTTAAATCTGCAGTATGTGAAGGCAGCCTTACAGTAGCAGTTACCATAAACTGAAAGGTTCTGTGAGAGAACCGAAATGTCGCTGTGTAACATGTGTGAATAAGGGACACTTTTTATCACGTTTTATAGAGGAGTGCCGTGGATTTCTTCTACTTATACTTACACCTGTGATCAAGGGTTTAACACAGGCACCCGCCGCAACATAGAAGAAGTGCTGCCCCATTTCCACATATATATAATATATATATATATATATATATATATATACAGTCCACACAGGATACACAAGACTGAGGTGCACAGAGAGGACTGAGTATACACAATAGATTGCCGACAATGCATAGAATGTAGATCACATAACACTAAACCGACTTCCCGAACTTCCATGTAGGAAAGAAAGGGTTAAACATTTTGCAGAGAGAGATCACCTTTAAAGTTGTCGTTTAAAAAAAAAAAAAAAAAAAAGAGAAAGAGAAAAAAAAGAAAAAATATGTAATAACAATAATAATAAAAAAATATATTCTCCCATCAGTTATCTGTGTCAGGATGCCTTTCAGCAGGGCTGGCTGCAACACCTGCAATTTACTGAGAGTCAGAGAAGTGACAGGGATCCCCCTGCAGCACAATGAGGAGGTTCTGGCTCTTGGCTCCTTGCAAGTCTTTATTTCATGTTACAGAGAGTGAAGAGGCTGAGATTACGGTGGAGCATGGAGCATGCAGCATGACCGCTGTGTGTGTGTGCGACTCATCTACCTGGTATTACGACACCTACATAGGCCATGTTCCCAGCTTGAAAAAATAAAGGGGGATGGGAGCTAAACTTTTCACACCGATATTAAGAGATTAGTACTAGCGTAATGCACATTGTATATAAACATAAGGTTGTCCTCTTTTAAGGGCCACTCAGGTGCGTAGCTAAAGGCTCATGGGTCCTGGTGCCAGAGTTCAGCCAGGGCCCCCCTTCCCTCAGTGCTTTGTGGCCAGGGGCAGGGAAGCACATAGCCCTCTTGCTGCCTGAGACGAAAATTGAAATGGCAACCCCCCATGCCAAATTCTTGACCTAACCCCTTCCCTCCAGCCAGAGGTGTAACTTGACCAGCAATGCACTTTCTATAATACTGGTGTCTTCTTTTGCAGGACAAGGGTTTTTGGGCTTCTTAAGGCTCCTGGGCCCACCTCTGCACCCCCTGTAGCTACACCCCTGGGCCCACTCCAGGAGTAGGGTTGCCACCTTTTCTTCAAGCCAAACCCGAACAGAAGGGAGGGAGGGCCCCCTTCCAGGCCCCACCCATGTCCGCCTCCAGCTACGCCCATGTCCCGCCTCCATCCACACCCATGTCCCGCCTCCACCCCTGGTCGCTGTCACACCGCGATCGTTACGCCCCTGAAGAGGCTCATTAGCATATTATAAGTCTTTATTTTAAGAGAACGGCGGCAGCGGCCGGCAAGGAGTTATAAAACACACTGTTATGTACTGCTGACATCAGCCCATCGCTAATGTCAGTCAGCTACATAACGTAACGTATTTTCTGATGATTGACAGATTCAGAAACCTGTTTAAAGGGCTTCTACCACCAGAAATACTGTTATGTAGTTGACTGATATAGCGATGCGCTAATGTCAGCACTACATAACAGTATGTTTCTAACATTAGTCCCTGCAGCCGTTTTTGCTAAAAAAAGCACTTTTATTATATGCTAATGAGCCTCTAGGTGCTATATGGGCGTAAAATCAGCACCTAGAGGCTCCGCCACTCACCCATTATCCCGCCCAGGTCCAGTGTTCTGCCCGCCCAGCTCCTCTTGATTGATGCCACTGTTCCCTGCATCGATGGCAAAATCCCGCGCCTGTGCCGTTCACTATGTCTTTGGCGCAGGCACAGTGAGTGAAGGCCGCTCTCCTGGTGCCAACTTCCTCACTGTGACGTAGTCGGCGCAAGCGCAGTGAGGAATCCGACACCAGGATCGCATCATTCACTCACTGCGACTGCGCCGAAGACAGAAGTGAACGGCGCAGGCGCAGGATTTTGCCATCGATGCAGGGAACAGTGGCATCAATCAAGAGGAGCTGGGCGGGCAGAACACTGGACCTGGGCGGGATAATGGGTGAGTGGACGGAGCCTCTAGGTGCTGATTTTACGCCCACATAGCACCTAGAGGCTCATTAGCATATAATAAAAGTGCATTTTTTACAAAAAACGGCTGCAGGGACTAATGTTAGAAACACACTGCTATGTAGTGCTGACACGGGCGCATCGCTATATCAGTCAGCTACATAACAGTATTGGTAGAAGCCCTTTAATAGCTGTTACATTTACACACTTCAAATGTTTTATATACCTTTTTAGAAGTGTCTATCTAGGACAGGTGTCAGGACTGTCTTGGTCACTGCAGGCAGGGCACAGTGGGCACTGGGCTGGGCACTACTTGAGCAGGCTGCTGGAGCTGGACTGGAGTCTGGAGAAGAAGAATGATTTCAATTCTCCCTCCCTGCCTCTCTCTCTGATGTCACTTCCTGTGTGGACCTGACTTCATTATCAGAGAGAAGGAGGGAGGCACTGGGAGGCAGAGGAGGAGCGAGGAGGAGGGAGGAGACCGGAGACTGAATAGTGAGTGATAAATACAAAAAAATCCACAGCACTCGCCATTTAGAAAAAATCCAGTGGTGGCTTTATTCCATAAACCAGCAAGGTGATGCAACGTTTCGACCCGTCTCGGTCTTTTTCAAGAAAAAGACCGAGACGGGTCGAAACGTTGCTTCACCTTGCTGGTTTATGGAATAAAGCCACCACTGGATTTTTTCTAAATGGCGAGTGCTGTGGATTTTTTTGTATTTTTTTGATGCCAGGATCATCAGCCAGGATCCATATCTGCTTGCACCACCGTTACCTTTAAGGTATTTTATAGGGCTTTCCCAATGTGTTGGGTACAGTAGTGCTGCCAGAACTTTGCATATATTTGAATAGTGAGTGAGCCGCTGCACTGCCTGGCATCACTGTAGTGTAGACTAGAGGAGGGAGGAGGGGGAAGGCTCGGGAGCGCTGCGCTCAGCTGATCACCCAGCCGCCGCAGTGAGTGACAGCTTAAATATGCGATTGGAGTCTCGGACGGTCGGACGTCCGTCCGTCCGTCCACACTGCAGTTTACTTTGAATGAATAATCCTGTGCCCGGGTCTGAGAAAGGCTTGTACCCGGGCACAGGATTACAAACCTGGACTGTCCGGGTCAATCCTGGACGGGTGGCAACCCTATCCAGGAGACATTTACAGAAACTGTCAAACCTGAAACAGTCAGGCAAATTTGCAATAAGAACGACATCCAAATTTTAGTAACTATGCCTTTATTCCCTTTGTGTTTAGGTGCGTTGGCTATTTTGTGACAACTGGAAGTGCAGCCATGTTGGGTGACACTTTTGAATAAGCTTCTCAGAAATGTCCAACTATAATTTTGTTAGCTTGTGTGGTAAAGTGTATGGTACAGTACATGTTTTCCCTAGCCTGAGGGAACCCCAGGTGTAGTCCAGCTGGGATTGTTAAGGGGGAATAAAAGCACATCCCAGGCTGTCAGTCTTGGAAGGAGTTATGCCTGAAAAAAGCCTAGGAAGCTGGCTGCATTGTTGGCTAGGGAAGCCTGATTCTCTGAGTGTGACCTGGGCAGAATAGGTGAGTTAGAAACTAATCTGTATTAGCTAGAGCCCAGACGGGCAGGAGTTTATTTTGTTTGGTTTATGTTTTGGTGATGCTGGAACCTCATCTTACCCAGTGAGTTATAACTGGGTTCACCTGTAATTGCCAAAGTGCCATAAAATAAAGCATTGTATGGACTTGAATCCTGTTGTCTGTGAAGGAATCTGTTATCACCACCCTGCTTGAGAGAGCAATCCCTTACACATGTTTAATCAATAAAAATGTGACACCAAACCGACAACCAATATGGCTGCACTTCATTTTGTTACTTTTTCAAAAATGGTTGCTATAACATAATAGAGAGTATCATAGAAGCATCAATAACACTCCGAAATCCCAGTATTAAAACTTTGTCTAGACTACAGTATGGTTTTTGGTCAATATAAGGCCACTACTGCTAGGGGTGCAGAGTTAGCAATCACCCCTATGCCCTGGTGCACAGGAGAGTCCAAAGGCCCGCTTTGCCACCATTATAAATGGTACATGGTCATTGGAGGCTGCCAGAGTCAGAGACAGATGCTATATTCAGCAGCTGATGTAGGTTGGTTATGATGCAATGAGTACAGTTTTTATTCTAGTAATAAGCTTGTAATTTCAGGTGGCCCACTGTCAAGGAGGCAGTATTAAAAGGGTTCTTTGGGATTTTTATATTGATGGATAGGTCAATATGAGATTGGCATGGGTCCGACTCCAAGAACCCCAGCCAATCTTTTTTTATGAAGAGGCCATGGTGCTTCATGATGGCTTAGGCCTCTTCTTAGGCATGTGACGTCATATTCATCAGTCACATGACCATTCAAGTGATTGGGGCTGAGCTGTGATACCAAACACAGGCGCTATCAAATGGATGGCACTGTGCTTGGTAAGCTGTGAAGAGCTCACTGCACTCACCAGAGATCTGGTGAGCACAGCAATGTCCTCAAACAGCCGATCACCAGGGGTGCCTGGAGTCAGACCCCCGCTGATCTCATATTGATGACCTAACCTGAGGAATAGGCCATCAGTGTAAAAATTCCTGGTAGTAGAAAGGTTTTCCATAGTTTTTTAAATCGCCCCTCCTATAGGCAGTGGTTCCTGTGGAACAATACACACTTACTTGCCCTGTTCTGGCTCAGTGGATCCCAGGTTCTCTTCACTGGACATGCAGTCCCCATCTATCAACTTCTGCATGGACAGGGTTACATGCCCCTGCATTAGTGACCCATAAAAGCTCCATATGGTGCTTCTTTATGGCACCAAATTTTCTGCTAGATGCAATGCTTCCAGGGACAATACCTCCGTAATACACCATATGATGGCGTACTTCAGTAGGAAATGAAATGAATAAGGCAGTGCAGTCTAAGCTGTAGATTTCTATGGTAGCAGTATTATTGCTCCAGAAAACACACGTGTATGATACTTTAGAGCAATGATCTCCAACCTTTGGCTCTCCAGCTGTTGCAAAACCACAACTTCCATCATGCCCTGATAACCTCAGGCAGCACAGCCATAATGGCAATTTTAGTTTTGCAAAAGCTGGAGACCACAGGTTTGGGGAACATTCATTTTAAGCGTCTCTGTCATCAGGATCAACCCTATTTAACCACACATACTGGCTGGTAGGGCTCATCATGCTGATTAAAATACTTTTCTTTTGTACAGCTGCAGATAAATCTGTGTTTTATTCATATGCAAATGAGAAGTTCGAGCACCAGGAGGCAGGGCTGAGTCCTTTGAGCACTCATATGTAACACCCCCTGTGTTCTGCACACTCTCCCTCCCCGTGATTGTCAGGGCTAGACATGCTGAGGGCAGAGCTATGTCCTAGCAATGTCATATCATATAGTCAATATGCTATAGCTTCACCACACTGAAATATGCTCAAAAAGCTAATATATATATTACTGATTTATTCACAAGCACAATATATGATAATAAAGACAGCAGTAATATGTGTTAGCTCATAAGGATAGAAAGAACATGCTTCTCTATGTGGTAATGCTATAGCTTAGTGGTACTACTACACAGAGAGACTTCACCATCAGTGGTGCAGCGGTGAGGAACCTGAAGATCGGTTTGAAACCAGGGAAGAGAAGCACGGCTGTATCTTTTTGGTTTGAAATAAAGGACACACTTACCTCCCAAGAGACGTCTGTTTATCCCAGTGGCACGGATCCGGTAACGTTTAAATATTCTAACAGCCAGGATGTGTGGTTTAATAGGGTTGAACCTGGTGACAGAGGTGCTTTAAAGCAAGGTTTCCAATCCAGGGTTGCTCAGGGGAGGGAAATTGGTTTCAACTTGATCATAGATGGCTTGTAAAACAATCAACAAATCTCAGCCTGAATATACAGCTAGCAAAATGACAGAATGCTTTACTCACCCTGACACCAAAGTTTTGAAATCAGAATCAGAAATGGATGAGGGGGTTCTCTGGTAGTGGAAACCTTTTATAGGGGTTCCCCCCACCAGAACTATGGTTGGGAATCATTGCTTTGGTATTAGTTCATTGGAGCTCATTTTAATAATGAGGGGATTTGTTAAAGGGGTTATTTGACTTCGAGAAAAAAAAAACTTAGTGTACATAACCTATTAAACTATTTTATAAAACACTATTTTAATGGCATAAATATTTTTTGGTAATATACTTTATTTTATTTTTTTCCAATTTTACTTACAAAATAGGCCCCTGAAGTTCAGGTGTCTATAGCGCTTTAGAATCTGTACATTCGTACACCGCTGACATGTCAGAGACATACAAGTATACGGATTGCACAGTGGGGGCGCAGTGAGCACTGTACTGGCAGAAGCACACATCGCCGCTTCTGCCTGTGCCCGCTCCACTAAAACCTGGCATAGCACATCCTCTATTCATTGTGCTACTTTCACTCAGCTATCTAGTTGGAAAGCATGAAGCTACAGAAAACAACTGTCCCTTTAAACCATGTGCACAGTTCAATGACTTTGTTGAGATCACAACCTAAAAAGGTCTGTAAGCCTTCCTCAGATCTGGTAGTGACGGCTCTGGTCATGTCATCTGTGTAATCCTCTTATTATCCAAAGCAAAGAAAAACTAGCCAAACAGCCCTGGCAAACAGACAGTCACCGCCACCAAGCCACCCGCCCTTCTAGGAATCCACGGCTCGTCGCTCTAATATTTTGGAAGAGAAATGTAATGTCTTGAAACAGCTATAATTTCACATTGCTGGGGCAGAAGATTTGGGTGTCTGTCATTAGAAGTATAAATGTGGACGATTAAAGTCTGGAGAGTGTTTTTTTTCCAGTACTAACCACAAGCTGATGAGAAATAACTTAGCTATGCTGAGAGAGGCTGCGTGAGATGCAGAGAGGAGGCTTGCAACCACTCCTGTCCTCAGCTGATCTGAGCTCTGAGGGTAGAGCTACACTGTCATTACGGCAGAGGGAGACGGGCTTCCTTACTTATGGGGATGTACAAAAGCATAGCAAGCCATCAAATACCCCTGAAATTAGTGGAAAACCAGAATCAAGGCTAGCCCCCACAAAATGTGTGAATGATGACCCTCTATAAGACATCAAATCACATCTCTACAATAGGGTTGTGCCCCTAGTACTTGCACTGTGGTACCCAATATACTGACTTTTCCCGATTGTTTTACTATTATTGTGAGATCAAACTCTCTATAGACATGAGGCTACTTATCTGCTCTCAGTCTCTATAGAACTTAATGTGAGCAATCCATACTCATACTCCATTTTGAGGTCTGCTGCCTGGTGTTGGCTGAGGTGCCCTTGATGTTGGGTAAATGGGTAGCAGCGTGCAAGGTAGGGGGGCAGGAGAGAGAACCCAAGTTAGGTAGGGAGACCAATGTCAATGTCTTGATTATAGTAATACAAAGTCTCTCTTTTACTAAATAGATGGTGGGGAGTGCAAATATAAGTAGTAGGCACAGTTCTCAAGTTTCCCAAAAGGCTTTGTATAGGGGATTGGCAATATGATGATCCCCTCTAGGTCTCTCTCTGTAGATATATCATGCAATCTTCCCAAATGACCAAAGGCATGCAAACTCTGAATATTTCACTGCAATACCCAACTGCAGGGTGCAGTCCTAGATTGGGTGGCTAGTCTGTTGCTCGCCGATATGTGGCGAGCAACAGAAGCAATATAACCCAAACCACATGCAGTCAAGTCCAAAGTCATAAGCTTGAGTTAGCTTTACTTTTTAAGTCGAAGCAATGTTCCTTGATCTACAGAATTTTTATTTTTATTTTACCACAGAGGTCAGTTCTTAGCAAAGTTGCTTTTCTAGCAACTTTACATCACACAGATATTGTGCTACCCTGGATTTACACACAGGCTTCTCTTCTGGCCTACTTGTTAGCAGCACACACTAGACATGTCCTTTCTCTTGCTTTTTCACCAGAAGACTCACTAACAAGGGAAAATGATACCAGTCCACTACCTGTCAACTATCACTAAAGACTGCCAGTTAACTGTTCCCTACCCACACATAGCATTTTTGTATTACACAGTACATAGATCACAGCATCACAGTAAACATTTTAACATATTTGGTAATGAACCAGCAGGTCACTGCACATACCTCTCTGTAGGGCGCTACATATAGTTATGATGCTCCTTGTTTCACTATTAGACTATATATAATTTCTAAAGTGTTATAGCTGGCTGGCACATCTGGCGCTCAGTGAAGGGATGAAATGTCCCTCAATTATATAGAAAAAATTCACGGCACTCGGAAGTATAATGCAACTTAATATAAAGTATTTATTCCATCCATATAAAATTTATAACAGATAAGGCCAACGTTTCGGTCCATCCCGGACCTTGATCAGGGCCTATAAAAATACATATAATACAAATGAAAATACATATAATACAAATGAAAGTTATACATGTGAGCAAAAATTACAATAAATAAAAAATGGAAGGAGGAAGGGAATGAAGAAAAACAATAGACATACAGTCCTGATCAAAAGTTTAAGACCTCTTGAAAAATGGCAAAAAATCATATTTAGCATAGCTGGATCTTAACAAGGTTCCAAGTAGAGCTTCAACATGCAACAAGAAGAAATGAGATTGAGACAAAACATTTTTTGAGCATTCAGTTAATTGAAAATAGCGATTAAACTGAAACAGGCTGTTTTTCAGCTGATCAAAAGTTTAGGACCACATGCCTTTAAAAGGCCAAATCTGTGCAAAGATGTGGATTCATTGTCATTTTCTGTCAGGTAGTCACACGTTGTGATGGCAAAGGCAAAAAAACTCTCCCTTTTTGAACATGGTCCGGTTGTTGAACTGCATAAGCAGGATCTCTCACAGTGCGCCATTGCGCTGGAATTTCTTAAATGATCCTGAGGGTTATGGAACAAAAAAGTCAAGTGGAAGACCCCCAAAAGTTTCATCAGCACTGAGCCGGAGGATCCAATTGGCTGTCCTTCAAGACACTGGACGATCCTCGACCCAAATTAAGGCCCTTACTGGTGCTGACTGCAGCCCTATAACCATCAGACGGCATCGGAGACTGAAGGGCTTCAAAAACAAAAAACTTCTTCAAAGACCTCGTCTCCTTGAACGCCACAGAACTGCTCGTTTGGATTTTTCAAGAGAGCACCAAACATGGGACATTCAAAGATGGAAGAAAGTTTTATTCTCTGATGAGAAATTTTTTTAACCTTGATGGTCCTGATGGTTTCCAACATTACTGGCATGACAAGCAGATCCCACCTGAGATGTTTTCTACACGCCACAGTGGAGGGGGCGCCATAATGGTCTGGGGTGCTTTTTCCTTCAGTGGAACAATGGAGCTTCAGGAAGTGCAGGGGCGTCAAACGGCCGCTGGCTATGTCCAGATGTTGCAGAGAGCATTCCTCATGACTGAGGGCTCTCGTCTGTGTGGTAACAACTGGGTTTTTCAACAGGACAACGATACAGTACACAATGCCCGCAGGACAAGGGACTTCTTCCAGGAGAATAACATCACTCTTTTGGCCCATCCTGCGTGTTCCCTGATCTAAATCCAATTGAGAACCTTTGGGGATGGATGGCAAGGGAAGTTTGGACAACAGTTCCAGACAGTAGCTGGCCTTCGTGCGGCTGTCTTCACCACTTGGAGAAATGTTCCCACTCACCTCATGGAAACGCTTGCATCAAGCATGCCAAAACAAACAATAACGGCGGAGTTACTCATTACTGAGTTCATGTTTGGAAGTTAGATTTCTGTTTTGGGGGGTTTAGTTTTTTTTTGGAGGTATGGTCCTAAACTTTTGATCAGCTGAAAAACAGCCTGTTTCAGTTTATTCGTTGTTTTCATTAAATTGAATTATCAAAAAATGTTCTGTCTCACTCCCATTTCTTCTTGTTGCATGTTGAAGCTCAACTTGTAAACTTGTTAAGATCCAGCCATGCTATGTAAGATTTGTTTGCCATTTTTCATGTGGTCTTAAACTTTTGATCAGGACTGTATAAAGACCATTTAATATGATTAGAAAAGTACAGTAAATCAAAATTTGTAGCATAGTAGTTTAATAAGTAACCTAAACAAGATCCTGCTGGTCATAAAAAAGGCATAAGCGAAAATGGCCTGATGCTGTTTTAATATATAGTATGCGCAATATACTACTGGTCAAAGAGAGACTGACATAAGTGGAATTAGCCTACTGCTTGAGTACTGCGCATGCCCCATTTTAAAGCGGTACTTTGGCGCTCTTGATGGGTAACATGATTAACATCTGAAGTCACTACGTACGCGCTGACGTCACTGACGTCACTACGTTTATTTCTAATACCCAAGTTAGAAATAGACAAACAATTTGTCGTTTCTGATGAATCAGTTCTATTTGGAACCTGAACATGCATGAAGTGTGCTTTAAGGCGTAATGACCTATAGAATCTACTAAGGTCTTGGTCAAACATAAAATGACGGAATGAGTCCCTTGGGCAAAAAGATAATCCTTTAGACAGAACACAGCGTTCAGCCGGCGACAAAGTCATGAAGGATAGATTCATTTCTAGGTCCGTATCTGTGACCTGGTCTGGATTGTCATTGGTTCTTGTATGATTTAGATGTTTAGTGATATTTGTCCTGTCTGGTGACTGTGCTGTTTGCACATAGTCAGGTCGTTATTTATTTTATATTGTCCGTTTACTTGATTTCCATTTATCTACACGGTTCTGCGCTGTATCACTGGCACATATCAGCCCACTTTGCCCACAGTTAGCTGTCCGCGCGTACGTAGTGACATCAGACCTTAATCATGTGACCCATCCAGAGCGCCAAAGTACCGCTTTAAAATGGGGCATGCGCAGTACAGTTAGCGCAACGCCATCCAGCACACAGCACGCTCCTGCCTTTCCGGTATGTACATCTAAATCTCTCCTCATAACCTGATAAATGTACTGACAGTTTACCTATACTTCGGCGCTACTTCTGGCTATACTCTGGGCTCATAATATAGTCCTCACCAACTTTTTTATAGTCAAGCAGTAGGCTAATTCCGCTTATGCCTTTTTTTATGACCAGCAGGATCTTGTTCAGATTACTTATTAAACTACTATGCTACAGATTTTGAATTACTGTACTTTTCTAATCATATTAATTGATCTTTATATGTCTAATTGTCTACGGTTTTTCGGATGATTTCTTTACATGATATACAGTACAGACCAAAAGTTTGGACACACCTTCTCATTCAAAGAGATTTCTTTATTTTCATGACTATGAAAATTGTAGATTCACACTGAAGGCATCAAAACTATGAATTAACACATGTGGAATTATATACATAACAAAAAAGTGTGAAACAACTGAAAATATGTCATATTCTAGGTTCTTCAAAGTAGCCACCTTTTGCTTTGATTACTGCTTTGCACACTCTTGGCATTCTCTTGATGAGCTTCAAGAGGTAGTCACCTGAAATGGTCTTCCAACAGTCTTGAAGGAGTTCCCAGAGATCCTTAGCACTTGTTGGCCCTTTTGCCTTCACTCTGCGGTCCAGCTCACCCCAAACCATCTCGATTGGGTTCAGGTCTGGTGACTGTGGAGGCCAGGTCATCTGGCGCAGCACCCCATCACTCTCCTTCATGGTCAAATAGCCCTTACACAGCCTGGAGGTGTGTTTGGGGTCATTGTCCTGTTGAAAAATAAATGATAATCCAACTAAACGCAAACTGGATGGAATAGCATACCGCTGCAAGATGCTGTGGTAGCCATGCTGGTTCAGTATGCCTTCAATTTTGAATAAATCCCCAACAGTGTCACCAGCAAAGCACCCCCACACCATCACATCTCCTCCTCCATGCTTCACGGTGGGAACCAGGCATGTAGAGTCCATCCGTTCACCTTTTCTGCGTCGCACAAAGACACGGTGGTTGGAACCAAATATCTCAAATTTGGACTCATCAGACCAAAGCACAGATTTCCACTGGTCTAATGTCCATTCCTTGTGTTCTTTAGCCCAAACAAGTCTCTTCTGCTTGTTGCCTGTCCTTAGCAGTTGTTTCCTAGCAGATATTCTACCATGAAGGCCTTATTCACACAGTCTCCTCTTAACAGTTGTTCTAGAGATGTGTCTGCTGCTAGAACTCTGTGTGGCATTGACCTGGTCTCTAATCTGAGCTGCTGTTAACCTGTGATTTCTGAGGCTGGTGACTCGGATGAACTTATCCTCCGCAGCAGAGGTGACTCTTTGTCTTCCTTTCCTGCATGTGAGCCAGTTTCTTTGTAGTGCTTGATGGTTTTTGTGACTGCACTTGGGGACACTTTCAAAGTTTTCCCAATTTTTAGGACTGACTGACATTCATTTCTTAAAGTAATGATGGCCACTCGTTTTTCTTTACTTAGCTGCCTTTTTCTTGCCATAATACAAATTCTAACAGTCTATTCAGTAGAACTATCAGCTGTGTATCCACCTGACTTCTCCACAACGCAACTGATGGTCCCAACCCCATTTATAAGGCAAGAAATCCCACTTATTAGACCTGACAGGGCACACCTGTGAAGTGAAAACCATTTCAGGTGACTACCTCTTGAAGCTCATCAAGAGAATGCCAAGAGTGTGCAAAGCAGTAATCAAAGCAAAAGGTGGCTACTTTGAAGAACCTAGAATATGACATATTTTCAGTTGTGTCACACTTTTTTGTTATGTATATAATTCCACATGTGTTAATTCATAGTTTTGATGCCTTCAATGTGAATCTACAATTTTCATAGTCATGAAAATAAAGAAAACTCTTTGAATGAGAAGGTGTGTCCAAACTTTTGGTCTGTACTGTATACCTATGTTCTTCACAGAGACTACCCCTCCTATATCTGTTATAAATTTCATATGGATGGAATAAATAGTTTATATTAAGTTGCATTATATTTCCGAGTGCCTTGAATTTTTCTATATATATAATGTCTAGGCTGCACATATCACTATAGAGCTGTCCAGTATTTAACACGATGGTGCTCCACATTTGATTATAGAGTTGCATATAAGGGTCGGGAAACTCTGTCTAATTGTCTTAAAAGGTTATTCTATTGTACAGTTTACCGGCTCTGATTTCTTATGTTGGCCCTCTCTGCTGCCCATTTCGGACCAACTACAATTTTAGAGTCCACTTTTAGATTTTTGTTTTTCCAAGTTTTTTTCCAAGGGCCACTTTAATGTCTCAGTCCCCGCCCAATGCACAAAACTAAGCTTTGTGCACAAAGCCTGTAGAGCAGCAGTAGGAATCCTAAAACCTAAGCATTGCCTGTGCTGCTATATGGTGCCACATGAGGCATCCTATTGTCCCTTAGAGACAATGGCTGCAGAATGCAATATATGGCAGCCTGTATACCATGAATGGTTCTTGACCAACCTCTGCAGACAAGTCCTCATTACTGAAGTTCCAGAATTTATGTTATTCATTTATATAACGCTTACATATTCTATAGCGCTGTACAGAAATTGTCATCACATCAGTCCCTGTTGGGGCTCATAATCTAAACTCCAATGAACAATTTGTATTCTTTCTGAATGTAGTAGGAAACCAAAAATATTGGGTAGAAACCCACACAAAACTGGAAGAAGATAGAAACCCCCTGCAGATGTTTTCCCTTGATCAGATTGAAATCTAGGACCCCCGTGCTGCAAGGCAACAATGATCGCCACCGTGCTCATCCAGGATGCATTCGAGTGAAGAATTGGCTGGGATTATCAATAGGTGAATAAGAGTATATGAGACATTTGATTGATATTTGATTAGATTTTTATAAGAATCTCCCCTACTTGTAAAGGGTGTAATTGTCATCATAACAACACTAAATTAGGGAATTACTTATAATACAATTCTCCAACATCATGAAGTGTTTCTTAGAAGAAGCTTTACTCTAATCTGGAAGGAGATAGTCCTGCCAGCATTAGTAAGCAGGTTAAACGTTAATAGGAATAAGTTACCGATAAGATCATTACTATCTGTTATCCATGTAAATGTGCATCTTTGCTCCTTGTTGCCTTCCTGGAAGACCTTATTGGTGTATAATATGTTCTCCAGATCATGGGCCAAGTTATTAATCTTTGAACAGACTTGGCTGGACGACTGCTTAGTTCAGATTTGGTACGACCATTGCTGCCCGTGTTTTCTATTTCACTTTCAATAAAAAGTAGCTTATAGAAAATAGATATAAAATGTACTTACTTTCCACACACTACCACACCATTGCCACCACCCTAAAATGTATTGTATTAGGCCTCTTTCACATGTCGGTGATTCAGGTACGTGTGCTATCCATGGTCTCCACTGACCACTCATATATCCATTAATGTGTCTATTCACACCGACTGTGGGTCCATGATGAAACCACGGAAGTATGCCAGATCTTGTCTATGATTATGGATCCCTCACAGACATTATAGTCTATGGGTCAATGAAAACCATAGACACAACAACAGATGCCATGAATGTTTGTTACGTGGTGTTCATGGATCGAGGCTAGAAGATGGTATGGAAACTAAGTGTCCATGAAATACGGATGATAGACAGATTGAAAATCACAGAACCACAGATTAAACACAGACGGATCATGGGTTAGTGTCATGGATGAAATTCAGATAAGGCTACTTTCACACCAGCGTTTTTGCTGGATCCGTCATGGATCAGCAAAAAAGCTTCCGTCATGATAATACAACCGTCTGCAACTGTTATGAACTGATCCGGTTGTATGATCTTTAAAATAGCCAAGACGGATCCATTATGAACAACATTGGAAGTCAATGGGGGACGGATCCGTTTTCTTTTGTGTCAGAGAAAAAAGATCCGTCCCTATTGACTTACATTGTGTGTCATGACTGATCCGTCTTGCTCCGCACCACATTGTGGACAGAAAAATGCTGTTTGCAGCGTTATTCTGTCCGCGATGGGGACACAACCAAACGGAATGGAATGCATTCTGGTGTTCAGTTCAGTTTTGTCCCTATTGACAATGAATGGGGACAAAATGGAAGCATTTTCCCCACTATTGAGATCCTGTGATGGAAAGGGAAAGCGCAATTGTGAAAGTAGCCTAATGCCGTGATGGACGCATCACGAACATATGTCAACATTGAAAGGGTTCCACAAGTGACATTTATCACCTATCCACTGCTTGGTGATAAATGTCTAATTGCTGATGACCCACTGTCAGGACCTCCACGATCCCTGGAACAGGGATCCTACACTCTCCATTCCACACTGAGAAGGAGTTTGAATGGTGCATTGGTCATGCATGTGCCCTGCCATTCTATTCACTGTCTATGGGGTTGACAGAGCAGGCCAGGCCCAAGCCACATCAATTTTCTCAGTTTTCACAGTTCTCTTGCAGACTGCAGCAGCTTTTCTTTCTGGGTTTTCCCTGTATATTGCTGCATTTATTTTAAATTTGAACTCTGCCTTCAAAAGCCATTACAAACTTAAGTAATTATGTGATCGTGACAGGTGTGGGGATTCGTTCTGGTAGGCAGGGTAAGCGGACGCAGTACAGAGGCAAAAACCAGTTTGCAAAGCAAAACTTCAGAGTTTATTCACACATAAGGTATAGCACAAAACGCAAGTCACTTCGCAGTCTTGGTGTTTGTTCACACACAAAAAGTTCATAAAGCAAGAAAGTCACCTTATCTCCTGGGTGTTAGTTCACACCCTGCTTGCAGTTCTGCCTCGTCAAGTCCATAGGCTGACTTTAGAAGGCCTGTTTCCCCTACACCCGGGTCTCATACCTCCAACTTGGCACAAGCCTCAGATCCCAACACAGAGATCCCCTCTGCTGATCCCAGCTGTCTTTTAAAGGCAGCTACGTGTTGCCAAAACCCCGGACCATCATCTGAGATCTAGTCCGGTGTTTGACCCCACCTGGCTGCCAATCAGTCCAGCAGCACACACTGGGAGGAAAATACCTGTTTTCCCAGACAATACCCTTCACTGCGTCACACAGGCCACGGTAAATTACTTGTTTCTGTGGGTTTTAGGATGAGAAGTTTCGAGGGGCTATTTCAGACAATAGAACAATCTCCATTCGCCATCTTGTTGCCAGTCTTCTGTAAAGCAGTGACTGGTAAAACAATGGTTGCAGTCTTTCTCACGGAAACTGTACTGATGTCTCTTTGTATGTCTGTTCTGAGGGAGTTTCAAGAGAGAGAAAACCGTACAGACATTGAGGAAGATTTACTAAGCCAAATGCTCCAGAATTGTGGCGTAAAGCTGCCTTGTACCTTGTATATGTTTGACATGCTTTTGGGCTCCTCTAGACAAAGGTGTGGCTCAGAGTGAATATGGGCCTAGTCTAATGAAAAGGCCATGCTTTCAAATGCATGTACATCAATGTTGCACCAAAACTTTGACTCAAATTTTGGCAATAATTAATCTAAACAATATGCGATGTAAAGTTAGACCATAGGGTCCAAGTTCCAGTAAATTTCACCAACTGACACGATAAATTTGGCACGTTGTCTAAATATTAGACAGGATTAGCAAATCTTTCTTACTGTATTTCATTCTGGGAAAGCTGGGTAGGGCTCAAGTAATACATATCAGGTGTGTGTCTATAGTCATTGCATAGGTACCAGCCGCACCTGGGCCCTGGTGTCTGAGGGGGCCACAAGCATCACTGCCACAGATGAAGGCCACACATGGTAGATGGCGGGCACTGTTTTCATATTGGGGGAAATCAAGTTGCATCTTCCACCCTGCTTTCAAGGCATCATGAATGATACATTTGGCCTTCTGGTGATTTCCGCAATATTGAGCTAATATGTCATATTCCGGAGTCTTTATTATATCTGTGAGACTGGTGACAGGCTTAAAGGGGATTTCCTGTCCTTTTATATTAGTGGTCTATCCCCAGGACAGGCCATCAATATCTGATCAGTGGAGGGTCTGGTACCCCTTGTAATTAGCTGTTCTGCAGTAGCTCCGGTGCCAGAAACCAGCAACAGCTTTGTCCGTGTGGATGTAGCATCTTTCATTCACTTTAAGGTCCACTGCACACAATATACGGAGCTATGGTTCCGGTTCTGACCCCTGGTGCCATGGCTACTGAAGAACAGCGAATCGCTAGGGGTGTTGCAGGGGCGGACTGGCCATAGGAAATTTACCAGTGAGCTGATGTCCAATGGGATGCCCATGCCCTCCTCACGGCTGCTGCCCACATACATAACAATCTGATGCCATCAGCATTAGTTCATGCTAGGATCATTGGGTACTTATGCCCCTGGCCAGCAGCCAAACATCCTCCGGAATTCAACTGTATCATCATCCTCAGTATTTTATGCTGCAATTTGGTATCTGCTGGAGCAGTATTTTGTGGTATATGGTATTGCTGGGCCATTTACTTCTGTTTACTTCTAACTGCCTACTCTTGTTGACCCGCCTTCTGTCAATATGGACTCACCTACAGCATTGGGCCACTTTTAGTTTTTTTCCATGGCCACTTTAAAGGGCTTCTGTCACCCCACAAAAGTCTTTATTTTTTTTGGCTAGTTACATTCCTTATAGCGCGATATATGAGAATATAATGTTGTCACTTACTTTCATGCGGCCGTTTCTTGAGAAAACGAAGTTTTATAATATGCAAATCCGGTCTCTACCAGCAAGTAGGGCGTCTACTTGCTGGTAGCCGCAACAGAAAATCGCCCCCTCGTCGTGTTGATTGACAGGGCCAGCCGTGATCTCCTCCTCCGGCCGGCCATGTCAGTATTTCAAAAATCGCGCGCCTCTGTTCATCCGGCGCAGGCGCTCTGAGATGAGGAGGCTCGTCTCCTCAGAACTCCCTCAGTGTGCCCTCGCCGATGACATCACCGAAAGAGAAGACGTCATCGGCGCAGGCGCACTGAGGGAGTTCTGAGGAGACGAGCCTCCTCATCTCAGAGCGCCTGCGCCGAATGAACAGAGGCGCGCGATTTTTGAAATACTGACAGGGCCGGAGGAGGAGATCACGGCTGGCCCTGTCAATCAACACGACGAGAGAGACCGGATTTGCATATTATAAAACTTAGTTTTCTCAAGAAACGGCCGCATGAAAGTAAGTGACAACATTATATTCTCATATATCGCGCTATAATGAATGTAACTAGCTAAAAAAAAAAATGACTTTAGTGGGGTGACAGAAGCCCTTTAAGTTCCCAGTCCATCTCTGGGGTGCGGGGTGTCAGATCTTGATAGCCTATGCTGAGGATAGGCCATCAATATAAAAGAACCAGAAAACGTATTTAATCATAATAATATATCTTTGTCACAGGAAAGTAACTGAATTGATGGCCACAGAAAGTTAAATCATAAGTTTAATTGATTCAGGGTAGATTACTATTTTACCAGGAAATCCTGGAGGTAAGTATCTCATTTACAGGTGGATTTGGCAGAGACACAAGCAGTAACTCTTCTTAAACATTTCAGTAGCAACAAAGAGATGATGGAACAGCAGTTGTGCAATGTATATACCTGGAAATAAGGCGCCTGGGTGTACGCGCTATAAATCACAGACTATGAGTAAAATATGATGTCAAGGTTACACAAACTCTGGATCATTGTTTACAAGGATTCCCATGACAAATATGTGTCTTGGAGGAGACCTTTCAGTGACCATGTACATGTATAACTTGTGTTAGTAATGCCATGGTGAGAAGTTCCAGCTGTTCCTCTAAAGGTGTCTTCTGACAGAAGTTTAACAGTGGTTTCACGCATGGTGTTTTTAGGAAGAACACCAATTATTTTGTGACATTTTTCTAGCATGCTTTGCAGCTATTCTTTGGCCTAGACTTACTAATGTGTTTGCACCAAAAATATAGCTAAAAACGAGCACATATAGGAGCAATTTGGCACATGTAGGGTATTTCTACCCTTTTTTTCTGACATACCCAAAAAGGGGGTGGTTCTTAGTAGAAGGGCCACTGGCGTAACTATAGGGGTTGCAGCGGTCGCGGTTGCGACCGGGCCTCTAAGTCAGTGGTACTGTACTTTTCCCTTTATAAGATGCAGTGCAGTGCAAGAGAATACTCACTAGTCTGCAGGAGGAGGGGGAGAGAAGCGCTGTGAGCACTGTACAGTACTTACCCCTCCTCCTGCTCGCTCTTCTCAGGGCCCGGGCTGCTGTGTCCTGGCTGCCTGCAGCGTCAGGACCTACAGAGTGCACTCTGACCTGATGCTGCAGGAGGTCAGGTGACTGCAGCGCCGGCCCTGAGAAGACAGCCAGGACAGGGAGAGTGGCAGCAGGAGAGGTAAGTGACTTTATTATTTTACAGTCTGATCTGAGGTCTGATATGGAGGTTTAATGGGGGGTCTGGAGAGGTCTCAATGGGGGTCTAATGGGGGTCTAGAATTGTCTATGGGGGGTTGGGGGTCTGACTGGGGGGGGTCTGGAGGTCTGACTGGGGGTCTGAAGTGGTGTAATGGGGGGGGTCTGGAGGTCTGACTTGGGGGTCTGAAGGTCTGACTGGGGGTGTGAAGTGGTTTAATGGGGGGTCTGGAGGTCTGACTGGGGGTCTGGAGGTCTGACAAGGGGGTCTGGAGAGTTCTGACTGGGGGGTCTGGAGAGGTCTAACTAGGGGTCTGGAGAGGTCTGACTGGGGGTCTGGAGAGGTCTGACTGGGGGTCTTATTGGGGGTCTATAGGTCTAATGGGGGTCTGATTGGGGGTCTAGAGGTCTAATGGGGGTCTGATTGGGGTCTGGAGGTCTTATGGAGGATCAGGAAATCTAATGGGGGTCAGATATGGGGGTTTGGAGGTCTAGTGGGAGTCTGGAGGTCTGATGTGGGTCTAGAGGTCTGATATGGGGATCTGGAGGTCTAATGGGGGTCTGGAGGTCTAATGGGGGTCTTATATGGGGGTCTGGAGGTCTAATGGGGGTCTTATCTGAGTTCTGATATTGGGTTGGGGTGTTACATGGAGAATGGGGGTCTGGCCTGAGGTCTAAAACTGGGGTCTTATATGGGTCTGACATAGAGGTCTAAAGGGGGTTTGGCCTGAGATGGGGGGATCTCATTTAGGGTTTTATATGGGGGTATGATCTGAAAAGAAGGGGGGGATTTTTTGTACTAGCGCACAATATAAATGGGTGTTTTTGTACTGAGGCTCTATCTGTGTGGTACCAGTATCTACAAGCAGCGTTTTGGTGTCCGCCTCCAAAGCGGAATGGAGACAGAACGGAGGCAAACTGATGCATTCTGAGTGGATCCTTATCCATTCTGAATGCATTAGGGCAAAACTGATCCGCTTTTGACCGCTTGTGAGAGCCCATGATGAATCTCACAAACGGAAAGCCAAAACGCAAGTGTGAATGTAGCCTCAGGACAACCCCATACACATTAGAAGCTCGGCAGGAGGTTTTGGTTGTGTGTGTCTAATATTTATAAGTTATTGATAGGAGAAAAAAAGTAGAGGGTTAGTCGAAGACAACCCTGAATGAAATTCAGGTGGAATCAGAGATTAACTGGCAGGGCACCAAAGGGTGGATCTAAAGAATTTATTGATGAAAGGTGAGGATATAAACAGCATATGACAGGGTGTTCAGGGTGCAGAGAGACTGCCGATGATGGTCACCTATGTGCAGGGAACCCGCTACATAATAGGTAATAGACAGAAAAGGGTGAGGTATATATAAGGGTGAGGAAGGCTCTATGGATGAGCCGAAATGTCGCTGCTGCTATTTTGTTCCACATGGGTACATTTTCTTATATTTTATAGCTTTGGAGTGCTGTCCATCTTTCCATTTACCTAAAAGAGTGACCACACTGCTGGCGCCAGTCTGTCCATCCCAAATAAAGGTAATGCTACGATTTCCCTATATGTGTTCGAAAATCACACAAGGGTACGTATAATAGATCAGAGAGAGTAATATACCTGTATAAGTCTATGATCATGGACAGGTGTCCGTGGTTTCCCTGAGGGATTCGGGATGCCACTAGCCCACACTCGGTCCACACTTGGATAGCGTAATAAAAGATAGGCATTAAAAGCAATTAAGAATGAAAGTCACTCACTTCACCAGGGAAACTACCTCCCTCGCCTGGGTCGCTTGTAAGATCTTAGGAAGAAACAGCAGTCTTTCAGACAGTACTTCTTGTCAATTCCTTTATTGTAACAGACAGGTGTAGCTCAATGCGTTTCGGGGTTATCCAGAACCCCTTCCTCAGGAGCAGCAATAAACAGCCAATAAACAGCAGCTACCATTTTACCGGGATATCCTGGAGGTAAGTATCTCATTTACAGGTGGATTTGGCAGAGACACAAGCAGCAACTCTTCTTAAACATTTCAGTAGCAACAAAGAGATGATGGAACAGCAGTTGTGCAATGTATATACCTGGAAATAAGGCGCCTGGGTGTACGTGCTATCAATCATAGACTATACATATAAAGACATACATTCTACCATGTAAGGCCTCATGCACACGACTGTAAACCACAGATCCGCAATACACGAATGCATCCATGTAAATGCGCATCATTGTTCCTTGTTGCTTTCATGGAAGACCTTATGGGTGAATAATATGTTCTCCAGATCATGGGCCAAGTTATTGATCTTTGAACAGACTTGGCTGGATGACTGCTTAGTTCAGATTTGGTACGACCATTGCTGTCCGTGTTTTCTATTTCAATTAAAAAAATAGCGTATAGAAAATAGTTATAAAATGTACTTACCTCCCACATACTACCACACAATTACCACCACCCTGAAATTTATTGTATGTATTAGGCCTCTTTCACATGTTGGCGATTCTGGTACATGTGCTATCCATGGTCTCCACTGACCACTCACGTACCCATTAACATGTGTATTCACATATCAGTGGTTTACCACCGACTCTGGGTCCATGATGAAACCACAGAAGCATGCCAGATTTTGTCTATGATTATGGATCCCCCACGGACATTATAGTCTATGGGTCGGTGAAAACCATTGACACAACACAGATGCCATAAATGTTTGTTACGTGGTTTTCATGGATCGATGCTGGAAGATGGTCTGGAAACTAATTTGCGCCTAATGCGAACCGCTGACCCAATGAATCTGTATTTTGTGAATCTGCAATTGTGAAGACCACAAAATAGATACGGTTGTGTGCATGGAGCCTAACCTAAACATGAAAAGATGTACAGTAGGTGGCCTGTGAGCCAAGACCCCCCGAATCATTAGAATGAAGGAGTCAGACCACTTTAGCTAGATGTGTGCTCCTCCAGCTTGCTTTGGCTTTACTTGAAGACTTTAGTGGACTAAAATGATTGGTATTCATGGGGAGAGCCATCAGTTTCACTTCAGCAATACACATCAGTCTAGTAGACATCTCGACAACAAACATACAAGAGCTCATACACCTACCAGTATGTCTCTACAACGTGGAAGAAAATTGAGAAAAGCCCTAGGAGAAAAGAAAAGGGAGGAGAGCCTATTATTACTAATAGAAGAGAACATATTATTACTATGCATTGTTTCAGCAGCACAATTACTGGCAGCCATTGGCGTGTAGACTTCAGTTTAGTGCAATTTTTTACTGCTGTTTAGGATTCAAAAAAGAGCGGAAGTGGAAGACTTTTGTTTAGGTCAGGACTATACTATGTTGCATTTGCCTTATTATCAAATTTTATGATTATGTTAGGGTACTTTCACTCTAGAGTTTTTCTTTTCCGGCATAGAGTTCCGTCACAGGGGCTCAATACAGGAAAAGAACTGATCAGGCATATCCCCATGCATTCTCAATGGAGAGTAATCCGTTCAGGATGCATCAGGATGTCTTCAGTTCGGTCATTTTGACTGTTCAGGACAGAGATAATACCGCAGCATGCTACGGTTTTATCTCCGGCCAAAAATCCAAATTCAAAATACCGCAATGCTGTACCCGTCCTTCCGGTCTGCGCAGACCGATAAAAATGTTCAATAAATAAATGCCGGATCAGTTTTTCCGGATGACACCGAAAAGATAGATCCGGCATTTCAATGCATTTGTAAGATGGATCAGGATCCTGATCAGTCTTATAAATGCCATCAGTTTGCATATGTTTTGACAGATCCGGCAGGATCCCTCTGACGGATTCCTCTGCCGCAAGTGTGAAAGTAGCCTAAGATAGCAGTGCCATATCACAAATTATCACAGCTTCTAGTGCCTATTATATTGGATTGATATACTTGAGTACCTATGGAGATCTCATAAAATAGTGTGTTTTAAATGTAGTTTTACGCTCCTGAGGAAAAAAAATGTATCTAGGTTTCCCTGTTTTCAGAGTGATCAAAAATTAATTTGAAACTTCCAGGAAGTACTGCAGCAGAAATTTCTCGCAGAAAACCTCAACTTTCAATATGGAAAAAAGTCACAAGAGATTATACAGTCATCAACATGGTACAACTTTTTTCCTGTAGGTATCAAAGAAGTTGCATTTCAGTATTCCTGCAATTTTACAGTGACTTGCAGACAATGTCGCATTGCTCTAGCCTTTCAGGGAACATGAAATCCTTCAACTTCTGGTGCAAATGTCAGAAGGACAACTTGGAAACTCCATGATAATTTTACAACACCCGCTGAAAGGCGTGAAGGAAGAAACCATTGACTGCAGCAGGGTGATCTCAAGAATCTCTGATTCTTGTGGAGTTGGACCTGACTATTTCAGTCATATCAGTGAGATGTACAGGATCTTAGCCTCAGTACTTTATAGAGAAGGCACTGGAGAGGTTGACTGCTTAGTGTGAGGAGAGCAGGCCAGCACGGTTTTCAAGTTCAGAGCTTAATTCGTGATCAAAGCCAAGGCCGTTGTCCCACAGCTAGTCATTCTGGTTTCTTGACTGACTGCTAACCCCTCCCGCAGCCAAGGTGTTAACTTTGAATCTCTGCTCCAGGCACTGAGCGAGTCTCAGGTGATTGCGAGCTTCTGAAGCACTTATTACATCAGAAGGCTTCATTTTTTTTCTAAGTCCTGCCTAATTAATGAGAGGCCTATCAATATTCATGTGCCTAGACGTTTAGAGCCTACAAGGTATGTCAATATATCCATTTTCTTGTTGGAACTAATTGCCCGTGGCTATATCAAAAGATAAATCTATTAATTAAAGTGTACTTTGAAAAGATTTGAGTGCTTGGAATTGGGTCTTTTGGGAAAATTCTTCATGAAAACACATATCCAATATCACAAAAAAAAAAAAGTGCAGACAACTTGAAAAACTTGATAAGTGAGAATCAAAGGGAGACGGGGAAAAAAAGTGCACAGCAGCAAACAAGGCGTTTGGAGGCAAGAGAGAGGAACCACAGCCTGAGCTTTTGATGGTCCGCTTGAGTTTGAGGAATCAAGAACTTTCTGGTCTCTTTAGAAAACTTTAATCTGCAAATAGTCAGGTGTGAAACAAATTGGGTAATTAAGTGTCATAACAAGTGTGTTTCTACTGTTGAAAATGAGAAAAGTGATTTCGACATAGTCTCCCTTCCTATTACAAGGCAGTTGCTATGAATTAGTTTTTAACCCTCAAAACTATTACTCAAAGATTCAAAATGGTTGCTGAAAAATCTTATATTGTAATAACATTACTTAAAGTGCATTTGTCAGCAGATTTGTTCCCGTGAAACTGGCTGACCTGTTACATGTGCACTTGGCAGCTGAAGGCATCTGTGTTGGTCCCATGTTCATATGTGTCCATATTGCTGAAAAAAATGAGGTATTCATATATGTAAATGAGCCTCTAGGAGCAACGGGGGGGTTGCTGTTACACTTAGGGAATCTGCAACTGCCACACCCTCTGCACTTTGATTGACAGGGCAAAGCAGTGAAAACGTCATCACAGCTGCAGCCAAACGAACAAGGCCGCTAGTAACGCGAGACTATGGGAGTCGGCGCATGCCGAACTGTATTAAAGAATTAATCTGAACCGGGATTCGTTGATTGGGTAGATATCCATAATGAACTTTCCTCTATTGGCAGATCTTGGGGGATACAAAGGATCAGGCTATTGGATTACAAAATGAGTGATCCTTTGTTCTCAGGTGAGATAAGGTGTCTGGTGGCCCCTCATTTCCCTCTCCCCATTCAGGACAGATGTACGCTTGGCCAAGCTGAGCATTGATGGTCACAGTGGGGGGGTCGGGAACGGATAGCTGTGGGCTGATCGTACATTTAGCCAACAGCTATCTGAAGCATGAATCTCCTGTGTTTCTCTGAAAGCTATACCTTGGCCAACTTCTTGACCACAAAAAACATCATGCTTCTTTGGATATGATGATGTCATTGTATAAATACACTACTTATTTGCACAGTGAGCTCTGTCTTTACGACATTATTTCATTCATATGGTATGTCATAAGCGCTCAACTTAGCAAAATTGTCTATGGAACCTTCATGCCAAGTTGTCTAATTTCATTTTAACCATCCAACCACTGACCATGGAAACCAATGAGAGGGCCATTTTAAATTCTCAATGTCACAAACACGGGGACTCAGATTGAAGAAGTCAATAATCAGTCAATAATCATTTATGATATCCTCATTTTATTAGCATGAGCAGGTTCTCACAGTTTTTTTCTCTGTTGCACACTTGATCCAAGCATTTTACCTTGCCACCATTCATGGTACTCACTTGAGGCAAAAGTTCTCCAAAGATGGAAAATCCCTTTAAATATGCTTTTAAAGAGTCCATTGAATGAACATAAGTGCCCCTCCCCTGTTTTAAAGGTAATATACAGTAGATTTACAGTAGATTTATAGATTTCTATAGTAGATTTATAGATTTTGTTACATTCCGATCAGTATAGTACATTTGTTGATGTGAATTATAAAATCTCACATACAGGGAAGGTGACGCACGATATTATTAAGGTTCACATTGAATATCTTGAATGGCTGCAGATGATCTGTGTAGTTATCAGAATCTTTTCAGCTCCTCGTAAGATCTCATGCTCTGTAGGTTGACTGGGGCGTCCTGCAAATAATGTGCTAACTCTGCAGAACGTGGCGTTATCTTGGTAGGAAAGTTCTGTAAAGTGTGCGACTGTCATTAGGAGATTGTGACCCAGTTTCTCTTTGAGAAGAAATTTGTGCAGCTTAAAACACACCCTACTGTACACTGCACTGCCAGATAAAACCAAAAGAACATGAATTGAATCCTTAAGCCCTGTGTTAACCCACTGAGTGTGACTTGGCATCTGCACTGCTTTATTCTCTCCAACAGATACAATGACGGGGTTACATGCAGCGAAAGCGGGCTAGCATTCTCCCCTAACACCATGTACCTATTCTACACCCCTTCTATACTCCCTAGGCCATAGAAAGTACTTTTCTGACAGCATGATCTCTACTTGACAAGCCTACCAGGGACCCTGCCACCTCTGTCAGACAGTGGCTGGTACCACCTGTCGGACCTATTCCTCGGATCTAGCTGAGCTCTTCTCCATAGGACCAGCAGTGCTGCCAGCTCCACTTTCTTATACAGGTTTGGAGGCTGCTTAACCACTCAATCACCAAAGGGAATATTTGTACTTTTAGACAATTTTTATTGACTATAATGATATAGCTATAGCTAAGATACAGATGGTATGCAGTATATTTAAACTTTTGTATAAAACTCCCTAGAACAAGTGGACAGAAGCGCGGGAATATCATGCTTCCAGGGTCATTGGTAAGGGATAGTGTTGAGACCCCCACAACTCCCTAGAACAAGAGGACAGAAGCGCGGGAATATCATGCTTCCAGGGTCATTGGTAAGGGGTAGTGCAG